>NC_090816.1:8793031-9423399 GCF_000390325.3 Nicotiana tomentosiformis | reverse complement strand
TTGTTGCGACCAAACACACTCACGCAAGTATACGCGGTCGTCAAGTAATAAAGTGACTAAAAGTCGGATGTCGAACCCACGAGGACTTATGATTAGCTATTAACTAAATTAGCCTATCTTAATTATCTAAACAAGAATTAAATCTAAAAATATTTTATTCTAACTAATTAAATAAGAAAAATATAAATAATAAACTTTGAACAGAGAAAGAGCAGATTTTAATGATATCAATGTAATGAAAACGATCTAGGGTTATGGTCTATCTAACAATCCTATTGTATTCTTCAATTGAATTGACCGACTAATTTATCTAGCTTATTGGTTGACAGGGTTAATATTGCTCATAAGAATCTGTCGAGTTCTTACTCGCCTATTCAAGCTAACCTAACGCCTATATGTCTATGGAGTTAGAATCAACAAGAACGCATTTATAATTCCTGTAAATCAACCAAGCAAGGCAATTAGGTATATGTCTATCCTAACCACGAATCCGTTCCCCGATGCCCGAGTTCAAGAACTTGCCCTACTCAATCCTATATGCAATATAGAATTCCCACTTTCGAGTTCAATTCTAGATTCGTAGATAATATTCAATTGGTGATCAAGCAATTAAATAATTAAGTGCAAGATTGAATAAATAAACTAATATGATAAATCAAGAAGTCAAAATCAATATCCGAATAACAATAGTCATGAAAGAACCACAACCCTAGAACGTGAAGTTTAGCTCCACATAGACATGGTAGCCAAACAACAAATCATACAAAGAAACATAAAAATTACTAAGTTTGGTGGGAGAAAGATGAAACTTGATGAATTCCGGCCTTCACAGCTTTTTCCTGGCTTTTTTCCTCTTCCCAATATGTTAGATAACCTAAAAGAGGCGTTTTTAGCTTATATATTGCGTACAAAAGTCGTGGGCCAAAGCTCTCCTATTCCTAGTCCAATTCGGCTTCAGGGATTGATGCTAAGGTGGATGCGACGCATCCACCTTGTCCTCCATTTCAATTTTTGCCTGCGAAGGTGGATGCGACGCATCCACCTTGTCCTCTATTTCTCAGCTTGCATGCGATGGTGGACGCGACGCATCCAGCTTCACTTCTACTTCCCAGTTTCGCACGCGATGGCGGACGCGATGGCACAACTTCACTGCTAAGGTTGCATGCAGGATGATGTTTTCCTAGGTTGGATGCGACGCATCCAACCCTTCTTCCTCTAGCTAAACCACCTTTTCTTCATATTTTGCACTCCGAACACCTTAAATTGTCACACATAACTTAATTAGTCATCAAACCAATAATTACACCATGTTGGGTGTTTTAAAGATTAAATAACATCAAAAAGTGGTTAAAGCATGGGCAAAGTAACATCAACACATATCGAAATATGCCAAACATCACTACCCCACACTTAAACCTTTGTTCGTCCTCGAACAAACCATCCTATAGTAGACGAAACAAAATTAAACTCTTATCGTTCAAAGCACACTGCACCTATGACCGTGGTTATTTGCTACAATTAGGCTCTAGACTATGCATCAACACACTTCCCTTTTCTTATGCCCTTCTTTAAACATATTCGAACAAAGACAACATGCTCACAACAATCCTAACCTCAAAAACCGACTCAATGTCACAATGCACTCATGGCTTGAACAACCAACATCATAGAGAAGTCTAATAACGTTACCTATCCCTCGTGAAACCATGTGCCCTCACAACAAAAGCAAAGAGAGTAAAATCAATCCACACATTCGAATCTCATGCTCCCAAAGAAAATCGCTCACTCTCACAAAAGAAGTCACATGCATGTAGTTGGTACCATAGGCTTGCCCTTAATGTAAATCTCTACTAATGTAAGCTCGCTCGATCTAAAATCAATTAGGACTTTTTTCATGGTTGTAATGTGGGCTAAGGGACGGGTAGGATATATTTTAGGAATAGTGACTCAACCTCCTAAGCACTTTAACACATCATCAAATAACTTAAGCGCAAATTCTTCAACACCACTTCAATTTCACAAATAATATCACCCCAACAATATTTCCTCTTTCTTTAAGCACTACTTTAATTCATACCCACTAGCAAGAACAAGACAACAATTTATTCATTTATATTTTTCTTTCTTTCAATTTCCGCTAGTGGTGTATTATTTTACAAAATAAGTGCACCCTTCTTTCTTTCATTGGTTCCACTCAAAAGTCACCCCACACTTAGTCCCTTCTTACTTCTTTTAGCGCTCATCTAACAATTAAAGTGTTTTAAGAGGTAAAAGGATCAAAACAATGTCAATTAAGAATAAAAAGGGTATAGGCTTGTAATGTGGGTACCAAATAAAAGGTCTACAGGCTCAAAAGGGTTAACTAGGGATAGATTTTATTTGTGATAAGCAATAAGCTCAAAAAGATCAAAGAAAGCCTAAAATCATTTTTCAAACCGAGCATCACCTAAAATTTCGCTTCAACTCACATACCGGGCAAGTTCTAGACACAAGTACATTACATGGACTACACAAAAACCTCACCACACATGGCACATGACTCGCTAAGGACGGTCACATTCCGACTCTCAAACAATGCAAGTATTCACGGAGCAACGAGATATTAAGCATTAAACGCAAAGTGAACACAAGTCAAGAAAAATGAGAAATAGGCTGCAACAAAACATGCTATCCGTTTTAACAAGGCATCATCAATAATTTCAGAGTGAGAAGGGAAGATATTACATATGTAAAAGCTTAAATATGCCAGTATCAACCAAGTCAAGGTCACCTAGGTTCATCATTCTTCCTCCTTTTATTCCCTACATTCCTACTCTACTCTAAAAAGAAAACAAAATTACCCGGTTCAAACTACATCCCATGGAAAAGAACCGAGGCACAAAGAAAAACCACAGGGGATTATTACTATCTACAAAGATACTATATATATATATATATATATATATATATTTTTTTTTTTTTATTTTTTTTAAATAAATAAACTAATAGATAAACTGATAGTTACTCCATATAGATGAATTTACTGCTATTTTATGCCATTAATCCAGTGAATATATTAGTACATTCATCCATACATCAAACATAAATCACCCCCACCCCACACTTAGGATTGTGCGTTGTCCCCAACGCACACAAACAAGGTAAAGTAGGGTGAGAAGGACTCCCTGAAGTCAACTGTGGAGGAGCATCTGCATCCATAGCATTCCTATCATCAACAACTGGTGCTGATTCTGTATCAGGTGTTACAGCGACCTCAATAGGCCTGTTGAGTGGAGCCTCGGTGACTATGGGAGGAACAGGAGTGGATGGTCCGGCAGTGGATGATGCAATCAGCTGGGAGATGTCTGTACCTGCACATTGAACCAGAGCTCTGAGGAGTAATGATATCTCCTTCATCATCGTGGCCTGCTCGGTCTGAACTCGGCTTAGATCCGCACGAGTCTGTCTCAACTCATCCCTGGTGGCACTCAACTCGACACGAGTCGCTATCAGCTCAGCCCTGTTCTCTTGCATATCTGCTTGCATATGCTCAAATAATTGTTGGACGGTGAGCTTAGAAGACCTTCCCTTGTTCGGCTCTAGAACATGAGTGACATCATATGGTCCTGGAGCTTTAGCCTCAATGTCATCATTCTCCTTGTCCCATAGTACTCCCCTCTCTGTTAAAAAAGCCGTTAGGGTATTAGCAAAGAACAGCCTCCACTTGTAATTCATCCTGGTTCGCTGCATTTGATCATGCATGATGGCTCCGAAGTTGAGTGGTATCCCCTCTAATAAAGCATATAATACGAGTGCGCGGTAACGAGGGACATCAGTTTTATGTTGGCATGGCAGCAGTCGGTTACAAATGAAATTTAGAGCCACACGTGCTAACGCACTCATGAATTCCTTTGCTATAGAGTGGTACTCCATACTCCCATGCTTCCATTCTGCATCCTTCCTGGTAGGGCATAGGACAGACTTAATGTGTGCATAATCTGGTGTTTTGCATATGGCGTCAAACCTGTCAGTGAGTGTGTGTGGCACCCTTAAGAAGTTATTCAGAGCTTCAGCTGACACATTAATATCTATCCCTCTTACTCGCACAATGTTTCCCCGTGCGTGACGCCAATTGGCGTAGAGCTCTCTAACAATGGTGAGGTTGGCTTTGCCATGACCTTTCAGAATGGGTCCCCATTTTTGCACCTCTCGAATTGACTTGAGAAACTCTGAGTACTTTGTCTTAAGTGGTCCGATGTTTATCGGCTTTTCCGGAATGTACTTCTTTGAAACCAATATCTTCTTATAGGCTCGGAATGCCTTCTCATTAACAAAGTATTTCTCCCAATCAACTCGGTCTATGGGTTCACCTTCGTCTTCATCACTCATGTTGATCTGTAGGTGGTCATTGTCCGAATCGGAATCGGATTCAGATTCTGTAGTAATCTTCTCCTTCCCTTTATCAGTTGGAGCACTCATTCTCGAAGCTTTTCTTTGGTATGTCACAGGCTCTCGTATCTCTATTCCTTTGCTTGGTGTAATACCCTTCTTCACTGTCCTCCGGACCAATGTTTCCTCCTCCTCTTGCTCTGAATCATCACTTAACTGCCTAGGCAGCAGTTCCATTTCCTTCTCCGTCCGCTTCCTCTTTTTCTGTGGATTTGGACCGCCCGCTGCCCTTCCGGTAGGCTTTCTGGGCGGTTGCTTGTTACCATCTTTGTCTTGTTGCTTGGATGGTTTACTCGCTGCTGTCATTTTACGAATCTAAGTACCTGCAATGCAAAGAATTCAACAATTAGCAGATGAAACAGCGAAGTTCAGCTTGAAAGCAATTGCGACAGCTTGCAGACTTCAATTTATTCGTAAAGTCATGCCATTCACTCTTCATGGAATTGTAGCTCATGACTTTCAGCAAGTATGTGATAACTTTCTTCAAAAACTCAATTTCACATAGCCCCTCACTCGACCCCACACTTATTCTCAAGCATACACCAATGTTGCTCGGTTACTCAGACTTCACCGACGCCTAAATTTTTCTCAGGGACAATTCGTCGAACATGTGGTATGCAACAAGTGTGCCTAGTTCATTCTATCAGTTGAGCAGTGCAACTACCCTCCCAAAGTTGGACGAGATGAAGGGAATTATAGTTTATCATCTCTCAACCATTACAACTACCAAGAACGACAGCCCTAAAAATCTTGAAATTGCAAAACCTACTTGTTGCTACCATTGAAGGAGGGAGGAGAGACGAATTTGGAGAGAAGCCAACGGAAGAACGAAGAGGATGATGCGTACCTGTCACGCGGTAAGTATACCACATGTTGCGTTTGATCTTATTGCGATACAATTTCGATGAGAGAATTCTGTTCTGCGTTCGTAGGCGTCGCCAAAACGAGACGAGTGGATGCGTCGCAAGAAACGTTTTTGTTCGAATAGGTTATCTTAAGATGTGTTAAAATATATATTACTTACCTGTGCGTGCGAGCTTTGACGCGACGCATCCCCTTGTCTTCCTTCAAAAATTTTCGGACGCGATACGGGCGCGATAGGCAGACTTCACTGCCTTGAGCAATTGGCCCGTCAATTTTTTTGCTGAGGGGGACGCGACGCATCCGCCTCGTTTTCTTGAATAAAATCTATGTCCTACGAAAAGAAGGGAGAAAAAAAAATTTAAAATAAAAATAAAAAAAAAAACTAACTAACTTGGGTGGCCTCCCAAGAAGCGCCTGATTTAACGTCGCGGCACGACGCAACATGTTCTTCATGCCTCCACTAAATCCATTGTGGTCTTGTGACGTGCAATGTCACCACCCCAATAGTGTTTTACTCTTTGGCCATTTACCAAGAATGTCGTATTGGACCCCTTTTCACACAATTCTATCGCACCATGAGGTTTCACACTAACCACTTCAAACGGACCCGACCATCGAGATTTAAGCTTTCCTGGAAAAAGCTTTAGCCTTGAATTAAACAGTAGAATTTGTTGACCTGGTTCAAACTCACGATGTTGGATATGCTTATCATGCCATCTTTTGGTCTTCTCTTTATACAATTTGGCATTTTCATACGCATGCAATCGAAACTCATCAAGCTCGTCGAGTTGTAGCAATCTCTTTTCACCGGCCAAGTCCATCTCCATATTTAGCTTTTTAATCGCCCAATAAGCTTTGTGTTCAAGCTCGACGGGCAGATGGCAGGCCTTCCCATAAACCAACCTGTACGGAGAAGTGCCTATTGGGGTCTTGTACGCAGTGCGATATGCCCATAATGCGTCATCCAGCTTCCCGGCCCAGTCCTTTCTATTCATACTTACTGTCTTTTCCAAAATCTGCTTGACCTCTCTGTTGGAAACTTCTACTTGACCACTCGTTTGGGGATGATAGGCAGTGGAAACTTTGTGCTTGACTCCGTATTTTGCAAGAATATTATTCAGCAGTTTGTTACAAAAGTGAGTTCCCCCGTCGCTTATCAACACTCTTGGGGTCCCAAAACGTGTGAAGATGTGCTTCTTTACAAAGCCTACCACAACTTTTGCGTCGTTAGTAGGAAGAGCTATGGCCTCTACCCACTTAGAAACATAGTCGACCGCTACCAAGATGTATCTGTGTCCGTTAGAATATGGGAATGGTCCCATAAAATCAATCCCCCAAACATCAAAAAGTTCTACCGCCAGTATATTTTGCAAGGGCATCTCGTGCTTCCTCGTGATAGTTCCAGTTCTTTGGCATCTATCACAATTTTTAACGAAGGCATGTGCATCCTTAAACAATTTTGGCCAATAAAAACCTGATTGTAGCACTTTTTGGGCGGTTCTATCCCCGCCGTGATGACCTCCATATGGTGACGCATGGCAGTCATGTAGTATAGCCTTCATCTCTTCCTCAGGAACACACCTTCTCACCAACTGATCTGCACACTGCCTATATAGGAATGGCTCATCCCACACGTAGAACCTTACATCATGTAGGAATCTTCTTCTATTGTCAGCTGTCCATTCTAGTGGCGTTACCCCACTTGCGATAAAATTCACATAATCTGCATACCATGGGGCTTCACCTGAGGTGATTGCCAATATTTGCTCATCCGGAAATGTTTCTTTAATTGACCCTCCTTCAGCTACATGGTTCCGGCTCTCTAATCTGGACAAATGATCGGCCACTTGATTTTCTGTCCCTTTTCGATCTCGGATCTCTAAGTCAAATTCTTGCAAGAGGAGGACCCAACGAATCAGCCTCGGCTTGGCGTCTTTCTTTTCAAATAGGTATCTGATAGCTGAATGATCTGTGTAGACGATGACTTTGGTTCCCACTAGATAGGATCTGAACTTGTCAAACGCCCACACCACTGCAAGCAACTCCTTTTCAGTCACTGTATAATTCATCTGAGCTGGATTCATAGTTTTGCTTGCATAATAAATGGAGTGAAAGATTTTATCCCTCCTTTGCCCCAACACCGCTCCAATTGCTATGTCACTTGCATCGCACATCAACTCAAATGGTTGTGCCCAATCGGGGCCAATGATAATTGGTGCAGTCACCAATCTTCCCTTCAGCTCCTCAAATGCTTTCAGACATGCATTATCAAACTTGAAGGTAACGTCTTTCTCTAGAAGCCTGCACAAAGGGGAAGAAATTTTCGAAAAATCTTTAATGAAACGACGATAAAAACCTGCATGACCCAAGAAACTGCGAATGCCTTTGATGGATGTCGGCGGGGGCAATTTTTCGATCGTCTCCACCTTTGCTTTATCCACCTGTAGACCATCTTTTGAAACCTTGTGCCCCAAAACTATACCTTCACGTACCATGAAATGGCACTTTTCCCAGTTTAGCACCAAGTTCGTCTCTTCACACCTAGCTAGCACTTTATCAAGGTTCATCAAACAACTATCAAAAGAACATCCAAACACAGAAAAATCGTCCATGAATACTTCTACATATCTTTCAACCATGTCAGTGAAAATAGCCATCATACACCTTTGAAAAGTCGCAGGTGCATTACAAAGACCGAAGGGCATTCTCTTGAACGCATACGTGCCATAAGGACATGTAAATGTAGTTTTCTCTTGGTCTTCTGGGGCTATAGCAATCTGATTATACCCCGAATAACCGTCCAGGAAACAGTAGTATTCCTGGCCAGCTAATCTATCAAGCATTTGGTCAATAAAAGGCAGGGGAAAGTGGTCTTTCCGGGTGGCATTGTTTAGTTTTCTGTAATCTATGCAAATTCTCCATCCAGTTACAGTTCTTGTAGGAATTAAGTCATTATTTTCATTAACTACTACGGTTATCCCCCCTTTCTTCGGCACACATTGAACGGGGCTTACCCATTTACTATCAGAGATTGGAAATACAATACCTGCATCAAGCCACTTAATCACTTCTTTCCTTACCACTTCTTTCATGATTGGATTTAGTCGGCGTTGGTGTTCTACACTCGGCTTGTGTCCGTCCTCCATGAGGATTTTGTGCATGCAGAAAGCTGGACTAATGCCTTTAATGTCAGACATTGTCCACCCAATTGCTCGCTTGTGCTCACGTAGCACCCTTAATAGCTTTTCTTCCTGTAATTTAGACAAGTGAGCAGAAATAATAACAGGTAAAGTGTCAGAACTTCCCAAATAAGCATATTGAAGGTGAGGGGTTAGGGGTTTAAGTTCCAAATTTGGAGCTTTTTCAATTGACGGCTTTGGTGGGGGGCCACTTGGCCTATTCAGGGGCTCAAACGGGATTATTCCTTGCATGTAACCACATGATGTATCTAGGATTCCCTTCATCTCCTCAACCTCATCATCCATCTCCAAGCTATCAAACAGCATGATTGCTTTTTCTAAACAGTCGCCTAGATATACACTCGTGTTAAGAAGTTTCTCATCCACCTCCACCACAGATATCATAGAGAGCTCCTCATAGTGGCGGGGGAGTTGGATTGCTTTGTAGACATTGAAGACTGCCTCCTCGTTGTCCACTCTCATAATCATTTTCCCTTCTCTCACTTTAATTATTGCATCGCCAGTAGCCAAGAGAGGTCGTCCCAATATGATTGGAACTTGTTCATCAGCCTCGAAGTCTAGAATAATGAAGTCAGCTGGGAAGATGAATTTTCCAATTTGCAGCAGCACATCTTCAATCACTCCTTCGGGGTAGGCTATGGACCTATCAGCTAATTGCAACATCACGGTGGTTGGTCTCGGAGCTCCCAGACCTAATTGCTTAAACAAGGATAACGGCATCAGATTTATGCTTGCACCCAAATCACACAGAGCACGTCCCACGTTAATATTACCGATTTGTACTGGAATAGTGAAGCTGCCAGGGTCCTTAAGCTTTTGGGGAAGCTTGTTTTGGACCCTTGATGTGCACTCCTCAGTAAGTGCAACCGTCTCGAACTCAGTCAATTTCCTCTTATGAGCCACTATGTCTTTTATGTACTTAGCGTACTTTGGAATTTCACGAAGTACATCCACTAATGGAATATTTAATTGAACCTGACTCAACATGGAGAGAAATTTGTTGAACATGCGATCGTCATTCCTTTTCTGCAATCTTTGGGGGAAAGGTGGTGGTGGCCTTGTAACCTCCATTCGCTCTGAACTTGCATCATCTTCCTTTGACTCTTGTGTTGCCTTAGGTGTCAACTCCCCCCCAGGTATAGGTTTTTCTTTTATCTTCCTTGGCGCTTCCTCTAGTTCCCTCCCGTTTCTAAGTGTAACTGCATTAATTTGAGGGTTCTTCTCTGTATCACTGGGAAGTGAGCCTGTAGGTCTAGTATTTTGGTTTGCTGCTAACTGCCCCATTTGCCTCTCAAGATTTCTGAAATCGGTCCTGAGCTGTTGATTGTCTAGTAACAACTTTTTCAGCAAGTCATTCGTACTTTCTTCCATTTGTTGGGGTGGCTTCTGAGGTTGAGTAAAATTCCCTTGAGGCCTATACTGATTCTGTTGACTCCCGCCCCATGAGAAGTTAGGATGATTCCTCCAGTTTGGGTTGTAAGTGTTCCCATATTGCGCATGTTGATTCATAGGACCTCTATTTTGTTGTCCCACATAGTATATAGATTCAGGATTCGTGGGGCACATGTCAATCATATGACTGTCTCCGCATAGTTCGCAACAAATAGACATCTGCTGTACATGTTGCATTTGTTGTGTTGTCATTCTATTCATCTGATTTGCCAATTTTGCTATATCGGCTCTCATGGCGGAAAAGTCATCAAGCTCAATCAAACCGGCGGCCTTCTGTTTAATTACCCTTCGTGAATCCCCCTCTCCTTGCCAATTATGGTCATTAGCAGTGAAATTATTTAGCAGGAGTTGTATTTCACTATACGGTCTTGCCATGCAACTACCCCCACAAGCTGAGTCAAGATTCATCTTTGATGCTTCATCTAACCCATCAACAAAAGTGTGACCCAATACCTCATCAGTTTGACAATGATGCGGGCAGTCTCTGAGTAGTTTCTTGTATCTTTCCCAAGCTTGACGAAGTGTCTCGCCATCCCGTTGTTGGAACCCAAGAATTTGGCTCCTCAACGACTTTGTCTTCTTAGTTGGGAAAAACTTGATCAGGAATTTCCTTGCTAGATCATCCCAAGTGTGGATAGAGTTCGCGGGCTCCTTTTGCAACCATTCTTTAGCTTCCCCCAACAGTGAAAAAGGGAATAGTGTCAGCCTGACATAGTCCTTGGAGACGTTCGGATAATTGTAAGTGTCCGTGATTTCCAAGAAGTTCTGAATATGCCTCTGCGGGTCCTCATGAGATAGACCCACATATTGTCCTGTGGACTGAATCAGCTGTACCATGTACTGTTTGAGTTCAAAATGCCCAGTGATATCAGGCTTCACAATAGCCTGAGTCATATTCGCAAGATTGGGCCTTGCGGCTTCGATTACCGGACGCTCTTCATTGCCTGCCATATCTATTGGCTGTGGTTGGATTGCGATGTCCAAATCTCTTTCTATTCTCGTTCTAGCTTCGTGTTCCCTTCTCACTCTATGTAATGTTCGTTCGATTTCTAGATCAAGAGGAATGAGGTTGTTTGCACTTCTACTCCTCTGCATTCGAGAGTAAACCCTGCGTTGACACAAACCAGGCAAACTGAAAATTAAAACTTGAAAACAAATATCTAATAAAAGCTTAACTTAGTCACGTAGCTAATTTCTAAGTCCCCGGCAACGGCGCCAAAAACTTGTTGCGACCAAACACACTCACGCAAGTATACGCGGTCGTCAAGTAATAAAGTGACTAAAAGTCGGATGTCGAACCCACGAGGACTTATGATTAGCTATTAACTAAATTAGCCTATCTTAATTATCTAAACAAGAATTAAATCTAAAAATATTTTATTCTAACTAATTAAATAAGAAAAATATAAATAATAAACTTTGAACAGAGACAGAGCAGATTTTTTTATGATATCAATGTAAGAAAAACGATCTAGGGTTATGGTCTATCTAACAATCCTATTGTGTTCTTCAATTGAATTGACCGACTAATTTATCTAGCTTATTGGTTGACAGGGTTAATATTGCTCATAAGAATCTGTCGAGTTCTTACTCGCCTATTCAAGCTAACCTAACGCCTATATGTCTATGGAGTTAGAATCAACAAGAACGCATTTATAATTCCTGTAAATCAACCAAGCAAGGCAATTAGGTATATGTCTATCCTAACCACGAATCCGTTCCCCGATGCCCGAGTTCAAGAACTTGCCCTACTCAATCCTATATGCAATATAGAATTCCCACTTTCGAGTTCAATTCTAGATTCGTAGATAATATTCAATTGGTGATCAAGCAATTAAATAATTAAGTGCAAGATTGAATAAATAAACTAATATGATAAATCAAGAAGTCAAAATCAATATCCGAATAACAATAGTCATGAAAGAACCACAACCCTAGAACGTGAAGTTTAGCTCCACATAGACATGGTAGCCAAACAACAAATCATACAAAGAAACATAAAAATTACTAAGTTTGGTGGGAGAAAGATGAAACTTGATGAATTCCGGCCTTCACAGCTTTTTCCTGGCTTTTTTCCTCTTCCCAATATGTTAGATAACCTAAAAGAGGCGTTTTTAGCTTATATATTGCGTACAAAAGTCGTGGGCCAAAGCTCTCCTATTCCTAGTCCAATTCGGCTTCAGGGATTGATGCTAAGGTGGATGCGACGCATCCACCTTGTCCTCCATTTCAATTTTTGCCTGCGAAGGTGGATGCGACGCATCCACCTTGTCCTCTATTTCTCAGCTTGCATGCGATGGTGGACGCGACGCATCCAGCTTCACTTCTACTTCCCAGTTTCGCACGCGATGGCGGACGCGATGGCACAACTTCACTGCTAAGGTTGCATGCAGGATGATGTTTTCCTAGGTTGGATGCGACGCATCCAACCCTTCTTCCTCTAGCTAAACCACCTTTTCTTCATATTTTGCACTCCGAACACCTTAAATTGTCACACATAACTTAATTAGTCATCAAACCAATAATTACACCATGTTGGGTGTTTTAAAGATTAAATAACATCAAAAAGTGGTTAAAGCATGGGCAAAGTAACATCAACACATATCGAAATATGCCAAACATCAATAATCAGTACATATGCTGTAAATAAATTGATGACTTAAACACAGATTCTCCACTGGAATCACGTGAAAAGCAAAACTTATGACAAAAAGAACCTTCATAATCAGATAATAAATCAAAACAAATACAACAATGGAGCTATTTTACCCCTATCCTTGTACAGGCAAAGTAAATTTCTCCTGTTAGTAATGCAAAATATGTTTCCAGCGTGTGAATCTATACCATCTTATGCTGTACATGTTATATGCTACATGGTTCAATAACAGCCATTGACAAAAGCCGGACCGTCACATTGGCAAGCATCTTTTGACTCAATTCGCCGCGGGAATATGAGTTTTGACATGCCCCTGCAGTTTCCTGATCTTCCAATAAAAGCACATGCGCAGACACAAACGTTGATTTCTCCTTTCTTATCATCCATTACTTCAGGCCCGTAAAAGGTGTTTGTCACATGTCAATATCTTGTAACTTGCATGAGGACCCTCAGATGTGTCTCTCAGAGTTACATGCCAACCCATGGCTTTCCCAATATCTTGAAGTTCATCCATGACAGCAACAGAATCACGGATGTACACTCGTCCACCCGGCCTTAATATCCGGTCCATTTCAAGCATGATCGTGGACATGTTGCATCTGATACATAAAAATCAAACACAATATCAGGCATCATTTTCTTTGGCAAACAGTCCTACTTCACAGAAATTGTTATTTTACGAGTCCTACTACGCACAAGCCATGAGATCCCATGAATGCAGAGTTGGACTAGAATATCATCTGTGAAGCAAATAATCGGTAAGAAAGCTGTACCTTTTCTGTTCAATGGAGAAGAGACTATTAGCGTGCAATAAGTCATACGTTCTTGGGTAAGTATCAAATGGTTCACACCTGAAAAACGGATCAAATGATAATCACATGTCGAGATAAGAGATAAGAATATCATGTATGTATTTCGTGCAACCCACTTTCTATAGAATCCATTGCATGTTCCCTAAGGATTTGTATTTCTTCATGTTGGCAAGGATAGCATGTAATAGATGTCAGACTAGTATATCTTCAAGGTTATGCATACAGACAAAAGAGTCACAAGCATTATTTCCTTTTCTTCTTCATTTCTTTTTTCCCCTTCTTTTTCCAATGTCATATTGGTATTTTACTAATATAAGATACAAGAATGATCATATGATGAATGCTAACCACTAACTAAATGCGGTGAAGGATCAGCACTCTTACCAGTCATGCATGACTCCAAGTAGTCCACGGTCAAAGATGACAGGTAAAGTATTTTGACCACTAACGGGGACAACATTTAGAACCCAGCAATCCAGTTGATTTTCAATTAATGCTGCTGCAAATCTGTTGAGAAAAAGCAATTGATAGGACATAATTCTTTCGACTAACTTTAGAAGCAAAATGCTGATCAGACAATTGAAGTCCATAATGACAAAGAGGAAACCAACAGAGATGGAATACAGTACCCTCCATAACCAGCTCTCATATCCATCACATTTCTAAGTTTGAACTTTTTCCAATGCCAAGCACGGACATAGCTTTCAATTATTTCTTTCCAGAACTTTGACTCTGCCTCGAAAAGCTCTTTCCTGGACACAAAAGAATCTACTTGTATGCTCTTGAGTCTATCTGGAGGATACTGCAGGCGTGAAGGCCATGTCGTAATATTCGCGCCATATCCTTCTTCAGGCAGCCGTGCAATACATGCTTTCAGATCAACATACCTAAATATGATAGTGAAAAAGAAATCATCCAGGGGCAGAACGAAAGGAATGTCTACATGGAATGAGAATCATTAACGCATGGCAAGCTATTGATTGAGTTTGAAATGCCTTAAGAGATGTTTACACTGTCAACATGCCCCACTGATTTTCTTTCAACAACCATCTCCTAGAGAACAAGTTGTCATTTTCACAAAGGCAAGTACTGTTTAGCGTTATCAGGCTACAAGCTATGTTGCGTGGACTCTCCAAAATGATGCCGCACCCGTGTCGGATCCTCCAAAAACAAACTACTTTTGGAGGATCCGACACACACCCGATGATATTTTCGGAGAGTCCGAGCAACATAGGCTACAAGTAGGGGAAGAAAGAATATTACCAAACATTGTCTGGGTCATCATGTCGGTCACAGAGAGGTGGTTGGGATCCTTCCTCGCGGCTTAAGTAGCAACTGTTATTTAAGGGCTTCTGCCATATAGCAATGTAGCCTTCCTTCTTCACAAGATTCCAGCAAAGACGAGTGGTAAGATTGACCATCTCTGGTTGAGAAAAGGACAAGAAAAATATTATGATTTGTTGTAGCAATGGTTTACTAAACCTGCAGTGCAGAAAGTTTTCAAGAACTAGAAGAGCATGATATAGTTTATAGGAAAAAGTCGCCATGGTTTCAAAAGATTGCTAGTATTTTTAACTTTAACAATTGCAGGGTAGAGTGATAGTTCAGTTCTAAAGAGAACAAGGGTACAAAATGTAGTTTAAGCAACTAAATTTTCCCCTTTCATTTTATTCATTTGTCAAAATTTTGTTTTATTCTTCAATAAAGTAGGAGTTAGACTTAAAATGGAAAGAGAATTAGTTAGAAGAATTCAATTGGAGTCAGCTTTCTTTAGAAGCCGCTTCACTTCTGTCTGAAGAAAGGATGCGCTGAAAACTGATTTTGACACCTGACCATTAACTTTCTAGAACATTACAGTCAAATGTTTTTCTTGGGTAGGGTATGGCCTTTAATAGGAACTTCTGGAAAACCACTAATAAGTATGTCTGCCAAAAAGTGGAGAATTGCCTAGAGTCAGGTGATTCCTCCTCTCTCATTCATTTTTAAAATTGCTGACACAGACTAAATAACTTTGCAATTACCTTCCCATTGTCCTTCCAGGACTGCTTCATGCTTATAAACAGGTTGAGCAGCCCAAACAAAATATCCACCAGCACGGAGCAACCTGTTCACCTCCAGTAGTAAAATCCCATCTTTGTAAAAGTGCATCAGAGGATGAAGGCACGAGTTAGAGACTCTCTTATACATGAACAGCTAAATAAAAATCAGCAGACTTGGTTAAAATCGAAATATTGATCTCTTAGTAAGTTCACAATACACGTTCTAACAAAGAGAGGGAATCCAGAAAAAGAAAAATCGTATCTTGAGTTAAAAAACTAACATTTTGCTTTTCAATTCCGGACTATAAAGGGTATGGTGCTCCTAATCTAGAAAAGATAGCTGTCTATAGAACACTAGAATATACAGATTAAAACCATAAGCTGTCACCTTAATGAATGAAATGAGAAATGAAGGAGCTCCGACAATAATTACAAGTGCAGCACTTCGACTTAAAAACTATCAACAAGGTCCAAGGGGAATATGCATCCAAACAACTGTTTTGTGTACTCTGTTAGGTTTCATCAATACAAATAAGAGAAAGTGTTCCCTATGCATTTCATGATAACTCTCTCAGCAAACTATTTTCCGTTTAGCATGTTTCCTTCTTTCCTTTTCTTTTTTCAAATAAGAACCCATTCACTGAAGTCCAACACATTCTCACTTTCCCATATACATATGAGCCAGCATGTCCTCAAGAAGAACCCGCTTATCAGAAACCACTCAAAGTGTATCCATTAACAAAAATTATGAGTTATTTTATCGATCTACCAAAACTATAAACCGTAAAACTACAACTTGAAATTATCACAACTAGCAGATTCTTTATCAACATTCACGAGCTTATCCCAAGGGTACACGACCTCGGGTGACTAGTTGCTAAATGCAACCATCTTGATAAAAAATCATAATACCACATGGAAAATTTGCTGACAATGTATAAATGGATAATAGCATGATCTAGAAAAGCATACCATCACGAGTCCAATTGATCCTACACCTTGAACAATGGATTAGTTCAAATGCCTGACTTGGATATAGTAAACGATGTGTCGCAATTGCAGCTACCATTGCAGGGACGCCACGCTCAAGAGCAAACTGAATCTGATTTTCATGAACGTCTTTTGGAGCAATAGACAGGGTGAGCACATTCCTTGATAGTAAATAAGCACCAAAGCTTGCCACACCACAGCCGATATCTAAAGCAACTCGGACATGACGGCCAAATGCAATTTCAGGGAGCATCTAGTGAATAATACCCAAAAGAAATTTAAAATAAAAAAGAACCACCAATTTCGTTCATCTTTTATAAGTTTAAATTGAGAAAATTAAACACCTTTTCAATCTGATCCAAGTACTGATTAGCTCCATGTATAAACTGGGTGCCACCTCCAGGAAACTTGAACTTGTCCTTGTCTATCGTTATCCAATTTTGACCCCCTTTATCCTCAGCTAGACGTGCATGAGGAACGTTGCTGAACCAAACCTGCAGTACAGTTACAAGTTGAATTTTTCCACATATAGAAGCTTTTGCAATTTCCTATTCCCTTTGTCTATCCTCCAATGAATAACTATGCAAAGTCACACAACTATATCTGGAAAGTTCTTCAAAAATTTAACTTTGAGTTACTCATACAAAAAAAAAACTCAAATATTTGAGGACAACATAACACAACTCATCACAATATCCGAATAAAATGCTTCAAAAATTAAACATTAATGTTGTATTTTACCATATCCCAACCCAACTAGAAAAAGTTAAAAATGATTTTCGAGATAACTATCAGTGCAATTTACTTATCATTTATTATTGGTTACCAATCAATGCTTATTAAATGGAGTTACCTAAAATTACCTTTTTAAGTGATCTGATGCTGTAGAAGTTCATAGAACTTATACTCAAATAATTTACATAACTAAAGCAAATCCTCAAAATATGTAGTATTTCCAGCAGATTATAACACAGACCTCATCACGGCTTCTTGGCCAAGGAATCGGAGCTCGATAACCTCTTGGTGGAGGAACCAAACAATTCAATCCTTTACCTTTTTCAGGACAATGCCGCTCAAACTTCTCCCCTCTTTCAGTTGATTTCAACTTACGAATCGCCTCCACATTATCCAAACACGGAATATACTCTCTCATACTTGCAGGACATAGCCCAAATTTCTTAACCCTAAATCTGTGGACCCCACTCCCCTCATCATCAACCGTCTCATTCCCAACACCCCAATTCTCCACAACTTCAGGATCAAAGTCCCCAATTTTAAATTCATTATTCATCACCCCAT
Organism: Nicotiana tomentosiformis; assembly: GCF_000390325.3. Classification (NCBI taxonomy): domain Eukaryota; kingdom Viridiplantae; phylum Streptophyta; class Magnoliopsida; order Solanales; family Solanaceae; genus Nicotiana; species Nicotiana tomentosiformis. The sequence goes on along the minus strand of NC_090816.1, from coordinate 9,405,659 downwards.
TCTCATTCACTATCCCCATATTCTCCACCACCGATGCCGGCGGAGGCCGTGGAGGTGGCGGCGGAGATAAAACAACCTCCACCGCAGGCGGTGGAATTGAGTTGGTGTCATTAATTATGGATGATAAATCGAAAATTTTGTTGAAATTAGGGGAAATTGAGACGAATTGAGAAGTTGTGGGGTTTTGGCGAGAATTGAAGAAAATGAGTTGTTGTTGTTGAGATCCATCGGACCAATGTTTGCCAAAGTAGAAGAAAGCTATAGAAAGTAATGTGAAGGCTAAGATTTTGATTAGAGTGGTGGATTTGAATACATCTCCACCTCCACCGCTCAATCCCTTCATTTTCTTTTCTTCTTCTTCTTCAGATTCAGGTAAAGTTAACAGAGCCAAATCTAAAGTAGTTTGGAAAATAAGAAGTTGCAGTGTCCTACACAACTAGTGAGACAGCAAGAGAATAACTGTTTTTTTTCTGTTGGTGTAGATCTGAAAATTTTACATTTATTTACTTTAGGATTTAACTTATATACTTACTATGAAGTATGAACTCCTACAATTTAACCACCGCCAATGTTTTATAGAATTTCCTCTAAGGTGAAACTTTCGACGGGGGCATTTGCATATATTCTTCTATCATTCAATTGCAATTTCTCAATTTTTCATTGCAACTTTACAGCTTCATATTCAAAATCTAAAATCTTAAGTAGTTCACTTTTTCAATACAACTTCATATTCAAAATCTAAAGTTCTTAAATATAAACTTATTTTCTGTAGTGTTTTAAAAGGCATGGGCGTAATGCGAGTCGTTTTACATATGCCTCAGCGGGGCTTAGGTGTGGGGCGTAAGCCCAATAGGTATTTAGTTTTAAATATTTTATAAAATAATATAATGACAGTAAATATTTATAAACAGGTAAAATTACATAAATATTGAAGAAAACTATATATATGTGTGCTCCATCCCCACAAAAGACTAATCAAAACAATCTATTATACGTTACTTACAAGCACAAGTAATTTGAGTCAAAGAATAAGGTTTTCTATATGGAGGAACAAAAAGAATGATTAACCTGCAATTTGAACTTTGAATTTGCTGTTATGAAGAAGAATGTAGTTCTCTTTGTATTTGTAAAAAAAATTAAATATTCGTTGTTTTTGGGAGATATTAGCAGACTAGCGGAAGATAAAAAATTGGAAAAACCATGAATTAGGGCTTAAATCAATAAATAAGGCCTTTACTTTTACATTTAATACTATTGAGTTCCTTTTTAAACCTTTTGAATAATTACCAAACTGGCTTTTGAGAATTTGGGTATTATATGAAAGACTAATTCAACAAATTTTGTTTTAATTTGAAAAAGTCTTTGGGGCTTACTCGCCCCGAACGCCCGGGCATACGCCCCAAATTGCGGGGCGTACGCCTCTTGAGACTTTCGCACCACACCATCGCTCTGTGCCGTTTTTGGTACGCCTCGCCTCGGGGCTCGCCCCAGAAACGCCTTTTAATACACGATTCAACATCCAAATTTATTCCAAATGAGCTTAAATTTGAAACATAACTTTCAAATATCATAAAGAATAAATCTCAATCATCAAATTATTAAAACAACAATAAATTTAACAAACCCATTGGCAACTAAGAATAAGAAGAAGAAACCTTAAACACAAAGAAGAGACAATCTAAATGTGCTAAATGTGCCGGGTCGGGCCAGCGGTCCTGACGGGCTAAATGTGCCCAACAGCTGAGCAGTAATTGTTTTAAAAAATTAAATAGAAATTAGAGATAAAAAAATATTAAAAAATATACAAGGCAATGCCTTGTAAATTTATTTATAGAATTGTGACCTGATTTTTTAATTCAAATTTAAAGATAAAAATATTGTAAAAAGATATTCAAAGCAATGCCTTATAATTTTATTATAGCAATACAAAATATGGCAATATTTTGCTTAATCCTCTTCCCTCTATGGAATGAGCACAACAAGGTGTTAATACCACAATTGAGAAGAAAAACAAATAAATAAACAAAACTATAATATTAAGAGTTGGAACGATTTTACCGAATTGACGAACAACTTGTTGAAAATTGATTATCGTTGAAGACTTGAAGACTTTAATTCACTAACTTCATAATATTTTCACAAATTGTAACAATCTCAATATTTTTTGACTATTTTTTGGAATAAAGTAAGTAATAGTAGTAACCTCATAATTTTTGCATTTTTCTTTTATAAAGTAAACATTTGTAGCAAGTATAGAAGAAAACTAGAGAGAAATTTTGATAGATTGATATTGATTTTGTAAGAAAATGAAAAAATGAGGGGTATTTATAGTAGAAAATAGGAAAAAAGTGTAATAATGAAAAGTTTGGGGTTAAAACTAAGTTTGAAGGATGGGAGTTAAATGGCTATTTTTTAAATAGCCAACGGCTATTTTTTAAACCCCCAACAACTCTTTTTTCTTAAATAAAAATATCCGTTGGGCCCGGTCTTAACAGTTCCTAACTAAGAACCGACCCACCAGACCGGCACGAGCCCACCTCTAACAGGCATAACGGTCCCAGCCCATTTAGCCCGTTTAATCCACTTAGCGCGCGGGCCCGACCCACTTGTCACCCTTAGTGCCACATGAAAAAATTTTACACTTTCGAGAGTGAATTAAGATTAGTTGGGCCAAGCAAGTACTGAACATTGGATGTAAAACCAACCAATAAGTATATTACAGCTTGTTTGGACAGTTGTTATTAATTGTATCATATCGTATTGTTATTTCAAATACAATATTTATTTTGATGGTTACTTAAATTTTATTGTGTCATATTGTTAAATCCGTCGTTATGTACCGACGAAAAGTGTCATTGTATGTAACGACCGATTTGGTGTGGCCATGTCATTATCTTATATATTTTTTTCCTCTCATTTTGCACTTCCTTATTATTAAATAATCATATTTTATTCTTTACTCTACATTTTTATATAATAATTATACCACGTACCCTACTTATTCTTTGTAATATTACAAGTTTATTTTTCATATTGTCGGTGTATGATATTATACGGTAAATGATACAATCTATCTAAATGTCATATTCATCAAAGCAATACAATACAATACAATACAATACAATACGATACGATACATTATAAAATATGTAACAGCCATCCAAACAAGCTATTAGTTATAGTAAGATACAGGACACCAACATAGGTTTAAACATAAACTTGTATCACTTAATTATGCGAGGTACTATAATTCGTAAAGAGGTAATTTTTTACTAAGCTACTTATCTCTAATTATGTAACTTGAACCTTCAATATTCGGGGAATCTTAGTAATATAGTTGGTTGGCTATCTAAATTTTCACCTTGTAAGTAAGGGTTTGATTTTCACCTTGTAAATCCCATGAAAATGCGTTATGGTTTTGAAGAAAACATTGAGCGTGCAAGTAAATTTACCACATTGCTATTTTCCTCTCTACGTACCTGACTCGAACCTTTAATTTATCAATTGATATTGAAATTTTACTCTTGTTAATGCAAACCTTACTGGTCATAGCAATTTCCTTTTATTTTCTAAATTATCAAATTATGTTTAGTGTAAACGATTATTTGCTACTCTATTAGATTATCTAATTTGATAGTTGTAAAATAAACTTTAAGTACAGAGTTATATTCTTGGTCGCAGGTGTGGGATGTTGTAGCTGAAATTGGAAATGGAATGTGGACTGCCAGAGTATGGGACTACTTGACAAGTGCAATTGTGTTTAAATTTGGGAAAATGACACTGTATAACCGCTCTTAAAATAATAGTCGAAAATGTATATTTTTTGTATATATATAAATTTTATATGTTATACAAAAATTATACAAATTTTATATATTTTTTCGGTTAACGAATATAGATAATTTTTTGCGCTGGCTAAAAGTAATAATACCATCCATTTAATTACAGCTGATTCAGCTCTCAAGGATATCTAGGATCTAGCTACATGTGTGATGTGCCTAAAATGATCAAATCATGTTTTTGATGGAGAGCCCCACGATCTAGCAATTTAATTAGCTTAAATAGATATGTCCTTTTCTCTAATAAAATTCTAATTAAATGGTTGAGGCTGAGACTTCTGTCGTGATGTTGCTCTCAAACATAAAATTCAATTGTAAAATTCACAAACCCTTCTACTTACATTCATTCACATTCAGTTGCATAAAAATATTACTTTTTTTCCCATTAATATGTTCCTTTAATCCATTATTTTGATGAAACCCCGTCCTTAACAATTTAGCAATCAACCCAAGTAAAGGAATCTAGTAATCAACCTATATAGCTTGCCCTTCCTTTGCTAATAAAATCTTAATCAAATACATTGGGGTGAGTAAGAGGTGGATCCAGGATTTAGATTATATGAGTTCTAACTTTTAAGGTTTTCAGTATTGAACCAATTGTATTTTTTAAAGTTAAGCATTCAGACCTATTATTTGTTGCAACAATAATAATATATTGATGTTGGGCATATTTTTATATATTTTAATATTACTTACTCGTGTTTTAATCGCTTTTTGTGCTATTTAGTGTTAAAAATGTCCAACATGTATCAATTATTGGTTGTATGACTAATTAATTTGTGTGTGATGAGTTAGGATGTTTGGAGTACAAAAATATGAAGAAAAGATGTTTCACCTATAGGAGGAGAGGGTGGATGCGTCGCATCCGACCTTGGAAAAAGGCTATTTGGCGCACCCTTAGCAGTGAAGTCGGAAGAATGCATCTACCTTAGCATCCGCACCTGGGCGCAACAAAGTTGAGGGAACAGAGGGTGGACGCGAAGCATCCACCCCAGCATGCAATGCTGAGAAGTTGAAGCTGAGGCGGACGCGAAGCATCCACTCCAGCATCAATCCCCGAAACTGAGTCGGAATAGGAAAAGGAAAAATTTTGGCCCACGACCTTTGTACGCAATATATAAGTCAACAATGTCTCTTTTAGGTCATCTAACACACTTGAAAGCGGAGAAAAGCCATCACAGTGTTTGGAGACCGTGGAGTTCGTCGTGAGTTCTTCTTTTTTCCTTCTTTTATTGATTTTTATGTATTCTTGAGAATTGATTGAGATTTCTGCCATGACTATGCGTGGTTAAACTCATTTATTCTGGGGTTATGATTTTACCTGAATGTTGATATTCTGAGATTGATTTGATGATTTAATTTTTCATATTGGGTTGTTTATTCATATCTTGAACTTAATTATTTTACTGCCTAACTAACAGTGAAATACTATATATGAATCTTGAGTTAAACTTGAAAGAGGTAATTCTTGATTGCAATAGGATTGAATAGAGCACGATCTTGAACCTAGTCATTGGGGAATTGATTTGCAAATACGGATAAAAATATACCTATTTACCGTGCTTAGCCAATTGTGCAAGAGATTATTAATGCGTTTTTTTATCTCTAATCTCATAGGAATATAGGGTTTAGAATAAATTGAATAGGCGAGTAGAAGTTGTCAAATTTCTACGAGTATTATTGTCATTGCAGGTTAATAATCCGAATATATTAATAAGTCGAGTTGATTGAAGAATTCAACAGGATTGTTACATAATCATGACCCTAGAATATTAGTTCTCATTGAATTAAAATCTTCGTGCTACGTGTGCTAGTTAATTAGTTATTCTTTTAATCGCAACTTTAGTTAGTAGAATTAATTAAACAAAAGTTACCGTGACATTGTTCTTGACTCGATAAATTAGAATTTCCTTGATTTAGTTGATAATTCATCACATGTCCTTGTGGGAACGATACTATATTCACTATTTATTACTTGATTGACCGCGTATACTTGCACGCAGACGTTACCCCTGCTTAGTGAAGGTAGAGCGACTGTTTCCAATAATCTCTCGGTTCGGAAAGGCAGGGAGGAGGAGGAGGAGGAGGAGAAGAAGAAGAAGAAGTAGAAAAAAGAAAGAACTATATTTGTTGCAATTTTAATGAATTTTTACGCATAAATTTATGTTCAGCATCGAAAGTAGTGGGTTTAGATGAGCTTGACGACCAAATTCTACATTCACCCCGAGGAGAATGGTACAAATAGAACACTTCGGTGCCACTATTGATTTTTTATTTCCGGTAAGGAAAGTATTGAAAAAATAATCTTCGCCAGATTTTTGGTAAGTGTTGCAATCGCTAGAATTTTTGATAAAGTAGCAAATCACCAATTTTTTTGATAGGGTGATCACTAGAATTTGCCAGAATTTTGGTAAGTGTTGCAATCGCTAGAATTTTTGATAAGGGAGCAAATCACCAATTTTTTTGATAGGGTGATCACTAAAATTTGTCACAAAATATGAAAATTCTCAGAAATTTTCATATGGTAATTATCATAATTTGCAAAAATATTGAAATTGCCAGGAATTTTTATATAGTAATTACTAGTATTTATTCAATAAATATGCTCAGCAGAATTTGCAAAAAAATTGAAATTGCCAGAAACTTTTATATAGTAATTATATCAGAATTTATTCAATAAATATGCTCCTTTGCAAACGTAAACACCTAAATCCCAAAGCCTATAAAAACCTCCAAAATAAAAAAAAATATTATTTTATATATATATATATATATATATATATATATATATATATATATATTCTAATCTCCTCCTTTCCCTTCCCATTGCAATTTTCCGACAAGCCAAACACCCCTTAATTTCCCCTTCCAATTTCTCACAAATCCCATCCAATTAACCTTCAATTCCTTCCTAGGGTTTCCTTTACCTCAATTTCCACAATTCACTTTCAATTCCCATGAAATGATCCAAAATTCTCACGACAACGATTCTTCCTCCAAGTCAGTAAACGAAACGGTAAATGGGTCTCACCATTTTACCATCAGGGGTTATTCTCTGGCCAAAGGAATGGGCCCTGGTAAATACATATCTAGCGACATTTTTACCGTAGGTGGTTATGATTGGGCCATTTATTTTTACCCAGATGGTAAAAACATAGAGGATTCTTCTGTATATGTATCTGTTTTTATCGCACTGGCTAGCGAAGGCACTGATGTTAGGGCCTTGTTTGAGTTGACGTTATTGGATCAAAGTGGCAAAGGGAAACACAAAGTTCATAGCCATTTTGATCGGGCATTGGAAAGTGGGCCTTATACTTTGAAATATAGAGGGAGCATGTGGTACGTTTTATGTTATGTTTATGTTTATATGGTAAAATTTGTTAACTATTAGCTATATGCTTAGGATTGGAAAAATATTTTATGTTCGTATTGGGGTTTAATTGTATGTTATTAGGATTCTTCTGTATATGTATCTGTTTTTATCGCATTGGCTAGCGAAGGCGCTGATGTTAGGGCCTTGTTTGAGTTGACGTTATTGGATCAAAGTGGCAAAGGGAAACACAAAGTTCATAGCCATTTTGATCGGGCATTGGAAAGTGGGCCTTATACTTTGAAATATAGAGGGAGCATGTGGTACGTTTTATGTTATGTTTATGTTTATATGGTAAAATTTGTTAACTATTAGCTATATGCTTAGGATTGGAAAAATATTTTATGTTCGTATTGGGGTTTAATTGTATGTTATTAGGTTTTTGAATTTTATTTGATTCCAAGCTTGGATAAAGTAGGAGGGTTGTTGCACCCAAGGGTGTGGCCTAATGGTCAATGAAGTGGGTGGGAACCCTGAGTTGAGACCTCAACGGAGTCAAAAAAATGCTAGGTGATTTTTTCCCACCTGTCCAAGCCTTAGTGGACATAGTTACTTGATACTTGTTGCTGGTGGGAGATGGCAGGTATCCCGTGGACTTAGTCGAGGTGCGCGCAAGCTTGCCCGGATACCACGATTATTAAAAAAGAAAACTAGAAGGTTTTTTGTAGATTCACAGTTAGTGTTAAAATTGTTTAGCAATGGTGCTTTACTGAATTTGATCTTTGGTCCCTGGTAATAATGTCAAATTTTGATCTCAACGCTTGTCATTGACGTGAGAATGGCCACAATCCTATTTATAAATATCAGCTAACTTGGAAAATACATTTACTCGCAAGTGCACCAGTAACTACTTTATGGCTGTTGTTTAAGACATAGCCAACATTGCAATGTATTTGAGACACAACTTAAAAAGAGTGGCAGATACCTGCTTATTCGAACTTCAAAACTGTGTCCTGAAGTCCAGTTCTTGCAGTTCATATTTCAGGCCACTGTGTTTCTGAAATCTGTGTTGTTTTTCTCTCTTTTGGCTGTTATGGTTTTCTCTATGCCCAATGTGCATAAATGTATTGATTTGGGTGCCAGATATTGGGGAGTACATTCTTGAGTTTATGATGATGCATGTCCCGTCCAAACCTTTACCTTGGGGTTGATAAAATAAAATAAGTCTATGGTACTTTTATACAATAAAGGAAAAGTCTTTGATGCCATTGAAGTATTAAGACTGGGTTAATTATTATTTATTTCTTTATTTATGACATGGTGTCACTAATTTGCATAGCCCAGAACCCCAAGTTCTTGTTAAACCTACTGACTCACATTGAGGATTATAGTTGGGATTGAATTAAATGGGTAGATTATGAGAACATACCGAAGTTTAACTGGAGTAACATGGTCGGTGAGGATTTATATAGTGGACCCCTACTTGTTTGGGACTGAGCATAGTAGTTGTTGTTGATGATGTCTTGATGATGATGAGAACATATCGAAGGATCCATCTGTCTAGTTTTATTCATTAAAAACTCAATGATTGCTTAGATAACTGACTCTCCTGTGTTTGGTGATCAGCTACATGAGTGACCTCATCTCCTCTCCGTTGTGTTACTTCCAAATAACTGTTCAGTGATGGATCCACCATTTATTTGTCGCTAGTAGCCCTTTATGCTCTGTGCCTCAGTGGAAGAAATTGTTCGTTTGCGCCTGGTGTATTTTCTTGTGTAAAATATGATAATGCTGACATATTGTGAGTATTCTCTGTAACAAGTGGGTCTTAGATAAAACTCAAGAAAGTTCACCGAATTTCTAGTTTGAAAACTGTATTAGCTTTTCAATCTGAGCTGTTGAAATACATTTAGAACTTTTTCTTTTACTGGTCATCATCAGAACTTCTTGTCTGTATTTACAGGGGTTACAAACGATTTTTCAAAAGAATAAATTTAGAAACTTCTGACTACCTGAAGGATGATTGCCTTGCCATGCACTGTACTGTTGGAGTTGTCAGAAGTCGCGTTGAAGGGCCCAAAGATTATAGTGTTGTAGTTCCACCATCAGACATGGGCCAAAATCTCAAATACTTGTTGGATGCTGAACTTGGTTGTGACATAGTTTTCCAGGTTGGAGAAGAGACATTTAAGGGTCATAAGTTGATACTTGCTGCTCGGTCTCCTGTGTTTAGAGCCCAATTCTTTGGCCTTATTGGGAATCCTAATACAGACAAAGTAGAACTTGAGGATATTGAACCCTCAATCTTCAAGGTAATTAGTTCGCGCTTTAATACACATGATTCTTCTGCTGTATGAACTTATGAAGAAACATATATAATTAAAGGAAGGTAAAAGATGGAGAATTTGAAAGATGAAAGGTCTTTTCGTTTTAGGCACTTCCCAAAATTTTGAGGTTCAACTGTTTAAGGATTTTTCTTTTAGGGGGACAAGGTGGGTGGGGATGAAAGCAACTGGTTTATAATATATTGCATTGTTCCTTCTCAAACGTTAGCTTGTAATACTTTTGGCATTCATTTTTTCTGAATCAGCATGTAGCAATATGATGCGTAGGCTGAGATTTTGATCGGAATTTGTTAGAACACTAATGTTTGTGTGAGCTAAGCATTTTCTATACATTTACCATCTTTGACTTAGTTGGTATCACTATGTTTTAGATAGTCCTTTGGTATGCTGAGCTTCTTCTGTGCGTCTGTTTATAAAGGACATAGAAAAATATAAAGCTAGCAAGTATTTAGCTCCCCTTAAGTTTTAGTCTCACACTCTTCTTGTTCTACGGTCATGGTCTTGCACCTTAGCTTCTCAAACTTGCGTTTCTTTCCATGTTGGTTGTCTGTAGTTTTCAATATAAAAAATTTACATGTAACTTGCCCCAACCTTGCAGTCCTTTCTTAGAAGCTGATATGATTTAGGTGGACTTCTTTTCGTTTTGTAGGCTATGCTCCAGTACATTTATTCTGATGAGCTGCCAGATTTAGTTGAAATTACCGGCTCTACTTCAACATGCACTTCTACGATATTGATGCAGCATCTATTGGCAGCAGCTGATCGCTTTGGTTTAGATAGGTTGAAAGAGTTATGTGAGGTGAAATTGTGTGAAGAAGTTAATGTGGATACAGTGGCAACAACTCTTTCCCTTGCTGAGCTGCATTGTTGCCCACAGCTCAAGGCCATCTGTTTGAAATTTGCAGCAACAAACTTGGGAGGTGCGTGTACTCCATAGATGTGAGCGGTGAGGTATTTCAAGTCATGTCATTTTTAGTTTTTCTTAGTTAATTTAACTGCAGACATGTTTTTAACTCTGCTTGTTTATGTCAGTTTGTATGGCAAATTTTATATCTTCCAGCTTAAATGTAAAGTCAGGAATATGGTTGTTTTCCAGTCTATGGTGATAGTCTCTTGAACTACTATGATAAGGTCCTAGCTCTTGTATAAATGGATGATTTTAGCTCTAACTTGGTTGCCAAAGGTTCAAAGTTTATAGAGATGGGTATCTTATTTGTGTATCATTGAGGCAGTTTCTTTTTCGACCTTAGTCAAAATGCACTTTAGAGATGCTGGTGGAGTATCTCAAGTGAGGTTCCTTGCGCAAAGCAACTCCTATTATTTGATCTGGGCTTTCCAATCAGTTAGTTGATGCCTAGCTTGGAAAACATGAGAGAGTATTTGAGTGGTTTTGGCTTCTTTAGTTATCATCCGTTGGAAACAAAATACTTAAACCAAAAATTGTATGTTGAAAGAACATTCAGATTTGACAGGTGGTGGGTTTTGCTTATGTTACGACTTACAACATTGAGTCTCTGATGCCCATTTTGCTTAGATTTGCATCCTCAATTTCAATTGACAAAAGGAAACATGGGAAGTGATACAATGTGTAGTATTAGATAAAGTCTGCTGGTTCATGCAAAGTTTCAAATAATGGGTAGAGTAGCAATAATCTCCTGCCATTTCATTATATAGACACCGCGAACGGAAATGTTATATTGGATATTTGGTAAATCAATAATGATAAAGTAGCTTTCCTTTTCATACACAGTGGCTTTTAACCATGGAAAAGGGCTGGCTTCTATGTTAACGATGCATGCTTTACAGCAAATGATGGGAGATAATGTAATTTCTATTTATTTGGGTCCATGTATGTCGGTAAATGTTCTAGTGTTCAAAACTTTAGGCGCATGGGGCTTTATTGCCATATGGTGCTGAATGTGGTATATAACTAGGAGAATTATGGATCAACAGAATTTGGAATTTGAGTAGTTGAACTAATTGTTTATGAGTGTTGTTGGTTCATGTCAGTCCATTATGTTTATGATCTTTTAAATGTTAGGGGTGAAGTTCTAAAAACTGGCCTCACACGTGTTGCACATTCTTGGTTTTGTGCAACGTTCACTATATTTTGAAGCATGTGCTAGCCAGGATAAGATACTATGGGATCTTCTGGCTATTTTCATGTAGTTGCTAAGTTATTTGATTTTGTGTTTGTTAAACAGTGGTCATGCTGACAGAAGGATTCAAGCACCTAGAAGAAAGTTGCCCCTCACTGTTGTCTGAGCTGCTGGAAACAGTTGCATCAGTCGACCAGAAGGCAAGTCTGATGTGCAAGAAAAGGAGTAGCAGCAGCATCATCGGTCTAGCTCTGGCTGCAGATGGTGTGGCAGCAGAATCTGTTAATCCTGTCGTTAGGCGGGTGAGAAGGCGGATGTAACCTTAAACTATAGCCTTGGAAGTGGAATGAAGTTAGCTGGTTGAAAATGTGATACTGGAAAACGCAAGTAATGATTAGTTAATTTCTTGTTACCTGATTTAGGAACAGTTCCTATGATCTGAATGATGATAACTTGTAATGGTAGCATCATTGTGTTCTGTATCATCTATTATTCCAGACAACCTAAGGTAGGTTAGGTGGTAAGTAAAGTTTATTGTTGTATTTTTTACTACTTGAGCTTATATGAGAGACAATATGAACGAATATGTATAGAGTTCTCCCCGATAAGCTATTAGTGTGTTGATGTCCACCTTCTTGTGTGTGATTGAATATGTTTTGATCCGTTTATGTTTAAAAATGGTTTATGCAATTGCAGCCAATAAAAGCTCAAAGGAGTATTTGCGAACTCGGTTTTTAAAATTTTCAACAAACGCATACAAGCTCCTATAGGCAATAGAGGAAATAATCTCCTATAATATGTTACAATTTGAGACGATTACAAAAAAACTTGTGTGTTTTTTTCATCGATAGACCATTTGTGTCATACTAACGCGAATCTATGATTTTTAAAATTGGGGCACCACTAAAAAAAGCGAGAAAAAAATACTAAGTGGGAATCAATCTAGGTTCCTTTGAATAAATAACTCAACATTTAATCAAGTGCAGAGCATGAATGCCAACATATAATATTAGATCAATTTTACAAATTATATACATAAAATACCTAATTTGACAGAAAGATCATACGTTCACGTGCACCATAAAAAGGGCCTAAATCCGCCCCCAACACTGATCCAGTCCTTTCAGAATCAACGACCCGATTCTAGGGCCCAATAAGCCCAATCATTGTACTCCTTGTACCACAAACAATGGAATCATCCCATCAAATGATTAATGAGAAAGATCTGTATAATAATCAAGTAGGGCTCGGGGTAGTCTTTGAAGTGCTTGATATTTGGAAGAAATTTGAAAACTTAATAGTAGTTTTTTTAAAATTACGTGTTTTCTGAGGCTAAAATGTTACATACCTTAAAAATAGATGGTTTTGATTTTTATTTCCGCTTGTTCCATGCAGAGGCAGACCCAGAATTTGAAGTTGGCGGAGGCACATGAGCGAAGTGCTCAATCAGTGACTTTTAATCTTAAGGGTTCCCAGCAATATGACCGTTTTCAAAATATATACACTTATATATTCAGAATTTTTGCCAAAGTTAACGGGTCCGATGGCCCCTCTTTTACACGTATAAGTCCGCCTTTCGCTCTATGGATAAATTTTTAAGGTCAAAAGTCAAAAATATTGTGAATGAGACAGGCAATACTTATTAAATTTGAAGTTCTACCCGGCGCAAGTGAGATTCCAAAATCAAGAGTCATACCGACGTGTGGCTTTTCCGGATCCGTACTCTCTTGTCAATGAAGTGAAGTTGTCTATAGCAGTCTTGAAATCATGAGCCTCTCAGGTTATTTGGGTCGGTAGGCCAACCTATGGCCTTACAGATCTTGCAATTGTCCCATCAATACTGCTCATTGGCCTTTCTTTTACCACTTTACCAAGGAGAAAGAATGCAGATTTGCGCCGCATAAGATTTCATCAAAGGAAAAACACTTGCTACCAATAACAATGGTCGTGTTAATTTTACGTATGATCATGTACAGAAAAAACCTAATAAAAATACCAAAATAGTGAACTTTCTAGTAGAGCATTTGCCCTAGACCGCAAGTAGTGACGGATCTAAAGTATAGTATATGGGGTCCCAGAAATCTAGTAATTTTTTAGGCGATCCTATATTTCTATTAAAAATTTATTAAAAATTTATAAATATCTAACTGTGAACCCAATTATTATTGTATATTAATTTGATATTGCGACAGGAACCCATAAATTTTAAATTGTAAATCCGCTTCTAATTGCAAGGAGATGTTGAGAATTGTCAAAACTAAACCTTACGAGGGAAAAAAAGTGTAAAGAGTACCTTCCAATGAATAACCTCTCACGGGTATAGATGGATGAGATCCTACACCTTAATAAGAGATTCCAGTTCGAGCTTTGATAATAGATAAATTCTAGTTAGGAAATACTCTCTTTAATTGATTCTATACGATTTAAATTTAAAGTAATCAGATCAATAAATATTGCTCTTCTGAATGAATGGCATAAGGTAGAGTAGTAACACCTCATCATAAATCTGCCCACACCTGGGATAGATGGTGGTAGGCGCAAATAGCACAAATCTTCTTCTTTTTTTTTAACGTAAAGGAAGCTTATATTACTTAAACAAAAGCATTACACAGTCCTAACATAATCCCGTAGGATATTGCCATTGTTTATAGCTGCAAGACTATTACAAACATTAGTAGGCAAATACTTAGTACCATTACATAATCCTTGCTTGTTTCTATTTAATTCGGGTTCAACAAAAAGTGGGGGATGAGTAAGATAAACACATCTAGTAGGCTTGAAGTGACTAATGACTTCCTTTGCTAGTTGGTGTGCTACTCCATTTCCTTCTCTGAAGTTATGTCTGATTGTCGGGGCTCTCAGTTAGCGCATTAATAACCTGCAATTGAGCAAAGTGTTGTTAGCTAAATCGTTAACTTCATTTAGCAGTTTGATCATCTCTGAGGAGTTAGTTTCGATCTCTATTTGAGGGAACATCATCTCTACTGCAATTTTAACCCTTGCTCCAATGCTAGCAGTTCCGCCTGTTATGAATTCGCTGCATAACAAGATTTATAAAAGCCCAAAATTCAGTGTCCGTTGTTTTTCTAAAGACTCCTCTTATACCTGCTTTTAGATTAGCTTTTAAGAACGCTCCATTAATATTAAATTTGACTGTGTTGTGATGAGGCTTTAGCTATTTGATATCTATTTTAATCTTAGTTTTAAGAGGGTTTGTTTCGGTGAAGAAATTATGCTCCCAAGCTTATTGGAGGACTTTAGAGGCATTCAAATCAAGATCAAGATTGCTACAATTATTGTTGTTTCTATTTTTCCAAAGGTTCATATGGTAAAGGAAAAAATATTTTCCCAATGGTTAGTATGATTACTAGGTTGCACCCCTGATTTTTTAAAGAGATTAGCAGGTGGGGCACTTGTGATCTATGTTCATACCAATATGGTGCAGGAAAGCTCTATACGGTATACGGTTATGCAGGTATTGCCAAAAGAAGTATTTTATCTTGTTTGGGCAGTAAAGTTTCCTTATCCAAGAGAAATCCAATTCGAGGATAGTTTTAGGATTGAGAAGTATATAACAAAATTTGATTGTAAAATTTCCACAGCTACTAGATGCCCAAGTCACATAGTCCTTTAAAAGATAATTAATAGGGATTGGTGTAGCATTAATCTTAGTAACAATAGAAGGTAGAAGAACAAAAGAAATTTTGTATGTATCCCACCCATCTCTATTTATTAAGTCTTGTAATCCTTCAAATACACCGATCCTTTGATACTGCTTAATTAGAAAGAATATACTCTGTCGCAATTTATTTAATAAGCACTATTTGACTGGGACATAATTCAAAATTATATAGAAATTTTGATACTAATAAAGTATACATCAAATATCAAGAGTAATATTTTAGTGGCATCCAAAATAAATTAATTATGCAAACTCCTATAAGAATGTTGATATTAAATGATTTAAAAGAGCATACATGATTAGATGTTCAAATGGCTTGGCTGATATGACATTTTACCAAGTTTGAGAGCTTGTCATCAATGTATCACATCGAATGACATAGAAGTTATTCTACTACTTTTTCTAAATTTAACTTCTAGTTGGCATTGATCAATCATATTAATCGTGAGATATGCAGTGACCCGTTCTCCTATTTGTGAATGGCTGGCCACAAGCAAAACCACAAGTAATATATAACAAAAACTCTTGAATTTTTTCAGAAGTTTTCTTACAACCTAGGGAGACATGCTAACAATATCTTAAGGTAGGTACCACTTAAAAAAAAAAAAAAAAACATACCCGGTCTATTCTCTCACAAATGGGATCTAGAGAAGGTAGTGAATATGCAGGGCGGAGTTAGACTATAACTTACTAGTTTGGTCGAACCCAAAAAAGCTTTGCTCGAAACTTTGGCTTAAGAAATCTATTGAATATGTATAAATTATTAATTTTAAACTCGATAACTTAAAAGGATTAGAATTTCGTACCCATAAATTTCAAATCCTACCTCCGTCTCTGTGTGTATGTAGACCTTATCCCCAGTGACGGAGGCAGAATTTTCGCTAAGGGGTTCAAAAAAAGAAAAAGTTAAACCATTAAAAGAGATTGTGACCAGTGAGAATTGAACTAGTGACCTCACAAAGGTTTTGACCCCCCTTGACTACTAAGTTATACTTTTGGGTTATTTCAAGGGGATTCAAAATATAATATATAGAGGTAAAAAACAGATTTTACTTTATGATGCACATTATAATTTTTCGGCGGGAGGGGGTTCCCGCCCCCTAAATCTATCTCTGCTTACCCCTACTTTATGAAGATAGAGATATTATTTCTGATAGACCCTCGACTTAAAGAAAAATATTTCAACTATTATTTGAAAAAGAAAAACAGTAGTAAAAAAGTCAAATTCAAAAAAATAAAGACTAAAACGATAACAATAATAAAATAACAAAATAATAAGATAATTAAAGCAAAGAAAATTACATGTATAAAATAGTCGGCTTGAGACGTGACATTATTTTACATGGAAAATACAGCCTTTCGGCAATCGGCAGTAAGGGTGGCCGGTGGAGGATGGTGCTTGTTGACTAAATTATACATAAAGTAAATAGTTAATACTTCAGCTATGTTATTTTATTTGATAAATTATTTATTTTGGAGTAAAAAAATGCTGACATATTTTCTTGTTTTTATAATACTTTTACAACTTTGAAGAACTCCAAAAGTCACTAATTAAACTCATCAAATTTTCAAACTTTGATATAATTTTTAACCATCAAACAAATTTTGGTACTCCCTCCGTCTCAAATTATCTGTCGTGTTTCTATTATATACTCCCTTAAAAAAATATTAAACATGAGAATTTTTTTACTGTTTTACTCTTATTTATGTCTTAAGATATAATATCTCTTCATTTAATATTTACTCATAATTATTTGTAGTCTTCAAGACTAATTAATATTAATGGTAGAATAGAAAAAAGATAATTATTTTAGTCTTGAACTTTTAAAATGACAAATAATTTGAGACAATTATTTTTAAAAATCATGACAGATAATTTAAGACGGAGGGAGTAATAAATTTTCTTTTAATAGAAAGTGTTTTCTCCTTATATGAATCAAACGCGAGGAAAGTTAAATCAGTGAAATTTGTTATAAAATAAAGACAGTAAAGTAAAGACAAGTATAGAGAGAAACTGATATATTATTCAAACTTCAAACTTATGTACATAATGAACTGAAAACTCCTCTATTTATAGAAGAAAGGAAGCAGCTGCGAGGCTTTTTAGGAAGCAGCTGCAAGGCTTTTCTTTAGCTGCTTGTAAGCTGTCTGCATGAGCTGCTTGCAACCTGCATGTTTAATAAGAAGTTGCTGCAAATCATTTCATTGAGCTGCTTGCAACCTGCCTGCATCAGCTGCTTGTAGATAAACTTCAACAGAGTACTAAATGGATAATCTTCTTCAGGAAGATTATCTATAGCGGAGTAATAAATGGACATCCACAATATAATTATTTTCATAACACTCCCCCTTGGATGTTCATTAAAAGGTATTGTGCCTCGTTAAAACCTTACTAGGAGAAAACCCAGTGGGAAAAATAATCCTAATGAAGGAAAAAGAGTACACATATTTAGTAATACGCATTACTAGCTGCCTCATTAAAAACCTTATAAGGAAAACCCCGTGGGAAAAAAACTTAGTAAGGAAAAAAGAGTACATCGTGTATTTTACTCTCACTGATTAAAATCTTGTTTCAAATATTTGAGTCTCCGCATTCCAATCTTGTATACCATCTTCTCAAAAGTTAAAGTTGGTAAAGATTTAGTGAATAAATCTGTCGGATTATCACTTGAACGGATTTGTTGCACATTAATGTCATCATTTTTCTGAAGATCGTGTGTGTAGAATAATTTTGGTGAAATGTGCTTTGTTCTATCTCCTTTTATAAATCCTCCCTTCAATTGGGCTATGCATGCATCATTGTCTTCGTATAAAATTGTGGGTCTTTTCTCACATTCCAAATCACATTTTTCTCGAATAAAATGAATTATTGATCTCAACCATACGCATTCCCTACTTGCTTCATGAATAGCTATTATTTCAGCATGATTTGAAGAAGTAGCAACAATGGATTGCTTTGTGGAGCGCCATGATATGATAGTACCTCCACATGTAAACACGTACCCGGTTTGAGATCTAGCTTTATGGGAATCGGATAAATAACATGCATCTGCATAACCAACAAGATCTACACTATCTTTGTTAGCATAAAATAAACTCATATCAAGAGTTCCCTTTAAATATCGCAATATATGCTTAATCCCTTTCCAATGTCTACGTGTAGGAGAAGAACAATATCTTGCTAGTAAATTAACAGAAAATGCTATGTCAGTCCTTGTAGCATTAGCAAGATACATTAGTGCACCAATTGCACTGAGATAGGATACTTCAGGACCAAGGAGTTCCTCATCCGCTTCTGGAGGTCGGAATAAATCTTTATTCACTTCAAGTGATCGAACAGCCATTGGTGTACTTAATGGGTGCACTTTGTCCATGTAAAAGCATTTTAAGACCCTTTCTGTATAGGCAGATTGATGGATAAAGATCCAGTCTGCTAAATGTTCAATTTGCAAACCAAGACAAAGTTTTGTCTTTTCAAAATCTTTCATCTCAAATTCTTTCTTAAGATATTCAATTGCCTTTTGGAGCTCTTCTGAAGTTCCAACAAGATTTATGTCATCAATATAAACAGCAAGTATAACAAATTCTGAAGCCATTTTCTTTATAAAAATACATGGACAAATAACATCATTTATGTAACCCTCTTTCAGCAAATATTCACTGAGGCGATTATACCACATGCGCCCAGATTGCTTTAAACCGTACAAAGATCTTTGTAATCTGATTGAGTACATTTCCTGAGATTTTGAATATACTTCAGGCATTTTAAATCCTTCAGGGATTTTCATGTAAATTTCATTATCAAGTGACCCGTATAGATAAGCTGTAACCACATCCATTAGATGTATTTCAAGCCTTTCACGTAAGGCTAAACTGATGAGATATCGAAATGTTATGGCATCCATAACAGGTGAATATATTTCTTCATAATCGACTCCAGATCGTTGTGAGAATCCTTGTGCAACAAGGCGAGCCTTGTATCTTTCAACTTCATTTTTATCATTCCTTTTTCGCACAAAAACCCATTTATGACCAACTGGCTTTATACCAGCAGGTGTTTGGACTACTGGTCCAAAGACCTCTCTTTTAGCAAGTGACTTCAATTCCGATTGAATTGACTCTTGCCATTTTGGCCAATCAGATCTTTGTCAACATTCTTCGACAGATCGGGGTTTAAGATTCTCACTATCTTGTTGTGCAACATTATATGCAAAAATATTATCCACCAATATTTCAGATCAATTTAAATTAATCCCATCACCAGTAGAACTTATTAAAAGTTCCTCACTCACTTGAGTCTCGGGTTCATTGATTTCTTCAGAAATCTCAGAACTAATCAGATCTTGGGTCTCTTCAGGAGATCCCTTTATAATATTATTTTGATCATTTGTCGATTTTCTTTTTCTAGGATTTCGATCCTTAGAACCCAAAGGTCTACTACGCTTCAGGCGTGCTTTAGGTTCACTAGCTCTCATGCTAGTAGATGGTCCTGTTTGGACATCAATTCGGATAGGCACATTCTCTGCAGGGATATGCGACTTAGTTATCCTTTTCAAATCAGTGAATGCGTCTGGCATTTAATTTACTATATTCTATAAATGGATGATCTTCTGGACCTCCTGATTACATATAGGGGTACGTGGATCAAAGTGAGATAATGATGAAACTTTTCACACAATTTCTCTTTTGATTTTCTTTTTCTCTCCCCCTAATTGTGAAAAATTTATTTCATCAAATTGACAATCTGCAAACCAAGCAGTAAATAAATCTCCCGTCAATGGTTCAAGATATCGAATAATAGAGGGTGATTCAAACCCAATATATATTCCTAACCTTCTTTGGGGCCCCATCTTACTGCGTTGTGGTGGTGCTACTGGCACATATACAACACATCCAAAAATTCGTAGATGGGCAATATTTGGTTCATGACCAAAAACCAATTGTGACGGAGAATATTTATTATAATGTGTCGGTCTGAGACGGATAAGTGATGTTGCATGCAAGATAGCATGGCCCCAAACAGTAGTGGGCAATTGTGTTTTCATAAGTAGCGATCTTGCTATCAATTGCAAGCGTTTAATAAATGACTCTGCAATGCCATTTTGAGTATGAACATAAGTTACATGATGTTCAACTTTTATCCCAACTGATAGACAGTAATCATCAAAAGCTTGAGATGAGAATTTTCCAGCATTATCAAAGTGAATAGTCTTTATAGGATAATCTGGGAATTGTACCCTTAATCGAATTATTTGGGCTAATAGCTTTGCAAACGCCAGGTTGCGAGATGATAGTAGGCACACATGAGACCATCTTGAAGATGCATCTATTAAGACTATAAAATATCTAAACAACCCACTTGGTGGGTGAATAGGTCCACATATATCCCCATGTATACGTTCTAAAAAGACAGGGGACTCAATGCCAATTTTCATTGGTGATGGTCTAGTGATCATTTTGCCTTGATAACAAGCATCACAAGAAAATTCATCATTTGTAAGAATATTCAGGTTCTTTAATGGATGCCCACTCGAATTTTCAGTAATTCGTCTCATCATTATTGATCCAGGATGGCCCAAATGGCCATGCCAAAGCACAAAAGTATTTGAATCAGTAAACTTCTGGTTTACGATAGAGTGTGCTTCAACTGTACTAATCTTTGAATAGTATAAGCCAGAAGATAAAGTTGGTAACTTTTCTACAATGCATTTCTGGCCAGAAATATTCTTTGTAATACAAAGATATTCCATGCTCATTTCATCTATTGTCTCAACATGATACCCATTTTGGCGGATATCTATAAAACTCAATAAGTTTCTTCGGGACTTGGAGGAGAACAATGCATTGTCGATAATAAGTTTTGTTCCCTTAGACAGAAATACAATAGCTCTTCTGGAGCCTTCAATCAAACTTATATTACCAGAAATTGTTGAAACATTTGCTTTTTCCTTATGCAAATAAGAAAAGTATTTTCGATCTTTGAATATGGCATGAGTTGTTCCACTATCAATTACACAAATATCTTCATGATTGGTCTTTGATCCAAACACAATTTGAGGATTATCCATATTCTTCAAAATGACATAAACAAAATAAATATGATAGTAAACATCATTTTCAAAGCATAACTTTTATTTATGTATAATACTATCTACTACAAATAACAAAAATTAAAATATTTACATTTCTACAGATTCACTACCGATCACATGACTTGTTTCTCCTTCTGGGAGTGCAAAATAATCAGCTACATCCAAATGCATGAAGTCTAAATTATCTTCAGAAATAAAATTTGCTTCAGCATTTTTCTCTGTCTTCTTCAGGGAGGCTTGATACAGCTCAACCAGGTGCTTTGGCGTACGACATGTACGTGACCAGTGCCCTTTTCCTCTACATCTATAGCATGCATTTTCTGGCTTTGCTGCTTGCACCGCTTAATGCTTTTCTTCCTTCCTTTTTCACTGCTAGTGGTGAGGAGGGTTCTTTGGTGCATTGTTATTAGCACGATTAGAGTTTCCTCCCCGACCACGGCCATGACCATGACTGGGGCCACGTCCTCTTCCACGCTTAGCTTGGTGGAAGTTCGTCTCATTCACTTCAGGGAATGGACAAGAACCAGTAAGTCAACTTTCATGATTTTTTATTAATAGCCCATTATGTTGCTCGGCTACAAGAAGATGTAAGATAAGTTCAGAATACTTTTTGAATCCCATCTCTCGATATTGCTGCTGCAGGAGCATATTCGAGGCATGAAAAATGGTGAAAGTTTTCTCCAACATATCATGATCAGTAATATTATCACCACATAGTTTCAATTGGGAAATAATTCTGAACATAGCAGAATTATATTCACTGATAGATTTAAAATCTTGTAGCCTTAGATGAGTCCAATCATAACGTGCCTGTGGAAGAACGACCATCTTCAGGTGGTCATATCTATCTTTCAAATTATTCCATAGTATGACTAGATCTTTAATAGTAAGATATTCAATTTTCAGGCCCTCATCAAGGTGATGGCGTAGGAATATCATTGCTTTGGCACGATCTTGGTTTGATGCCTGATTTTTATCTTTGATGGTGTCTGCCAGACCCATCGCATCAAGATGAATTTCGGCATCAAGCACCCAAGACATGTAGCTTTTGCCCGATATATCCAAGGCTACAAACTCAAGTTTAGAAAGATTTGACATTATTTAGAAAAAGAAAGTCCGTACCTCTGATACTTTCAAAGTATTTTCTCGAGATGGCAGAGGCTCGTGCTGATAACGTGTTATAAAATAAAGACAGTAAAGTAAAGACAAGTATAGAGAGAAACTGATATATTATTCAAACTTCAAACTTCAAACTTATGTACATAATGAACTGAAAACTCCTCTATTTATAGAAGAAAGGAAGCAGCTGCGAGGCTTTTCAGGAAGCAGCTGCAAGGCTTTTCTTTAGCTGCTTGTAAGCTGTGTGCATGAGCTGTTTGCAACCTGCCTGTTTAATAAGAAGCTGCTGCAAATCATTTCATGAGCTGCTTGTAACCTGCCTGCATCAGCTGCTTGTAGATAAACTTCAACAGAGTACTAAATGGATAATCTTCTTTAGAAAGATTATCTATAGCGGAGTAATAAATGGACATCCACAATATAATTATTTTCATAACAGAGTTATTATACTCCTATTATAAGATTATAAGATGATTAAATTAAATACAAAAAATTAAAAATTCCTGATACACGTGGTAAGATGTAATGATTGAAGACCAAGAAAATAATAGACACGTGGCAGAAAAAGAGTGAGACCACGCCAGCAAGCACTCAATGGTCTACGGAAGGTCTAATTTAAAGGCCGAAATTCCGGAAACTTCGAGGCTACTCCTGGCTGTAAATGGCGGAAGCATCTAGCGGTCGAACTAACGCCACGTGTACATAAATCCACATAAGCATCCGACGTGGCATCCCTATTGGCTCCGAAATTGATTCTCCTTCTCTCTCTAATAAAACTTTAGGGCTCCAATATTTTCACAATATTTTCGCCAGCCAAATACAACAACAAACAGCGCTCCAAAATTCTCTTTTAACTGAAGAACGAAAAGAGAGAAGAAAAACTATCTTTCTATTTTCAACTTTTTTTTTTTTTTCTCAAATTTTTTTTTTTGTGTAGTTGTGGGAATGAATGGAAGTGAAGGTGAAGGAAGTGTGAAAATGGAAGTAGTAGAAAAGGAGAAAATAGTGTATATGTGGGGATATTTACCAGGAGCTGTACCACAGAGGTCACCTTTGTTGTCTCCAGTTGTTGTTGTGAGGATTCCACAGTCGGGAAATTACTTATGGAAGGATGTTTGTGGTGGTGGTTGTGGATTTGCTATGGCCATTTCAGGTGCTCTCTCTTTTCCTGCATTTCCTGTCCATTTTTGGGTTTTAATACAGCTTTACTGTAGTTTTATGTTTTTGCATTTGCAGCTGAGCATGTGCTTCCGACTTATGTTACACTGTTTAATTTTTAGTCAATTCTAAAACAATAATAATATTTTTTTTTTTGTTCTTTTTTGTTTTATAGTTACACAAATATTTATGACTTGTTTTACGCTAAATTTTTAACAAAAATTAAAAACTTTCTGTCAAGTCAAACAACATCACATAAATTGAGACGGAGTGAGTGGGACATTATAGTTAGAATATGTTTGGGTTAGCTGATTAAAAGTAGTACTCCCTCGTCCCAATTTATGTGACTATGTTAGAGTCAAACAAGTTGTTGTTCTTCGACAATATTTTTTTTATGTCTTTAGATATTTTTAGTTATTACGTGATTTAAACTACTTTTTATGTAGTTTTCAAATGCGTAAGTTTTATTTTGAAAAACTTAAAGATTGTATGTCCATATATAAATCTCGAAAAGTAAAAAATATCACATAAATTGGGATGGAGGGAGTACTTGATAATTATCAAGTGCTGAATAGTGCTTTTAAATGATGAAATGATTTTATAAATAAGTAATTATGTGTTTGAATTGAAGTGTTGAAATTGATAATAAGTAGTTGGTGTGTGTGGCAAATAGCGCTAATAAGCACTTTTTAAATTAAAATGGCTTAAGTGTCTTTGAATTTTTTTCAGAATATTTAATTTAAAAGTATATTTACATTGAAAGGGATGAATGACAAAAATGAAATGTAGAGGGAGTTAGGAGTGTTTTATTTTGGAAAGAGTATTTTGGGGACTACAAAAACTAGTAGGAGTAAAATAGTAAAAAAATTGGGTAAAATCAAAAGTACTTATAAGTTAAAAAGCCGTAAGTTGTAGGTTCCAGATTATGACGTTTGGCTGATTTTGGCTTATAAACACTTGCTTGTAAACAATTTTAGAGTATAAAAAATTAGTAGATAAGTGAAAAAGTACTTGTTGACTTCGGCTTATAGGCTTACTGAAACACCCTCTTAGTCATGGATGTTTTTGAGTAGAAGTAAGTTTTGAAACGGAATCTTGGATCACTTTGTAGGAACTGATGGTTTCAACTCAGAACGTACTGGCTGTCAAACTTTAGTTTTCAGTGAACTTCTGATGCATTACTTCTTGGCAGAACTTAGAATTTCTTCTTTGTGTACATAGTATTAAATCCTAAATTGGATTTCAGATAATCATCTTTGCGGTTTCCGTCTTATATATATCTGCTACTTATCTTACCTAGTTTGCAATTACTATGCTGTTTTATACTACTCTTTATCAGATTCTGGGAAGCTCATTACATGGGGTTCAACGGATGATTTAGGCCAATCCTATGTGACATCAGGGAAACATGGGGTAATTCTTTCACTAACTTCGTTTACTCAGCTTACTGACTACCTAGCGACGTGTCAAAATAACCTGCAATTTCTTATGGTGACCTTTTGAAGGAAATTCCGGAGCCTTTTCCCCTTCCTGATGAAGTTTTAGTAGTAAAAGCCGCTGCCGGTTGGGCACATTGTGTTGCAGTTACAGGTATCCACAGCAACTTTCATGTTAATGATGCCACTAATTTTTTGCAGCTGGAAGCTTGTGTATTTTTGTGACTTTGGGATAATATTCCAATGTGAGAATATATCTACTTCAACATCCATTCTGTTGTCCTCCTTCACTAGATTTGGGTAGTCATAATTTTGCAAAGTTGACAACGATATAAGGATTGAATATGTTAAGTGTCCCACATTTGTTGAGGGATGATAGTTTCTCTCTTTATATGGTCTTGGGTCAATTCACACCTTTTGAGCAAGCTTTTGTGGTTAGGCCCAAGGTCTATTCCTTATCAAGGTATCAGAGGCCAACCTATCCTCGTTATCGTGTGTCCCAATGTTGGGACCCCATGCTATGTTATCCATGCTCCACTTGGCGGGGGAGTGTTACAGTTGTCCACATTGGTTGACAGACGGGCTGTTTGTCTCCTCATATGATCACGAGCAATGCTCACATCTTGACTAGTTTTTGGGGTTGAGTTATGTTCAGAGTCCATTTTCTAGAGAGCTTTGGCCTCCAGTGTTTATATATTCCTTCTTAAACCATAGTGAGCTATGGCCTTCTCTTTTTGTTTGTTTTCTTAATCCCCTTGTCATAATGTGTTTATGGAACCCTAGAATGATATACTACTCAACCTTAAATGTAGGAAATGGAGAAGTGTATACATGGGGT
Organism: Nicotiana tomentosiformis; assembly: GCF_000390325.3. Taxonomy (NCBI): domain Eukaryota; kingdom Viridiplantae; phylum Streptophyta; class Magnoliopsida; order Solanales; family Solanaceae; genus Nicotiana; species Nicotiana tomentosiformis. Next base: position 9,379,741 of record NC_090816.1, on the reverse strand, counting down.
TGGAAGGAATGTATTCCTTCTGGAAAGGTTCTTGGAGAGCCAGCTGTAGACAAGGAGGTAAACGATGGACAGAGTTCATTCCTGGCACAGCAAGGTATTTTCGGATTGGCTTCACTGTCAGAAAGAAGCACAATCTGCTATTTACATTTTACAGTGTAATATTTTGAAGATTAACTTTATCACAGTAAGCCCTCACCCCCAGGGATCGAGGTCCATGTTTGGAGCAGTGTCTCATATAGAGACTAGAAGTGGAGAGGATAGTGCGAAACGTAGACGGGTATCATCAGCTAAGCAACAAGCTGAGAGCTCAACCTCAGGGGATGAAGGTCTCTCAGCATTGCCATGTTTAGTCGCATTAAATCCAGGGGTGCGGATTGTCAGTGTAGCAGCTGGTGGCCGGCATACACTGGCATTGTCAGGTAATTTTATAGATTTTGGATAAACTTGCTTCAACACATCATACAGTTGTCCTTAGCTTCCTGGAGCATAATATGTGTACGTTTGTAGTTACATTGTTAAAGAAACCAAAGAAGGATGACATTTTCTTTTTTCATTTAGATATAGGACAAGTGTGGGGTTGGGGCTATGGAGGGGAAGGACAGCTTGGTCTAGGCTCCAGGATTCGAATGGTATCCTCTCCACATCCTGTGCCGTGCATTGATTCTTCTCCTTCGCGAAAGGACAGAGCTATGGGCCTTTCTCATGGATGTCCAGGATCAGAGGGACAAGGCCTCAGAGTTCCTGGGAATTACGTCAAGAGAATTGCCTGCGGGGGCCGACACAGTGCAGTAATTACAGGTTCACATTCTAGTTCTTGTGTAGATATCTGGGATAGTCATTAGTTGGTTATACCTACATTTCAGTACTTGCTTATCAGCATGAACTTTAGTTATCAATTCGTACCTATATTTCATATGAATGCTGTTCTCGTACTTTCTATGTGTTTTCTATTGGTACATTATTGTATATGGTTTCCCTCTTGCAGTCCTATAATACTTCGATAATTTTTCTTATTACTTATTGCTGCTGATTTTCAAGGCAGATGCTGGAGCGTTATTAACTTTTGGTTGGGGATTGTATGGACAGGTGAGTTTCCTGTGATCAGTCTATTCCGTAGTGAATTTAAGCACGGGAGTTATTTCAAATAAGCTATATTCTTGGTGAAATACTAAACTTCTTTATGTGTTTGCCTGTGTGTGTATACATGCACCGTATATGTGAAAAGTAAAGTAATATATGCCTCATGACACTATTTTCTATTAACCCAAGCGCACTGGATGTGAAAAGATTTACTATGTTGTAGCACGAGGATCTTTTGAACACTAGGTACTTGACCATAACAAAACTTACGAAGTGGAATTCCACTTCTTCCATAAGAAAAAAATATTTCTTAACAAGAGAAAGAAGGAATATTTACTCTCTGAGCTCCTTATGCCAATGCGTAAAGTTCATTTCAGGTTTGAGAATTTGCCTAGTGGTGCTATGAACTTGGAAAGGCATAGCAAATTAACGGTAATCGTATTATAAGATTCTTTTATTTATTAAATAGCATATTAAGTGCCGATGCTGCATTTGCAGTGTGGTCAAGGGAGTACAGATGATGAGCTAAGTCCGACGTGTGTATCTTCATTACTTGGCATCAGGATAGAAAGTGTAGCAGCAGGGCTCTGGCACACTGTATGCATTTCTGCAGATGGTGATGTATATGCATTTGGAGGGAACCAATTTGGGCAGTTAGGCACTGGCGCCGAGCAGGCTGAGGTACATTTTTGAGTTTGGTTCTTTTGCTTCTACCCAGACAATAGGTCTGTTGGTACTGTTACAACTACTAATATAAGAGGCTTTCGAAATCTGGGTAACATGTCATACAGTGAAATGTGGTTTGCTTATACTGGCAAAGTTTATTGATCAGTAGGTTTCCTGTGTTATGGACTATACCAAGAGATGCAGATCTTTTCCGATCTAGTACTAAACTTTTACTTTTATCTATGTCAGACACTACCTCGGCTCCTGGATGCTCCAAATTTGGAGAACATGCATGTGAAAGTTGTATCATGTGGAGCACGACATACTGCCGTAGTCACAGGTATGACTCGTATCTGCATCTTGAAAACTTTCTCCTGCTATAGATCCATGAGAAGCTGCAGTGAATAGATGGGGGGATGTCATGGCTAATTAGATGAAAATCAAGGTGACAAATGAGCTTGTTCGTATAGAGTCAAAGAAACTTCAATATTGAAGAGTACTAGGAAATGTACACAGCCTGATAATTATTCGAGTGAATATGATAACGCGAAAATGGTTTTTGCTGCTGAATTATTTCCATTAGTGAGTTGGTTTCAGAGGTTAATCCACCCAATACCAATTTCTATATAGCAGGATTTTTTGATTGTTGTTATGTAACTCTTCAGAGAGAGCCTATTCATTGATCAATAGAGTAAACTTGATGGGCGTCAACCCATGACACCATAAGTTCTTGAAGTAAGTCAATTAAGGACTTGTAAACACTTATAATTGCACAACCTTGAACTGCTACAAGGTCCTCAGCTTGATTGGCTGAACGCTCTCAATACCCTTCTTCTTTTTTTTCAGAATTCGTTTTCTTTATTATGGTCTATAACTAGGGGTTAAGGACTAAATGAAAGATGGATAACCTTTTGGAGAACATGAATATTTCTTTTTGGTATCATGGTTGGCTTTCTTCTTTTTATCATGATTTGATCTGTATCTACCATAAATATATAGCTGAGGTATCCGAGGGGAAGAGTGAATTCTCATATGGGAAACTCAGTTAAGCAATTTCTCCTACAGTAAACATATGATTGTAGAGGTGTTAGAAACTGTCCTTTCTTGAGCTAGACATAGTAGATTAGGAATAAAAGCTTATATGCCTGTTGAAGTGATCTGTTAAAAAAAAACTGCTCGAAAAAGTGGAAAGAAAATGGAAGCAGTTAGTATTTTGCAGGTCATAATAGCTTACTGTACCATTCTGATAAGTTGTTCAGCTTACTGCACAATCTTCTGGATAAATAGCGACTAATAGTTTATTCATTCTCTAGAGTATTTTTTTTTCTTAAAGCTCATCTAACTTTTCTGCTGTTTTGTTTTATGAAGATGATAGCAAAGTGTTCTGCTGGGGATGGAACAAGTATGGTCAGGTACAAGCTTTATTCAGCATATTTTCTCCTTTGAGTCATAGGTTTCAGTGATTGCCTCAAGAATGCAGCTTGCTTTATATGTTATCTTACAGACTTTGTATGGCAATGTGCTAGTTTGCTAAGTTCAATTATTTGGCATTCTGCAAGTGTGATGATCTATTGAACAAATGGCTTCATCTTTCTGCAGCTTGGACTGGGTGATGTGATTGATCGGAATATTCCATCCCAAGTCTCAATCGATGGTCATGTACCGACAAATGTCGCTTGTGGGTGGTGGCACACACTTCTACTAGCTGAATCACCTACGTGAACTACTCATCTTATTGATGCCATTCAAAGTTTTGTTAGGTTAGGTGCTTTCGGTTTTCTACTTCAAGATCCTCGTTATGATATATGCATATGGTACATATTGTAGTTTGCATGCATATACATGTTAGCATGGAGTGATTCTTTACAAGAATAAGGTGGTCATCATCTTCCTTCCAAGCAACAACTTGGGAAGAACAAGAAGTCGTCGCTATCATGTCAAGACAACTTAGTCTATCTGTGTAAATCCTCTTCGCGACTGGATTTTCTGATGTATCAAAGATACTCTATAGCATTAGAGCAGTCATTATGATGGCTTTTGTGGTACCTTTTCAGTCGGGTTCCTTCAATGTGTACTTCATATTGTGTTCTGAGGGATGATTGAAATGTGATCTCTTTATTACTATGCAGAGCTGGGTTCAGATCTCTGCTAAGACTTTACCATATCAATTCTTGTGTTTCCTTTTTCCTTCCCTATTGTCATAGAATGTCTCTGGTATAGAGTTTTGTTCATTGAATGTGGTGCTTTGCTAATTTGGTGGACAAGCTTCAGTTTTCTTCTTCTTTTTTCTTATGTTGGCAGTTCGAAAAAATAATTAGTATATGCAAAGTAATTGGAAAATAGTCACTATTTAATGAGGAGATAGAATCTGGATTAGAATATACTTAGCGGACACACGAAAAGATTCCGCATAATATATTGGATTATGGAACTTTTGTGTATAGAACTTCCAAAATATTAAGTTGAAATTTCATATGAAGAAAATTCAAACTTCAGCATAGTATGGTGAATATTTTCTGAATTTTAATTAACTGCATTCTTATTCATATTTTATTTTACATGAAAAAGTAGCTAAATTTTAATTAATCTTAAAATTATGGCTAATTTTTAATTGGTAGCTTTGAACTAGGCTAATTTTGAATTTTATCGTAAAAATTGTACGGGGCGCTCTATTTGGTCGCCTATTTAATGTGTACCATCTTTTTAATTTTTTTAAAACTAGTACATGAAGTTTAAGCAGCTTTAGGCCTTCTTCTTCTTCTTCGGGGTGTTTGTGAACATATTTTAAGGCTCTTTATGATGTTTTACGGTGGTGAGCTGCTGTTTTTTCTATTGCTTAGGGTTTCTTCTTCTCCTTCTTTTTCTTAATTGCAAAATGGGTTCGTTAGCTTTATTGTTGTTTTGACAAATTGATGATTGGAGTTTGTTCTTGATGATATTTGGAGCTTATGTTTCAAATTTGAGCTCATTTGGAGAAGATTTAGATGTTAAATCGTATATTGCATTGTTAAAATTCAAAAAATAAATTTCTGTTTCTGGGCAATTTGCACTTTAGGCCTATTTGGTCTTAAATGCATGAAAACGTTGGTTGTACTTCAGATCTATTTGGCCTTAAGTGCATCTGAAGTGCAATTTTTTTCACTTTAGGTTTATTGGCTTTAAGTGCATGAAATCACATGTTGCACTTCAGACCTATTTGGCCTTAAATGCATCAGAAGTGTAATTTTTTCACTTCAGACCTCTCAGACATTAAGTGCATGAAAATATAAATATTTATTGCACTTCAAACCTATATGGCCTTAAGTGCATCTTAAGTGCAATTTTTGCACTTTAGACTTAATTGGCCTTAAGTGCATTGCACTTTAGACTAATTTTTTTTAACTTCAGATCCGATAAGTCTGAAGTTGATTGTAAAATGGGTAGGTTTGCAATTTTTTTTTGCAAAGTGAGTATAGCTTCAATTGTGATCCCAAAGTCGGGTATAAATGCAAAAGCCCCAATTTCATCCTGAAATGTGCCAGGCATAGATGGATGCCCCTTTTTCCTATGATTTGCATCAGGTAGCCGATCTTAACGGTGCTATTTAAGACCTATCCGATTTTCCTAAAAGCATTTATGCTATAACCAATGATGGCACATACATGTGCGTGAAGTTTAGCTGGACTTGCGCTTAAAGAGGGCAAAGTGTCATGACCTGAGAAATGCAAATAAGGGGAAATATAGCTAAGGGAGCTCGAAGCTGAGAGGGGAAGTACATGAATAACTAACACTGAATCGACGGTCGTGACTGGATTTTAGTTAATGAGCTTCAAGGGCTCATATACTGCCAGCTGGACGAGTTTGTTATAAAGCTCAACAAACTAGTTGAACAGGGCGTGAATTGAACCAACATGAATTTTTCGAGTTCTCTATCTTCTTCTCACTTCTCATCTCATTTTCTTCCTTTCTCTTCTATTTCTTCTCTTACATATCTGTAACTCAGCTATGGGATTCTGATTAGCTCAGTTTCATTAGTTCTTTTTTCATTTCGCTTAGTAGTTTGTAATTGTAGTTGTTTCAATTTCAATATAAACAGAAAATTATCCTAAATATTGATTGATTTTCTTAATTAATTGATTGAGATCCTGACATTTGGTATAAGAGCCCTCGAACCTGCAACCTGTGGATTAAACGATAGTGGATGGTACGAGGATGCAAACTATGAATGCCAAGATTACTCAACACGAAGAGGTGCTAGCTGGGTTAACTGATGGGCAACAGAATTTACAGTAGACACACATGGTCATTCAAGGAACCTTGTAATTGATATTGGACAGACTAACTGCTTTGGAGAAGCCACCAGCAAATCCAAATGGAAGAGAGTTGTTTCCTCTTCCCGTGCAGGAGGCTAGGCCAAATACACAAACTGGATTTCCAATCCCACCTCCTAAGTGAGAATTACCTAGTTTTGAAGGTAAGGAACCAAAGGTATGACTTCGAAAATGCGAACGGTATTTTAATTTGTATAAGACTGTTGAGAATTATAAGGTTGAAGCTGCTACTATTTATTTGAATGGATTAGCCGAAATGTGGTTTAACTCCTTAACTGTGAGTAGAGGGGTTGTGACTGGGGGAGAGGGGGGGGGAATTTAAGGAGGAATTATGTCTTAAGTTTGGTGAGAATTTGATGGAGGATGTTGTAGAAGAGTTTAATAAACTCCAACATAAGGGGTCAGTTGAGAAGTTTTTGGAAAAGTTTGAGGAACTCAAGGCTCATATGCTCATCAAGAATACTGCTTTGAATGAGTCCCACTTCATGTCTAGTTTTGTGGATGCTCTCAAGCAGAAAATCATATATGTTGTCAAATTGTTTAAACCGACAACCTTAAATGGTGTTATAGAACATGCAAGGATGCAATAGAAGGCTCTTGAGGCTGTAAGTAAAAAGGAAAAAATCACAGGGGAATCTTACACTAATATTGGAGTTGCCTCAACTCACAAGGTTTCCACCATGCCAGCTAATAGAACATGCACTTATAGATTGAGCCCTGAGGTTTATGAATATAGAAAGACTAATCATCTATGCTTCAAATGTGGAGAAAAGCATGTACTTGGGCATCAGTGCATAAACAAGCAACTAAACTATTTGTTTGGGGAGAATGAAAATAGTCCTAAGGCTATAGTAAATCAACCTTAGACTCAAACAGGGGATCCTAATTTAACTGAAATCATAATTGAAGGAGAGGTTCAGCAAGAAGTGCTGGAAGCCATTTGTCTTAGTGCTTTGGCAGGAAATAATTCAGGAGTGAACTCGATCTTGGTCAGGGGCATTAGCAAAAACAGGAGCCTAACAGTGTTAGTTGACTCTGGAAGCACTCATAGTTTTATTGATGAGCAAGCAGTGAAGGACACTTGACATGTACCCATTTACAGTCCACCAATGAGAGTGACTGTTGCTGATGAAAATTATATCATATGCAATGCTAGCTGTGTAGGATTTAGCCGGAAGATGCAAGGTAAATAGTTCTAAGAAGATTTGAGAATTATCCAAGGGTGGGTGTGATATAGTGTTAGGGAATGATTGGATGAAAACATATAATCCCACCAAATTCGATCATGAAAAGAAATGTGTTACAATTGGGAGAAAGGGAAACAAGACTGTACTACATGCCATACCTGAAGCAGGTAGTTTGAGCTTGATTAGTGGGAGTTCTATGGGGATACTGCTGAGGAAAGGGCAGACACTAATGGCTCATTTGTTCATGGTAAGTGTGAACCAATTGCCAGAACTAGAAGACATGGCTGATCCAATACAGGAGGTACTTGACAAGTACAAGGAAGATTTTGCAGAACCAAAGGCATTGCCTCCTGTCAGATCCTTAGATCACTAGATTCTATTAAAACCTGGTGCTACACGAGTGAGCCTGAGGCCATACAGGTATAATTACTATCAAAAGAAAGAACTAGAGAAACATGTAGCAGAAATGCTGCCAAGTGGAACCATTCGGCCAAGCCAATCTCCTTTTTCTTCTCCAGCTTTATTGGTAAAGAAAAAGATGGGGCATGGAGGTTTTGTGTAGATTACAGTAGGTTAAATGACATTACTATCAAAGACAAGTACCCAATACCCATTGTGGATGATCTTTCAGATGAGTTGCATGGTTCAATAATCTTTTTCAAGGCGGATCTCAGAGCAGGGTACCATCAAATCAGAATGTAGGCAGAAAATGTGTACAAAACTGCATGCAGAACTCACTTGGGGCATTATGAATTTAGAGTAATGCCATTTGGGATTACAAATGCCCATGCTACATTCCAGGCATTGATGAATCAGGTCTTCCTACCTTTTCTAATAAAGTTTGTGTTAGTTTTCTTCGATGATATCTTGGTTTATAGTCAGTCTTTAGCGGATCATATAGACCATCTAGCTATTATATTTGAGACATTGAAGAAGAATACTCTTTATGCAAAAAGGTCTAAGTGTTCATTTGGGCAACCTCAAGTTGAATACCTGGGACATGTCATTAATGCTCATGGTGTGACTATTGATCGTAGCAAGGTGCAGGCCATGGTGAATTTGCCTAAGCCTACCTCAATCAAGGTACTTTGAGGGTTTTTAGGCTGAATGCTATTACAGGAAGTATATGGCCAATCATGGTGCCATTTGCAGACCTTTGATGGATCTCTTGAAGAAGGAAGGTTTCAGATGGAGTGAAGAAGCTGATCAAGCTTTTGCAGCTCTTAAAAGAGCCATGCCCACTACCTCAATGTTAACTCTACCTGACTACACTCAACCTTTTTGTGGTTGAGACAGATGGATGTCATTCAGGCATTGGGGCAGTACTGATGCAAAATGGGAGACCGTTAGCTTATTTTAGCAAGGTACTAGCTCTAAGGCACATGGACAAGTCCATTTATGAGAATGAGTACATTGCTATATTCAATGCCATAGATAAATGGAGGCACTACTTTCAGTATAGGCACTTTGTGGTGAGAACTGATCACCATAGCCTGAAGTACTTGCTAAACAGAAGGTTAACTCAGCTATGCAACAAAAAAGGGTTGACTAAGCTCCTAGGCATAAACTATGAAGTCCAATACAAAAAAAGGGTTGAGAATAGAGTAGCTGATGCACTCTCAAGACAGTTTGAATCATTGCCTACTGAAGCTCATCATCAAGCAACACGTCTTGCCATCAACATGAATGTGCCAGTTTGGGTGCAAGAAATTAGTGCAAGCTATGAAAAATATGCACTAGCTAATGAGTTGATTACTCAGTTTGCAGTTAATTTATAAGGATTCCAGATCTAGCAGCATACTTCTGGAGTTACAAGGAAAAAGGAAAAAATTTACATTGAGACCACTGGCACCCTTAGGCAACAACTTATTAAAATCTTCTGTGATTCTTCAATAGAAGGGCATTCAGGACAACTAGGAACTTATAAGAGGTTAGCTCAGCTGTTCTACTGGCCTCTTATGAAACAAATGGTCATCCAATATGTAGCTGAGTGTGATACTTGTTAGAAGAATAAAGATAAAAACGTGCCATATCAGGGACTGCTGCAACCATTCCCCATGCCTGATCAAGCTTGGAGACACATCTCTATGGATTTCATTGAAGGATTACCTAAATCTAAACGTAAGGATGCCATTTTTGTTGTGGTGGACCGAATGACTAAATCTGCTCACTTTATGGCCTTAGCACACCCCTTTACTGCTGTTGATGTAGCCAATAAGTTTTGGAAGAGAGTCCACACTTTACATGGTACTCTTGAGTCCATAGTCTCTGATAGAGACGTGATTTTTCTCAGCAACTTTTGGCAAGCCTTATTCAAACTGAAGGGAACTCAACTACTGTACAACTCGGCTTACCACCCTCAAACTGAAAGTGCGAATAGATGCATCGAGAACTACTTAAGGTGCATGACTAGCCATCGACCTACTCATTGGAAGAATTGATTGTATTTTGCAGAATGGTGGTACAACACCAATTTTCATACCAGTCTACAGTGTAGTCCATTTGAAGCTTTGTATGGCTTCTCACTTCCATAACTGTCCATGGGTCCTCTTTTGGAGACTACAATCCATGCTGCTGTTGATGTGATAATGCAGAGATAGCAAATGCAACAATTGCTCAAGGATAACTTGCTAAAAGCTCAGGCGAGAATGAAGTTATATGCTAATCAAAAGAGAACTGAAAGAAAGTTTCAAGTTGGGATATGGTATATTTGAAACTACAACCCTATAGACAGACATCCTTATCTCTCAGAAGAATTTGAAACTTAGCTCCAAGTACTATGGACCTTATCAGATTTTGAGTCGAGTTGGACAAGTTGCCTATAAACTGTTGCTGCCTCATACTTCTAAAGTTCATCCTGTTTTTCATGTTTCATTGTTAAAAAAGAAAATTGGCTCTAGAGCAGTGGTCCAGTCAGTCTTGCCAATGACTAGTGAAGAAGGCCAATTACTAGTAAAACCAGTTGCAATCTTGCAAAGACAACTTGTTCCAAAATGGAATGTTGTTGCTATTAAGGTGCTTATCCAGTGGTCAAACTTACCTCCTGAGGATGCTATATGGGAGGACTATGACTTTATTAAATCTAAATTTTCAGAGTTTAATACTAATCCTTGAGGACAAGGATTAATTGAAAGAGAAGGGTATGTCATGACCTGAGAAGTGCAAACAAAGGGAAATGTAGCTAAGGGAGCTCGAAGATGAGAGGGGAAGTACAGGAATAACTAATACTGAATTGATGACCGTGATTGACTTTTAGTTAATGAGCTTCAAGGGCTCAGATGCTGCCAGCTGGACGAGTTTGTTATAAAGCTCAACAAACTAGTTGAGCAGGGCGTGAATTGAACCAACGAGAATTTTCCCAATTCTTTCTCTTCTTCTCACTTCTCATCTTCTTCTCTTCCTTTCTCTTCTAATTCTTCTCTTACAGATCTGTAACTCAACCATGGGATTTTGATTAGCTCAGTTTCATTAGTTCTTTTTTCATTTCGCATAGTGGTTTGTAATCGCAATTGTTTCAATTTCAAAATAAATAGAAAATTATCCCAAAATTGATTGATTTTCTTAATTGATTGATTGACATACTGACACAAAGGTGTTTGATTCAAGTTTAGCTATGTAATGGTGTTTGATCAATCCCCCCCCCCCCCCCCCCTGATGCCACTGACCTAAGATTGGCTCAACGTATAATTCTTTTTTTTGGCTTTATTGTTTTAATTATGCTGCTATCGTTTACCTTATGTTTATCTTATTGTGTGATAATAGAATAGAAAAATTATTATTTTGTTGTTTCATGACAAAAAAATTGTTCATGTTTTAGCCGTTCTAATTTTTGAGGGGTTGATAATATGCTCATTTTTCATATAGTTTTGCTTTATTTGTTGTTGAATTTGGAAGATCACTAAGTTTAATTTTATTTTTTCGCATTTAAAGTTAAAAATGAGCAAATTAAAAGACGAGCGAGTAAAAAGAAATTTCATGAAAAAAAAGAAGATGTACACGTTCTACTTAAATAAGATAGTCACATTAGTAATTAGAGTATCTACGAGAAATAAAAAGAGAAAATGACCCTCTATAACCCTTCAAAATTTTAATAGCTCATGTTTTTCTTCATTGACACGAAATGTTCATACGGACCAGACATATTACATCTAATAGCCCGAAATGTCTATTTTGTATATTTTTTGTATAGTGACAGTCTATTTTATATATATTTTGTATAGTGACAGTCTATTTAGTATTTTTTTTTTTGTATAGTGACAGTCTATTGTATATAAATTATACAGTGACAATCTATTTTGTATATCTTTTGTATTGTGACAGTCTATTTTATATAGTGACAGTTTATTTAGTATATTTTTTGTATAGTGACAATCTATATATATATATATATATATATATATATATATATATATATATATATATATATATATTTTATATAGTGATAGTCTATTTAGTATATTTGTTGTATAATGACAGTCTATTATGTACATATTTAAACGTTATGCATAATGGATCCTCAGTGATATCCAGGTTTTTCTTTTTCAACACCATATACAAGCGCACATTCATTTTTTGTATAGTGACAGTCTATTTTGTATATATTTTGTATAATGATAGTCTATTGTATATAAATTGTATAGTGCCAGTCTATTTTAGTATATATTTTGTATAATGCCAGTCTATTTACTATATACATTGCATAAAAATTGTATATAGAGTATATCGTGCATCTTGCAATGTATCCATAATGTATCCCGAGCGCTTTTGTGTATCCAAAGTGTAAAGACTGTTCTACGTTATATAATTTTGTATATATGAAGTGTATCGTGCATTTTAAAATGTATCCTTAATGTATCCCGAATGCTATTTGTAGATACTGAAATTTTAACAAATCAAGATAAATAATAAATTCAAGACGTCTCTTGAAATATTAGGAGTCTATTAGGGTTACTTGGTGGCTACACCAACCAAACCCTAATTCATGCATATAAATAAGGCTACATATGTCCTTCAAAGATGATCTCAGCAATCCCATAATGCACAAAGAGATCAAAGATACGATCTCGAAATTCCATAAAAAATCATGGAATATTCATTAGAGATCAAAGACATGTCAAATATGTCTTACTCAAAGTTCAAGCAACATTCAAGATCCAAATGGAGTGTTGTTATATGCTTCTTGATCATCAAATACATTAAGAAGATGCATATCATCCTACGTTCGAGAAATACGCCACTAAGGCCCTCGAATTATGGATAACAAATCGGAGGGAAGAATCAAGGGATAAACAGAGTTGTAACCTGCAATGTTTATCAATAAAATTCTTTTTTTCTTTATAGATGTTTGTGATTGCAGTTTTATTTTTCTGCACAAATTTATTGCAAACAAATTGGCACGCTCGGTGGGACCAGTTCTTCCCTTCATCTCTTCCTCCTGCAAATTGAAAACTTCAAGTTTCAAGATTATCTGTTGTGATGGTCGGGTACTTCAAGTCTCGTCTTCAAGTTTCAGCAAGCCTACACCTCGACAAACTTTAAAGTAGGGGCATTTGTAGATACTGAAATTTTAACAGATCAAGATAAATCCTAAATTCAAGACGACTCTTGAAATATTAGGAGTCTATTAGGGTTACTTGGTGGCTACTCTACCCAAACCCTAATTCATGCATATAAATAAGACTACATATGTCCTTCAAAGATGATCTCATCAATCTCATAATGCACAAAGAGATCAAATATACGATCTCGAAATTCCATAAAAAATCATGGAATATTCATTAAAGATCAAAGACATGTCAAATATGTCTTGCTCAAAGTTCTAGCAACATTCAAGATCCAAATGGAGTGTTCCTATATGCTTCTTGATTATCAAATACATCAAGAAGATGCATATCATCCTACGTTCGAGAAATACGCCGCTAAGGCCCTCGAATTATGGATAACAAATCGTAGGGAAGAATCAAGGGATAAACAGAGTTGTAACCTGCAATGTTTATCAATAAAATCCATTTTTTCTTTATAGTTGTTTGTGATTGCAGTTTTATTTTTCTGCATAAATTTATTGCAAACAAATTGGCAGGCTCAGTGGGACCAGTTATGCCCTTCATCTCTTCCTCCAGCAAATCAAAAACTTCAAGTTTCAAGATTATCTGTTGTGATGGTCGGGTACTTCAAGTATCGTCTTCAAGTTTCAGCAAGCCTACACCTCGACAAACCTTGAAGTAGGGGCATTTGTAGATACTGAAATTTTAATAGATCAAGATAAATCCTAAATTCAAGACGACTCTTGAAATATTAGGAGTCTATTAGGGTTACTTGGTGGCTACTCCACCCAAACCCTAATTCATGCATATAAATAAGGCTACATATGTCCTTTAAAGATGACCTTAACAATCCCATAATGCACAAAGAGATTAAATATATGATCTCGAACTTCCATAAAAATTCATGGAATATTCATTAGAGATCAAAGACATGTCAAATATGTCTTTCTCAAAGTTCAAGCAACATTCAAGATCCAAATGGAGTGTTGCTATATGCTTCTTGATCATCAAATACATCAAGAAGATGCATATCATCTTATATTCGAGAAATACGCCGCTAAGGCCCTCGAATTATGGATAATAAATCGGAGGGAAGAATCAAGGGATAAACAGAGTTGTAACCTGCAATGTTTATCAATAAAATTCATTTTTTCTTTATAGTTGTTTGTGATTGTAGTTTTATTTTTCTGCATAAATTTATTGCAAACAAATTGGCAGGCTCGGTGGGACCAGTTCTGCCCTTCATCTCTTTCTCCAGCAAATCGAAAATTTCAAGTTTCAAGATTATCTGTTGTGATGGTCGGGTACTTCAAGTATCGTCTTCAAGTTTCAGCAAGCCTACACCTCGACAAACCTTGAAGTATTGGGCATTTGTACATACTGAAATTTTAACAGATCAAGATAAATCTTAAATTCAAGACGAATCTTAAAATATTAGGAGTCTATTAGGGTTACTTGGTGGCTACTCCACCCAAACCCTAATTCATGCATATAAATAAGGCTATATATGTCCTTCAAATATGATCTCACCAATCCTATAATGCACAAAGAGATTAAATATACGATCTCGAAATGCTATAAAAATTTATGGAATATTCATTAGAGATCAAAGACATGTCAGATATGTCTTTCTCAAAGTTCTAGTAATATTCAAGATCCAAATGGAGTATTGTTATATGCTTCTTGATCATCAAATACATTAAGAAGATGCATATCATCCTACGTTCGACAAATACACCGATGAGGCCCTCGAATTATAGATAACAAATCGGAGGGAAGAATCAAGGGATAAACAGAGTTGTAACCTGCAATGCTTATCAATAAAATCCTTATTTTTTTTATAGTTGTTTGTGATTGTAGTTTTATTTTTCTGCACAAATTTATTGCAAACAAATTGGCACGCTCGATGGGATCAGTTCTCCCTTTCATCTTTTTCTCCTGCAAATCAAAAACTTCAAGTTTCAAGATTATCTGTTGTGATGGTCGGGTACTTCAAGTTTCGTCTTCAAGTTTCAACAAACCTACACCTCGACAAACATAGAAGTAGGGGGCATTTGTAGATACTGAAATTTTAACATATTAAGATAAATCCTAAATTCAAGACGACTCTTGAAAAATTAGGAGTCTATTAGGATTACTTGGTGGCTACTCCACCCAAACCCTAATTCAGGCATATAAATAAGGCTACATATGTCCTTTAAAAATGACCTCAGCAATCCCATAATGCACAAAGAGATCAAATATACGATCTCGAAATTCCATAAAAATTCATGGAATATTCATTAGAGATCAAAGACATGTCAAATATATTTTGCACAAAGTTCTAGCAATATTCAAGATCCAAATGGAGTGTTGCTATATGCTTCTTGATCAACAAATACATCAAGAACATGCATATCATCCTACATTCGAGAAATATGCTGCTAAGGCCCTCGAATTATGGATAACAAATCGAAGGGAAGAATCAAGGGATAACAGAGTTGTAACCTACAATGTTTATCAATAAAATTTTTTTTCTTTATAGTTGTTTGTGATTGCAGTTTTATTTTTCTGCACAAATTTATTGCAAATAAATTGGCACGCTCGGTGGGACCAGTTCTTCCCTTCATCTCTTCCTATTGCAAATTGAAAACTTCAAGTTTCAAGATTATCTGTTGTGATGGTCGGGTACTTCAAGTATCGTCTTTAAGTTTTATCAAGCCTACACCTCGACAATCCTTGAAGTATGGGGCATTTGTAGATACTGAAATTTTAACAGATCAAGATAAATACTAAATTCAAGACGAATCTTGAAATATTAGGAGTCTATTAGGGTTACTTGGTGGCTACTCCACCCAAACCCTAATTCATGCATATAAATAAGGCTACATATGTCCTTCAAAGATGATCTCAGCAATCCTATAATGCACAAAGATATCAAATATATGATCTCTAAATTCCATAAAAATTTATGAAATATTCATTAGAGATCAAAGACATGTCAAATATGTCTTGCTCAAAGTTCGAGCAACATTCAAGATCCAAATGGAGTGTTGCTATATGCTTCTTGATCATAATATACATCAAGAAGATGCATATCATCCTACGTTCGAGAAATACGCCGCTAAGGCCCTCGAATTATGGATAACAAATCAGAGGGAAGAATCAAGGGATAAACAGAGTTGTAACCTGCAATGTTTATCAATAAAATCTATTTTTCTTTATAGTTATTTGTGATTGCAGTTTTATTTTTCTGCATAAATTAATTGCAAACAAATTGGCAGGCTCGGTGGGACCAGTTCTGTCCTTCATCTCTTCTTCCTGCAAATCGAAAACTTCAAGTTTCAAGATTATCTGTTGTGATGGTCGGGTACTTCAAGTCTCGTCTTCAAGTTTCAGCAAGCCTACACCTCGACAAATCTTGAAGTGGGGGGCATTTGTAGATACTGGAATTTTAATAGATCAACATAAATCCTAAATTCAAGACGACTCTTGAAATATTAAGAGTCTATTAGGGTTACTTGGTGGCTACTCCACCAAAATTCTAATTCATGCATATAAATAACGCTACATATGTCCTTCAATAATGATCTCGGCAATCCCATAATGCACAAAGAGATCAAATATACGATCTCGAAATGCTATAAAAATTCATGAAATATTCATTAGAGATCAAAGACATGTCAAATATATCTTTCTCAAAGTTCTAGCAACATTCAAGATGCAAATGGAGTGTTGCTATATGCTTCTTGATCATCAAATACATCAAGAAGATGCATATCATCTTATGTTCGAGAAATACGCCGCTAAGGCCCTCGAATTATGGATAGTAAATCGGAGGAAAGAATCAAGGGATAAACAGAGTTGTAACCTGCAATGTTTATTAATAAAATTCATTTTTTCTTTATAGTTGTTTGTGATTGCAGTTTTATTTTTCTACATAAATTTATTGCAAACAAATCGGCAGGCTCGGTGGGACCAGTTCTGCCCTTCATCTCTTCCTCCTGCAAATCAAAAACTTCAAGTTTCAAGATTATCTGTTGTGATGGTCGGGTACTTTAAGTTTCGTCTTCAAGTTTCAACAAGCCTACACCTCGACAAACCTTGAAGTAGGGGCATTTGTAGATACTGAAATTTTAAAAGATCAAGATAAATCCTAAATTCAAGACAGATATTGAAATATTAGGAGTCTATTAGGGTTACTTGGTGGCTACTCCACCCAAACCCTAATTCATGCATTTATAAATAAGGCTACATATGTCTTTCAAAAATGATCTCAGCAATCCTATAATACACAAAGAGATCAAATATACGATCTTTAAATTCCATAAAAATTCATGAAATATTCATTAGAGATCAAAGACATGTCAATATGTCTTGCTCAAAGTTCTAGCAACATTCAAGATCCAAATGGAGTGTTGCTATATGCTTCTTGATCATCAAATACATCAAGAAGATGCATATCATCCTACGTTCGAGAAATACGCCGCTAAGGCCCTCGAATTATGGATAACAAATCGGAGGGAAGAATCAAGGGATAAACAGAGTTGTAACCTGTAATGTTTATCAATAAAATTCTTTTTTTCTTTATAGATATTTGTGATTGCAGTTTTATTTTTCTGCACAAATTTATTGCAAATAAATTGGCACGCTCGGTGGGACCAGTTCTTCCCTTCATCTCTTCCTCCTGCAAATTAAAAACTTCAAGTTTCAAGATTATCTGTTGTGATGGTCGGGTACTTCAAGTCTCGTCTTCAAGTTTCAGCAAGCCTACACCTCGACAAACCTTGAAGTAGGGGTATTTGTAGATACTGAAATTTTAATAGATCAAGATAAATCCTAAATTCAAGACGACTCTTGAAATATTAGGAGTCTATTAGGGTTACTTGGTGGCTACTCCACCCAAACCTTAATTCATGCATATAAATAAGGCTACACATGTCCTTTAAAGATGACCTCAGCAATCCCATAATACACAAAGAGATCAAATATACGATTTCGAACTTCCATAAAAATTCATGGAATATTCATTAGAGATCAAAGACATGTCAAATATGTCTTTCTCAAAGTTCTAGCAATATTCAAGATCCAAATGGAGTGTTGCTATATGCTTCTTGATCATCAAATACATCAAGAAGATGCATATCATCCTACGTTCGAGAAATACGCCGCTAAGACCCTCGAATTATGGATAATAAATCGGAGGGAAGAATAAAGGGATAAACAGAGTTGTAACCTGCAATGTTTATCAATAAAATTCTTTTTTTCTTTATAGTTGTTTGTGATTGCTGTTTTATTTTTCTGCATAAAATTTATTTCAAACACTATTATCCCAAAAAAAAAAAAAATTCACGACATATTTAAGACAACAAGTTTTGAATATACTTCTTTCTTTATTAAATTTCGTGTTAAAATAATTTAAATAAAGCGCAGAGAGTATAAAGTATTTCCCCTTGTTATTCTGGTCTACAATACATGAGGCTTTGAGTCCTTGACCATCAACTCGAAAAAAACATAAACTTCATAGGTAGCATCAACAAAAATCAATTAATTACAAGTACTTTGCTTATATAAAGCCCTCATTCAAAGTGAAGAACACATAATATTTCCAGCTCTTAAACTTGCTTCTTATTAGCTTTAGCGTGGTACATATGCAAAAATCAAACATGATGAGGTTAGGACAAAAATTGATCATGGCCAAGTCACATATTTTCTACGAGGATATATACTTTCAAATAAGAGGAAAAGATTTGGAACATGTTTTCCTTATAGCTTGGAAGAAGAAATAAAAGAACAACTCAAATAAAAGACAAAATAAATGGGATGTAGTAGTAGAAAGAAGATGAATTCAAGCTACATAAATGGGCACGTGCTATTTCTGAAGTTTGCAATAGCTACCATTATAATTTATTTGGGGTTATAAATTATATGGCTTAATTCATGGCTAGCGAATGATAATTGTTTCCACCGACGGCTACAAATGAAATTTGCTCAAATAAAAATGCCATGTTCAAAAGTATATGTTTTGGGCTGATTTGAAATGAAAGATGGTTCTTAAGAAAAACTAGAATAAGGCGTAGGCAGTTAAAAAACCAAGAAATGTCTGAGCCCGGGTTCGAACCGGGGACCTCTAGTGTGTGAGACTAGCGTGATAACCAACTACACCACCCAGACGACTTGCCGATGGACATCATTATTAACAACAAATTAGCACAAATACTTATAAATATTTATTCACCTAAACTTTGGGGAAATGTTAGTATTAAAATTTAAATGTCTCTTACTAGTAATAGAATTATCAATTGACATTGGTGTTTGGTGAAAGAATCTTGTTTTCTTTTTTGCGCTTCATCAAATTAGTAAAAAATACTCTCTCTAGTCCATAATAAGTGATTTTTTAAACTTTTTTTTATGATCCAAAATAAGTAATTTTTTCAAAGTTCAAGAATAAATTAATTTTTTTTTCCCTACATTAACCTTGAAAAATGTTAGGACATAATAATAATAATTATAATAGTTACAAAACAAGACAGTGCATGGAAATTGGGAGAGCCAATTTTAATTATACATTTTGTCCACTAGCTCAATCCTCTAATCCCAGTCGCAGTTTTAGTTTATCATCATACCAACAACCGCCACTTCTGAGTACTCTGCTCCACCCACTAACGCTACGCTTTACATCTGCACCTCCACCTCATATTTCCGGTTCGTCGCCGCTGCCCTTTCTTTTTAAGATTTTTTTTTCGAGAAATGTATAAATTTAGTCGTTCACCGGACAATTTTTTTTGTATAAATATGGATATTATATGCATATAGTACATATTTTATACACTTTTTGGCTACTGATTGGTTTGCTGTGCTATTTGTTCAGGTTGCAGCTCTCGTGTCCGAATCAAAATGTCTCAAGGTACATGCCCCTAATTTTACTTCCAATGATTTATTGTTTTCTAAATCACTATCTATATGAGCTTCACAAAGCGTAATTGGTCCAAGTTCGAATAAACAAGAGGGTTGCGGTAGGTTGACAACCAGAGGAAAAAGTGAATCTTTGAGATTTGATACAGAGGATTAATATAATTGACCACAATTAATTGGATATGCAGATTTATTGATTTGTATACTTCAGACATGCAATATATTTACTTTTTTTTAGTTGAGGATCTGAGGCGGATTCAGGATTTGAAGTTTATGAGTTCTTACAACGATCTCAAGTTAATAAGTATACAATAATAACGGAGATCACTGGAAATTGTTTTTAGAGAACTAGTGGATTTCTTAGTACATATACAAGGTCAGAGCAAAAGAACTCGGGTCCACGTAAATCCATAGGTTACAGTGTAGATACATCTCTGTTGATGATTACTAGTGTTTGTTTATCAATGTATTTGTTCTGATTGTATTGGTGATTGGTGAAGCTGGTGGAGGTAAGGATGAAACAAAACCAACTATGTCTCCATATGAAGAGGCAATGGAGGCATTATCATCGTTAATTACAAAACGCAGCCGAGCTGATAAGAGCAATAAAGGCGATAGATATGAATTGCTCTTTGACTATATCAAGGTTGTTTCTCTTGTTCTTTCCGTCTCCACTTGTTTTATGCTGGTGAATTGTTGATATGCAGCTGAGTTATATTTGTACTAAAATGGGTTACAGATGCTGGAGCTAGAAGAACCAATAAAGCAGATGAAGGTTATCCATGTTGCAGGTACCAAAGGAAAGGTAATGAGTTATATTGGCTCTCTGTAGAGAGTGGCAAGTTTGAATCTTGTCACCTAGTCTTGATTGAATTTTGGATTTTGAATAATTGGGAGTTGCCTAGCATGTCATGGTGTCCTATTAGGCCTTGCTGATATCGCGTTCATTAATGTTTGCATATCTCCAACAGTTTTGAAAGAATATATTGCACCTTCGAAGTTCGAACAACTTATGTTGCAGTCTTTTATTTTCATAGCACTTCTCTAGTTGTTTTGCTTGAGCGTCGTCAGTTCATTTAACAATTATAATCCTATTTTCTCTCTTCTTTCTTTTATTTGTTTCTTCCCGTTTTATTCTTTTATTAGTTTTTTCTTTGGAAAGGATTTCCAATTTTCTTAAAGTACTCCACGTTATCAAATGCCTTTGAAATTGTAAACTATATGTATCAACTATCTTACGCTTACCTTTGGATCAGTTGACAGATTAACACTGGTTGTTGCTGCAAGTCAAATTTAAGTGCTATGCTATCTCTAGCTAAAAGTACTCTTGATATTGATCAGATTCAGTGATACTGCTCTAAGATTGTAACAATGAAAATATTGTTAAATATACTGATTACTTTTGGAAATATAAGGATGCTCGTGGCATGAATGCAGAATGGGTATACAGTCTATTCTGTGGTAATTTCTATATTTGATACTGTTCTGCGGTGTTTGAAGCATTCTTCTAATAGATTTGCTTTTGATATGCTATAGCATCACACCAGAAGCATGTTATGTTCAACCTTGTTTACTAATGGTTTGTTTTACTGATTCTTTTTTTTTTTGTTATGGGTGTTATGAAGGGTTCAACTTGTGCCTTCACAGAGTCTATATTGCGCAACTGTGGCTTTCGTACTGGGCTTTTTACATCTCCTCACCTCATTGATATTAGAGAAAGATTCCGATTGGATGGGTGAGTGAGTTTTCAGTACAGATGTTAGGATCATCATGTATTCCAAATCAATTAAAATTGAAAATTTCTTCCATCTTTTTAATATAGGTACTTAACATTGTTCCAATTGCTGTGAAATTGTGATGGTTCTATTGGAGTACTTGATTTTCGTTTTATCAATCTCTGTTTGTGAGATTGGATGTCATATAAGATATCAACTGCTAACAGACTCTTGAAATATTATCTACTTTTTTCAACCTGATGTCAAATTTCAATATTTTTAAGCTTATACTAAAGCTCGGTTGATAACTCTTTCATTAAACTTGGTTTCTTTCAGTACGGACATATGTGAAGAGAAGTTTTTGGGATATTTCTGGTGGTGCTTCGATAGATTCAAGGCAAGTAAATTAATGTTTCTTTGGAATGTTAACATATTCAATAACTCCATTCTCTGTTAAGTATTAGGCACAGATTGTTACATGTGGTAGTTCTCTTGCGGAATTAATATTCTTGATGAAACCTCAGATCCCGAAGTAGTTTTTGAAAATACGATTCAAGAATAAATTTCCCATATTCAAGAGAATTCTTGCTTAACGAATAGTGTTTGAATCTAAACCTGGTTCTTTGACTAGTACTGTTGAAAAATCCTATATCGGGGTGATTATTCTATGCTGAGTTGCCAATGGCACTTGGGCAACTCTAGTGAAGCTCCTTCCTGATGTACGGCCTGATCTTTTTCCTTCATTTGTACTTAATCCTCACTAAACTGGAAATGCCAGCACAGGATCATACATATAAATTACTGTCATCTTCAGTCTACTCAATGGGTTGTCAGTTAAATCACATTATAAAAATTAAATCTAAGATGACTTTTCAAGTCTCTATCATGTTCTTGGGCCATTTACACATTATTCATAATTCATTGGATATTTGAGTGAGATGGTTCTCATAATGTGCATATTTTATACTCATTTGATTGTTTAATGAGTGATCATTGAATAGTCGATTCAAGTTTATCACTCTAATTCAGAAATATGTGGATATTTGGTTAAAAAGAAAATTTCTCGTGATGACTAAACCATGATTATGAAAAAGGAATTTATTCAAGATAATGTACTCTGATTAAATCAGTTGAAGGCCCCGTAATATGTAGTTTTTCATCTGGAAGATAATAGGGGAGAGCCGGAGAGGTATGAGCAAATCTAGCTTGTTCGATTTTGCTAGAATGCATTCTGTTTCCACTTTTAAGGTCGTTAGGTACAAAGGATAGCCATGTGGTGATTCCAGCACAATTCATCTGAAATTCATTTTTGACATTGCTGTTGAGAGATGATATCTCGGTGTACTTTAAAATATTTATCTTTGTTGGCATTATTCCTTTGTTTACATTTGAGGAGATGGAAAGAACAAAGTGCCTGTTCTAGGTAATAACTCTTTTTCTAATGTGGGATAAGAACGACTCAGAACTTGAATTTGACAACTCTAACAGTGCTATTGTTTCCCGGAAACAGCCTCTCTACCCTTCCGGGGTAGGGGTAAGGTCTGCATACACTCTACCCTCCCCAGACCCACTAGTGGGATTTTATTGGGTATGTTGTTGTTGTTGTTGTTGTAACAGTGCTATTGCTCACATTTCTTTACAGCTCCACTGAGTCCATCTATTTTCTTCATCTAGTTGTAATTTGTAAATGTTGGTCCTGGGTAAGCCACAATTTGATTTTTCTTTTCTTGTTGACCATTTTCAAGATAGATAATGCTATGATGCTTATATTCTATGGTCGCGGTCAAGCTCCCGTAGATGTGCAAAGCTGATGATTGAAAGTATTATCATCCATCATTAGTAGCATTTCATTAAAAGAAAACATGGAAAACATGGACTAGCCTGATTTTATTCTATCAAGTCTTGCATAACATGCAACTCTGGTCTCAGATCTCCACAATATGAGAGGAAAAGTGACTATTTTCTGCTTCTAATGGATGATTTGAACTAAACTGTTTATAAACGGTGATTTTCAGTATTCCTTGTGCAGGAAAGAACCACAGATGAGGTTCCAATGCCCACTTACTTTCGCTTCCTCGCGCTACTTGCCTTCAAAATATTTGCAGCAGAGCAGGTGGGTCCTAGTGACTTTCCATGACAAAATTGGCAACTGAATATAACATTCATTATTTGGAAATGGAGTTTTGAATTCATTTTTAATTTTTTATCACAAACTAGTCATTTTTTGTGCATTGTACTGTGGTGCAGGTAGATGTTGCTATCTTGGAAGTTGGATTAGGAGGCAAATATGACGCAACAAATGTGGTACTTAGTCGACATATTGGATAATGTTTGCTACAGTGATCTATTCAATATTTCAATCAATCAGTCATTTTGGATATCCACTATGATGGTGTGTGTTATTCTTCTCAGGTTGAGAATCCAGTTGTTTGTGGCGTATCTTCACTTGGATATGACCACATGGAAATTCTTGGTTAGTGTTATTCTTCTCCGTGGTGGTTGTTTCTTCTTCAGTAATTCTAGGCAGCTGTTTAGTCTTAGATTGTCCAACTTTGACAACGTCTAATTTTTAGGATGATACAATTTAGTCACGAACTTAACATTAAATATGATTTGGTTCGTAACATTTGATTTTATCAAACTTTACCAGCACAAGCTGCCCTCATGTTTTTTTTGCATATATTTATACGTTTGCACAGGTGGAGTCTAAAAGGCTGAGGATGAGAAAGAAATCAAATGTTGGGACTAAATTTAAAATTGGGTCAAATAATTAGGGACGAAAAATGGAATCTACCCCGTAAGACTTAATATAGAAATTTTGAACAGCATTGTCTTTAATTTGTATGTGGCCTTTGTCTGTTTATCCTGCTACAACTTGACCGTGCTAGCATATTTCACTTACTGCATATAGAATGTAGATTGCGCAGTTCTGCTAGTACTGCATAACTACTGCTCAATCATTTGCGGAAAGGTAACTGCTATATGTAGTCGTAATATTCTCAAGATTGTTGGTGGATACAACAACAACAAAAAACCCAGTGTAATCCCACAAATAGGGGTCTGAGGAGGATAGTGTGTATGCAGCCTTATCCCTACCTTGTGCAGGTAGAGATTCTCAAGATTGTTTGTGGATATAGTATGTACATTACTTCCGGTTTAAGTTTTAATTGGATAAAGTGAGGATAATCGCCTGCAGAAATTTTTGTTTCTTTTACAGAATGTGCTCGAAATTCTTTAGATGGCATCTACCTCAAAAATTTGTTGCAAAATGACACAACTTTTTCTACAAGTCTTACTATTTAGATGATTGATCTATCATACTTCATTTGCATTTAAATTTAACCCAGAACTCTATTGTGTCTATTTTATGATATTAACTTGTTGGAGTATCTTGATCTTGTTTTGATTGCTTCTATCATCATGCATGAACTACTATCATCAGGAAATACTCTCGGACAAATTGCTGGAGAGAAGGCAGGAATCTTCAAGGTTGGAGGAACATCATGTCTTATAAAATTGCTTAAACAAAGTCATCCTGTTTTAGGCTTTTCATTTCATGTCCTAGTCATTTCTTTTCTTCCTCATCTGTGTTTATGCTTGACATAGCGAGGAGTGCCGGCCTTTACTGTTCCCCAGCCCGATGAAGCAATGCTTGTGCTTGAAGAGAAGGCTTCTCAGTTGGATGTAAGTCGAAATTTCTCTTATGTGATATAAGGGTTAGTTTCCTTTTGGTCCTAATGCTTATACCCTTTTCTCAACTATGACCTTTGCACTTTAGATTTCATCACTGGAACGGTGGACCCTTTTATTTTGAGGGACTTTCAGCTGGCACTTTAATCAGCTTCCGGTTGAAGTCTACAGCATAATTATAAATAAGTCATTTAAACAAAAGAATGTAAAGAGGAGAAGAACACTAAGATGGAAAAGTGACAAATGATCTGTTTCAAAAAAAGGTCACCAGTCCCCTGGGCCCTCTTCCATGCAGTGTTGCAGAAAGCGTTCGCTTCGTTGCTTAAAGCGATTAAGCGAAGTGAGGTTGAAGCGCTTCATCAGGGTGAGGCGAAGCGAGATAAGAAGCATGCGCTTCAGTCGCTGAAGCGTGAAGCAGCGAAGTGAGCGCTTTATAATTTTTTTTAAAAAGAAGCGAACTTTTAAGAAGAAAAAGAAGGGTTGCTGTTCAGACCTGGGTTTCTGTTCTTGCTACTCGGTTGCTGTTCTCGCTAGGATTTCTTCACGGCTGGGCTACTTCTTCTTCTCTTCTGAATTATACTATTTCTCTGCCTCCTTTTTCCTTCTTCAGCGTCGCCATTACTGCTGTTTTTCTTTCTTGTTCCGCATTTTCGATGTTGTTGCTGACTTGCTGCATTTTTTTTCTTTTCTTGTCTTTTTTTTTTCTTTTTTTTTTCTTTTTTTTAGTTTTTCAGTTACTTTCTTCCTTTTACTAATAGTATTAAATTTTCTATTTCCAGTTTGATAATTGATTAATGACTATTTTTGAGTTTGTGTAATTTGTTTTTCAGTTTTTTCAGTTTCAGTTTGTATAATTGACTAATGATTATTTTTTTCAGTTTGTATAATTGAAGAATATTTTAAAACTCTTGATGAAGAATAGGATTTCTAAATTTTGATACACTAGTGAACTTGGTTTTAATTTTTTTGGTTCTACGGATTGTTATGTCTTTATAAATTGAAAGATTTCCTTTTATAGGTAGTACTATTATTTATGTTGAGTTCTTGTTTATTTTGGTATTTTACTTATCTGCGCAAGCTTTATTTAGATATTTTTTGAAATCGCGGAGTTTTCATTTCCTGCATTTTAGTTTTCCAAATATTATTGTGATATTTGTAATTCAGAATCTCTTGCTTAGTTCTTTATAAAGAAAAACAATCTATCTTCAAGTTGTCAAACATGGCTTTAATGGAAGTAGATTCAAGCAGGAGCTTCAATTTAGATCAGTATAAATTTTGTGTCTTGAGCTTAAATATGATTTCAGAAAGTGCAAAATGGAAGCAAGCTATAACCAATTAGGTAGCTGTAGGTATATAAGTCTAGTGTTTATATCAGGCAGATTGTAAGTATTGCCTTTTTTAGTTGGTTGCAGAAAGTACTGTTATGACTCTTAGGCAACATTAGACCTATATATATCTAGTGTTCAAGTATCAGCAACCAACATTACAATATCTTAGCTCAAAGGTGAGGAACACAAAAAAGCAGTAACTAGTTTACTTGCTGACATTCAAGTGGGACTTCATCCAAATATGTTAACTGGATGATTAAAACTGTCTTTCAAGTTGGACAGAATGACAGATTTAGTTTAGGCTCTAAGCATGGAAAAATATACTGAAATGAAAGGTCAGTGTCGGGTTCATTTAAGAGAGAATTTCTCATGTCAAATATCTCTTATCAAATTTTCCGTCATTTAAGGGAAGAAATTCTGATCTTTGATCTCTGATCAACTATCCTTAACAGGAACAGAATTCTGTTAAGAAGTTTCTTGTTGATGTGACATGTATTGTTGATGCAGGTACATCTTGAGGTAGCTGCTCCACTTGATGCCAACGTGCTGAGTGGTTTACATCTTGGGCTAGAGGGTGAGCACCAATATATAAATGCTGGTCTTGCCATTGCATTATGCTCAACTTGGCTACAGAGAACTGGCCACGTTGAAATTAATTACCTAAAAGAGATGGTAAATGATATCTAATGCATGTTTTATACTCCGTATTCCTCATTTCCCTCCTTTTAACTTCATTTTTTGGTCTTTTTACCCCTTCGAAATAGACACATCTACCTGAGCAATTTGTTAAAGGGCTAGCAACAGCTGCTTTACAAGGCCGTGCTCAAATTGTGCCTGACCAGCTCATAGAGAGTGAAAGCTCAGGGGACCTTGTGTTCTACTTGGATGGTGCCCATAGTCCTGAAAGCATGGATGTATGTGCCAAATGGTTTTCACTGGCAATCAGAAGAGATTACAAGCAGCACAATTCCTCTGCCAGTAATCATGGACATAATGAATTGGGAACCTCGCATGATTCAATAGGGATGGGCCATCATGAAGCATCCAAGAAAAGTTCAACCCAAGTAAGCTTATCTCAATTTCATTTGAAAGTTGTTCCCAGTGACTGCCTGTAGGCACTACGTTGAACTGCAATAATATTATTTTATAAAGAGGCAAAAATACAGCGTCTTCAAAAGGACAAGCTGTGAGTATCAAACTTTGTTCAATAACTTCTATGTAATGAAATATGTCTAGCAAGGATGACCGGAAGACTATTCTTTGGATATACTTGTCTCAAAAGCACGTTCTGAGGCGAAATCCACCTTTCATTCTCACTCAATCTTTAAAAAACATGTGATACTGATTAATCTTGTTTTAATTAAAACAAGCACTATTTTATCAATTTTGTTCTAGGAAAATTTAAAACTAATCTACGTTCAATTTTCCTTCCAGGTATTGATCTAATATTCTGGATCTCGGTGCAGACAAAATAAACAGTTGTTTTATTACATTGATATCTGATGTCTTAAAAGTGTCAACAGGGTGGGGTGGGGGGTGGTTAAGCTATGATTCCTACCTTTACATTAATAACCAGAGAGTAAGTACATATATGGACATTGTTCTACACTCAATCATCGTTTTCTTTCTGAAATGCAGATTATTATTATTATTTTCTCTGCTTCTAAATCTCAGAATTACAAACCTGCAGTTTTTACTCTTCAACTGTATGTCAGTGAGGGATCCTGAACTACTTCTTCCAAGGCTGATGAGGGCGTGTGCTAGTCATGGTAATTACTTGGACACAGTCAATCTTACCTTTGAGTCCTTTAGATAGCAAAAATAAAATTCTTGAAATCTTGTGGTCATGTGATGCTGAATAATAATGATACTATGGCACGATGAGCGTAATAGTTTATGTGCAACTTTTTATGTAGTTCAAGAGTTTGACATTGAGTCTAATATTTCAGGAGTCCACTTCCAGAAAGCACTCTTTGTACCTAACGTATCAGTATATTACAAGGTGGGTGCAAGTTCCTCAACGCCAACTGATACTCAAGTTGATCTCTCGTGGCAGTTGACTCTACAAAGAATATGGGAAAACCTTGTTCATGCGGAAAAAGGTTAGAAGTCATATTAAACTTTAGTCAACATTTTAGTAGTTTTTGGAAGCTAATAATTTCTCATAGTTAACAAATATCATGGAACTAATTTTGTTCGACATCCCATGATTAATATCTCTGAGACTTGATAATAATTTTTGATAGAATCCCTTTATATTAGTAGAAAATTTGCAGGCATTTTTAAATTCAAGGTACTGTTCGTTTCAGTATGATGTGCAATATCTATCTGATTCATTGTAACTTTTATTTTTAGTGCCAACCGTTTTTTTATTTTTTAATTTTAGAAAAAAGGTTGAATATACTCTTTCTATAGACATATAAAGTTGGAAAAAGAATAAATATCAAAGTTGTTTAAAATGGAATTCTCATAACTGATCATCTAGGTTGTTTAGTGCATTAGGAAACAATATAAGTTGGGATACATTTCATATTTTTTTTGTCTCTTGAAATTACCTTCATTCTTGTTACCGAGAGTAAGCTACATCAGAAGTATCTTGTTGGTGATTCCCTACTTCTAAAATTTACTAGGGAAAATTCCTATTATCTTGGTTGTTTCCTTTCTTGCATACCTTGACCATGTCTAGTACTGTATCACTTCCTATAAAATGCACCTCAACCACTAGGTATGTTTAATGAGTAAACTTACCTTATTCTAATCAAGTATGGATGCTTCACTCTTTAATGTTGTTTATACATGCTATGGAAGTAATCTTCTGTCATATGTCCAACCATACTGTTCGAAACATTAGTGACTAACAATCCCATTATATCTCACCAAGTATGATGCGGTCGTCATTATTGAATGAGTTAGAGAAATGTGGTTTAGGGGTCATATTGAGCAACAATCTGCATTATGTTCTTTTTTTTCCGTTTATTTTTATTTAAATTGACCTCGTGGAAACTACTAGGGTGATCAACTTTTCTGTATGCTTATGTACACTGAATTGTATATTGTACTGGCATCAATTAGATATAGGTTATAAGTTATAACTGTTGTTCAACATGTTTCTGTTATCATCTTGTTTATCTGTATAAAACCCCAAATATTGCCACAAGTGTGAGGAGATTGTTGTTACGATTGGAGTTAATAGCTCTCAAACACCTCCCTTGAAATAGAAGCAAAATTGACTGCTATCATATAAGTTGTGCATTTAATTGAGCCTATTTAGTTACAGACAATGATGTGAAGAATACAGACCAAATATACGAAGAAGTAACAGATGATGCGGAAAAAGGAGCTCGAAGTTGTGAGAACAGCAAAGTGTTTGCTTCACTCCCAGTAGCAATAAATTGGCTCAGGGACACTGTTCATAAAAACCGGTCAGGTCGCTTCCAGGTAATGCTGAATCATGCGTGCTTACTGTGCATACGATGAATAGGACAACTTTTTGTCTCAACAGCAATTATGGGAAATTATTTTTATTGATTACAGAGAACTCCGTGACATACTTGAACTGAGAGTTGTAGAATTCCAATACCATTCCCTCCAACCTCCATCCAAAATTGAATTTTAACTTGTCTTCTTGTCTTGTGTAAAGTAATGTTCACTTCTATGAATAACTCTTTTACTTGTCTAACACCAACTATTATCATTAGATTCACTTTTACTATCGCCAAGGCAACTTTTCCCCTTGTCTCTTTATGTGAATGAAAATGTAGCATGTGATGTTCCCTCATTTGACTTTTAATCAATCATCTTGTCTATTTCTTCTCCTAAAAATAATAATCATGCAAGTTAAATTTGGTCATTTTGGGCTAGTCAAGTACTACGAGTAATAGACAAATAGGATTTCAGGTTAAAAATACTCTTATTGAGGTCCTTGTTGTGTAAAAGTTTCTTGTTATTACTATCATATTATTGAGAAAAGCAATACTTATTGCTCAGATTTTCTTTCTAGAGATCGTTTTCACTTTCCAGTATGCGTGCAAGAAAATCTTATACTTATTGTAAAAAAGATATATATGTATATATATATATGTCCTTAAGCACTGTCAGACTCTGTATATAGCAAACTAGTTAATGTGTCTCTTGTTTATCTAGGTCCTGGTGACAGGGTCTTTACATCTCGTGGGTGACGTTCTGAAATTAGTCAAGAAATGAGCTGCTAGCTATGTCTAATTATAGTCCCTCCATTTTCGATTCGTTCTTGCTTCTGATGTTTCAATGGAGAACGGTAAGACTCGATAGATCTTTTTGCCGTTTACTGCTGCCGTGAAGCTTCAACCTTACAGTTATACCATCTCTAATTGAGCCCCAGCTCCCATGTTCTTAGAAGTGTAAGATTGATTTTTCATGTATTAACTGCATTTTCAAGTGTATTTTTTCTAACTTCACCAAAGCATATAATATGATTTTTTGAAAATTGTTCAATTACAATTTCATATTTCTACGAAGTACCCATTCTTTGTGTGAAAAGTAGCCTTGGCGTAATTGGTAAAGTTGCTCCTATGTGACTGACTAGGAGGTCATGAGTTCGAGCCGTGGAAACAAGCTCTTGCAGAAGGCTGCGTACAATCAAGGGCGATCTCAAGTATCTGTGGGGCTTAAAGCCAAAATTTAATATGAGGCCTAAATTTTTAAAAGAAAGTTAAACGATATGTTTTTATTTAAAAGAAAGTTATACGATATCTCAAAAGCTTTTCGAGATACAAAGTGTTAATAATCCCTTTTATAGTCGATTTTCCCTAATAATTCATTTTCAATTGATAATATTGCCAACTCATTTATTCTTTCTTGAGATATTGTTAATTTTAGATAAGATTTTATAGAGCGACAGAAGTATATAACTATTGGAAACTTAAATTTCTTGGTGAAAGAAGGTGAGTAAGAATATTAAAGTGAAAGACAGAAAATATGTTGGGGTTTCTGAAATATGAAAGATCGGGAAAAGAAAGATTGACTTGGACAAATTAAGAAAGAGAGAGTAAAATTTTTACGCGTTATCTAATGAAGGAGTAAGAAGTGAAAAATTAAAACGTTAGAAAAACTATTCATCTATTTATGTTTAAGTTAAATTATTACTTTATTTATGTATCTAAAGAACTTTCTTTCCTTTTATATTAAAAACTCTACTTTTGTATTAAAAGTACTAAATATTATTTTTTTAAATATTTATAAACCTATTATTTTTAAAAAATGGGCCCCCCAAATTGGGGCCTAAGGCACAAGCTTTACTACTCAACACATTAGAGTCGGTCCTGCGTGCAATAGTTCCTTATGATCCGTCGTATAACAAAGAGCTTAGTGTACCGAACGGCTTTTTATATGTTCTTTGCATGAGAGACCTTTTAAGTTCCAGCAGTATGTGACTTTTTTCATATGATGTATGTGCAGCAACTGCATTTTCTAGCCTTTTTAATTTCTTTTTATTTTTATGGGTGAAACTATTCTTAGATGCCCCACATAGATGAACATCTAGACAGTGACATACCAAACTCATTTTACTTGAGACAGAACTAAAGAGGTAACTTCCATCCCCGAATTTGGAGTGAATTTTGTATTTACTTATTAAAGTATGCAGTTCGCGATACATTTTATTATTATGAAAATGAAATACAAAATACACATTAGTCGAACTCCTTTGACTTTCTCATTAGTGTTATTCATGAAATATTACGTATATTTTCCACAGTGTATTACAAATGCCTTTTTAGTGTGTCGCTTCCTGTTATTATTTTTTCTTTAAAAGAAAGGTTCACCCAGTTCTTTCGTCTAAACGAATGTTCAAACTCCACTGGCCAATAAAAAACAGTTAAAAAGAAGAACATATAATTAGTTGGAGTCAATTTTAGTCCTAAACGCCATTATATTTTGCTTGTCGATTTAAGAAAAGTAATACGTCATACTGAAAGAGGACAATAGTTTATAAAAAGGATATACAAAATTAAAAGGGCAATATCACTTTTAGCCCGCCCCGCGTCAGAATCTATTTATATTCGGTAATTGAAAATATGTATAAAATTTGTATAAGTATATAACGTACAAAATGTATATATATAACAAAAAATATAATATATTTTTCGACTATTAATTTAAGAGCGGCTATATATTTTCATTTCCCCAAATTATAGAATGTATTAGGTCCTATTTCCGCGTTTGGATTGGTGCTTGGCACTTTAATCTGACAAAATCTAGTGCTCTATGTATCGCATGATCCTCACAATCTTTAATTAATATTATTGCTAATCCTTTCGCTCCATAAGAAAAACCTTAGGTTTCAAATCAGCTATTTATTCAACATTAATACCAGCATTTGTCGATCGACAGAAGTTCTTTTTCTGTTATGAGTTACAACCAATGGACTCAAATAGGATATTGTAACGACCTGGTCGGTCGTTTCGGGAGTTATAGCCCCGCTTCCCCTATTTCTGTTTCCTTTATGCTCTTAAGCTAAATTATGATATATCGGGTTAGTTGGTTCGGGCCCGGAGTGATTTCGGAGTGGAATGAGACACTTAGTCTCTTATTTAGAACCTTAAGTTGGAAAAGTCAACCGGATGTTGACCTATGTATAAACGATCTCGGATTTGACTTCTGATAGTTCCGTTAGCCCTGTTAGGTGATTTTGGACTTAGAAGTGCGTCCGGAATGTGATTTGGAGGTCCGTGGTAGAATTGGGCTTGAATTGGTGAAATTAAAAATTTGGCGATTTCGGTCGGCAGTGAAAAATTTGATATCAGGGTCGGAATAGAATTTCGGAAGTTGTAGTAGGTTCGGAGTGTTATTTGTGATGTGTGTGCAAAATTTGAGGTCATTCGGACGTGGTTTGGTTGGTTTCGGCATCGGTTGCCTAATTTGGAAATTTAGAAGTTCTTAGGCTTGAATCCGAGGGTAATTTGATGATTTGATGTTGTTTTGAGTGATTCGAAGATTCGACTAAGTTGGTATGTTGATATATGACTTGTTGGTATTTTTGGTTGAGGTCCCGAGTGCCTCAGGGTGATTCCGGGTGGTTAACGGATTTGTCGAAGTTGGAATTTGCAGCTGGAGCTGTTGCTTCTGCTATTTCCGCACCTGCGAAAGGAAGAGTCGCAGGTGCGAGGCCGCTGGTGCGCGTGGGGAGTGCGCAGGTGCGGGCAACGCTGGGCTAGGCAGGATGCGCATGTGCGAATTGGAGGTCGCATTTGCGAGCCCACAGGTGCGAAACTTGGGGCGCAAATGCGTAAAAGGGAAATGCTGGGCAGGCTTCGCAGAAGCGGAGGAAACGCACAGGTGCGACGGGTTTGCCGCAGATGCGGAGTCTGGGCACGTAAGTGAGTTGCACATGTGCGGCTCCTTGGACCGCATGTGCGGTAGCGCGGGTGCGAGTAAATGGCCGCAGGTGCGAAAAACCTGGGCAGAAACCATAAATAGAACCCTTCGCGAATTTGGTTCATTTCCACCATTTTCAAGTCGGTTTGTGAAGCTTTTGGAGTGAGTTTTGAAGGGTGATTCAAGGGCTATCAGTGAGGTAAGTTGCTTGATCCCTAATACTTGTATATATTGTGATTTTTCGTTGTTTAGTCATTATAATTAGTGAAAATGAGGGGTTAGAGCTTGGGATTTTTGGAGAAATAATTTAAGGATTTGAAGGACCAAACGATGTCGGATTTTGATGAATTTGGTATGGTTAGACTCGTGATTGAATGAGCTTTCTAGTTTTGTAAATTTTGTCGGATTTCGAGACATGGGCCCGGGGGCCGGGTTTGAGCCAATTTTGGATTTTGGTCTAATTTTGTAGCTTTTCTTGTGGAATTCATCCCATTAGCGCGTACTGATGGTATTGTACTGATTGTGAATAGATTCGGAGCATTTGGAGGCCGAGTACAGAGGCAAGAGCATTGCGGGTTAGAGATTTGACCGGTTCGAGGTAAGTAACAATTGTAAATCTAGTCCTGAGGGTATGAAACCCCGAATTTTGTATCATTCTACTATTTTTAGTAACACACATGCTAGGTGACGGGTGTGTGGGCGTGCACTGTTGGGGATTGTGACTTGGTCCGTCCCGTAGCAACTGTAAAGTTGCATACTTTGTTGAAATTATATGATACTTATATGTTTTAGAAAGAGTTTATGTAAATTGGGCTGAATGCCATATTTGGGCCTTGTGCCAGTGCTGTTTGGACCCTTAGGGGCTTTTTCTTACTATCCTCTCATTGTTTTCAATTGAAAATCTATACTCAGTTATGTTTATACTTGTTTACCGTATAACTCAGTTTTATGACTCTATTTTGATGCATATAAATGTTTTGGACCGGATGCCCTATTTTACTAAAATGTCCGAGTGGCTTGAGAGGTTTATGACTGAGTAAGGCCGAGGGCCTGATTTGTGAGGATATTTATGGGATCGGGCTGCACGCCGCAACATGTTTGATATCGGCTGAGGGCCTGATTGTGAAGATGAGTGTGGATCGGGGCTGCCCGTCTGCAGCATACTTTATTATTATAGCACGTGAGTTGTCCGTGCAGCACGTGAGTTGTCCATGCAGATTATAGCGCTTGGGCTGAAGGAGCCCCTCCGGAGTCTGTACACATCCCCAGTGAGTGCAAGTACTTACTGAGTGCGAGTGCTGAGTGTTGAGTGACTGGGAGGCATGAGTGATTGTGAGGTATGCCCGAGTGGCAAGAGTGATTGTAAGGTATGCCCGAGTGGCATGAGTGACTGTGAGGTTTGCCCGAGGGGCTGTATATGAGTGATGTTTTGCCCGAGGGCTGTTTATGATTTTATCATTTTTGCTCACCTTTGTATTTTTTCTCTGTTTGAAAATTGCTGAAAAATATCTTTAAATGATTTATACTGGAACTGGGTTTAAACGAGATGTTTTGATTCAAATCCTGATTTTAAAAACATGTGGTATTTTACTGAGATTTCCTGATATGAACGCTATATGCTTTATTGCACGTCACTACTGCTCAGTCTTTATTTATTGTTGTTACTTACTGATTTGACGTACTCACGTTACTGCCTGCACCTTGTGTGCAGATCCAGGTGTAGCTGGACACGGTATCGGTTGTTGATTGTTCTAATTGCAAATTTTTTCGGGGATAGCAAAGTAGCTGTCTAGCGATCGCAGCCCTGCTCTTCTCCCTCTTATCTTCCTCTAGTTGTATTTAGCTATTTTCAGGCTGAGTTAGCCTTGATATTGTTAGACAGATTATAGTAGATGCTCATGACTAGTGACACCCCGATGTCGGGCTTTTCCTTCCGCACTTTTATTTTGATTGGAACTCCTTTACGAAGGTTTTTATGTTAAATAACATTGAAATTATCTTTGAAATAAAAATATCATTTTGTTTTGGAAATGAGTCGGCTTGCCTAGTTCCACGATAGACGCCATCATGACAGGGGTTAGTTTGGGTCGTGACAGATTGGTATCAGAGCCTAGGTTACATAGGTCTCACGAGTCATGTGAGGGTTTAGTAGAATCTTGCGGATCGGTACGGAGACGTATGTACTTATCTTCGAGAGGCTGCAGAACCCTTAAGAAAATTTCACTTTCTTGTATTCTATCGTGCGAAATTGATTCAGCTTGAAACATAACTCTTTGAATTCCTTCCACGCATTCGTATGCGCACATGGGCGCTTGGTATCAGTTGTGCATCGTTGGCTTGTGAGTCTATGAATGAGGTTCGATATGTGTATTATGTGTTTTGGTGATGGGCTAGTCTGGAGGACTTGAGGCCAGGTTTAAACCGTAGTTTTGGCTCGGTAGCTTCAGTTGTAACCTGTACATTTAGACTCATATGTCCGGTAATGCCCCTACGAGTAGAATTCATGGCTCGATGAGCGGTGGAATGGCTTTGTGATAAGTATGATGTAACTGCGGGATGTGTTAAGACGATTTGAATATGACTAGAAGTGTTTCCTTGAAATGTAAAGGAAGGCCATTGGGCGCTTGATTTTCATTTTGATGTAACGTACAGTCTCGAGTGTGAATGTTTTGAAGGATCTTTCACGTTGTTAAATTTTGGGGCAAATTAAATTCTCATGTCTTGTCAATGAGTTTGGACTCAAGAAGAGTAAGTGATTGTGTAGTAATTGTGGTTGCGAATGGGTATTTTTGATGTTGATGGCTCGAGAAAGATAATCTTCGAAGAGACTTAGAGTCGGTAATATTTTATTGGTTCAGGTGTGACAGAGATACATTTCGATTTGATGCAGCGGTTGGGTAGCAAAGTATAAGGGAAGACATGACGGGAAATGTTTCGCGGTGGTTGAAGTACTAGCAGGTCAAGTAGGATAAGTAGAGGTTGAGAAGTTTCTTCAAGGAGATGATTTAACCGAAGTAAGAGTGGCAAATTAGCATATGAATTCACTAGTAGGGTAGTCGTGTGCCTTGAGAAAGTGTAGAATAGTTTGGAATCGTGTTAGTATGTGAATCGGCCTGCAGACTCTATTTGGAGTGATGGTTAGTGTACAAAGGAAAATTGAATATGGCAGAAATGAGTGTGTTTGAAATGAATAGAGGCGTGAAGATCTGATTATCGTGTCAGGTACAATATGACTTGAGTTCGGAATGTATTGTTGACGTACAGTTGATATCAATAGGGAAAGTGCAGACTTATAAAAATGGTGGGCGAGCATGAACTCAGGAGAATTTACGGATTTAGTGGTCGTTGCACTCAGTACAGTGTCATTGGAAGATGTCGGTAAGGAATTCCACATATAGGTTATCTCCTGTGTACAGCTAGTGGTGGCATGATGTTGATGAAGCTTTTGCGAGGAATATTACTTGCTACCCGGTAGGAGGTCGCGTGTGTGATTTTGGCTGGAGATTCAGAATGTTCATGAAAGGCTTAATAAAAGACTTCGAGAAGTCTGGCAGGTTAACAGTGCGAGACCTTGGTAATTAAGAAGGAGAAATCCTTACGGGTTCTAATTTTATATAATTGCAGCTTAAGGCTAAGTGGGGGAGTCTGCTATCGACGAGTTGATTGCACGGTTATGGGTTATATTAGTTTCGGTTTGGGGTATACCGGTGAATCAGTTATGACTTGCAGAGGTCGAGATCGAGGATGACTCGGGTAAAGGAATTTTTGGACACAAGTTGTATTACACCCTATGGTTATAGGAGGACCATAAAATAATTGAGTGGTTATTCACAAAGAATGTAGTGTACATGGAGCGGGAATTTGCTCGGTTACATAGGAGCGTGGGTTACTCTTTATTCCCTTGGGTGTTGGTGTGCTAATGGGGCACAAGTCGTTTTAGTCCGTTTGAGTCGGTTAATTCGAGAATGGTTACAATAGATTCAAGATTTATAAATATGGCTAGAAAACTGGGAGTTGCATTGAACGGTGTTGAGACTCGTGGCATCTTATATCATTGTGAATTATGCATTTCGGTATCAAAAAGGTGAAGGAAACAGTTTTAGGTTCACATAAAATCTCTTCGGAGTTAGCATTTTTGGTTGTGGAACCTTTGGAATACATAAAAAGGGAATTCGGCGGCTTATAAGCCTTAGAGCGGCGTGATTCTATGCTAGAGTTCGTGGGGTAAGTTTTAGTTAAGGATAGTAGTGTTCTAACAAGGAAAAAGTAGCAATTTGAATGTAATTTAGAAAGAACTTGGAGAAATAGGACAGCTTGGTAGTAGGTTGGGTTAGCACAGTAATGGGTATGATCGGTTCTTTGGGTACTTATGATGTGGCTAGTATCTACAGGTGTTTCGTGGCAATGCTCTCGAATTTGGCAACCTGTGTGGCTTGGTGGAGTTAGAGGAATTCAGTTCAGATAGCTTGGTTATGTG
This sequence comes from Nicotiana tomentosiformis, assembly GCF_000390325.3. NCBI lineage: Eukaryota > Viridiplantae > Streptophyta > Magnoliopsida > Solanales > Solanaceae > Nicotiana > Nicotiana tomentosiformis. The sequence goes on along the minus strand of NC_090816.1, from coordinate 9,341,498 downwards.
CGAATGGATTTCAAAGTGTTCAGGATGGGTTCTACCATGGTTTGAACCAGATATTTTCTACCGATGTACGTAACGTGTTGTGTGTTATGATTTTCTCCTAGAAAGAAACAAGAAAGAGGTTACTGACTAATAAGGTATGTAATTTGCTAGTGACTCAGAGTTGATAATGGAATTCTTATGCTTGTCACACGATGGCATAATAGATGTGGTGTGTTGTGCGGAAATATGATTTACATGTACAAGGTCACAATTCAGTTTTGAAGGGAAGGACATAAATTCTTAGGCAGCATGAACGGTTTTCGATGACTAGTTAATGATATTACTATCTGGTATAGCTTGATGAGAGTGTACACTTCAGAAGGGGCAGTGTGTTTTGATTTATCGATACTTCGCTGGTATTGCAGCACTCTCCTGGTTGATCGACTGTTGATATTCAAATTTTTGCGAGGTGGCACTGAAGAATTTTAAGTATTTCTCGTGGGATGATTGTATATGAGAGAGGTGTTAGGAATTCGGGAAGTGGAGGTGGAATCAAATATGGTGATTCATGTGTTCTATGGAATTGGAGATTGGGAGTTCTCAGGAGCAGATTATTTCATAGTTGTGGACTGTGAAGTTGTGGCCGGAGCTAGCCAGATGATAGAAGGTATTATGATTCCGTTATTGTGAACTTTCGGAGGTTGTTTATCTATTGGTGGCTGACCAAAGTTGATTTGGGGGCCCATTAGTAGGCCCAATTAGGATGTGTATTCTACACCGAGCCGGATTGATTGGCTCCATACTGCTATTGTTAAAGGATGTGCCTTTCGGTTGATGTGAAGCTTATTCGTGTTCTGAAATGATCTATGAGTTACTATTCTATGCTACGAGGAGTTGTGATTCGTGGTTATATGCACATATGGTGCGGTTCTATTGTGGCCTTATAGCAGAATTTGAGCTAGAATAGTATTGGATATTGCTTGGTTGATGACGTATTGGTTATGTTCTTTCGGGTTTTATATGGCATGGTGTCGTTTGCTTCTCTGTAGTTATGGTAATGCACTTTGGGTACTTGATGTCGAATTGTGCATGGTTATTGATTTTAGCAGGGTGGCTTGAGGTGTTTCATATGGACCAGTATTTGGATAGGGTCGCGTATTGCAGCAGAGTTATGTGGAAATATGATCCCTCGTGTAAGATTCGTGTGTTATGGTTCTGTGGTGTGTGATGGGTTCTTACCATTGCGTCGGGGTGGTACTCGTCGAGTTTGCAAAACGGTTCTCCTGTTTGGGTCATTGTTACGATTAGGTACATTTGGAATGTTGCTATCTGGTGCACGGATTGTACGGATTGTGGCTTTAGATTGTATTGATGTGTCATGTCATTAGAGTGGTTGTGTTGGATGAGACGAGGTCATTGGGCCTAGAATGGATGCTATCAGATTTGATTGTGGTATAATTGGGAGGATAATATCGGAAGTCGACTTTAAAATTGGCTATAGTTCTTGTAGAAGGAACGGGAGCTCCATGACCTGTTGGTCTAATGAATGGTTATGAATTCGGTATGTTTCTTTCATCATCGGCAGTGTACGAAGGTTTTAGAACGAGGTTTTGTCTGATATGATGTTTATTACCAGCACTGGGTTGATTTGAATCGATACTGTGATTTGAAATCATTGCTTCGAGCATTCGAGCTATGCGATATTTGAATTTGAGTATTTGAGTTATGGGTACGACTTTTGGTACAACTTGTTCAGACTTATTCGGTATGTAGATGCGAACTTCTGATCTTATAAGAAATTTCGGATGTCGAAAATTTGATTCGAAGGCTTGTGGGCTAGGTTGAATTGAGGAATTTCAGTTATGCTGTGCTATCAGACCTGTATGGGATAGGGTGACGTGGGATCACCCCGGGTATGTTCATGGGAAAGTTACACAACCATTTCTTGGCTTTTGGAACAACTCTCGGCACGTTCGAGGACGAACGTATATTTAAGTGGGGGAGGATGTAACGACCCGACCGGTCATTTCGGGAGTTATAGCCCCGTTTCCCCATTTCTGTTTCCTTTATGCTCTTAAGGTATATTATGATATACCGGGTTAGTTGGTTCGGGCCCGGAGTGGTTTCGGAGTGGAATGAGACACTTAGTCTCTTATTTAGAACCTTAAGTTGGAAAAGTCAATCGGATGTTGACCTATATATAAACGATCTCGGATTTGAATTCTGATAGTTCCGTTAGCTCTGTTAGGTGATTTTGGACTTATGAGTGTGTCCGAAATGGGATTTGAAGGTCCGTGGTAGAATTAGGCTTGAATTAGCGAAATTGGAAATTTGGCGATTTCGGTCGGCAGTGAAAAATTTGATATCGGGGTCGGAATGGAATTCCAAAAGTTGGAGTAGGTTCGCAGTGTCATTTGTGATGTGTGTGCAAAATTTGAGGTCATTCGGACGTGGTTTGGTTGGTTTCGGTATCGGTTGCCGAATTTGGAAATTTAGAAGTTCTTAGGCTTGAATCCAAGAGTAATTTGATGATTTGATGTTGTTTTGAGTGATTCGAAGGTTCGACTAAGATGGTATGTTGATATATGACTTGTTGGTATTTTTGGTTGAGGTCTCGAGGGCCTCGGGGTGATTCCGAGTGGTTAACGGATTTGTCGAAGTTGAAATTTGCAGTTGGAGCTGCTGCTTCTGCTATTTCTGCACCTACGAAAGAAAGATTCGCAGGTGCGAGGCCGTTGGTGCGCGTGGGGAGTGCACAGGTGCGGGCAACGCTGGGCTAGGCAGGATGCGCAGGTGCGAGTTGGAGGTCGCATCTGCGAGCCCGCAGGTGCGAAACCTGGGTCGCAGATGAGGAAAAGGGAAATGCTGGACAAGCTTCGTAGAAGCGGAGGAAACGCGCAGGTGCGCCTTCGCAGGTGCGACGGGTTTTCCGCAGATGCGGAGTTTGGGAGCGTAAGTGAGTTGCGCAGGTACGGCTCCTTGGACCACAAGTGTGGTCGCGCGGGTGCGAGTAAATGGCCGCAGGTGCGAAAAACCTGGGCAAAAACCATAAATAGAACCCTTCGCGAATTTGGTTCATTTCCACCATTTTTAAGTCGGTTTGTGGTGCTTTTGGAGTGAGTTTTGAAGGGTGATTCAAGGGCTATCGGTGAGGTAAGTTGCTTGAGCCCTAATACTTGTATATATGGTGATTTTTCATTGTTTAGTCATTGTAATTAGTGAAAATGAGGGGTTAGGGTTTGGGATTTTTGGAGAAGTAATTTAAGGATTTGAAGGACAAAACGATGTCGGATTTTGATGAATTTGGTATGGTTAGACTCATGAGTGAATGAGCTTTCTAGTTTTGTAAATTTTGTCGGATTTGGAGACGTGGGCCCGGGGGCCGGGTTTGAGCCAATTTTGGGTTTTGGTCTAATTTTGTAGCTTTTCTTGTGGAATTCATCCCATTAGCGCGTATTGATGGTATTGTACTTATTGTGAATAGATTCGGAGCATTTGGAGGCCGAGTCCAGAGGCAAGAGTATTGCGGGGTAGAGATTTGACCGGTTCGAGATAAGTAACGATTGTAAATCTAGTCCTGAGGGTATGAAACCCCGAATTTTATGTCATTCTACTATTTTTAGTGATGCACATGCTAGGTGATGGGCGTGTGGGCATGCACTGTTGGGGATTGTGACTTGGTCCATCCCGTAGCATCTATAAAGTTGCATACTTTGTTGAAACTATATGATACTTATATGTTTTAGAAAGAGTTTCTGTAAATTGGGCTGAATGCCATGTTTGGGCCTTGCGCCAGTGCTGCTTGGACCCTTAGGGTCTTTTTCTTACTATACTCTCATTGTTTTTGATTGAAAATCTATACTCAGTCATGTTTATACTTGTTTACCGCATAACTCAGTTTTATGACTCTATTTTGATGGATATAAATATTTTGGGCCGAATGCCCTATTTTACTGAAATGCCCGAGTGGCTTGAGAGGTTTATGACTGAGTGAGGCCGAGAGCCTGATTTGTGAGGATATTTATGGGATAGGGCTGCACGCCGCAGCATGTTTGATATCGGCCGAGGGCCTGAATGTGAGGATGAGTGTGGATCGGGGCTGTCTGCCTGCAGCATAGTTTATTATTATAGCACGTGAGTTGTCCGTGCAGATTAGAGCGCTTGGGCTGAAGGAGCCCCTCTAGAGTCTGTACACACCCCAGTGAGTGCAAGTACCTACTGAGTGCGAGTGCCGAGTGTTGAGTGATTGTGAGGTATGCCCGAGTGGCACGAGTGACTGTGAGGTTTGCCCGAGGGGCTGTATATGAGTGATGTTTTGCCCGAGGGGCTGTTTATAATTTCATCATTTTTACTCACCTTTGCATTTTTTCTCTGTTTGAAAACTGTTGAAAAATATCTTTAAATGATTTATACTGGAACTGGGTTTAAACGAGATATTTTGATTCAAATCCTGATTTTAAAAGCATGTGGTATTTTACTGAGATTTCCTGATATGAACGTTATATGCTTTATTGCTCGTCACTACTGCTCAGTCTTTATTTATTGTTGTTACTTACTGAGTTGGCGTACTCACGTTACTCCCTGCACCTTGTGTGCAGATCCAGGTGTGGCTGGACACGGTAGCGGTTATTGATTGTTCTGATTGCAGATTTTTTCGGAGATAGCAAGGTAGCTGCCTGGCGGTTGCAGCCCTGCTCTTCTCCCTCTTATCTTCCTCTAGTTGTATTTAGCTATTTTCCAGGCTGAGTTAGCCTTGATATTGTTAGACAGATTGTAGTAGATGCTCATGACTAGTGATACCCCGATGTCGGGCTTTTTCTTCCGCACTTTTATTTTGATTGAAACTCCTTTACGAAGGTTTTTATGTTAAATAATATTGAAATTACCTTTGAAATGAAAATATCGGTTTGTTTTGGAAATGAGTCGGCTTGCCTAGTTCTACAATAGGCGCCATCACAACAGGGGTTAGTTTGAGTCGTGACAGATATTGACACCAATTCATTTTAATTTACCATGGTCAAGTGATAAATTGAGGTAAATATACATATATGAATTAAGAAAGCTAAGTAATAAAGAGACTATAAAAGACACGTGTCATGTATTAAGTGGTTTGACCTAAACTGAAAGGGTAAATTATTACCCTAACTTTATGTATAGAATGTGCATGGCGCTTGGACAATACAAAAGTTGCAGAAAATACATCCTTTTCAATCCTGTCCAAAATGTCTCCTTACACTGCTCCCCCACTAAGTTGTTTTTTTTTTTGGGAGGGGGAGGGGGGGGGAGGGGGAGAGATAGTTAACGTAAATTCTGATCCCAATTGCAGATTTTATGGGGAAAAGAAGAAAAATAAAAGGGATTTTTTTGGATTTTTCAAGAAGGAAAAAGCTGCTAGCTAGCCATTCATAACTTTAACATATTGCATGTTAATTTCATAACATGAATAATATTTAATAGAAACCGTTGAAGAAAAGAAGAATAAGAAAGGAAGTCTAACAGGATCTGTTGGTCTGTCGCGTCGGGGCGGAGCTAGAACGTTAATTAGAGGTTCAGCCAAATTCAGTAATTTTAATTCAAACTTACATTTGTATTAAGAAATTCATTTAATATGTTTTAAAAAAAAATTAAATTCAGAATCCAGTTACTAATATATGATATCGTTATCCTAGAATTTAGAATCCATATTGTTCAAATCCCGACTCCGCCTCTTGTCATCAGTTGTCTGGAAAAAGAAATCTAAAACTTCCAGTATTATATTGAATTCATTACCACTTGAAATAATTTAATTAGGACTCAATTTGCAGCCACTAAAACCTGATGTCAGCCTTTTAAAAGAAAAGAAAAATAATACTGTTCACTAATAAATATATATACTCGTATGCAATTAAGAAACTACTTTATTTTGCCTATATGCCTGACAAACAAGTGAGTGCCAACAATTTATACCTTTTTTTCTTTTTAATCACCCAATCAAGATTAAGGTTTCCTCCAAAAGAATATGGACTGATTAATTAATTTATAATATTGGTATAATGGATGAATATTTTAGTCTATTTTGAGAATACTAGTTTGTGATGACAACCCTAAAGAGAAAGAGTACTGATTCGAATGAGAGCATCACAGCCAGATCTTGATTTGCTTTTTTAACGCATAAAATCGTTGGAAAAATACTCTAGTAAAGTGGCTGATCAAAAGGCCAGAAAAAGAAAGAAAACCAACAGATGAGGCACAATTCTCTAAGTGTCATAACTTTAAACAAACCATGTTATGTTTTGAGTCATTTAAATTGTACTAATATACTATCATTTAGCCTCGGATTTGAACCTCGGGTATAAAAGTTATCTTTATCAGAGAGCGCTTTACTTTCAATATGTGAATTTAGATTTAATGGGGGATCCAATGCGAACATCGGATGAAAAATGAAAAAATGATAACGTATTATCGGTTCATATCATTTGTCTTTCAAAAAAATTTCATATGGTTATTAAAAAAGATATTTAATAACCTTAATAATAAGAATATTTGTCTAAAATATGGCTTTTCTTCTCTCTCTCTCTCTCTCAAAAATGTCTTATTATTATTTTTCTAAACCGTCAATATTTTTAAATAAATTCAGTTTGCCAAATCGACTAAACTTTGGATGGAAGGGTAATTTGTGTAAGGTGGAAGAATTAGGATTTGCCTTTATGATCCATGGGTCCAACGATAAATTGTTACTTATTTTGCATTTATTTTAATACTCAAAAGTGAACTTACTAAAAGATATGACTATATAATGAGAGTGTATATTTATAAGTGGTAGTAGCCATTAATTTGAAAAGGTTAAAATTAAATACTATGACGTCCACTTTGAAACAAAAAACAGTAGTTAAGTCGTTACTTAAAATTCATATTTTATACTGAATCAAGACGAGTGCCAAAAATACAAAATAAATAACCTCAAACATGTATATAAAAGTTGAGTCTCAAATAAAATTAGTAAAAATTATGAGAGATTTTTTTAAAACTTAGCCTCTAATGGAAAATTATTGCTATAAAACGACAAGACAAATAGTCAAGAATATGACTCAATTATACATTTAAAGTTGAATTAAGAAAAATCAGATGCTACTAATACACAATCACATTAACCTCGCATTTTACTTTATATAAGAGAAGAAAAAAAAAAAAGGAAAAAAAGTATAAATGCGTGACAACTGCATTAATTAAGGGATCAAGATACCTTATTTGAAATGATATAAGAATAGTGCTCCACATTAGTAAATGTTTGAGACCGTTAATTAGTTTGCTCTAGTGATTCTTTGATATTAATTAGAATCTATCTTTGAATGAGATTCGTTATATACTTATTGTTTTTAGAGGTGGATTTAAAAATTTGAGTTTATGGATTATGGATTTTGAAAAAGGCAGTCGTAGCGAGAGGGCGGAACTAGGATTTATAGTTTATGAGTTCTGAATTGTCATAGAGCCTATAGCTCTTTTAGTTAGTGGGTCCGCAATTAAATAGATTTTCTAATACAAATACAAAATTTGAGCAAATTCAAAGTAACTGGATTCGTCCGAACCCGTAACTAATATCCTCCCTCCACCCCTATCTGTAGCTAGGGCGAAGCTACATAGTCCCTAAGGGTGGTCAATTGACCATCCTTCGTCGAAAAATTACATTGCATATATAGGTGAAATATTATATTTTAGAGGTATATAACATATATTGAACACCCTTTATCGGAGAATATTTTTTTACTTCTTTCAAGTTTGTATATTTTTTTAATTCTTTCAAGTTTATACACTTTTAGCGAAATTTTTGGTTTCGCCATTGGTCTGTAGCTAGAACTCTAGCTCCGCCCTCTTAACTTTTCCATAACTTACATAATGCTAACCGAAAGCCGAATATATGTATATATTATTTGATTTGTTCATCAACTTGCTGATACAATCAATATCTAACGTTAGTTTGAGAAAAATTCTCTTGGAAAACCACACGACCGTTACAAGTTGGCATGGCCCAAAGACCAAAAATGGTAGGGGCTAGTGGGGGAGGGGGGGGGTTACTTTTGGACATAGGGTATTTTGCATGGTTGACTTATTATTAGGAAACTAGAAAGTAGATTGTGATATGTGAGTAGGGTGGATTCAATTTGGAGTTTACGTGAACCCAGTAACTTTTGTCCAAACAATGTAAATGCGTTCGAAAAATTTACTAAATATTTATAAATATTTAAATGTGAACTCAGTTACTATTGAAAATTTACTTGAGATCGTTACAGGAACCCACAAACATTAAATTCTGAATCTGCGAGTGAACTCATCCTCTACAATATGGACTATCTAATGAGGGACCTGGACAATGGCGTATATAAAATTTTGTACAAGTGATGTAGTTTATTAGTGCAACTAAATTTGTATGTAGGTTTGGGTTTGAGTTGTAGCATGCTAGTACAGCTTTATTTTTGAATGATCAGGCATATAATACATTAGCTCTTATTGCTGGTTAGGCCGGATCGATGGCTCTATATGAATTAGGATTTTTTGATAATTCTGATCCTGTTTTTAATTCAATATGGGGACAGGGTATGTTCGGTATAAACTTCATTAATATTAATCCGGACTTAACTTGTTCCCCAACCACATGACTCCCTAAGTGTATAAAAGTTAAACTGTATATAGGGGCAGAGGAAAAGTGGAAGTTATGCGTTCGGCCGAACTCAGTAGTTTTGGTCTAAATTATGTATTTGTCTTAAGAGATTCATAGAATATGTAAAAATTACTAATTTAGAACCAGTAACTTAAAATATTTAACATACTGAACCCATAAACTTCAAATCTTGGCTCCGTCTCTTACCGTAAATATACTCCATTCTCCATGCACAAGAATTGTAAAATATTAAGGGACTAAGAGGTAGTTTGTAAGAAAAGGAAGCCCCATTTGTGTAAAGAACTTCCTTTCCCCGGCAACCAGCCAACCACCTTTGAAAAAAACTCAATCAAAGAATGTTTCAGTATTAGTTCTCTGAAAACTTCACTAACACAATCCTTTCCATTTTCTTCTTCCCCTTTCCATCACAATCCTTCTCAGCAGATTCCTCTTTTTCCTCAAGCCAAGAATCTTTCTCCTTCACAAGATTCTTTCTCATAAAAAACTTGGCTTTTATTAATGATGCCATTGTTCCATTTCTCTTCTCTTCACATCCCTCTCTTTCTTTCCCACTTTGTCCTTTTCATTTTTAGCACACCCTTTGAGAAATCTTGGAAAAATTCTGATAAAATCTTCCTCTTCTTCTTCTTCTTCTTCTATACATAAAATTTCATCACCCCTTCTTTTTGATATGTCTTCTTCAAGTGTTAACCATATATCTCAGCCTTGCATATATGGTAATGTTTTAAAGACTGGATTTTTTTGCTATTGAAATACTACCCTTTTGAGTATTTAGCTTGAAGTTTGGTTTAGTTATGTAAAAAAGTTGGCTTTTTATGGTTGATATTTTTGCGTACCCTTCTCCTTCTTGATATGTCTTCTGTCAACCATATATCTCAGCCTTTCATATTTGGTAATGTTTTAAAGACTTCAAACACTAAGCTTGTTTACAGTTGAAATTGTAGCCTTTTTAATGAAGCTTGGTTTAGTCATTACATATATGGCAATGTTTTAATGACTTCAAAGATTGATTTTTTGGCAATTGAAATAGTACCCTTTTGAGTATTTTTAATGAAGCTTGGTTTACTCATTGCATATATGGTAATGATTTAATGTATTCAAAGGCTTCTTTTTTTTTTTTATAATTTTTTTTTGCAGTTTAAATTGTACCCTTTTTGGGTATTTCTCATGAAGATTGGTTTAGTTATGTAAAAAAGATGGTTTTTTTTGGTTGATATTTATGTGGGGTTTATTTTCCAATTGAAATAGTACCTTTTTGAGTATTTTTCATGAAGCTTGGTTTAGTTATGTAAAAAAGTTGGCTTTTTGGTTGACATTTTTTGTGGAGTTCAAGCATTTGTAATAATACCCTTTTGAGTATTTAGTATGAAGCTTAGCTTAGTTATATAAAAAAAAGTTGGTTTTTTGGTTGATATTTTTGTGGGGTTTATTATGCAATTGAAATAGTACCCTTTTGGGTATTTTCATGAAGCTTAGTTTAGTTATATGTAAAAACAATGTGGCTCATTTGGTTCATATTTTTGAATATCCTTTGAGAATTTGGCATGAAGTTTGGTTTAGTTATGTAAAAAAGTTTTTTTATTATTTTTTTTTAAGCAGGTGATTTTGTTTCTTCAACTGCTGAGAGAAAGTCAAGATTTATGAAATGGCTGAGTAAACTTTTCAAGGGTGGAGGGTCAGGTAATAGGGGAATGCCAGGTGGACACCAACCACAGTTTCTTGGAGAGGAAAATAAGGTTTGGCGTGCTCCAGCAAGATCAATGGTGATTTTTTACTCTTCTTTTTTTGACACCATTTTTTTACTTAAATGTTTATGATAGACCTTATAATGTCTCTTTGTGATATCTGTAATATCAGGATATATTATTGATCTTGTAGGAAGCTTAATAAAAGGGAAGGGAAGCCTTGGGTAACGGTAAAGTTGTCTCCGTGTACCTATATGTCACGGGTTCGAGCCGTGGAAGCAATAAGTAATGCTTGTACTAGGATAGATTGTCTATATCACACCCCTTAGGGTATGACCCTTCCCTGAACTCTGCGCGAATGCGAGATGTGCACCGAGCTGACCCTTTTCTTTTTAGGGAAACTTAATAAAAGTGAAGAAGAGATTAAAGGGTGTATTTTTAGATGTGCCATCTGAATTCTGGTGCTTTAATTTGTTTCTATAATCATGATTCTGAGATGAAAATAATGACATAATTTTCTTAGAGGCTAAATTGTATTATAGGGAAAAGAATAAGCTCTTCATTAACCATGCTATTAAAAATGCTACTCTGTTTCTTTTTCAGGGGTATCAACCAAAGTCTCAACTACACTTTTCTGTTTCTCTTTCTTTCTTTCTTTCTTTCTTTCTTTTGGGGAGGGTGTTTGGCTTTAGTCTCCTAAAGAAGCTTGCTTTGTGCCCTTCTTAATAGGATTCTATATATTGTTAAAGATCTTAAAGAACTATTGCCAACTAGAATTTAAAGAAAAGACCTATTTTTTCAGCTGTACTACTTGTTCTAAGGACAGGAGTTTTGGTTGCCTTCAGAAGTTAGATGATTTGAATTCTTCCACTGATTACTCAAGTTAGACCATTGCTTTCAATTAGCTAAAAGGCAGTCCGGTGCACTAAGCTCCCGCTATGCGGGTTTGGGGAAGGGCCGGACCACAAGGGTCTATTGTAGGCAGTCTTATCCTGCATTTCTGCGAGAGGCTACCAGTTAAGGCTACCAATCATGCCTAGACTCCCCATTGTTTTCAATTAACTATCATCAAATAAATCATGACTACAAATTTCTCCTAAACTTAACCTTGTCATATTTCTTTCAATTGAATTCGGTATGTCCTTCAATTGTTTGTTTTCTCAAACATTTAAAATTTGATTAGGATGATCACTCTAGGACCGGTAAGGAGAAAGAGGAACTAGACCGTGCAGTTGCACTCTCTCTTGCAGAAGATTTGCAGAGACCAAAAGGTAATTATATTTTCATTCAGTTTTCCCAAGGGGAGCTTAGGGTTGACTGTTAAAGTTGCCTCCATGTGACAAGGAGGTCATGGATCCGTAGAAACAGCCTCTTGCAGAAATGCAGGGTAAGACTGCGTACAATAGACCCTTGTGGTCCAGCCCTTCCCCGGACCCCGCGCATAGCGGGAGCTTGGTGCACCGGGTGCCTTTCATTCAGTTTTCTCTTGCCTCTAGCATACCATTTTCAAAACTTTGATTTCATTTTTTTGAGGTTAGAGGATAAAATGTTTATGTTTATCAGGATACAAATGGAGGACTGATCAAGATGAAGATCTAGCAAGATCACTTCAAGATAACCCTAATTCATCCTCATATCCTCCATATCTTCCTCCTTATGCTCCTTCATATGCTCCTTGGGAATATAATCCCAATAGTTATAGGTAACTGGTTTTTGTTTCCAAAATTGTTGACATATCATATTATGCATTGTCTCATCTGAAAATTAAGTAGTTCTATTATTTCACGACGTGATCTGTACATATATGGATTGTTTATGTGTGTGCGCACACACTTTTCTTGATGATGAAAACTATGCCGGATTGTTATTTCTAGAGTAAGAGATAACTTATGTACACATATAAATATTTGCAGAAAATGTAGTGGCTGCTATAGGGATATTGTCTCTGGAAATTATTTGGGATGCATGGGAACTTTCTTTCATCCAGAATGTTTTCTTTGTCGCGCTTGTGGTGTTCCGATTACTGAATATGAGGTACATTCTTGTCCTTTCTGTTTCTGGTCATTTTTCCAATACTCAACCCCTCTGCTAAATATGAAAACAAAAAGTAAAACCATGGAAAATGCAGTTTTTATACAAACTGATTAGTCTCGAGTATTTTGACATGTTAGCTCATTGGTTTCGTTGATTCAAGTTTTCGTTGTCAGGGAATAATACATATCATAAGACATGTTTCAAGGAAATGACTCATCCCAAATGTGAAGTTTGCCATCAATTTGTAAGGACATACTTCTTCTCTATATGACTTTTTTTACTACCAATTTGTGAGCAGAGAAGGTATTGCAGATAACTAATGAAATTAAAATTTATTTGCAAACTAATGGGAAAAGGTGTATGTTTCTCACCTGGTTAGTCCCTCTGGTTATGACTGCCTACAATTCACATTGCAGATACCAACAAACGGAGCTGGCTTGATCGAGTACAGATGCCATCCATTTTGGTCTCAGAAATATTGCCCTTCACATGAGAACGATAACACCAAAAGGTGTTGTAGTTGTGAACGTCTAGAGGTACGGATGTATGCAGCTGAAATTAAAGATGTTGGATATTTACCTCTCATTCAACTCATATGCTTGTTGTTTATTTGCTTTTATCTTCTTGAAGTCGCGGAATGCAAGATATATGTCACTTGGAGATGGTCGCAGCTTATGCTTAGAGTGCATGGAATCTGCAATCATGGATACCGGGGACTGCCAACCACTTTACCATTCCATTAGAGATTATTATGAAGGCATGAATATGAAAATAGATCAGCAAGTTCCTATGCTACTTGTCGAAAGACAAGCCCTTAACGACGCCATTGAAGGGGAGAAGCATGTATGATGAATGATCTCTGCCTGTAGTTTTTCTGTCCTTTTGTCCGCAAAGATCACTAACTTGAAAACTCTTTTAGGGTATCCATCATATGCCTGAAACCCGAGGTCTATGCCTATCAGAAGAGCAGACAGTTACCAGTGTAAGATCTTCAGTTCACTTGAATAATTTTACATATTAGGCTCGCTTAAAACATGTGTTTACGATGTTCTGATGAAATGATACGTGTGATGACCCCAATTTTTTTAACAATTCAGATACTCAGGAGGCCAAGATTGGGTGGCCGTGGACTAGTAGGAATCAGAACACATCCTCAGAAACTAATTAGAAGATGTGAAGTTACAGCTATATTAGTAATATATGGCCTCCCAAGGTAACTCCTTTCTTCTCTTTGATTCCTGTAGTCGATCTGCATTCTTATATGAAAAGAAGTAGGATGTGCTTTGGCATGAAACTAAATTATTATCCATAGAATTTGAAGCAAAGACAAACTAAAGTTGATCTACATCTTAAAATGGATGGAACATATGTACTTTCTTTGCCTATTCCTGGATCTTTCTTGTGTCGAACTGTCGATAATACTGCATCATCAGTTAACAATTAAGATGCTTCATATAATGCTAAGGCAAATAGGCTTACCAAATCTTTGCTATATGCAGATTACTTACTGGTGCCATTCTTGCTCATGAACTGATGCATGCCTGGTTACGTCTTAAAGGTAAATTTTGATTCGTTCTTTCAACTTTGTCAGTCTGGAGCAGACTTCAATTTAAAGAGGCAGAAGACGACGACGACGACAACAACAACAACATACCTAGTGTAATTCCACATAGTGTGGTCTGGGGAGGGTAGTGTGTACGCAGATCTTACCCCTACCTTGTAGAGATAGAGAAGTTATTTTCAATAGACCCTCGGCTCAGGAAAGCATAAGCACAACAATAACGAAAAGAAAAAGAGCAAGAACAATAGTAAGAAGCCATGAAACAACAGCATTAATAGCAACAAGATAATAAGATGACTGAAATGAAAGAAACAATAGGTAGCATAGAACTAAGAACCTAATACTAACAAAATACGAGAATACGTACTAATACTACTGATATGAACAAGGAAAACACTAGGCTATAGCTTGATGTTTCATCATCAGAACTTCTGTAATTTGCAGGATACCGTGGTCTCAGCCCTGAGGTAGAGGAAGGAATCTGCCAAGTGCTTTCACACATGTGGCTTGAATCAGAGGTAATGCCTGCATCAAGAAATATGCCATCTACTTCAACTTCTTCATCCTCATCTACATGGTCATCGTCTAAGAAAGGCGGAAAATCACAAGCTGAGAATAAGTTGGGTGAATTTTTCATGCACCAGATAGCACATGATGCTTCTCCAGCATATGGTGGAGGATTTAGAGCTGCTTATGCAGCTGTCAATAAGTATGGTTTGCGAAGCACGTTAGATCACATTCGCCTCACAGGAAGTTTTCCTTTATGAATCATCATCGTATGCTCGAAGATGATTTCCAGAGATCATTGAAAGTTTAACCATGAGGAAATGAGTTGATCATGTTAAAGCTGGTTTAGCTACCCCTATTTTTTCTGGGGTCTTACCAGGGTATACTGATAGAATACAACTTGAATTCTATTAATAAGATTTTACACATTTTGCAATTAAAATGAGATATAGAAATTCTGTCTTGTATTTTAAAGGCAATAAAGATCAGATGCTTTGAATGATCCCATGAACATTCATTCCCTTACTTGATGACATTGTTAAACAAGTCTTTACTACTTTCTTTTCATCATCTATTCTGCAAATTATCCTCTTCAGATTTGTCAATGACAGAATGAGTGACCCCAACAGTTTTTCAATATTAAGTTCAGTAGAATAAGAAAAGTGAAATGATTTCTATTTTCATGGCAAATATATTTATTTCTTTTCTTTGGATTTGAAAATCTATATACAAGGAATGTAAGGAATTACAACAGCAGCAATAATAGGAACCTCATAAGAATAGAGTACATACAATAAAGGCTCAAAACCATTCCTGCTATCAGAGTTCAAATACATTCCTACTTTACAAGTCTAGCTATAAGCTCCAAGAAGCGCAAAAGTAAACTTTTGGAGCAGGGGTTGGAGTAGAGATATGTAGGTAAAAATCTACTAAAATGTCAACAAATATTAGATTTGAACCCATAATTTTAAGGCATAATACATAAACAGGCCCTCAAAACGAGGAACTGTTATGGCGAAGCGATGAGTATTGTTCTTTAGGTCGTTTTTTACGGGCTCGCAAAATTTTAGGGCTTTTTTCACTTATAGCCCGCGCCAGAAACTATTTACATTTGGTATCCGAAAAAGTATATAAAATTTGTATAATTTTTGTATATAACATGCAGAATGTATATATATATACAAAAAAATATAAAAAAATATAAATTTTTTCGGCTATTATTTTGAGAGCGGCTATACAGTGTCATTTTTCCAAAATTTTAGAAGATTCGGAGCCAATGACCCGAATTCATGCAGATGGCGTGGTCTATAGCGCACAAAAATCTAGGAATCCTGAATTCCTGTTTTATGGCCCTAAAACGCTAAAAATGAGGAATGGTCATGGCGAAACGATGACTATTGTTCATTAAGTCTTTTTATATGAGCCCGTAAAATTTTAGGAGATTCGAGATCAATCGCCCGATTTTATGCAGATGACGTAGACTATAGCACACGAAAATTTGGGAATCGTGTCCTGAATCCCTGTTTTATGGCCTTAAAATGCCAAAAAATGAGGAACGGTCATGACGAAGTGATGACTATTGTTCATCAGGTCATTTTTTATGGGCCCGCATAATTCTTGAAATTTTGGGAATCGTCTTCAATTCCTGTTTTATGGCCCTAAAACACTAAAAAGTAGGAACGATCAGTGCGAAGGGATGGCCATTGTTCATTAAGTCATTTTATGGGCCCGCAAAATTTTAGGATATGCGGGGACGGTCGCCCGAATTCATGCAGACGGCGTTGATTATAGCACACGAAAATATGAGAGTCGTCGTGAATTCCTATTTATGGCTCTAAAACGCCAAAAAATGAGAAACAGTCATGGCGAAGTGATCACTATTGTTATTTAGGTTTTAAATATGGCGGTGAAAATTATATATGCTTACAAGGACAACTTAACTCTGATTCGTGATGTTCAAACCAACTCGCGTGCACTTTGACTTACTCAACATACAACCTGTTACAACCCACGGGTCAAGGCCGACTCTAACGTTATAAGAGGTAAGGCTTATGCCTTAGGCCCCAAAATTTGGGGGGCCATTTATTAAAAATAATAGGTTTATATGTATTTTAAAAAATAATATTTAGTACTTTTAATACAAAAGTAGAGTTTTTAATATACAAGGAAAGAAAGCTCTTTATATATATATATATATATATATATATATATATATATACCAACTTGCTTAAAAATGAGTAGATGAATAGTTTTCCCAACGTTCCAATTTTTTACTTTTTACTCCTTCATCAGATAACATGTAAAATGTTTACTCTCCCTTTCTTAATTTGTTCAAGTCAATCTTTCGTTTTCCCAATCTCTTCATATTTCGAAAACCCCTACATATTTTTTATTTTCTCTTTAATATTCTTACCCATATTCTTTTTCCAAAATTTTATTAGTTTAAGTCTTCAACAATATTTTTAAGCTTCCAATAGTTTTATACTTCTATTGCTCTATAATATCTTATCTAAAATCAACAATATCTCAAGAAAGACTAAATAAGTTGGCTATAATATCAATGGAAAACGAATTATTAGAAAAAATTGATTATAAAAAAGATTATTAACAACTTTATATCTCAAAAAGCTAAAAGAATAGATTTCAAATAAAAATATATCTTATAACTTCCTTTTAAAAATTTAGGTCTCATATTAAATTTTGGCTTTAGCCCCACATATGCTTGAGCCGCCCCGGTAACGCGTACATCTACCTGCCTATTGTGGCTTGGACTGAAGCCATACAACCTCTATAGACTATTGTGGCTTCCACTGACTCGTCAACTGGAGTAGATACTAGGAATGTCTCACTAAGTTGTTCAGGTTCTAGCCCGAGGTTAATTGCAAAGTATGGAGTCACGTACGAAAATGTTGAACCTGGATCAATTATGGCACAAGCATTATGTGAGCAGACTAGAAGTATACCTGTAATAATTTCTGCAGATGCTTCTGCACTCTGACGATCAAGTGTAGCAAACAAATAGTGTTGTCCCCCTCCCTGAGTAACTCGATCTGCACCTCTGCATATCCCACTGCCCGGCCTGATTATGAGAACCACGAGTCTGAGGTGGTGCAACTGTAGTAGCTGAGGAATTAGAAGGACAAGTTGATCCACCACTGAAATTACGTCGCAACGTTGGGCAGTTGGCCTTTATATGACCAATGTCTCCGCAATGACAGCAACCATGAAACCCGAGCTTGCACTGACCTGAATGTTGCCGCTTACATGTTCCACAAAGACCTTGTTGTTGTGAATGTTGCTCAGTATGACTCTGGCTATGTGAGGATGATGTCCTAAAATTCTGATTATGGCGAGACTGGTTTCCATAACTCTGAGTACGTCTGAAGGAAGACCCACCACCTGACTGATGATTTGACTGAGCTAGTGCTAATGACTCCTTATAGGAGGAACCTCTTACACCTCCGCTGGATATACCATTAAACCTGTCCGATGTCCGGGCTTTCTTGTTATGCTCTTTTTCTTCTCTCCTTTGTTGTCTGTCTTTTTCTAAGTGCTTGGCGAATCCCACAACAGAGGAGAAAGCTATCATTCCTACCGCTGCAGCTGATGTCGGTTCCTTAATGTGGTAAGCCAAACCGCCAACAAACCTGCGAATCTTTGCTTTTTCTGTCTTAACCATGTGAGAAGCATGCTTAGCCAAACTTATGAATTCCATGTAGTACTCTTGCACGCTTTTATTCCCTTGCTTGAGTTGTTCGAACTCTGTAGCCTTAGCTTCCCTATCCTCTTCTAGTATAAAATTAGCCATGAATGCCTCTTCAAATTCTTTCCAAGTAGGTGGACCATCATCTTCATCTCTTTCCTTTTACCACATCTTAAACCAAGCGCCATCCACATCTCTAAGTTGGTAAGCAGCCAGCTCCACAGCTTCATCATCAAATGCCTTCATCGCTCGGAGGGATTTCTTGACACCCTCCGGCCACAACATTGGATCTTTATCAACTATAGTACCACGGAACAATGGAGGACTCAGCTTTAAAAATTCATTTACTCTTGAGAACTCAGAACTATTTTGTCTATTTGATTGAGGTGGAATCTCATCTCTTCTTTCGTTCTGGTTGGCCATGAAGGCTTTAAACATCTCCATAGCATTGTTGACAGTATTAAACATCTGACCCACCTCTGGAGATATAGCTGTTTGAGCCAGAGCTGCTGTTGGGGGCGACACTGGATTCTGAGGTACTGGCTCATCATGCTCCACCCCTTCTTCATGTTCAACCCGAGGTACTTAAACCCCTTTTGTGGATTTACCTTTTCTTTTTCCGAGTTGAAGCCTTCTTAGTTCTACCTTGAGCCACAATAGTAGCAATAGTTTCTTGAGTAGCATCCTGAGTGCCAATGTCAGAGTTGCGAGTACGAGCTATTTCTGCGAGTTTTGGAGAAACGAATATATTAGATAATTTCTTAGAGGTAGGCTCTACTGCACGATCTAAAGTATGAAAAAAAAATGAGACTTTTCCTAAATGCTTGTAGCCTCTTGTTTATAAGTATGGCGCGCTTCATACCCATAAACAAAACTCTACTAACACGGCTTCATAGACCCCTAGGACTCCATAAACCTGAGCTCTGATACCAAGTTTATCACGACCCATTTTCTGAACAAGCCGTGACCGGCAACTGATCACTAAACTTGACCGAGCGAACCATCTGCGCTTATCAAATCTATTATAACTTCAAACCTTACTTGCAACAAGGTACCTTAAATTAATTTAAATATCTAAAATAAACTAACTCCAAAACTTTATTGTAATAACCACTTAAATACTACTAAGTTATTATAAAAAACATATGAATCTTAACCCATCGATTGTGTCTATAAAACCTCTACTGATAAACTGACGCACTGCTCAGGACATGAGATTGTTTGGCTAGTTCTCCGAGTAAACAAAAAAATAACTAAATAAATATGACTCAAAGGAATACTCCACGAACAAAAGCGGAGCTCAGCAATAGTACTGGAAGAGAGGGAAGTCCTAACCTATAGCCTGCTCGCATGCAAAACCAGTTACTACGTTGTACCGCAAACCAACGTAGGTTCCCAAAAGAGAACGTCAGTATAATCCATTGTACTCAGTGAGTCTCAACGACAGAGGGCGACTTTAATAAAATATACATTACGAACAAAGATTATAAATGCATGGAAAAATATAAAACTTCTAAGAACAATTCTAAAATAATTGCATAATAGCAGTTTACGAATATTCTAAAAAAATCCTTTCTTTTTCTTTCTTATAAAAAAAATACTTCACTTTATACTTCGGGAGTTCCAACTATCCTGATTTATTTTTGTCTTAGTCACCGTGTGATCGCCATGCGTTCGATCCCAACCTGATCGAATAGGTCCAATCCACGAGGTGCCACTCGCTTCATGGTTCTCAGCGCTCATGTATCATACCTTAGCCTGGCTAAGTAAATTCTCAGCAACGAGACCCTCGACTCGTGTGCTCCCTACTTTGGCACAAGTAGTTTCAGGAAGTCAACACCTTGATCAGGACTCTCGGCCTGGACGATGACCCCTTCTCAGAATAGAGGATACTCCCAAAAATCTTTTCTTTCTAAAACTTCTTTTTGTGACTTTTCAAGTCGAAATATTTTATACATACTCATACCGGTATCCTTAAATGTAAAGCATGGCATAATAATGAAATAAACATTCAACAGTATTTCTAAAGATTCTTGCTTCTTCATGAATTTTTTTGTTCAACATGAAAATGGCATATAAGAGTTACACAAAAATCTGAAAATTTATGCACATATATTAGAATAAATCATCTAAACTTTAGCTAGAATAATTCTAAGCTAATAGGTACTCACTCACTCCAATTAAGTATATATTAACTCTTTTAAGCAATTAATCAAACATCTTGTATACGTATTTTTGTGAGTTAAACCACTTTAGTAAAGGGTTATATCAACCCACCTCAAAACTCCTTTGAGCCAATACGTAGACCTCAGTCCAATTTATACCCGTCAAATAATTGATTCTACAACAACCAATGCATTTTAATTAATTTTAAAGTTTCACACCTAAACATGGAACTTACTGTTGATACAGAGGAAGAACGGAATTAACTATTCAATTCTTACCTATTACTACTATAGTATAATTGACAATAGAGAATTTTATATACCTGAGTTCAAGAATAAGTGAGTTGTGAAGAACCTTAGAATTTTTCGTGCGTGAGAAATTTCTGGCGCCTCCGTTTCTTATAAGCCTTTTGTGTGTGTGAGAAAACAGAATGTTTTCTGTTTTCTTTAAGGCATTAAGCCTTTTCTTTTCCCTTCCAATACCCACTTTATGGGATTTAGTCACGTAACTCCCTTTTTGTTTTATTGCTTTCTCCTCCTCCTTTTTTGTGTTTTGATAGTATTTAACTATACTCATTGTTAAAAATTAATAATATTAAAATTATTAATATTTCTCAAATTGTATATCCAATTATTTATAAATAAAGAAATAACTCAAAAGTCAACTACAAGGGTTTAAATCTGTAATAGAAGTATAATTTAAGATTAAAAGAAGAAGAAAAATTAAATTCTATATTTAGCGTGTGTTGAAAGTTTTATAGATTCGAAGAGCGTAAGAAGCTTTTGAAGGAGCTATAAAACAAACATTTCAAAAGCTGGTGAGTCTCTCGGCATTTTTGCCCATGCAACTTGTCGAATCTTCTGCACTGCTATTAGTTATAGTAAAGATCATTTGGACATTTTGCAGGCAGAAGAGGGAAATATAACGCCCGTGAAAGAAGTAACGCCACCACAAATTCCTGAGGATCTTAAAACAGCAATAGTGGGAAAGTTCGCGCCCCAACTCATATCGTTTCCACCATATCTGATGACAGAGGTATGAGAATTAAGTGAAATTCTGTCAACAATTGTTGGTTTATTTCTTTTGTTGATTTTCTCATCTCTACTTACAGGTGAAGAGCCATGCTATGGTGGTGTACCCAACCCATGTCATCGATCGTGGAGCAGAATCAGTAACGAAGTCAGGAATTTCCTCAAGGATGTTTAAACTTAAAGAAGTGAAAATATTTTCCGACAAAGAGTGTTCAATATATGTTACATACCTCTAAAACCTAATATTTTACTTATATACACGGTATTATTTTCCGAAGCTTTAGGATATGTAGCTTCGCCCCTGGGAGCAGTGATTTGGTGTTGGTGACGTTACTTCCTTGTTGTGGTTCATACACAGCCTACCTTGTTATTGCACACGTTTTATGGAGATAATCCGGAGTCACTCTTTCATCTAGTCATAAACCATGCTAATTTACACTATTCAATTTCCGGTCTAAACTTTGACCTGTATTTTTGTTGTTGATTGGACTTAACAGATATGCATCATGTTGTGTGCGGACCATGGTCCCATTGTATCTGGTTCCCACAACTCCATTGTGACTGCTAGTTTATGACTGGAAAAGACCTGGTATCATGCTTAGTTTCTGGTATGTTGCCATCATTGACGGAATCAAGAATTTTATTAATAGGTGTCAAAATATAAAGGAAGTCAACATGTAGTATATATACATAAAAATTAATTTTTACATTGCTACATAGTGTAAGTTTTTGACGAAATGGTATCAATAACACCCTTCGCATAAGGCGGCACCAGCCACTGGTTGCAATTTTTGAGTGGCTTTTCTTTTGTAGCTGTGGGTTTATGTATCAATTAGAATTAGATTATAGATTAATGCGTCTCTGTAACAGGATTGCTGACGATTGGTCCCCGATTTGGTGGTGCTATCGATGATGCTGCCCGATATTTCAAGGATGCTTATGACAGGGTGAGCACTTATGATTAATGGGCATTATCTGAGCTATTTATTCGAATTGGCGCAATACATGCTAGCCTTTTTGAGAGCCCGGATGAATAAAACTTCTCGCATTTTCTGTACTTGCAGGGTCTTCCACCATATGAGTTTGTGTAAACTATATAGGTGTCATGGGGCGGGCCGGTCAAGGGTAGAGGAAAAGGGAACCGGCCGGTTCGGGTTATTTTTTATCGGGTTTATCGGTTCCGGGCTTTCTCGATGCAAAATTTAATTGGAACGGTTCCGGGTCTAATGGGTCGGGCTTATTTATTTTTTTATTTTTTTGTATTTTGTATAACAATCGTAAAATTATATTAAAATAAAGTAAAAATATAAAACATTAAAAACTAACGTATAAAAAGAATGTTTGAATAAACTTCAAAGGCTTTAAACGCCTTATATTTGAAAAATTCATTACGAATTTAAGATAATACAACAACAACAACCCAGTATAATCCCACTAGTGGGGTCTGGAGAGGGTAATGTGTACGCAGACCTTACCCCTACCCTAGGGTAGAGAGGTTGTTTCTGATAGACCCTCGACTTTCTCCCTCCAAGAACTCCCCACATTGCTCTTGGGTGACTCGAACTCACAACCTCTTGGTTGGAAATGGAGAGTGCTTACCACTAGAGCAACCCACTCTTGTCAAATATAACTTATAGTATGGATATGAAAAAAATATAACTTATAGTATAAATCTTATACTGGATACTAGAGTGTTAATAACTTGATATGTAAGGATCAAACTTCAAAGGCTTTCATAGTTTCATTTCAAATTTTCATTGCATAATAATACTTCAAATTAATCTAACAAATTAAAACATTAAGCTTAAATAAGTCTAATAATTTTAAAATAATACAAATTGTCTCACATCAACTTTAATACGAATTTCTAGACGACGCTCAAGACAACTCTCCATATGCCTCCTTAAACAGCATGTGCCCTCCCACTTTCAACGAAAATTTAAGACGCAACCACAATTCTTGCACTTTACTTTGTGAACTTCTTCATTTTCTTATACCACCTCAAAGTGTTTCCAAACAGATGAGCGCACTCTAGAAGCACCGAGCATGATTTAACTTGAACTGAGAATTTGGGTTTGAGAATCGAGAAATGAAGAAGAAGGGGGGTTTATTATAGTTTTTCAAAAGACTAAATTAGTAAATAATAAAAGTATTATTTTTGAAAAAAATGCCCAAAAAAGGCTATTCTTGCAAGTTAGCCGTTGGGCAACAGTCAAAATGGCAGTTGACCATTGCCAAACGGTCAACTTTATAAAAAAAATTAAGCAATAGCCATTGAACCGGTCCGGGCTGGTCTGGTTAACCGGTTCCCATGTGACTTGACCATAACGAGTCGTACCGGTCCGGTTAACCGGTACCAAAAAATTACCCGGTACAGTCTGGTCCTCGTCCCAACCCTACCCTACCCGACCCCCTTACTATTGTGAGTTGAAGAGTTTTTTTCAATTAAAGTGACAAACTTGAGTATGGATTATTTTATTTACACAGTCGCCACTTGGAATTGAGTTTTTGGGTGTTCCAAGTTACCTTTTATTTGAATCCCTAGTCAAAGGAAGGTTTGACTCTATTATTATTGATCTGCGAAAATAAAGTCCGGGTAAGGAATTTTATTGACCAGGGAGAAGGTGTAAGGCATTTCCCGAATTCCGTGGTACTAGCACAGTCGCTTTATTGACTATACTTGGCTTATATTATTTTTTTGGATAAACTATATTTTATTAGATTTCTATGTTTTACTTATCCACTTTTAATTATTTTAAAACAATTATAAAATTTATTTAAATAGCGGTGTCGCGCACTTGTTATTTTATACACATCGCAAATCACGCCACGTGAAATATACCCGTGATTTGCAACATGTTTATTTTAAAAAATTTTAAGTTGTGGTCAAGTCGCGTGAACGCACACTTGAGTTAGGGTTTACATATCATGACTATGCCACGGGAACCGTACCCATAGTCACGATGATTTATTATTAATCGCGTCTACAGCAAGCTACAAATGTTCATTCTAAACTAATTTGAGATTATTGTAAGGTCAAGGAGTTATGGATATAAAATTATCTTTGGAATAAATGTATAATTTTAGCTATTTGTGGTATTGATAAATTATCTAAATTTAGAAATATTTGCAACTATTCTATTTATGTGAGTTACTTTTTTTTGTTTTTTGTTTGTGGGGCTAACTTTTAACTACTCTCATAAACCTGGTGACTGAAAAGCAATCGGCCCAGTGGTATAAAATGGCCTAAATCCCTTTTCCTCAACCCAAAATCCTCCTTACATTATAATATTCTAAAATCAAACTTCTCTACCTAACGAAGCCTTTCAATATATCGTAATCTCAACCAAGCGATTAAAATTTCCCAAAAAAATATAAGTCAAGCTAAACGGTGTTTTAAAATAGCAATTTAAGAAGCAACTTTATGTTTTCTAACTAATACTTCAAAAACTTATCCTACATACACATATTTAGACATGGCTCATACATGAATAAAATAAATAAGCAAAGCAGGTTCAGTCACTACATAAGAAAAGAAGTTGAAATGAGATCAAACACATGATAAAGAAACATGGCATTCCAATAATAAACTAGCACTACCATCATAAGATCCAAAAGCAGTGAAAGCAAACAAATAAGATAGAGGTGGACCTTCAATAGCCGTAGCTTCAATTTAATTAATAAACTTTCCAGCTTGGTTTACACATCGAGCAAATAGTTATTCCGAAAATGCTAAGACGTCGAAATCGCTATCGGAGCTCAAACAGTAAACCGGCAGCACCAAAACCTCGAACGCGACCTCAAGTTTTAAACTTTTATACCTTTTATAACTCGACCAAAACGAGGAGACAAAATCGGAATCTTACTGGTTTTTAAGTTTGTTTTGCTGTGAATTTTTAGCTGATTTCGGGTGGTGTTTTGAAATGATTTTGGAGCTGAATTTGCTGTATTACTTAGCTGATTTCAGTTGGTTTTTGGCTCATTTTGGGGGTGGATTCGAGCTTATTTTACAGCTGATTCGGAGTTATTTTTGGGGCTGATTCGGGCAGTTTCTGGGCTATTTTTTGTGCGAGTTTGGCAGAGATTTATTGCTGGTTTTTGACTGTTGATGGGTGACATTTTTTGGACCGTTTTCAGCTCGTTTTTGAGTTATTTTGAGGGAGTTTTGGGGCTGACTTTGCTGATTTTTGTTGCTTTTTGGCTATTTTTACTAGGTAAAAGGGCTACTTTCTTGCTGATTTTCATGGCCTCCTTTGGCTAATGTTTTTTTCCAGCAACTATATAGAGGGTTTTGTTTTATAAGAGAGATGAAGGAAAGTGAATGAATATTGTGTGTGTCCGTGAAGGAAATGGGGATATGGGAATTGTGAGTGGGGGACAAGGAGTGTGGGACACGAGCGAGGGACAAAGAATGGAGGACATGAGTGGGGGACAAGGAATGGGGGACATGAGTGGGGGAATGAGTGAAAAAGTGGAGTGGAGACACGTGTAGGGATAATGGGAGCGGGAATGATTGAGTGGGAAGTGAGGTATTGGTGAGATGAGTGAAAAATAATTCAAGAATGGTCAAAAATTAGGTGCTCACATCATGCCCCTCTTTTCTTGAAAACATGAAGAGTTTTTAGGGAAAGACAAGGTGAGCTGTATGACTAATTTTTTGACCAAACCGTTATTCAAAAGGAAAAAAAATAAAAGGTAGGGTGCAACTGAGTCCTGATTTGGACATCCTATATATCTCGGGTTATAGGGAAATCAGGTCGTGTGTAGTTCAAGAAAAATGATGGAAAGAGTCGAGTGAGGTACCGTCGAGGCTCCGGTCCGTGGTGCTGCTATTACGTCAAAATCAAAATCAAAATAAAAAAGAAACTAAACAAGCATATCATCTATGAGTTACAAGATTTCTATCTATAAGTCTTCTGAAACTTGATCTTGAATCTTGAATGGAGAATCATGCAGAATTTTGATTTGAACCTTGATGCTTGCTAGCTGAAGGTGTTAGTTCATTCTTCTACGGCTTCTTCTGATCAAAACGGGAAAGCTCGTAACTTCAGTCATGTCTTGAGCAGTCCATATCCTTTCAATCTGCTTCTGTATTTGGATCTACTTCTTTTCCTTTGCTTTTCTTTATTTTGGATTAAGAATTCTTTTTTTGGTCATCTCGAACCCAGAGCCTCGAGATAAAACCTGCTCAAACACTAAAAGAAACAAACGAACGAAATTTTTCTTCCCTAGTTTTCACTAGGAATATTTCGTGAGTTATTGTAATAAAATTCTAAACTACTTCTTTATTAAAAGCGCTAAAGTGGGCGAAGAGAACTTCTACCCAAAAATATAAGCTGGATCCCCTAGGTGAAAAGGTTCTACCTAAGTTAAGCTATGTAAAACAAGTCTGGGCGAAGAGTACTTCTACCCAGAAATATGAGCTGGATCTCCCTAGGCGAAAAGATTTTACCTGAGTTAAGATACGTAGAGCGAAGAGTACTTCTACCCGGCACTATGAGTTGGATCCCCCTAGGCGAAAAGGTTCTACCTGGGTTAAGGTACGTAAAACAACCTGAGCGAAGAGTATTTCTACCCGGTAAAATGAGTTGGATCCCCCTACGAGAAAAGGTTTTACCTGGGTTAAGCTACATAAAACATCCTAAGCTAAGAGTACTTCTACCCGGAACTATGAGCTAGATCCCCCCTAGGCGAATAGGTTCTACTTGGTTAAGCTACGTAAAACATCATGAGCGAAGAGTACTTCTACCCGGAACTATGAGCTGGATCCCCCAAGCAAAACGGTTCTACCTGGGTTAAGATACGTAAAACATCCTGAGTGAAAAGTACTTCTACCCAGAACTATGAGCTGGACCCCCTAGGCGAAAAGTTTCTACCTGGGTTAAGCTACGTAAAACAAACTTGAGCGAATAGTACTTCTACTCAGAACTATGAGCTGGATCCCCCTAGGCGAAAAGGTTCTACCTGGGTTAAGCTACGAAAATGATCTGTATGAACAATAGTGATGCATGCTGAAAATAAAAGAAAATAGTGATTTTGCGGAAACTTGCCTTTGGTGACATTCGCCCTTTAAGAATCGACATTCTCCACTGCTTTGTTCCTGCTTCAAAACAAAAAAAAATTGTGAGTTTTAAAAGTGGTAGTCGGTGTGTGGCCTTGATGTCTTTGGGAGCTTGGATTTGTGCCCATCTTCTTATGATGATGATTTCAACCTGCCACTAGATATTTCCTGAATACCACTTGTATTTCTGGCTCCGAAGAGCCTTTGACTTTTCAAACTTATACATGACGGCTGGTTGCGTGGTACTTAACCTTTTCAACTTTATTTTGCCTTTGTAGCATTTCACTTTCGACTTCTTTCTCCCAAAACTTTCAATTTTAGAGCATTGGGGAACCTTTGGCTTTTCAAACTTTGCCAAAACAGTTAGCTACTTGGGACTTAACCTTTTCAACTTTATTTTGCCCTTGTAGGCACTTTCGGTTTGATTTCCACCTTTCGAGAGTTTTTTATTTCAAAGCATCATCCAACATGGCCATTCGGGGTTGACTTAATGCCCTTGCTGAGGCTGGGTGCCTTTTGAATATTAGCTTGTATCAAACAAAA
The DNA here is from genome assembly GCF_000390325.3 of Nicotiana tomentosiformis. Taxonomy (NCBI): domain Eukaryota; kingdom Viridiplantae; phylum Streptophyta; class Magnoliopsida; order Solanales; family Solanaceae; genus Nicotiana; species Nicotiana tomentosiformis. The sequence goes on along the minus strand of NC_090816.1, from coordinate 9,313,572 downwards.
ACCTTGTAAATCAGTCTTGCCATCCCTTCTTCGCCTTAGTTTTGGAACAGAGTTAGACCGAAAGGGATTCAAAGAACAACAAACAATGGAATGGATAATGAATATAGACAAGAGGTATCCCTTTCGGGGAAAGAAAAGAAGGACTTATCTGGAGTACATGCGGACTTCAATGAACATGACATGCCTTTTGGACTGGATGCCTCATCTGTGTAAATCTTTCGACACTGAGAAATTCATCACAACTTTTACCTCGAAATCGAGAAACCTTTCCCAGGACTGTGTCAATGCCAATGGCTGTGAGGATCCTTTTTTTGATCAGTGGTGCCCTTTGTGGGTTTTCACTAGTTGACCTCTCTCTTCTCACCATCGCCTTATAGTGCTCCTTGCGAGTTTTCACTAAAAAGACTCTCTCGTTTTAGTTTCTTTACTTACCATTGCCTTACGGTGCCCATGAGGATTTTCACCAATAAGACTCTCTCATTTTATTTCTCTCATTTTGGTTGCACCAGATCCAAGTGACTGTATCCTCCAATTTTGAACATTCCCGTTGATTGATCGGAATGACTTTAAAAGAATTTATATAAAAAGGATTTGTATTGAATTACAACTTTGGAACCTCTCAGGCGAGACCATCACCGAACCATTGTAACATCTGCCCCAATTTTAACTTTTGGGGGAATGTGCATTTTTATTTTGGTACGACTGAACCCTAGAGAGAGGTTGTCTACGTATCCTTTCCGAATCAAGTCGAACACAGTTCAATGTAACTTTGTTTTTGGTTTTCGTTTGTTTTCCTTCTGTTTTGTTTTCTCTTTCTTTTTCCTCTTTTTTTTCTTTTTTTTGTCTTTTTTTTTTGTTTTACTTTTTCATTCATTTTTTTCCAATAATAACTTCCAATTTCCAAAGAGGGTAATCAAAGAAAAGGAAACATGCTCAAACGGTTTGCAAAGAGTTTATAGTACTTGGATAGTGAGAAAGAAAGTCTTCTTCATCCCAACCGAAGAACGTTAATGTTATATAGAGGATCAAACATAGTACCTTTTGACTACACCTGCGTTGACACTTGTTACAGGGACATTTTCTTTGATGTTTTCCAAGTACAACGCTCTCTTTTGGCAGTACTCTCGTTACAATATATGGACCTTTCCAATCTATAACCAATTTTTCTTTAGTTGTTCCGATTCTTTATTTTATTTTCTTAAACTTATCTTCATTGCATTCTGATTTTTAATTCATTATTTCAAAGTCTAACAGCATTTTAGGATCTGGGCCTGAAATCCGCAAGCATGTCATGTCATTAAAATCTGCATTTAACATAACTAAAAAGAGAAAGAAAAGTGACAAGATTAAGAAAAGAGACATTCTTGGATAATGAAATATTAATTTCATTTGACTTTTTATTTTATTTTTTAATTTTAAAGATATAAGGGTTTACAGCGGAAAGTAAGACAACTAAGTTAAACATTTGGATCACACCCTGAAATAATCCGAACACGGAAAGGATAGCAAGACCAGCTACTGAGACTCCGGTCTGATAGGGAACTTTCAGGTTTGGCGACCATTTTTTTGGCTTTTCTTCTGTCTCGGCAATAGCTGCACTGGCCTTCAGCGCCGGATCAAATTCCTTATCTTCACAAATCATTCTGACTAGTGACCCAGTGTTGTGAGAAGGAAAGGGATTGTTTGTCACATCATGAGCCTCCTCGTCCTGAAGAACTACTGCCTTGACCTTGATGAGGTCTTTCACTACTCTTTTGAGAGTCCAACAATCTTCAGTATCATGTCTTACTGCTTCGGAGTGGTATTTATATCTAGCATCAGCTCGGTGCGAAGGGAACTCAAGGTTTGGCCAGTTCGGGGCCACTGGTTGCAGCATACCTAGCCTGACTAGCTTTTGGAACAAGCTAGAGTATGATTCACCAATAGGGGTGAACTGATTCCTTCTGAGGGACTCTCTTGGGCGAGGATTGTATTGGGGAACATTTGGTTAGTGATTATATGGAGCTTGGTAGGGACGGGCATTTCTGGGAGGTGGAGCTCGGTTTTGTGTATAATGTTGTGGCCGCATGTAAGATTGCGTGTTCATCACCGCATTGAGAGGCGGTTCCATGAAATAAGGAACATCTTGATGGGGATAATAGTATTGTGGGAATCAAGAATCATATATGATTGTTGAATGCCCTGCGGGTCCCCCTCGAGCTGGAATCCATCATGGCTCTCTCTTCTCTCCCGTTGATGTTCATCAAACCCCCCGAACTATTTTGAACGGCCTAAGATGCGGCCTTAAAAGCAGCTTGACTCAAGATTCGGCCTGTTTTCAAACTATTTTCGACCATATCCCCAATTTTGATAAACTCAGTGAATGGTCTACCCATAGTAGACATCATGTTCTGGAAATAATCAGGCTCTTGAGCCTCTAGAAAAATAGTGATCAACTCATGATTATCCATGTGTGGCTTAACTCTAGCCGCTTGCTCCCAATACTTCATGGCATACTCTCTAAAGCTTTCCGTCGGCCTTTTCTTCATATTGGACAAGGAATTATGATCTGATACAATATCAATGTTGTATTGGAATTGTTTGACGAAGGCCTAGGCTATGTCGTCCCAGACATGCCAGTGAGAGATATCTTGGTTAATGAACCAATTAGAGGCTACCCTTACAAGACTTTCCCCAAAATAAGCCATCAACAATTCTTCTTTTCCACCTGCACCTCTCAGCTGGTTGAAATACCTTTTCAATTGGGTGATAGGGTCACCGTGTCCATCATACTTCTCAAATTTTGGGGTCTTGAACCCTGGTGGCAAATGGATGTGAGGGAACATGCATAGATCAATGAACGAAACACTTTTGTGACCACCTAGTCCTTGTATATTTTTTTTATGTTTTGTTCAAGACTTTTTATTTTCTTGGCCATCTCATCTAGCTTACCTGTCTTGGCAGGCTTTTTATTTTCCACTGGTGACTCGTACTGAAGAGTCTGATTGTATGGAGTCGAGACCCTGAAATCCATATTTGGAGAGTAGTATTGTCCATCATAAGCCCGAGGTGGTAGCTCGTTATTTGGCCTCGTCACATGAGGTGGTGGCGAGATTATATATACCGGTGCACCAGACACTACGAGGGGGTGTTCCTGACATGTGCGACTGGAGGTCGCAAATTAGAGGTACCAAGGGCAGCATGGAGGTTGTGGTTTGGCACATACTCTGGTGGTCGAATGTGATCGCTCACTGCATGGAGCGGTGGTTGAGTAGCCCGGAGTACGGTGGAAGTTCCCTCTGAGGGACCCTGGGGTGGAGGCTGACCGTAAACCCAAGCTTGATATACATCAGATAGTTGTTGTCTCAATTTTCTTAGTTCCTCCGACTCTTGCTCAACTAACTGGCCATGGGGATTGTCATTGATCAACTCGATTTCATCATTGTTATCTATTACTATCGTTCCCTTTGATTTGGTGAAGTAATGATGTGTTGCCAGTTTCACCACAAACCAACCACTTTAAGCTTACTATATAAGAGACAGCAAACATGTTAGGGTTAGGCATTTTATAGATATGAACCACAGTAATATGCCATGCTCCTAACATCATCACCATTTCTAACATGCTTTTGGAAGGCTTCATGTTTCATTCCGGCTTATCTGGTTGCTTCTTATTGACGCTCTTATTTTCTTCTCTCCATTTTTTTTCTTTTTACTCGTGCCTCATTTTTATCCCTCATCTTAGAATCGTTGAAAAATATTTTGATCGAACCTTTTGTGGGTTGCCCACGTATCATGTCGCCGCATGAATCAGATCATTATGTAGTTTAGGCATGAATTTTGAATTTATTTTTTAAAAGAAGGATGAAAATATTTTGGATTTTGATTTGAATTTATTTTTTTATCGAATGAAAGACTTCAGAAAAAAAGGAAAATATTTTCGGATTTAGTTTTTGTTTTTTTGATTTTCTAAGGAAAGAATTCTAAAGAGGGAATTAAGGAAAGGGAAAATATTTTTGAATTTATTTTTGAAAATTGGGGCCGTAAACGATGAGGTTTGCCTACTTATCTCACATCCGGTGAAAATCAGACCCGCGTAGTTCGGTCTAACCAACTATTATTCTCTTTTTTGATTTTTATGAAAATTAATCTTTAAAAACCATACGCACTAGACCACATCATTTTTTTTCTTTTTGTTTTCTCTGTTCTTTCAACTGATTTATGCTAAAACCGGTCATTATGCAAGCCTCCAAAATAATGTAACAAGTAGCACATAATATGACATAATGGTCTCAACAAGGTACATGTCCTAAAATAGAACTCGGCCCCTGTGTCGACCCCTGCTAAGTCAAATGCACGTGATACAAATAAAGTGAACCTACTAGGGATATCCAGCATGGGGGTTATTCTTCTAGGTTTAAATCCTGATGGAGAAGGTATCTAGACTGGCTTACTCAAGCGGACAACTCGAGCCGAGTAGGGTTAGCGTACCGGTAGCATTACTTTCCGGCTTAGCTGGTGGTGCTCCCTGCCTAAAACATCTATGACTAAATTTCTTCACCGGGTGACAAGCACCTCGGCTATCTCAAAGAAAGTTGGTTATGTCAAGTAAATATCTAATTGAATTTTAAGAAGACTCAGGGGGTACATGAGAAGATAATTTATATGTACAGTTCAACAATATTAAAGCGGTAAAAAGCAGACAAGTAGCACATTAGGCCCAAATAAATCAGAGTATATACAAAATTAATAAAGCCAAATAAAAGTCAACACGTACAAGCTCGAATTCTGGTTGGTCTCCAGTAGAGTCACCAGAGATGTCACACCCATTTTCTAACCCCCAAAAGATATGTGTATATTATGTGTTTTATAGATTGTGGGTTAAAGAGTTTTTCCAATTAAAGTGATAAACTTGAGTATGAATTATTTTATTTACAAAGTCACTACTTGGAATTGAGTTTTTGGGTGTTTCAAGTCACCTTTTATTTGAATCCCTAGTCAAAGGAAGGTTTGACTCTATTATTATTAGTCTGCAAAAATAAAGTCCGGGTAAGAAATTTTGTTGACCGGGGAAAATGTGTAAGGCATTCTCTGAGTCTCGTGGTTCTAGCACGGTCGCTTTATTGACTATATTTGACTTATATTATTTTTTGGATAAACTGTGTTTTATTGGATTTCTATGTTATACCTATCTGCTTTTAATTATCTTAAAACAATTATGGAATTTATTTAAATCGCGGTGTCGCGCACTTGTTATTTTGTACACATCGCAAATCACGCCACGTGAAACGTACCCGTGATTCGCAACATGTTTATTTTAATTATTTTAAAGTTGTGGTCAAATCCCGTGAACACGCACTTGAGTTGGGGTTTACGTATCATGACTATGCCATGAGAACCGTACCCATAGTCACGATATTTTATTATTAATCGCGCCTAGAGCAAGCTACGAATGTTCAAAGATGTTCATTCTAAACTAATTTGAGATTATTGTAAGGTCAAGGAGTTATGAAAATAAAATTATCTTTGGAACAAGTGTATGATTTTAGATATTTGGGGTATTGATAAATTATCTAAATTTAGAAATATTTGTAACTATTCTATTTATGTGAGCTACTTTGTTTTATTTTTTGTTTGTGGGGCTAACTTTTAACTACTCTCATAGACCTGGTGACTGAAAGGCAATCGGCCAGTGGTATTATATGGCTGAAATCCCTTTTCCTCCTATTAACCAAAACCCAAAATCCTCCTTACATTATAATATTGTAAAATCCAAACTTCTTTACCTAACTAAGCCTTTCAATATATCGTAATCTCAACCAAGAAATTAAAAATTTCCAAAAAAACGTAAGTCAAGCTAAACGGTGTTTAAATATAGCAATTTAAGAAGCAACTTTTTGTTTTCTAACTAATACTACAAAAACCTATCCTACATACACATATTTAGACATGGATCATACATGAATAAAATAGATAAGCAAAGCAGGTCGAGTCGCTACATAAGAAAAGAAGTTGAAATGAGATCAAACACATGATAAAGAAACATGGCATTCCAATAATAAACTAGCACTACCATCGTAAGATCCAAAAGCAGTGAAAGAAAACAAATAAGATAGAAGTGGACCTTCAATAGCCGTAGCTTCAATTCAATTAATAAAATTTCCAGCTTGGTTTACACAGCGAGCAAATGGTTATTCCGAAAATTCTAAGACGTCAAAATCACTACCGGAGCTCGAACAGTAAACCGGCAGCACCAAAACCTCGAACGCGACCTCAAGTTTCAACCTTTTATACCTTTTATAATCGACCAAAATGGCGAGACAAAATCGGAATCTTGCTAGTTTTTAAGGCTGGTTACGTGCTATTTGCTATGGATTTTCAGCTGATTTTGGGTGGTGTTTTGAAGTTGTTTTGGAGCTGAATTTGTTGCATTTTTTAGCTGATTTTAGCATGTTTTGGCTCATTTTGAGGGTGGATTCGAGCTTATTTTTCAGCTGATTCGGGCAATTTCTGGGTTGTTTTTTTGGGCGAGTTTGGCAGAGATTTATTGCTGGTTTTTTGTTATTTATAGGTGACATTTTTGGGACCATTTTCTTTTCGTTTTTGAGCTGTTTTGAGGGAGTTTTGGGGATGGATGTGCTGATTTTTGTTGCTTTTTTGGCTATTTTTGCAGCTGATTTCTGTTGGGTAAAAGGGATATTTTCTTGCTGATTTTCATGGCCTCCTTTGGCTGATGTTTTTTTCAGCAACTACATAGATGGTTTTGTTTTATAATAGAGATGAAGGAAAGTGAATGAATATTGTATATGTGTCTGTGAAGGAAATGGGGATATGGGGGTTGTGAGTGGGGGACAAGGAGTAGGGGACAAAGAGTGGAGGACAAGGGGTGGGGGACATGAGTGGGGGAATGAGTGGGAAAGTGGAGTGGGGACATGTGTGGAGAAAATGGGAGCGGAAATGATGGAGTGGAAAGTGAGGTATTGGTGAGATGGGTAAAAAAAAATCAAGAATGATCAAAAATTAGGTACTCACATATCTAATTGACTTGAAGAAGAGGAAACAGAGGTGGAGTCAGGATTTGGACTTTACAACAACAACAACAAACCCCTACTTTACCCCTACCTTGAGAAGGTAGAGAGGATATTTCCGATAGACTTTCGGCTCAAGGAAAAATAAAAATAAAAACAGTAGCAACAAACAATAACAACAAGAAGATACTAAGAAAATCGAAGCGAAAGATAGCAACAAGTAGTAATAGCAATCTAAGAATAAGACAAATATTAGACTAACACTAATACCACTGGTATGAAAAAGAAAAACGCTCGACTACCTACTAACCTTCCAATCTAATTGTCGACCTCCACACCCTAGGATAGCGACTTAAGGTATTAGTAATTGGGTTCTGAATTTTATTTGTGTACATATTTTTAGTGAATTACTTAATACATATATAGAGCTTGAATAAAAGTTACTGATTTCGGCTGAACCCATACTTCGACTTCTAGCTTCGCCCCTACTTGAAGATGTGATGAAATTGTAATATTTCATGCTTCGAGATTCTTTTGACTTTGAATCAATCTGATTTATTATTACTTGTGTGATAGAAAATATAGAGGCGACCTAAGAGATAAGAGAGTAAAACTACTGCAGCATTATGCAAGGGAAAAATTTCGAGAAAATGACCCTCTATAGCCCCTCAAAATTTTAATAGTACATATTTTTCCCCATTGACCCGAAATATCCCTCCGGCCCAAATATATTACATCTAATAGCCCGAAATATCTATTTTGTATATTTCTTTGTATATTGACAATCTATTTTGTATATGTTTTGTATAGTGACAGTCTATTTAGTATATTTTTGTATAGTGACAGTCTATTATATTTAAATTGTACAGTGATAGTCTATTTTGTATATTTTCTATATAGTGACAGTCTATTTTGTACTATATATTTTGTATAGCGATAGTCTATTGTATATAGATTGTATAGTGACCGTCTATTTAATATATTTTTGTATAGTGATAGTCTATTTACTATATTTTTTGTATAGTGACAGTCTATTTTGTATATATTATGTATAGTGACAGTCTATTTTTATGCGTGTGATTATTTCTTCATCATCTTCTTCTTTTTCGGGTCCAAGTGGTGTTTTGTAAGTAAATAACTTTTGAAGTTGGTATTGGTAGTGGGTTGAGATTTTAATGGTGGTTGGAAGTTACAAGTATGATTTCATATAAAGTTGTATATACACAATACATATATAAAAATTATATTTACATTGTTATATGTATATATATTGCATTATGTATAACAATGTGCTTATAAAAAATGTATATAGACTATTAGATAGTCTATAGAAATTGTATATACACTATTATATATATAGTATAAAATTATATATAGAAATGTATATAGACTATTCCCGCATTTTTCAGTGTATCGTATCCCTAATGTATCATTAGTGTATCCCGAGCACTCTTGTATATCCGAAGTGTACAGACTGTTTTACGATGTAAGGAAAAGGTACATTTTACTCCACGATATATAAAAGTGTATATACATTTTTTATACATAATTTATACACAAATGATACATATTGTGCAAATATATTTTTGTATAAAAATTGTATATAAACTGTTAAATATGTATAAAAGGTGTATATTTACTGTTATGTATACTATATAAATATTTTATATACAGTATTTCCTGAGTTTGGCAATGTATTCTTAGTGTATTTCAAACGTATTTTGTCTCTTGAGTGTATAGACTATTTACATAATTTATAAAAGTTGTTTATACAATGGCCTGACTTTATTCTTATTTTCTCTATCTGCAATCAAACTTTGAAAACCACATTCTCATCCTCAAACCTCCAATACTCGAAGAATACAGTTTAAATTATAGTCGAAATTATAATATTTACTGTAATATAGGGAGAGATGAAAATATATGTTTAAAAAGAAAAAAAGTGTTAAAAAGTGCGTTGGATAAAGAAACAGGTGAAAGCCTATGGAGATTTGAGTATTGGAAGTGGGTGATGAAGGAAACTTGAGGTAACAGAGAATGAAAAAGAGTTGCAATCTGAACCATTTATTTTTCTACTTAAATTCGGTTTGTACCAAAAATTGGATCAACGTTTATAGTTTTAAGCCCTTTAAGTGATTCTGGAAAAGGGATTTCAGGTGTTCAAACTACTAACTGAGTTTCACTTTTCACATGTTAGCCGATGTAAGTATATTTTCCGACTACAACGTGTTATATTAAATAGTGAAATTTTCATAAATGACTATTGTTTAGTGGTTATTAACTTCTTATAGCTACTATATACATAATTACTTTCCGTAGCTACCTTTCAGTTGTTATGGTAATATATTTGATGTATTCGAGCTACTGTATTCATGAATACAATAGCAAAAATTGGCTAAAAATAGGGCAGTCTAGCTGTCAGCCGTTGTATTTGCATGTATTCATACCATGTATTCATGAATACAACGTAATAATAGGTCTCTCAAGTTGTTTAATAACGAAAAGCTGTTAATTTAACGGGATACACTCCTAATATAACTCACCTAAATTAATTATAACACACAACATTATCAATCCAATTAATGAGAAGATTTATCAGACGCTAAACACCAAAAAACAGATCATTCTTCAGAGTTTCAGTCCCTCTTTTTTCTGATACAGTTCGAGTTTTTTTTTTCCTGACATTGTTCGAGGTTCTGCTCGGAATTGATACTATCTACAGAAATATTTTGAAATTCGATTTTTTGTAAATGAATACATCATGTATTTATGCCGGATACAACTTATAATAGTAACCTACTGCCTGCATATTTCATAATAAACCTAGTGCTTGTATTCTGTTGTATCTAACAGTTGTGTTCAATGTATTCAAGTTTATTTTTGTATTCACAATGTTTTATTTATTTCTAATACATGGTATTACTGCTTTATTGAGTACATTTCATTGGTTGTATTCATTGATTTTCTATTTGTATTGAGAATATTTTATTGTATTTCAATGTATTGTTATTTTAAATACATATGGATACAGTTAAGTTTAAAATACAGATGAATAAGTTAGATTGAATGCATAACTAATTGATGAATAACAGCAAAATGATAGAACTAATAATGTATTTAAAATGTTATTGTAAGAACTCAAATACATATAAATACAACAGTCAAAATCACTGTACAAAATAATAATCAGTGTATGCCTTATAGAATACATATAAATACATCTAAATACAAGAAGAGAAAACTATTGTAGAAACTAAAAATCAATGTATGAGGACTCAAATACATATAAATACATCTATAATTAGGGTCATTGCGTATTTTTGTTCTCCTTTCGGTTTCAATGGTTGTTGATGAACCTGCAAATACAAGTTCTTCTTGAGTGATTTGCAAATCGAAAGATGGCCTTTTGAAATTGAGTGCTTTAGTGGGTATTCTGCAGAGAATCTAACAATGGTGAATATTTTAGGCAGAATAGCCTCGGAGGCCCCTGTACTTGTCTAATTTTGTCATGCCGGTGTTCGTACTTACAAGTTTGTCAACCAAATCCCTCTACCCTTAAAAACTGAGCATTTTAAACCCCGTTTTATCCTATGTGGCATTTTTTACTGAAGTGTGTGTGCTACACTCGTTTAAGGAGCGTGATGCCTAATAAAAAGGCACCAACAACCATTTTTTGGCTATCATCTTCTTCCCGATTGTTTATCCTCCGTTGAAGAAAAGTGAGCTTTTCTTCTTTGCTTCTCTCTCTATCTCTCTCCAATATTATTTGTTCAATTCTTTTTTTCTCTCTCTCTCTCTCTCTTCAACATTTTCTGTCCAATTTTTTCTCCCCTCCCCTATCTTCTTTGTTTGTTTATTCCCTCGAATCTGAAACTTTATCATGAATTTAGAATCCTCTGGCCAATAATTCAGATCTCTTTTAAAATTCAATTATATGCTTTTTTTGTAAAAGGAAAACCTATCAAACTATCAAAAATACCAACAAACTGAAAAAAAAGGTCAACCGAAAAATTCTCAAAAATTACCACAGCTCAAAATTAACCCATAAAGGATTTTGAAGCACAAAACGTTTACCAATTAATACTTTAAAAAGATTAGAGCTTTTTGAGAAAATTTAACCCCCAATTTCAAAAATCAAATAAGGCAAGACTTTTTTCCTAAATCAGTAAAAAAAAATAATATTAATAATAATAATTATTCCCCCATTTTCGAGCTGGCAAAAAATGGACTACCGAACCTCTTCTCGATCACCTAACGCCTTCAGTCATGGAAATGGAGCACCGAACTTCTTCTCCCATTTTTCGATCTGAAAAAAAAAATTACCTTGATTTATTTTCTTTATTCATTTTAATTTTATTTCTATAATAAAAAAAGGGAAGAACTGAAAGGGTAGATGAGGAAGAACATGAAGAGAGAGAAGTGAGATGGGCAGGAGGAAGAACGTAAGGGGGAGAGAGAGAAATCAATGAGGGAGGGGATTAATGTTTGAATTTTATTTTTATTTTTATTTTTTAATTTAAATTATTTTTAATCTACCATGTGACATGGCATCTACACATTGTTATTTTTTGACGTGGTAGCCAACGTGGAGGAGATTGTATTACATGCACTGGTAGTTTCTTGGCATAAGCGTTTATTATACACAGGTTTGAAAGAATGTAAGTGTTCAATTGACAAATTGTTAAGTTTGGGGACCGGCATGACAAAGTGATACAAGTATAGATACCATTTAGGCCATTATGCCAATATTTTAAAAAAAACTATTGAAGAGAAGAAGAAGAAGCTTTAACCGGCCAAAAACTCAAAAAATTTAGTGCTGAGTGGTGAAAATCTGTGTTGATTATTTACAACTTGCACAATTTCATAGTTCTTGATAGAAGCAAGAAATCATGAATAAGAAGGGAAAAAACTTGGTATCACGCCTCCACGTCCTGTGAAATTGGGAGAGAACAATTTTGAAAAGAATGTTAAGAAAACTTGCAGGAAATCATGGAAAAGCTCATTGTTTTCATGGATGAAGTGTAGTGATACCCATAGAAATCATGGAAAAGCTCACCGTCTGTCGGAGGAAACCAGTTTTCTAGTTCATATAGAAAGAATGAGAGAGAGATCGTAGAGAGAAATAAGATATTATGCGTGATTTTGGGAGAGAATAAAATGAAAGAATGAGAGAGAAAAATATTAGACGACATATTTAATGTCTTAACAGTAGGAAGTGACCATAAATACATATTTTGTTATAAAAATTAAAAGGTAGTTATAGAAAATAATATTTTAAAGGGTTTTTATTTATAATAAATAGGGTGTAAAACTTTGCGTAAATTTTCCTATTAAATATTGGCTAGGATTGTCAAACGTTTTGGCCGGCGGTCAATTATGTCAGAAGCCCAAAGTTTTCCTTCAATGGGCTGTTTGTGTTGGCCCGTTCAATTGGTCTTAGTGGGTAAGTTGATGAATGATGTTTCAAATGTCATTTGATGATGCAATTTCCGGTTACTATTCAACTAAGTTTTATTGTCTAATCATCTGTCTTAAAGCATTTTTGTACCTCAGGCACACGTTCGACTAGAAGAGATTGAAACAGTAATGTCCTATATACCAAGTGAAGATTCTCCCACTAGCAGCCTGCTCCCAGTTTAGCATTTTCGTTCAACGTGTAATCATCGTTCATGCGTTTGACAAGTAGTTGTCACATCTGTGTCGGATCCTCCAATAACACTCTAGTTCTGGATGATCCTGTTGAGGTTTTTTATTTAAGATGAAATAGACTTAAAATAAGGGTGAATGGGAAATGGAGGGAAAAATAAAATTTTTGAGTAAAATTTTAAGTTTTCCCCTCTTGACAATGAGACATTGTCCCATATTGGAAGAGGAAAAGATTTTTGGTGGGTATATATATAATTGCTCTTCTTGTAGCTCTTAAAGAGTTAAGAAGAAAGCAAGCCTCGCGCCGTCGTCGTCGTCGCTCGCTCGCTCGGCTTGACCACCACCTGCAATAGCAGCCGCCTAATGCTCTTCCCACCATGGCCAAGTGCTTGCTCCACAAATAAGCTAGTACATGCTCCACAATGGAGGGTGGATGGTCGTTCATCTTCAAAGCTGACTGCTATAAATATGTGCAGCAGCTGTTGAAGAAAGACACACAACCACCAAACTGAAAACGCTCAACTTTGGCTATACATTGCACTCCTTCCTCTCAGCATTTCCATACGATTTTCTGAGTTTCTACTCCTTTGTTCTGCATTGTTTTAACTTCAAACAAAGCAACTGTAAGTGTGATTTGCTACTGAACTTTGTGTTCGCTGAAACACTGGGGTTTGAAGTACCGCTACACCAGTGTGTGATTCGTTCTATCCTGGGAGGAAATAATCCATAACCTTGGGTACTATGAGAGGATTAAATTCCTTAAGGAAACACTGTGAATTCAGTGGGCTCGAATTAATTACTGTTTCATTACGATAACTTATATTTTTCAGAATTATTATTTACAAATACAACAATATTAGCGGAACTAACAATCTTAAGGAATTTAATATTTATTTCTGTATTTGTGTTATTCTTATTATTCTACAAACTAAAACCTTTGTGGTTTTGTGTACTCCCATTTTGGAGAGTAAAGCCTTCGTGGCATTTTGTTGGAGATTAAAATCTACGTGATTTTTACTCCAGTTTGAAAACGTTTGTTTGTGTCATTCTTTTACAGAAAAAATGACGACTGAAAGCGAAAACCAAGCTATTCCGACGGTGACTGCCAACGCATCGACAAGCCGAACACCGGCAGAAAAACCCGAAAAAATTTTCGGGATTGATTTCAAGCGCTGGCAGTAGAAGATGTTCTTCTACTTAACTACGTTATGTCTACAGAAGTTCATCAAGGAAGATGTTTCTGATCTGCCAGATAAAACTCCAGAGAATGAACGCTTTGTCGTGATTGAAGCGTGGAAGCATTCTGATTTTTTATGCAAGAATTATATTCTTAGCGGACTGGATGATAATTTGTATAATGTATACAGTGGCGTGGAGACGTCAAAAGAATTGCGGAATGCGCTTGAAAAGAAATATAAGACTGAAGATGCCGGGATGAAGAAATTCGTTGCCGCAAAATTTTTGGACTACAAAATGGTAGATAGCAAGTCTGTTATTACCCAAGTTCAGGAATTACAAATGATTATTCATGATCTACTTGCTGAAGGTCTTGTCATCAATGAAGCATTCCAAGTAGCAGCAATGATTGAGAAGTTGCCTCCGTTGTGGAAGGACTTCAAAAATTATTTGAAACACAAACGAAAGGAAATATCCCTTGAAGATCTCATTGTTCGGTTAAGAATCGAAGAGGACAACAAAGCTGCTGAAAGGAGAGGCCGTGGAAATTCAACAATAATGGGAGCAAATATTGTTGAAGATAACAAAAAGAGGAAGAAGGCTTCTGTTCCGAAATACAACCCAAGCAAGAAGCGGTTCAGTAGAAACTGCTACAACTGTGAAAACATCGGACACAAATCTATGGAGTGTCGTGCTCCGAAGAAAGATAAGAAAAGGGGTCAAGCAAACATGGTAGTAAAGCATGATGATGTTGATAACTTGTGTGCAATGCTTTCTGAATGTAACTTGGTGAGAAATCCTAAACTGTGGTAGTTTGATTCTGGAGCCACTCTCCATGTTTGTACAGTTAGAGAAGCTTTTGTTACTTATGCTCCTGCTGGACCCGGAGAGACAGTTTATATGGAAAATGCTTCAACAGCAAAAGTTGAAGGATATGGGAAGATATTTCTGAAAATGACTTCTGGCAAGGTCATGACTTTGAACAATGTCCTTCATGTTCCTGAAATGAGAAAGAATTTAGTCTCTACTGGACTTCTTGTTAAGTGCGTTTTTGTATCCAACAAGGTTGTCATAAGTAAGAATGAAATATTTGTAGGAAAAGGTTACCTCACCGAGGACCTTTTCAATCTAAATGTAATGGTTGTGGAAAACAATAATAATATTTCAGCTTCTTCTTACTTACTTGAGTCAAATGATTTATGGCATGTACGTTTGGGTCATGTCAATTATAAAACCTTGCGAAAAATGATTAACTTGGAAGTACTGCCTAAGTTTGAATGCGAAAAATCAAAATGTCAAACATGTGTGGAATCTAAGTATGTTAAACATCCTTATAAGTCAGTTGAAAGGAATTCAAATCCTTTAGACTTAATTCACATAGATATTTGTGACATGAAGTCAATACCATCTCGCGGTGGAAAGAAGTATTTCATAACTTTTATTGACGATGGTACTCGATATTGCTATGTTTACTTACTGAATAGTAAAGATGAAGCAATAGACGCATTCAGGCAATACAAAAATGAAGTTGAAACGCAACTTAACAAGAAAGTAAAAATGATAAGAAGTGATAGGGGTGGTGAATATGAATCTCCTTTTGAAGAAATATGTTTAGAATATGGAATTATTCATCAAACAACAGCCCCTTACACGCCTCAATCTAATGGGATTGCGAAAAGAAAGAATCGCACATTAAAGGAGATGATGAATGCGTTGTTGATAAGTTCTGGTTTGCCACAGAACTTGTGGGGGGAAGCCATTCTTACGGCTAATCGAATATTAAATCGAGTGCCCCATAGCAAAACACAATCCATTCCATATGAAAAATGGAAAGGAAGGAAGCCCAACTTGAATTATTTTAAAGTGTGGGGGTGTTTGGCAAAAGTACAAGTTCCTAAACCCAAAAGGGTAAAGATAGGACCGAAAACCATTGATTGTGTTTTCATAGGATATGCGACAAATAGTAAAGCATATCGATTTCTGATTCATAAATCAGAAAATCCCGACATTCATAATAATACGGTTATAGAATCAGATAATACTGAGTTCTTTGAAAATATATATCCGTATAAAAAGGAATATGAGTCGTTTGGTGAAGGATCTAAATGACCTCGGGAAGAAACAAAAGAAAGTATATGTAATCAGGAGGATCCAAGACGTAGTAAACATCAAAGAACGTCTACTTCATTTGGACCATATTTTGTGACTTTCTTATTGGAGAATGAGCCTCAAACATTTAAAGAAGCTATGACTTCTTTCGAATCATTGTTTTGGAAAGAGGCAGTCAATAGTGAAATAGAATCCATATTGAACAACCATACATGGGAATTGGTTGATCTTCCTCCTGGAAATAAACCTTTGGATTCTAAATGGATTTTTAAGAGAAAAATCAAAGATGATGGCACTATTGATAAATTCAAGGCAAGACTCGTAGTCAAAGGGTATAGACAACGAGAAGGTCTAGACTACTTTGATACATACTCTCCAGTTACAAGAATTACGTCCATACGGATGTTAGTAGCATTAGCTGCAGTGTATGGTCTTGAAATTTATCAAATGGATGTTAAGACGACCTTCTTAAATGGAGAGTTAGAGGAAAAAATTTACATGGAACAACCTGAAGGGTTTGTGGTTCCAGGTAAAGAAAAAAAGGTGTGTAGACTTGTTAAGTCTCTTTACGGACTAAAACAAGCACCCAAACAATGGCATGCGAAATTTGACCAAACAATGTTGTCAAATGGTTTTAAGATAAATGAATGTGATAAATGTGTGTACATTAAAAATGTTCCAAATCACATAGTCATTGTTTGCCTATATGTGGATGATATGCTGATAATGAGTAATGACATTGCCAACATAAATGCTACTAAGCGTATGCTCAATAGCAAGTTTGATATGAAAGACTTGGGAGTTGCTGATTTAATTCTGGGAATTAAGATCCATAAGACTCCTCAAGGTCTGGCATTGTCACAATCTCATTATATTAAGACAGTACTTGAAAAATTCAAGCACTTAGGCTTTAAAGTTGCAAAGACTCCAATTGACGTGAATCTTGCATTAGCAAAGAATAAAGGCCAGAGCATATCACAATTGGATTATGCTCGTGTGTTGGGATGCTTAATGTATATCATGAATTGTACACGACCAGATATAGCTTGTGCTATAAGTAAACTGAGTCGATATACGAGCAATCCAGGCCAATCTCATTGGATGACAATGAAACGTGTTTTGGGATATTTAGAACATACCCAGAACTTTGACTTGCACTACAGTAAATTTTCTGCGGTGATTGAGGGATACTGTGATGCAAATTGGATCACCGGTTCAACTGATTCTAAGTCCACGAGTAGATATGTATTCACTATTGGTGGAGGAGCGGTATCTTGGAAGTCGTCCAAACAAACATGTATTGCCCGCTCTACAATGGAGGCTGAATTCATAGCGTTAGATAAAGCCGGTGAAGAAGCTGAATGGCTCCGGAATTTCTTGGAAGACATTCCATTTTGGCCCAAACCGTTGGCACTAATATGCATACATTGTGATAGTCAAGCGGCAATTGGAAAGGCTGGGAGCGTTATGTATAACGGTAAATCTCGTCATATACGACAAAGACATAAAACCGTTAGGCAATTACTCTCTAGAGGAATTATCACGATTGACTATGTAAAGTCAAGTGATAATGTGTCGGACCCACTTACAAAAGGCCTAACTAGAGAGGTAGTTGAGAAATCATCAAGGGGAATGGAGCTATGGCCGAGAACAAGTTATTGTGGCGGTAACTCTACCAGAAGACTGGAGATCCCAAGATCTAGGTTCAAGGAGATCAAACAAAGTCATTAATGACGGTTCAACATTGTCAAATAAAATTTTAGTCCGTTCTCGTGACGAGACAATGTTCAGTACCAAGGATAAAGCATTAAGACTTTTTAATGATTTCTAAATTTGATACGGGGTATATCAAATAGTGTATCTACAGGATGACACATTTAGGAATCACCTATGTAAGTGTGAAGTGTTAGCCGCTTCAAGGAAAACTTTGTAAGGCCAGTTTTCTACGCACTTATGAAACCAGGCGGTATTCATGGCTGAAACGAACACAATAATGAGAACCAAAGACGGTTAAGGGTTGATTGTGTGACTTATGGTTGTCTAGGTATACACCAAAGATCGACGGTTCAACGATATCAAATCTACTGATTGACCGAGTATATCCGACATAAGTTCACTACGGAAAGTTCAAAGGGAAACCTACTTATCGAGATGCGATTAATCATTGCTTGCAAATCACACAGTTTTTCCATGCATACTTCCGTGATATAGTCATTCCCCATTCATGTGGGGATTGTTGAGGTTTTTTATTTAAGATAAAATAGTCTTAAAATGAGGATGAATGGGAAATGGAGGGAAAAATAAAATTTTTGAGTAAAATTTTAAGTTTCTCCCTCTTAACAATGAGACATTGTCCCATATTGGAAGAGAAAAAGATTTTTGGTGGGTATATATATAATTGCTCTTCTTGTAGCTCTTAAAGAGTTAAGAAGAAAGCAAGCCTCGCACCGTCGTCGTCGTCGCTCGCTCAGCTCGGTTTTGGCTTCGGCTTCGGCTTCGGATTCGGATTCGGATTCGGATTTGGATTTGGATTTGGTCAAATGATCGATGTGCTTGCTCCACAAACAAGCTAGTGCATGCTCTACAATGGAGGGTGGAGGGTCGTTCATCTTCAAAGCTGACTGCTATAAATATGTGCAGCAGCTGTTGAAGAAAGACACACAAATACCAAACTGAAAACGCTCAACTTTGGCTATACATTGCACTCCTTCCTCTCAGCATTTCCATACGATTTTCTGAGTTTCTACTCCTTTGTTCTGCATTGTTTTAACTTCAAACAAAGTAACTGTAAGTGTGATTTGCTACCGAACTTTGTGTTCGCTGAAACACTGGGGTTTGAAGTACCGCTACACCAGTGTGTGATTCGTTCTATCCTGGGAGGAAATAATCCATAACCTTGGGTACTAGGAGGGGAATTAAATTCCTTAAGGAAACACTGTGAATTCAGTGGGCTCGAATTAATTATTGTTTCATTACGATAACTTATATTTTTTAAAATTATTATTTACAAATACAACAATATTGAGGGGACTAACTGATCCGACACACGCATCTGACAACATTTACAAAGAGTCCAGACAACATAGTCTACGAGTATTTCATTCCTTGGGACTTGGCCAAGCATTTCATTTTGTAAGTTCGCGTGAGAGTCAACAAAGAGTCAAGTCTTAGTTTCACACAAAGGAGAGTTTCTGTATTTCCAACTTATGAAGAATATAACGCATCTATTGTTGTTGTATGATATCTGGCCCTTGCCCTTTTTGTATTGATTCATGTATTATTCACAGATGAAATAAAATGTGTTTTGAAACAATAACGTTGGGTTTCACTGTCCTGATTGGTTAAATGTGAACCAATTCTTGGACACACAGTACAATAATTATCTGCATCATGCCAGAAAGTAACTATCCTCCCCTTAGCAGATACTACTAATTTTGTACCTTTGGTCAGAGTTGTTTTCAAAATTTATAACTCAAGAGGTTTCAGGTTCATAGGTGTTTTTGGGTTACAAGGATGATTTACAATAATTTCGGGATAAAATATAATAAAACTTTTGATTTTGGTATAAGTAATTTTGGGGTTATTCATATCACAATTGTTAGTATTTTGTACCACACTCAAAATTTAATTTTAAGATTACTAATCTCAGGATAAAATAATAAATAAGTATACACGTTTATCCTTCTCCAAAGTTTTCTCCTAAAGTCTTCTAAGAAAGTTAAGGTTAAATTGGAAAGTAAACATTTATTCAAATTTATTTATACTGTCCGTTCTCATTTAGTTGTCAGGTATACTAATAACAATTGTTCTCAAATACTTTATCATTTTAGAAAATCAAGAGATAATTAATTATTATTTTTCAACCTTACCCATAGCATTATAGTTCAAGAATTAAGAAGCATGTGAATAGTAGATAAAGATTAAAGAACTAATAAGGGATAGATTAGTCAAATTACTTTTTTTATTAATATTTTTAATGGGCGTGTAGAACTTTATCATGACAGCTAAATGAAAAAAAAACAGAGTATTTTGTAAAACCAATGAACTAAAACATCATTATTAAAGTATATTCATGGCATAATCTTGTTATTATTTAATCTCAAATTATAATCCCCATATTATTATAATTCCAATATAACTTGCTTCAAACCAAATAACTCCTTAATTTTATTTAAAATAAAACTAAATTTTAATTTTTATAATACTTTTATCGGAATATTATTTGATCTATACTACTAAGAATAATGGGTTCAATTGAGATTACTCCCGACACTCAACACTTGTCAAGCTCTGACTTTGGAAGCTTAAGGACAAATAACTCAAATAATATTATTCATTGTGATTTGGGGTGTCAATAATGGTACGAACTTCACGTGAAGGAAATGTGATCCGAAAGGGATTAGACATTACTTGCCCCCCACCAATTTGCATGTCATTTAAATCATTTTCATCCTCTTTTCTTTCTTTGTTTCTCCTCAAAAGCAACATCATATTTTTTGTCCGTGTTTACGGGTTCGAGCCATAAAAATAATTATTAATATTCGTATTAAGATAAGCTTTTTATATTGTACATTGGGTTGCGACTCGTCCCCAAACCATGTATAAATACGAGATATTTTGTACATCGTACTGTCATTTTTATCCATTTTTAACTTAACATGGTCAAGGGATTTCCCAAATTCCACAACATGGTCAATGTGATGCGGCGAGGATTTGTGCTTTGTGTACTAGTTTTACTTTTACAAAAATATCGGCTGTTTTAAAAAGAAGGAAAAAGAAAGAAAGGCTAACTCATTTTATATTTTGAGTTTTCTTTTTCACTATTTCCTCTTTTCGGATGTTAAATATTTTTCAGAACATAAAGTTTGAATCAAACTCATGTTTAAATTGAAATTGAGATATTAATACAAGTTCTTCTCTTTTAAATAAGACAGAGTCATTTTTGAAAGAGGATAGATAATAAATTCTTTCAAAATTGATTATTTGCCCATTTATTAGAGGTGTTGCAAAAACGTTTACGGTCAAGTAAATAGCAAGCTACGCCTGGCCTCGTTTTGTAGTAGGTGAGATTAGAATGAAAGAACTTTTTATCATCAACATAAGGTAAAAAGGATAAGGATATGAAGGTCTTGTCTATTTATTATACGGAAAAAGGTAATCCAAATTGGTACAAAAATGCCTTTCGTCCACCTATTTAAATAATAATATCTTTACCGTTAATTTTTTGGCTCAACATTACCCTGATTACTAACAGAAAATTCTGGAAATTTTTTTTTTAATTAATATTCACGTGTCACCGTTCCATTGGCCTAACTTAAACTTCAACTAAAATATAACTAAACTCACCCTTAACCCGTCCGAATATTGACATGCGCCGATTTTAAAACACAACTCTCTCTCGCTTTCTCTGCCTTGTTGCTACTTGGGCGGAATTCACCGGCGGATCCCCTGAAAATAGCAACGTACACAATAGCCTATCTCATTTACAAATTATGAGTAGAAAATCCTTTTTTTACTAGACTTAACACATTAATCTAATCGAGAAAATTGAATCCATGATAACAATCAAAATAAGAAAACAAATACTAGTGAAGAAATTATCTAAAAAAAATTGTTAACTATTATTAGTACATCATATGAACCAAGTGTGTATGAAATGTGACAATTGCACAATACCTGTTATACGGAGTAGAAAAACTTACATATTAATTGAATAAATAGTGAAATAAATAAAAAATAGAAATACACATCACATAAACAATAAAAAAAAATTAAAAAAAAAATCTCAAATTTTCACGGAGGAACGACAAAAAATAGTGAAGAACCCCTCCCACCACAAATTTTAAATAAAGAAAAATTATATAATAAAGAACACCCATTGCATAAACAAAAAAGAATCTAAACTTTTTGCATTAAGAAGAATATGAGAATTCCTTTCATCTTCCATAAAAATAACCTTTCATCTTCCATAAAAATAATTCTAATAGAGAACTCAATTTTGAGTTTGCCTCATGAATAATAGTAGACATACACTCGTAAGTAAATGCTCACTAAAATGAAATAGCGAAGAGAGAAAGAAAGAGAGAGTTATGTTTTAAAATTAGGGCGGGTTAATATCTGGGCGGGTTACGGGTTGGGGCTTATGTTAGGTCAATGGGACGGTGACACGTGGATATTAATTAAATTTTCTTTTTTTATGAATTTTCTGTTAGTAATAAGGGTAATGTTGAGCCAAAAAAATAACAATATGACCATTTTTATTCAAATAAATTGACGAAGGGCAATTTTGTACCAATTCCAATACTTCAGGGACAGTTCTGGCCCTTTTCCGTTTATTATATCCTTGTTTGATTATTCTACCTTTTCTTTTTCTCTTTTATCTTAGAGTTTGTGTGATATAGAAACTCTTTCCTTCACTCATAAATTACTCCCTTGATATTCCCTTTCTCAGCTTCTAATTGCATAATTAACTTACTTCCCTCTGAGAAATACTAAGCTTTTCATATTATTGTAGTCGAACAAAATGTGTGAAATTGAACATTGAATTCTTACCCAAATGAGACATTTGCATATAATAATCAGAATAGGGTTTTTTCGCAGTGATTTGAATACTTGAAAACAGTAAGATCAGTATTAATAGTACATTAAAACGATCAGGAGTGGATCCCTAATATAATATATAAGTTCACATGAATTCAATAGTTTTTGTCAAATCTTATTATGTATTAAAAGATTCATATAATATCAATTCATATTAAATTATGAATTCAATTAAAAATAGGACAACTTGGTGTCCAGAGAAAGGATCGCACCCCAAGGGATGTGACGTAGACAGTCTACCCTAATGCAAGCATTAATAACTGTTTTCACGACCTGAATCCGTGATCTATAAATCATACAGAGATAACTTTATCGTTGTTCCAAAGTCAATTATTATTATTGTTACTATTATTATTTATTATTATAATAAACTTCAATTCTTGGTGAGACGACAACGTTTTACTATAAGATGGGGGAAGAGTGTGGACTTCATATTTCCCACATGGTCTCTGCAAATGCAGCCAATGAAAAGATCTACTTTAATTGTCAAATAGAAATTCATGTCACCACATCCACAAATATATCCAGCTACGAAAACAGAGCAATAGACAAAAATTGGATAATTATTAAAATATCCAATTTATGCATTAAAAAGGGAGAAAAAGAAGGAAAAAGAAAAGATTCATGAATTAGTCCAAAGTAGTGGAGAGAATTGTACTTCAAGATCTTGACGTCTCAGGTTTCTTTGCCATCAGTTCGTGTTCAACTTGTGTTATATTTTTTGTTTCAACTTTTGTGTTAATATTTACTTTATGTAATTGTATTTTTGTCGAACTATTTATTTGTATCAGAGAGTATTTATTTTACACCAATTAATACATTGTAAATATTTATTTTGTGATAGAAGGAAAAGAAAAATCCCACAAGAATGAACTAAGAGTTTTAGTTGTCCGAATTAGTGTTCACCCAAAAATAAGTAATATCATCGTAGCACTTAAAAATTAAAGTAAACATATATACTTAATAGTTAATTATAATTAAGTAATAATATATGTATGAAAGACATGATAATTTAATGTAAATATTGAGGGATAACTTTACCTAGTGAAAGCGTAATTTTTTTTTTTTAACTATCACGATACTTTTACTTAATATAATATATTATTAACTTTATTTTCTAGATTATCATATTAAGCTTATTACAAATATATTAAGAGATTTACTATAAATGCGGATCCACGATTTAAATTTTATGGGTTTTATGGGTTTAACCTTTAAAACTCTTATTATTGAACTCGTATAATTTTTTAACTTATGAGTTCATATATTTGTTGTAATCTTAAAGAATTTTTACACATAAACTTATGTTCTGCATCGAAATTCGAAAGTTATGTGTTTAGTTGAACCTAATGTCGCTACTTTACACCCGCCCATATATATATACACACACAATATTAGATATTCGGTCTAGTTATTAGTACATAAAAATTGTTGTCATAGAATCACAAACTCATAAAATTCAAATTTTGAACCAGCTTCTTTAAATTGTTATTTATGGGTCACTTTTAACTTGTGCGCAATATTTTAACTCTTGGTCGCTTCCCCATTTATTCTTAGCTACCATTAGAGTATATATAGAACCCTCTTTTTCCATATAACACCAAATTTTTGTTTTTTATTATACCATTTTTAATTATTATTTAACCTAAACACTGTTATTATTTGAAGTTATTGTACTATTTTTATTTGTCTTCCTTGTCTCTCTCTCTTTTCCTATAATAATAGAAAAAAAGAAGAAGCTATATTTCAGTCCCTTGATCACCAGCTCAAGAATGGCTTCTGGAAGTGGAAGCAGAGTAAAGCATGCTCGTAATCACAAACCAAAACTACATCAAGCTCAATTTTCAGGTACAAGTAATAACAATAATAATAATACATCAATAAGTAAAGCAGTAGCACAATATACTACAGATGCTAGACTACATGCTGCATTTGAACAATCAGGAGTTTCAGGAAAATCATTTGATTATTCACAATCTGTTAGAAATACAAATGAGTCTGTTCCAGAATATCAAATTACTGCTTACTTGAATAATATTCAAAGAGGTGGTCATATTCAACCTTTTGGTTGTACAGTAGCTGTAGATGAGTCGAGTTTTTGTGTAATTGCTTATAGTGAAAATGCACGCGACATGCTCGGTATAATGCCACAGTCAGTTCCGAGTCTTGAAAAGGTGGAAATTTTGAAAATTGGAACTGATGTTAGGACCCTTTTTGCTCCTTCAAGCTCTGTTTTGCTTGAAGGTGCTTTTGGGGCGCGTGAGATTGCTTTGTTGAATCCGATTTGGATTCATTCCAAGATTTCGGGGAGGCCATTTTACGCGATTTTGCATAGGATTGATGTTGGTATTGTAATTGATTTGGAGCCTGCTAGAACAGAGGACCCTGCATTGTCTATTGCTGGAGCTGTGCAATCACAGAAACTTGCTGTAAGGGCTATTTCGCTCTTGCAATCGCTCCCCGGTGGAGATGTTAAGCTTTTGTGTGATACTGTTGTTAAGAGTGTGAGGGAGCTCACTGGGCATGATCGCGTTATGGTGTATAAGTTTCATGAGGATGAGCATGGGGAGGTCGTGGCGGAGAGTAAGAGAGATGATTTGGAGCCTTATATTGGTTTGCATTATCCGGCTACTGATATTCCACAAGCATCGAGATTCTTATTTAAGCAGAATAGGGTTAGAATGATTGTGGACTGTACTGCCACCCCTGTGCGGGTTATTCAGGATGAATCGCTCGAGCAGCCTCTGTGTTTAGTCGGTTCAACACTTAGGTCCCCTCATGGTTGCCACCCCCAGTACATGGTCAATATGGGCAATGTCGCGTCATTAACACTGGCTGTTATTATAAATGGTAACGATGATGAAATTGTTGGAGGAGGCCGAAATACGATGAGATTATGGGGCTTGGTCGTTGGACACCACACTTCTGCTCGGTGCATTCCTTTCCCCCTTCGTTATGCCTGTGAATTCCTTATGCAGGCCTTTGGGCTCCAACTAAACATGGAATTACAATTGGCATCACAGTTGGCTGAAAAACATGTCTTAAGGACACAAACATTGTTATGTGACATGCTTCTTCGAGACTCACCTACGGGGATTGTTACTCAGAGTCCCAGTATTGTCGACCTTGTGAAATGCGATGGGGCCGCTTTGTACTACCAGGGGAAGTACTATCCTATGGGTATTACACCTACTGAAGCCCAGATAAAGGGCATCGTGGAGTGGCTATTGACTTATCATGTTGACTCAACAGGTTTGAGTACTGATAGTTTGGCCGATGCAGGGTATCCTGGGGCAACTTCACTTGGTGATGCGGTTTGTGGGATGGCTGTTGCTTATGTAACTTCAAAAGATTTCCTGTTTTGGTTCCGTTCACACACTGCGAGTGAGTTAAAATGGGGTGGTGCAAAGCATCATCCAGAAGACAAAGATGATTGGCAGAGAATGCATCCACGCTCTTCCTTCAAGGCATTTCTGGAAGTTGTTAAGAGCCGCAGTTTACCATGGGAGAATCCAGAAATGGATGCAATTCACTCTTTGCAGCTTATTCTACGTGATTCATTCAAGGATGCTGAGGCAAGTAATTCTATGGCTGTCGCGCATGCTCAGCTTGGGGAAGCGGGGTTGCAAGGGATGGATGAGCTGAGATCTGTTGCCAGAGAAATGGTTAGATTGATAGAGACTGCTACAGCACCCATATTTGCCGTTGATGTTGAAGGTTGCATAAATGGATGGAATGCCAAAATTGCAGAGTTGACAGGGTTATCAATTGAAGAAGCAATGGGGAAGTCCTTGGTTCATGATCTTGTCCACGAAGAATCACAGAGAACTGCTGAGAACCTTCTCTTCAATGCTTTAAAAGGTTATACCAATCCGTTCTACATTTCTTTCATTTCAACTGGTGCATTTCATTGCATGTGGAGTTCCCTTAAGCTATATTGAGCGACTATACTCTCACTTGCTTTTCTTTGTTTTCTGAAATTTTAATGGAAAAGGCATCACAGGTTTTAGTGATATTTACTTAAGTTCCCTCCTGTAATCATGCCACAAAATGCTGGTTTCTTATATTCTTTCTTCCATTAAAGTCAACAAAATCATGAGCCTTAGTATTCTTTTTCAGGATAGAGGGGGGGTGGGATTGCAAATTTCATTTATTTAGCAATTTTCTTTCCATTGGATAGATGTTTTTAGGGATAAGAAGCACTTTAGCAAGATGTGTTCTCTTCATCCTCATGTTTGTGTTGAAAATTAGCTAGTTTTTTGGCACTTCCAGTGCATTAAATGTCTATTGTCCTTATCCTTTCATATACTACAGGTAGTAGGTGTTCTGATAGATTATTATACTGCTGTTCATAAGGATTGACTAATCTATAATATCCATAGCATGTATTTACCCTGGTCTGTCTGACAGAAATTTCTAATCTTTTACCACCTGTTATCTCGTTTCCTTTGTTTCAAAATAATCCAACAGATTGCCTCCCATATTTAAATACATTTCACTAATTAGTTCTGTTAATTTAGTACTGTTGCTTTGACACCGTGCACTTAGAGGTTCAGCACATATGAAGTGTTGATTAGATTGTGATAAGCTATCCCAGAAACTGTATCGTGTCATAAGCCACGTAATGGAAGCATGATAAGTAATCAAGATTTTTTATGGATCATAAAGCATGTAACAAGTTGCGTCAGAGCTTTCTAATGTAATCATGACACAGTTTTATGCCTTTTGGAGGTCAGTTTCAATCTTGAGTTTTCGATGTGGATTAACTCTAGGTGATTTCAGAGAACATGGGCGTGATTGTTGTGGATATATATCTTATCTGGATTACAAAATGAAATTATATTTAAGATCAGATTCAGGCTAATCCGGACAGTGGGGTGGCAATATTCTCTTTGTACTCTGTATGCAGCTTGACTTTGTTGCATTTTGTTATTGAAACTGATTGGTATCCACCCTCTCAATGTCCAGCCATTCTATGCAAAATAAAATAATGTTGTTGCTAAACTAATCACAGGTGAAGAAGATAAGAACATAGAAATAAAGTTTAGGACATTTGGAGCTGAGCAACTGAAGAGGGCTCTTTTTGTGGTGGTTAATGCTTGCTCTAGCAAAGACTACATGAATAACATTGTTGGTGTCTGCTTCGTTAGCCAGGATGTTACTGCCCAAAAAGTTGTAATGGACAAATTTATTCGCATACAAGGTGATTACAAGGCCGTCATGCACAGCCCTAATCCTCTGATCCCGCCCATATTTGTATCAGATGAAAACACTTACTGCGTCGAGTGGAACACTGCGATGGAAAAACTTACTGGTTGGAACAGAGGAGAAATCATTGAAAAAATGTTAGTTGGTGAGATTTTTGGCAATTTTTGTCGGCTCAAAGGCCCAGACACCATGACTAAATTCATGATTGTGTTGCATAATGCAATTGGAGGCCAGGACACGGAAAAGTTTTCATTTTCTTTTTCGGACCGAAATGGAAAATTTGTTCATGTTCTTTTGACTGCTAACAAGAGAGTCAATATGGATGGCCAAATTATTGGGGCCTTCTGTTTCTTGCAGATTGCAAGTCCTGAATTGCAGCAAACTCTAAGCATGCAGAGACAACAGGAGAGGACAAGTATTTCTCAGATGAAAGGGTTGGCTTACATTTTTCGGGAATTAAAGAATCCGCTGAATGGTATACGCTTTGCAAATTCATTATTAGAGACCACAGATTTGACAGAAGACCAGAAGCAATTTCTGGAAACAAATGTTGCTTGTGAGAGGCAGATGTCTAATATCATAAGGGATGTTGATCTTGACAATATTGAAAACGGGTGAGTATGTATTCAATTGTGCTTGCTATCATCCAAGTTAAAAGAATCTGTTTACCATGATATAGTATACTCTAGTACAACTTTTATAGTCCTTGTAAAAATGTGGTAATGTTTTATGAGCTATGGTTGAAAAGCATGAAGACTTTCCTGTATCATAAACATTGCAATGAACAACTACTGTTCTTTAGTTGTTTTAACATTCAAGACGAAAGCACACAAGGTACATGTTTGGTCCTAGTTGTCATTTGGCCTTAGGATCCTATAGACAATCTACGGAATATGCTTCTCAAGTTTGTATCATATCTGAATTATAGCTTGTAGTGGTGTTAAGCTAGTTGCGGTTAGTGCACAAGAACTCACTTCGCAGCAGTATGTGACCGAAAAATTAACTATTCAAGAAATCTGGATAGTTGAATGAGGGTATTGGACCTGTGTGACAGTATATTTCCATATCAATATCAAATGTAGGAACATAAACCTTATATTTTCAACTTGCGAGGTAGTTCCCATGAGACACAAACTGAGTTTGGTCTTTATAGAGGCAATTACCATGTGTTGCCTTGTCATGTGATGTTTGAACAATTTTAGATTTTTCCTTCCTCTTCATCATCCTCCCTATTCTTTTTCTATTTTTCTTTTTCTTTTGTGGTTGCGGAGGGGGGTGGAGAAATGCATGTTACCTCTATGTAAGAAGGTAGCTGACTTCAAGTTGTAATGTTCCTTCCCATCTTCAGAAGATGATTAACCTTCATAATTCTAACAGTTCACTGGAGCTTGAGAAAGCAGAATTTTTTCTTTCGAGTGTGATAGATGCTGTTGTTAGCCAAGTGATGTTATTGTTGAGGGAAAGAGGTGTGCAACTGATCCGGGATATTCCAGAGGAAATCAAGACATTAAGGGTCTACGGCGATCAAGTCAGAATTCAGCAGGTCTTTGCTGATTTCTTGCAGATTATGGCAAGCTATGCGCCATCCCCAGAAGGGTGGGTAGAAGTCCATCTTCAACCAAGTATGAAGCAAATTTCTAATGGAGTAACTATCGTACATATTGAGTCCAGGTATGTTCTACAACTTTCTTTTCTTTACTTTTGTGGTGGATGAGCTATACCAACATGCTTCTACTGTCATCTGAATCTTGAAGCATTGTTTCCTTAAAAGATCCCTGAATGGAAGATCTTATGCAGTCCTTCATTTACACTTCATCAGCTCTAGCTGTTACTGTGTGGCTGTTCAAATCTTTCTTCAGGAGTATCCATGTAGAACTGAATAGTCCTTAACATCTCAACAAGTTCGCGTGGAATTGGTGGATTTTATGTTATGATTACAGATTGATCACAATGTTTGATTTGGACTTCGTTAGCAACTACTCACTAGTTTACTGCTACCACTTTTCTTGGGGTGTAGCATTTAGCCCACCTTCCTTCTCTTTGCTTTTTATCATTTGATCAGTATATTGGGGTCCTAACATTTTTCCAAATCACTTTTATGGTGATTGGATGCACTGCACTACTTTATTTAAAATAACTGCCAACTATTCTTTTTGGAGGTGTAACATATGCATGTATATGATGGTATTTTGCTAGCATTCTATGATATGCTTGATTTGCTTTTTAATTTGAAGAGTCTTGGCGTAACTGGTAAAGTTGTTGCCTGTGACCAGGAGGTCACAGGTTCGAGCCGTGGAAACAATCTCTAGCAGAAATGCAGGGTAAGACTGCATACAATAAGACCCTTGTGGTCCGGCCCTTCCTCGGACCCCGCGTATAGCGGGAGCTTAGTACACCGGGCTGCCCTTTTTAGTAGACTCTTGATGAAAGTGACAATATAACCGGATACTAATATTTTTCAGCATTTCAATGCTGTTTGGTCATACTATCTCAGTTAATTTGATTTTATCTCTTTTTTTCTGGAAAAGGATTGTTTGCCCTGGTGAAGGTCTTCCTCCTGAATTAATCCAAGATATGTTCCATAACAGTCAGTGGGTAACTCAGGAAGGTCTACGGCTGAGCATGTGCCGAAAAATCTTAAATCTTATGAATGGAGAAGTCCAGTATATCAGACAATCAGAAAGATGTTTCTTCCTGATTATACTTGAACTACCTATGCCTCAAAGAGGTTCAAAGACGGTTGGCTAGGTTACTAGCTATTAGATTCAATCTTGAAGTCGCTCAAAGAGGAATCGTGCAATCTAGTAGAATGTTGGGGATGCCTCAGGTGCTTAGCGCGGAACTTGGAGGAGGGTCAAGTTTCCAATACCAGGATTAGTTTATACTAGGATACATTTTAACATCCTAATTGGTTTACTTCCAAATTAACTGCAAATCTGCAATATGGGTTGCGTCAATATGCTTCTTGGCTTAACGGTTTCAAGCAGTTGTGATTAGTATCATTCTAAGGAAATGTACTAGGGATATTGTTTTAAAGAGGTCACTTCGATGTACTAAAGTTTGCTTGTTGGATAAATATATATAATGCTGAGTGATGGTCCGGTAGAATGAATGTCTTTATTTGTAATGACATAAATTTTGATGCTTTATGTAACATGGATATGCTGAACATCTTCTATGTATAAGCTCCTCTTGCCAGGAAAGGCTCTATCAAGGGGGACTTAATTTATCTGTTAATTTTTAGCATCTTATATTTCAAGTGTGTTACAGCTGAACAACTTTGTAAGTTTAACAAATACATTATCTTTCCTGTTTTTCAAGGTTCTCTAAATGAGCTCTCTTATGTTAACACCCTTGTTAGCCTTAGGTGAGAGTTTGTTTTTTTTATCCCCTTCCGTTTGATTCCCTTTTGTTACTCGAACCCACGATCCTGGAATTGTAGGTGAAAAGTGCTGATAATCTCAGCAATCCCTTCTTATCTGGTGAGTTTGTTTAGAAAGTCATTTGCTCTATTTATGCGACTAAATGCTCAAGTTAAAATTATCCTCACTTTGCCACCATCTCCGCCATTGACCTCTTTTAGAAGACCGCTTGGGTGTGATTTAAATCTTGAATGTCCTTCTCATTAGATTTTAGATGAGTACCACTAGTTGTCTACAGCTTTAATCATATAACGGACTTTTGGGATGTTCAAAAAATCAAATCAAATTGATTAAAAAATCTGAACCAAACCGATATATAAATATTTAAAATATTCTCATGAAATGTAATATTTAATAATATTATGAAGTTTATTTATTTTAAGATTTCTTAAATAATGTGTTGTATCACTTTCTTATCAAGTGGTATTAAAATACGTCAATCTATCTCTTTATTTTTTCACATTAATATGTCAAGATTTCTTATATCTTTTTCGAATTTGAAATAGTATTTAGATAATTTAAAATTAAGTAGAATATATCATTAATTTGGTATCATATTGATTTTACGTTTAATTATTAAGTTTAGTTAACCTTAAAAGCACATATCGATAAAAAATTATTATTAGACAATTAAGAAATTAATTATCATGTGTTATTAAAAAAGTCTCCCATAAGAAATTATTAATAAACCATATATTTGCCAGTTTTTTCAATTTCTACTAAATATATATTTAATTATCAAAACGTTATTATATAACTTTAACAAAGTAAAATTAAAATAATATTCTTGTAATAAAAAAAAAAGACCAATCCAAACCGATGTAGTTAATTTAATTTTAATAAAAACCAAACTAACTTGATCATATACACCCTTAACTTACTCCATATCAATGCTAGATCAACTGAGAACCATTCCTTTCCATGTATATAAAAGAAAACGTATGCCACAAAAAAGGAAAAAAAAAAGAATAATAGTTGGTCCTTTAGCATATCCAAAAGTTAACACTTTCTTTACTATTCTCTTTTAGCTAAGTAATATACAAAGTTGTAATCTATTAACTGCAACACTAGCCAATGTCCATATTTTGATTTGATATTGGAAACATTCTCTAAATTTAGAGCCACATAAGAAATTTCGCTTTTTTCGAAAAAAATTTACTTTTTTTTAAAGCAGCGATTATCGTGATTTTTCTAATTCACTTGTTTTGAAATTTTTCGAAAATTTAAAAACCTCCAAAATTTTATTTTTCAAAATTTTCAATTACTCACAAAACTTTAAAATCAATCCAAAGTTATATTCATGTCCAAGTACGAACTCTAAGGACCCATTTGGCCATGAGTTTTGCCAAAATAAATTTGAGATTTATTTGACAAACATATGTTTCGCCATAAATTTTGCTCACATTTTGGCAAAATTCCAAATTCCCAAATCACCTCAATTGCTAATTTTGGGTCAAAACATAACCGTTACATTTTTAAATTTTTTAAAATATTACCCCAAACTTTTATAGTTTGTAAAAGAGCCCACATTTATTAATTAGGAGCCGTATCGGTTAACTTTTTTTTTTTAATTAGGAGCCATAATTCTCTGATGAGTTTTCACTATAATTAATGATTTATATAGTTCATTATAAAAATAATAATTTTGTACCAAACTTATTTTTATTTATGTTCAAGAATATGATTTGTGATAACGGTACTATTAGATATTTGTGACAGTTTTTAGTACCTATGGATATAAGTCATGTTTCATATTTTTTTAAATAAAAAGTAAAATATGTTTTGAAAAATCATGTCCAAATACATTTTCATCTTTAAACCAAACTTTATCAAATTTTTCAAAATAAATTTGAGAATCTATGGCCAAACGATAGCTAATTTTCATATACCATTTTCAGTTAAAATTTCTTTTTTGAAATTTTACAATTCTTATGTCCAAATAATTTCAAGGTAAGACAGATTATATTGTGATTACAATACACTAATGCAACAAAGATGTTTGTAGAAGTTCAGTGAGGTTAGATTATGCTCTGCTCTTCCTTTGTTTCAATCTGTTATCTTAAAGAAAATGTAGGAAACTAATAATTTGATAAGGATTTTCTTTCAATAGTCGCAAGTCAGTACAGAAGGAACGACAAAAATTTGAAGTCACTACTAACACATAAGCAATGTGTCAATTCTGACAAAAACCAGGATTCCAACTCTGACAAAAATCAGGATTTCAAATTTATGATTTTAGAATTCTAAATCGACAGTTCTAAATTAATAATTTATATATATTTATGATAAAATACAGAGTTCGAATCAAAGCTACTATATTCAGCCAAACTTAGCACTCTCTAGCCAAACCTGTTCACTTGTACAACAAGTGAACCTTAATCTCAAACAAGTCATAATCAATTATATTATGAATCCTCAATTATATGATGAATCCTTACTGATTATGATTTTCCATTTATGCTCAACTAATGTTATTATTACCAAATAAGAATAAAAGTGAAAAATAAGTTAAAACATATAAATAATGATACTAAAATTAAAAGTTTTCCATCAAAAAAGAGTGTGATCAGACGTAGTTTTCTAGGCTGCATTTATGCATCAATATAATGCAGTTTCTTAAAACTGCTCAGAGCCCAGTGCAATCATCATCTCAACAATAATATATTAATACCCAAAATCATTTTTTTTTCAATCAACACAAAAAAATATAACAAATTACAAAAAAAGGAACAAATAAAATGACATAAATCAAATAAGAACAAAGAAAATAATTTTTCCAATTTTTTTGGAAGTGGGGAAATCCTCAGAAAAAATGCTTGTAGTTGTCATCAAAATAAAGAATTCAGGTCTCAAAGATTTCATGCCATCATAGGAAAACCCCAAATCAAAAAAAATTCAGAACAATAAAAAAAAGGTAGGAAAAATCCAAAGAATATTGAATAATTTTGCAGGATCTTATTCACTAAGCCTAGAAAATAATACAGGCAAAGCGACTCAACGATTCTGCAAAAACATTTCTGCCTTTTTTATTTGCATAAAAATGCAAACTTGGAAAAACCCATATCCTTAATTATTTCAAGGGTGCCAATTCAAAGGCAAAGAATAAAATTCAGTTGAAAATTGAAATTAAGAATAGAAACTTATAAATTTGCAAGCAAAGAAGACACAAAAAGAGAGAGTCTTATGAAATTGTGAATAAAGTTTTAAGCCGTAGAAGAGTACATATAGTACAGAGAGTGGAATTAGGGTTTTGACGAGGAAACAGAGAAAATGACCAAAGAGCACTTACCGGCCCAATTGATAGATTGGGCCAAGTACGGCCCATTCGTTTACCAAACCTCCTGGGCTTGAAACTTGTTATTTGCACATAATCTGCTTTTACCTACGCTATTTAAAACATAATCAGTTTTTTATGAAGTATTTAAGAGTCGTTTGGTTGGTGGGAGAAAGGGACCTCGGGATAAAATACGAGATTATTTTATCTCGTATTTGGTTATGGATATTAATTAGTCTCGTGAACCATTTTTATATTAAAATTGTGGGATCAGCTATCTCATATTTTATATGGGATAGCTAATCAGAGGCGGATTTGGGATTTGAGCTTTATGGGTTCAACATTTAAGGTTTTAGCATTGAACTCATTGTATTTTTAAAGTTATGGATTCATATTGCTATACATTATAATATTAATGAATTTGTACACATAAATTTATGCTTTGTGCAAAAAGTACTGGGTTCAGTTGAATCCGGTGTCAAAACATTACATCCACCTCAATAGCTAATCACATGAGATATCCTTGTCTCTCTCATCCAGGTAACCAAATGACTCCTTAAAGTTTAGTCGAATGAGGCAAATATCGAACTTCTTATAGTTCTTCTTGCAAAGTCATATGAAACTCAATCTAAAAATAATATTACTACAAATCAGTTTGTAAATCAGTTTGTTTTTTAATGTGATTTGTATTTGATTTTATCATGGATGAAGCTCCTTACAATGTCAACATACTTGTATACGGGTAAAATTGAACTCGAGATTTGACCGAGCATCCAGCATGACAAATTGGGATCGAGAGATGGTGATAAAATCCCGGAGATCGGTTCCTGCCTAACCAAATTAGCCATCAGAACCACCAGACTTGCCTTCGAGTTTATCGAGGTCATAACCGATCCCGGTCATAACGGTCTCAAGGAATATATTGCCAGCTTATCCGACAGGGGTCCGAAATTCCCGCAACTAATCGGGCATTACGGCGGGAATCACATAACATACCAAAAAAGGGGCAACGGTCAACAAATCAAGGACCTTTTTTTACTTTTTATGGAATAATAGTGTAATACCTTAAAAGTAGGTTCCTCTAAAATATAAAAGGAGGGTTCACAATTCATGAAAGACATTGTAACTTACACTCATAAGCAATACATTACCGTTATCATCTAAATTTTTATTCTTTGGTATCTTGGTATTAATCGAAGTACATTCAACTCAAGGGTGGTCAGCTTTCCTAGGCTGAAATTATCCTATTCGTGTGGTTTGTAGTTAATTTATCGTTATCTATTTCAATTGTAATCTAATTTATCATTCAGTATCAAGTTAATCTGCATATCTTTTAAACCACTAACAAATTCAATTGTTATCCGACTTTGAGGGTAAACAGTTTGGCGCTCATATCAATAGCGATAATTTGATACGAATCATCATAACTCACCTTATTTTACACTTGTTCTTTGAAGTATTTCTGATCTCATGTTAGGATCGAAAATGTCAAACCCACAGTCTGTCCCTCTAAACATAGACATAGAATCCGGCCACCACGACAGGAACAACAATGCAGTGCTCGGTAACGATGCAACATCAGTCGATCTTGGTAGAATCCATGTGATGGTTCCTATTGACACATGTTCGCATATGGCCATCGATACAAACCAACCCACCGACCCCGAAAACAACGTGCGCAAGGAAGTGCATTCGATTGCCCAAAACACTCACGACGACGAAAATGATGGGATCAATCTGTGTATGATCTTCGAAATGCTACAAGCTCAACAGACGGTGATAGCTCAATTGCATAACCAAGGTCGAACACTAAGCAGGAATGAATCTGAACTCCCTCGGGAAGCCATCCGCAGGAACGAACCAACCTCGGAAAGAACGAGCGAGAGTGAATCGGGGACTAACCCCGAAATTATGAAATTGCTCGAAGAATTGACGAAATGGATAGAAACAGGGGAAAAGAAAATCGAAGCCAATAATAAGAAGGTGAAAACCTACAACTCCAGGGTCGACTAAATTCCAGGAGCACCCCCGATATAGAAGGGCTTGTATTCCAAGAAATGTATTCAAAAACCTTTTCCCCCAAGTGCGGCTCTAAAGCCGATCCCCAAAAAGTTTCGCATGCCCAAAATCCCTAAGTACAATGGAACGACCGATCCAAATGAGCATGTAACCTCTTATACATGTGCCATCAAAGGGAATGACTTGAAAGATGATGAAATCGAATCTATGTTGTTGAAAAAATTCGGAGAGACCCTGTCAAAGAGAGCTATGATATGGTACCACAACCTTCCTCCTAATTCTGTTGACTCGTTTGCTATGCTTGCAGATTCCTTCGTAAAAACACATGTCGGTGCTATAAAGGTCGATATCAGGAAGTCAGACCTTTTCAAAGTAAAGCAAAGGGATAGCGAGATGCTCAGAGAGTTCGTTTCTCGGTCCTAGATGGAACAGATGGATTTGCCCCCGGTCGCGGATGATTCCAAGTGATGGCTGGATATTCTACCACGTTCAGGCTTTTACCCAATGACTCAACATCTGAAGCTCATTGGCTTCACAGTAGTTGAAACAGAACTTGGTAGAATATCCAGCCATCACTTGGACCGACATTGTCGCGCCTAGTTTTTCTCGCGAAAAGCGGGCTTCGACACGTGACAACTCCTTTTAGAATGGGAGATAGAGTGCTAAAGGAGAAGAGTCGCCACCTAACGATTTTTAAAGGTGCGTTAGGGCACCTATTATGCAGATAACTCTGTTTGACTAGTCAACACCACCAAAGATCGGGTAAGGGCTCAAGTTACCTCAAAGTGAAGGTGTTAGACACTCCTCGAGGTCCACAACTATGGGTCCCGGCCGAACTTAAGATTATGTGGATTACGATTAAGCTAGGTGATCAAGTAAACAAAGGGAATTTAGAAGTCAAAGAACTTTATTACAACATGATTAATACAAATCTTAGTACGAATATAAGGATACAACTATTTAGATCTAATAACAACATATAAAGAGGAGGGGGTCCTAAGTTTTTTAGCCTAAAGGATCACCCCGTGCAACATAAATAATACTTTGTAACTCCCTCAAGATGGGGTGTTACTCATATTATTCAGCGGGAATAGACTATCATCTCCTGCTACCCGATTACTATGTTAAAGTTGTTACCTAAAAGCGTTCTAATTCAATTATAGGTTGTACCCTATGCTCGCACTACACATCCCATACATATGGTCCAAGAGGTATTGGACCTTTACTTTGGATTGTTCTAGACCTCCCTTAGGCTGCTAAGAAATGTCAAAACTAGGCGACATACAAAACACATTGGACTTAACATATAGGCAGTCAAGGCTCAAGTTTGCCTCCACACTTAAGCAACAAATGCACGCAAGACAAATTGTATGTTGAGCAGTTCAAAATTAAGAACTAAGATCCCTATAGACATGATTTCTATGTGACAAGGCGTTAAGGCATGCAAGCAGTTTCAGAAACCAAGCGTCGCCTATAGACAGGATTGTACAGTTGTCGCATATTGATTGTTGAAATTGCAGATTTCCAGTTATTAATCCTATAGATGTTGTGGCTAAGTGATTTATGTAGTAAAGACAGTGGAATTTATCGGGAGAAACCCAGAATTACTCACGCTTTTGATAGTGGTCTAAGTGAACAATAAACAATGTTGAGAGGGGCATCATTAACAGTTATTAAGGCGAATTGTGGTATCCTATAGGCAGGGTCTTTAACGATTAGCACTTGGAATTGATTTTACTGTTATACTTAGTCCTATAGGCATGATTTCTAGTGAACAATGCGATATAGTAGCAAATGAAATGATCCAAATCCTATAGGCATGATTTTTAGCAATGCAAATTGAAGGAAAGTTCAACGATATTTATTTCCTATGGGCATGTTTTCTAATAACATGTAGCAACAAGGATAACTGAAGCATTTGAGTTCATGCTTTGCTAGTAGACAAGTAGTGCAAGTGTGTGTTTCTCCTAATAGCATGATTTCTATAGTGTGCATAGAGAGTGAACGACATATATATCAAACATATCATTCAGTCCTATAGACATGTTATCTACCCATCGCATATTAATATTAAAATCTACCCCATTCCCTTTTACTAATAATCTCAATTATTTATACAAAAATTATTACATGCCCAATAATGAGTAAAGTAACAATATTACATAACAGTGAACAAGCCCACAGTAAGCCCAAATAAAATAACTAAATACCCAGCCTTGCTGGGCCTTCAATATCTCTCACATAGCATACTTAAGCCTTCAACAAAAAGCCACATTCAATACATGATCATGGGTCCATAGAAGACCCCATACCAATTCAATGAGCCACAACACCAAGTGTTGCACCACTTGGAACAACCAATATAGATATTCAATACATGACAGGGAAGTAGAGTCTTAGGGACAGTTTTGGAGGTTGAGAGAATGACTAGGACCAAGACCTAGTGTGTCAGAGTTCACAAGGGCCTCAATTGGACCCCGAGCAGTGCTCACACTAGGGAGGCCAGCAATAGAACCTAGATAGCCTTGGCTTTCAGCCGGCTAAGAATGGCAATTTAGAATATCAGAGTAACAAGTAAGGAGAGTGGACAGAAATCAAGTAATATACCAAATTGAGCATACAGTACAACTGGTCAAGCAGGCCAGTAGGTTCAGCAAGGTTTACATAGCAAAGTACCACATAGACAACCTCATAGGACTTAAGAGAAGAAAATAGGTTTGCAGACATACATAGGTTATCATGTATAGATGCATGAAGTTGAACTAGTTGAAACCTAAAGATCCAAATTAAGTTAAGTCTAACATAATGCCATATTAATCAGTATTTAGACATGATGGAGGGACACACATTGCGATAATCACAAAAAGGATATAGTAGCAAATGAACCAAGGCATACTGAAAAACATATTAGCATAGGAGCAAAGTCATAGTTAATAGAAAAATAGAGTATTTATCTCTTAAAAACAAGGACAGCATGAAACATGTTTAAAGTAGA
The DNA here is from genome assembly GCF_000390325.3 of Nicotiana tomentosiformis. Taxonomy (NCBI): domain Eukaryota; kingdom Viridiplantae; phylum Streptophyta; class Magnoliopsida; order Solanales; family Solanaceae; genus Nicotiana; species Nicotiana tomentosiformis. Next base: position 9,274,116 of record NC_090816.1, on the reverse strand, counting down.
CTTTAGAGCATCATTCCATAGAGTTGGGACTAATACACAAAGGGCAATCTAGTATACACAGGACTTAGCACTAAAAGATTCATTCAGGTGGGGATGGTTCCCATAGAGTTATGGTAGCACCCAAAACAAAGTATGAAGAAATTTTGTAATTAACAACATACAATCACAGTAGTCAGGCTCATATCAAAATAGACGTTCATTGAAGTTCAAAACTAAACATGATATGATGCTAAATGGTATAGAACCCATTTCAGAAGACAAGAAATCACAGAATGCAAATCATAGTGAAGAATACGTATTAGCATAACACAACAGTAAACTATCCCATGTATTTACTTATCACAGAATGACATCAGAGTATTGAACGTTATCATGCTCATGTAATTCAGATACATATGCAGAAAGAAAGAAAGAAATTGAACATTGCAAAGGTTTAAAACACTAACGAGTAGCATAATCAAAAGATTAAAGAGCATAATAGCAAAAACCCCAAGTCCCCGATGCTTCAGAGTTCACAAGAGCCTCGAGAATGGGCTTCGAGCAATGCTTGCACCGGATGAGGTTGTTTAATTACCTTGGCTTTCAGCCGGCCCAGAATTCAATGATTTTAGAGAGTGTTCGAGTGTAACAGTGAGTGAGAGAGTGAGAGAGGAGAGTAGTGAGAATAATAGCAGGGATTAGGAGATTCAAAAAGGTATGTTCAAGGGGTTTTAGGGGAGGGGTTTATATAGTAGCAGATTTAACACATAAAATAGGGAAACACGGTAAATTAAACATAGAATAAGGAAACTATGGCATTCTAGAATCAATTAGAGTTAGTCTTAGGGCAAATAGCACATTGAATAAGGAAGTACAGTAGATTAAACAGAGAATAAGGAAAATATAGCATGCGAGAATCAATTTGAGTCAGTTTTAGGGCAAATAACACATAAAATAAGGAGGTACAGTAGATTAAATAAAATTTAAGGAAAATATCAGTCAAACACAAGAAAGGGAAGAATATCAATCGAAAATCATTAAAGAGAAAGGGAAAGTCTCAAACCCTAGTTGGGACTGACGACTTGAATCGAACCAATAATACAAGAATCGTTCAATATAACATGTATATAGACGAAAGATCATCCAGATCTTCACAGAATCAAAGTAAATCGGTCCGTTCTTGAGAAGTAGTTCTTGCCAAAATAGGGCAAGAACTAAGTAACATGCGTATAATGATAGAGTATCACAAAATAGGTAAGTAGATCATTGATTGATTCCATGTTTGAGTCAGAATCGGAGAAGGTCAGGGTTACGGCAATTAGGGTTTAACAGAGAAGAAGAGAGATGAGAGAGGGTGTGAAGACGGCTGGGCAGGGGGGAAATGGGTTAGGGTTTTGGATAGTTTTAGGTAATTAAAAGGGTTTGGATTATTATGGGTCGTTGATCACTCGAGATCAACGGCCAGGATAGTAAGGGGAATTGGGTGGGTTATTTGGAGTGGGTATCAGCTGGGTATTTTAAAAGGGTAGTTTGGTTTTGGGATTGGGTAAGTTGGGCTAAGGTTTGGGTTAATTTGGGTCCGAAAATAGGTAAAAATTGGGCTATTATTTAAATAACCCAAAATTTGTCAAAAATAATTTATAAAAATGCTTAATAAATAAAATAAAATATTATTTATATACTGAAATACTTAAGATAATAAATTTGTATTATAAAAATATAAATATACTATTTTGACATAAATAATATAAAATAAAGAGCCTTTATGTATGAATATAGGCCATTATTGCAAAATTAGATAAATAGCTTAAAAATGCTACTGTAATTATATGGAATGAAATAAAATGTTTGAAACATATATTATAGGTGAAAAATAATTATTTTAGGTAACTAAGTCATCACAAAATAATTTAAAAGGATAATTACTAGATATTTCTATATAATTGAAATACAAGAAACATTAATTTAAAGCTCTAAAAATTATAAACAATTGTCGAAAATGCTTGTATAGGTTTGTATACTAAATAATGATGCAAATATGCTATTTTGAAAGTATATATATATATATATATATATATATATATATATATATATATATATATATATATATATATATATAAAATATATGAGGGCAAAATTGGGTATCAACAGCTACCCCTCTTTACCCGAAAATGATGAAAGAGTTGTCGGGTAAAGAAAATAATGACCGATTTTGACCGAATGAGGTGATTTAAAAAATGGAGGCTGAACCCTGATTTCTGAGTTGCTTATATATCCCTGGTGTTACGGGAATCAGGCCGTGTGTAGTTCTGGATCCAACGGTGAAATGATGTTTCGGAAAGGGTTCCTTTGGGTAGGAAAATATCGGATGAGTTTATACGAAATCGTGAATGCAAATCTGAAATGTTATGGATGTGTCTCAAAATGAGTATCTGAACGGTTATTAAGTAAGAGTAGGTAACTGATGGTGATTGGTTGCGTTTGAAGTAATTGCAGGATGTGAACGTTGAACGGAAACCGGAGCGAAGATTGCTCCCGTTAGGAGAACGGTTACTTCCTGGATTACCTGCAAAACTTAAAACACGATGCATGCAAGTATATATGGATTATTGCGAGAATTTAAACATGATGCAAATTTCCTTTGGACCATGAAAGTTGTCTTTGGATGGTGAGGATGATGTCCTTAGACCATGACGTCCTGGGTTATGAATCATATGATAAGGGATTCACAGGCCATGAAATGATGTCCCCGGGCCATGAAAATGTTGCCTCTGAACCATGACGCCTTTGAATAATGATGTGCAATACTGAGAGATCCTCAGGCCATGGAATGGTGTCTTCCGGCTATGAGGATGATGCCTTCGGACTATGACGCCTTTGGACAAAGATGGTGATGTTTCAGCCCATGAGATGTAAAGATATGATGCTAGGTCATATGTAAAGCGAAACTGAGCTTAGGCAATGCTTAACCGCAAGCAAATAGAAGATAGTGCTAGGTCTTAAATAGCATAATGGAGATAGTATTTAATCTTGAGGAAAAGGCAGTGCTTAGCCGTATGCAAGAAAGGGAGGCAAGGCTTAGCCTCATGCAAAATAGGAGACAATGCTTAGTCTTATGTGAAGAAGGCAATGTTTTGCCTTATGCAGTTAAGGAGGCAGGACTTATCCTCGTGCAAATATGAGACAATGCTTAGTCTCATGCAAAGAAAGGCAGTGCTTAGCCTTATGCAGTTAAGGAGGCAATATCTAGACGCATACAAATATGAGACAATTCTTAGTCTCATGCAAAGAAAGGTAGTGCTTAGCCTTATGCAGTTAAGGAGGCAGGGCTTTGCCTCATGCAAAATATGAGACAATGCTTAGTCTCATGCGAAGAAAGCAATGTTTATCCTTATGCAGTTAAGGAGGCAGGGCTTAGCCTCATGCAAAATAGGAGACAATGCTTAGTCTCATGCAAAAAAAAAGGCAGTGCTTGGCCTTATGCAGTTAAGGAGGCAGGGCTTAGCCTCATGCAAAATAGGAGACAGTGCTTAGTCTCATGCGAATAAGGCAATGTTTAGCCTTATGCAGTTAAGGGGGCAGGGCTTAGCCTCATGCAAATAAAGGCAGTGCTTAGCCTTATGCAGTTGAAGAGGCAAGGCTTAGCCTCATGCAAATAGGAGACAGTGTTTAGTCTCATGCAAAGAAAGGTAATGCTTAGCCTTATGCAGTTGAGGAGGCATGGCTTAGCCTCATGCAAAGAAAGGCAGTGCTTAGCCTTATGCAGTTGAGGAGGCAGGGCTTAGCCTCATGCAAAATTGGAGACAATGCTTAGTCTCATACAATTAGGAGACAATGCTTAGTCTCTTGCAAAGAAAGGCAATGCTTAGTCTTATGCAGTTAGGAGGCATGGCTTAGCCTCATGCAAAGAAAACGATGAGTGATAGTAGAGTATTTCTTAGCTGGAGATGCTTGGGATAGATAATCTGCTACCTTGAAGGTAGTGACCTGATGTGTCTGCAGATATTATTATCTTACTATGCCTGCATCCAAAGAAAAATTGTGAGTTTTGTAGGGGAAGTTTGGTTCGCGCTTTTGTCTTCTACTTTGCATGTGCTCCTATCTTGAGATCCTGTTTGAGTCACCCTGGGTAACATCTGGATGTTTATAAAAATAAAGTTTTTTTGAAAGAAATGCATGCATTTGATGAATGTAGTTATTTAAAATATTGTAGTATGCAATATCAAGTAAGCTAGATGAACCAATGACTGTGACATATTTTAGAGCCATTGCGACTTCCTTGCTTTAGAATTTTGAGGGTCATCCTCAAAATTCTGCCCCAGTTTAAAAGCAATTCTTTGACTGTTTTGCATATGACGAAATTGGCCAGACTTGCTTCAGAATTTTGAGGGTCCTCCTCAAAATTCTGCCCCAGTTTCTGACCATGGCAAAATAAAGATTTTATTGAGATATGACCGAACCCACAGGGCTGCCTACGTATCCCTTCTTGAACGGGAATTAGGTCAAGCGTAGTTCAGTTACATCAGATGAAGAAATGTAAACAATCTAAACATAGTATCTTTTGACTACATCTGAGTTGATAGGTTTTGGCCAGACTTCTCCGTCCATTTCTGCAAGTATGAGCGCTCATCCTGTTAGTACTCTGTGAACCTTGCCAATTGGGTGAAAATTTCCCTTTGGATTTATCTTGATGCGGGAAGATCCGCTTCAGCACCAGCTGTCCCAGTGTGAATTGTCTAGGCCTGACCCTTTTGTTGAAAGCTCTGGACATTCTGTTCTAGTAAAGTTGACCATGACATACCACATTCATTCTTTTTCCGTCAATGAGAGCCAGCTGTTCATAACGACTTCGTATCTATTCTGCATCACTGAGTTCGGCCTCTTATATGATTCTCAAAGCTTCAGTACCATAGACCAGCAAATAAGGAGTTGCCCCAGTTGATGTACGAACCGTGGTACGATATCCAAGTAGAGAAAATGGTAACTTCTCGTGCCATTGTTTGTGATTATGTACCATTTTCCTTAATATCTTCTTGATGTTCTTGTTGGTGGCTTCCGCAGCTTCATTCATTTGCGGCCTATATGATGTGGAATTCTTATGCTTGATCTTGAAGGTTTCACACATGGATCTCATTAAATCACTGTTAAGGTTGGCAGTGTTATCGGTGATGATAGATTCCGGCACCCCCAAATCGACAAACAATACTATCCCTAACGAAATCTGCGACGACCTTCTTAGTTACAGCCTTGTAAGATGTGACTTCAACCCATTTTGTGAAATAGTCTATGGCTACTAGAATGAACCTGTGCCCATTTAAAGTAGCGGGTTTGAGTTCATTGGGTGGCACTCGTATCATATCAGCATGTACTTGGCATTGATGACACTTTTGGACATACCTGATGCAGTCCGTTTCCATAGTCATCCAAAAATATCTTGCGCTTAATATCTTCTTAGCTAAAACAAAGCCATTCATGTGTGGTCCGCAAGTTCTGGCATGTATCTCTTCGAGTAATTTGGATGCTTCCTTGGCGTCGACACACCGTAATATTCCCAGATATGGAGTCCTTCTGTACAGAATTCCTCCACTTTGGAAGAAGTGGTTAGATAATCTTCGGAGTGTGTGTTTCTGAGTATGATTGTGTGCTACGGGTACTCTCTTTTTGCCAAGTATTCTTTGATGTCATGGAACTATATGTTCCCATCAGTTTCTTATTCAACATGAGAACAATAAGTCGGCTGATTATAAATCCCTACTGGAATAGGATCGATGAAATTCTTGTCTGGGTGTTGTATCATGGAAGATAGAGTGTCCAACGCATCTGCGAACTCATTCAGGATTCTCGGAACATGTTTGAACTCTATCTTTGTGAATCTCTTCATCAATTCTTGTACATAGTACAAATACGACAATATTTTTTTATTCTTTGTAGCCCATTCTCCTACAACCTGATGTACCAAAAGGTCTGAATTACCAATTACCAGCAATTCTTGAATGTTCATGTCAATGGCCAATTTGAGTCCCAAGATGCAAGCCTCATATTCTACCATATTGATGGTACATGGAAACCTGAGCTTTGCGGATACTGGATAGTGTTGACCTTTCTCTGATACTAAAACTGCTCCAATACCCACTCTTTTGAAATTTGTAGCTCCATCGAAGAACATTCTCTAACCATCATAGGTTTCAGTGATATCTTTTCCTACGAATGATACCTCTTCATCGGGAAAATATGTTTTCAGTGGTTCGTACTCTCCGTCTACAGGATTTTCAACCAAATGATACGCCAACACTTGCCCCTTGACAGCCTTCTGAGTTACATAGATGATGTCGAACTCACTTAGTAATATCTGTCATTTTGCTAACTTCCCCGTGGGCATGGGTTTCTGGAAGATGTATTTTAACGGATCCATCATTGATATGAGATATGTGGTGTAGGCACAGAAGTAGTGCCTCAACTTTTGAGATGTCCATGTCAAAGCGCAACAGGTGCGTTCCAACAAAGAATATTGTGCTTCGTAGGGTGTGAGCTTCTTGCTCATATAGTATATGGCATGTTCCTTTCTTTCCGTCCCGTCGTGTTGTCCCAAGACACAACCGAAAGCCCCATCTAGTACAGATAAATAGAGTAGCAGAGGTCTCCCAGGTTCTGGTGGGACCAGAACATGTGGTTTGGATAAATATTCTTTGATCTTGTCAAAGGCTTTCTGGCATTCTTCAGTCCAACTTGTTGCAGCGTCTTTCTTCAATATTTTGAAAATCGGTTCACAGATCACAGTTGATTGTGCTATGAAATGGCTGGTGTAATCGAGACGCCCTAAGAAACTCATCACATCTTTCTTGTTCTTTGGTGGTGGCAAATCTTGGATAGCCTTGACCTTTGACGGGTCTAGCTCAATTCCTCGGCGGCTGACGATGAACCCTAACAACTTTCCAACAGGGACTCTGAAGGCATATTTTGCGGGATTCATTTTCAGGTTGTACCTTCAAAGTCGATCAAAGAATTTTCTCCAATCTGCTATATGATATGTGCTTCTCTTGGATTTGATGATGACATCATCCACTTACACCTCTAGCTCCTTGTGTATCATGTCGTGGAAAATGGTTGTCATGGCCCTCATATAGGTGGCTCCAACATTCTTTGGGCCAAACAACATCATTTTGTAACACTATACTCCTCATGGTGTAATAAAGGCTGTCTTTTCGGCATCCTCCATCCAGATCTGATGATATCCCGCGAAGCAATCCACAAAGGATTGAAGTTCATGCTTGGCACAGTTGTCAATTAGTATGTGTATATTGGGCAAAGGGAAATCATCTTTGAGACTTGCTCTGTTTAAATCCCGATAGTCGACACACACTCTGACCTTCCTATCCTTCTTTGGAATCGGCACAATATTAGCCAACCAGGTCGGATATTCAACCACTCTGAGAACCTTAGCTTTGATATGCTTAGTGACTTCCTCTTTTATTTTCAGACTCATATCTGGCTTGAACTTTCTGAGCTTCTGCTTTACAGGCGGACACATAGAGTTGGTCGGTAGCTTATGAGCCAATATAGACGTGCTCAAACCGGTCATATCATCATAGGACTATGAAAAAATATCCTCATACTCCTTCAAGAACCGGATGTATTATTCTTTCTCTGACGGCGATAGGTGAATGCTTACACGAGTTTCCTTGACTGTTTCGGAGTCTCCCAAATTAACGGTTTCAGTCTCATCCAAATTGGACTTAGGCTTGTTTTCAAAATTTTCCACCTCTCTCATAATTTCCTCAGGTATTATATCCTCTTCCAGATCCTCTGAATCACTATTCTTATGTCACGTTGTCTCATTACATGTCATAGTCGTAAGTTCATCGGGATAGGTAATAATAATGTTGTAGAGAGAAAATGTAAAGGATAATAATAAATACTAAACAACAATTTATTGATAAATATTAAAACGTCAAACAAATGCAGTTCAATGATTCGAGCAATTATTCAAAACGAAAACGTTTAAAACAAAATACTGAAAATGTCTTAAATTCCCATAAAATTGCTTTTAAAAATAATGATGCTAATTACCAAGCTACCCAAGAACTCGACGGGCCCTTGATGGTGCAACAGTCCAATTCCTGAGAACAACTCCCTTCTTCATTGTCTGAATGATGAGTCCTTCCTCCTACTCCTCAACTATCACATTGCAGTCCATGTCTTCATCATCCCGGAACAGATTCCTTATGCCAGCTAGAACTTCATCTTCTTTGGACCCCCACATCATGTCGGCCTTATGAAATGACTGGCTCAAATGCGGTACCTGCTGCTCTAGAGGGTAATAAGGACCACGCCATGGCGGCGACCAATTCTGATACTCGTGCCAGGTGTATTCATACCCAAGTCCAAAAGTTGTGCCGTGACGCTTTGGTTGTATTAGTTTGGTGATACCCTGGAGATTCTTACCGAGACCCTTACTGGGTTCATACCCTTCCCATACCAATATGCTTTCTATCTTACTACTCCACCATTTATCTTTCTCAATTGCGTTGACACGCTCGATGCGATGGTATGTTTCTCCACCTAAATTCCTTCTATTCTCGACATCCGGAACAATTTGATTGGTGTAAATGGGATTACTTCTGTCCCCGTGGATGATTACTTCCTGATGGTTCCATTCGAACTTCACGTCCTGATGTAGAGTAGAAGCTACGACCCCAACGACATGTATCCAAGGTCATCCCAACAATAGGTTGTAGGTAGCAGATATGTCCAACACTTAAAACTCAACATCAAACCAGGTTGGGACCATCTGTAGGCTGAGGTTGGTCTCCCCAATTATGGCCCTTTGAGACCCATCAAATGCTTTCACATTCATATTTCCTGCTCATATCTCGTGCAGGCCGTTACCCAATCTTTTCAGAGTAGTTAGTGGACATATGTTTAGACTCGAACCCCCATCTATCAGGACTCTGGCAATGAATTTGTCCTCAAACTGCACTGTGATATGCAGTGCCCTGTTGTGACTTAGTCCTTTTGGTGGCAGCTCGTCTTCATGAAAAGTGATCTTGTGGCTTTCCAATACTTGCCCTACCATGTTGGCCATTTCTCCACTGGTGATGTTATTGGGTACATAAGCTTCATTCAACACCTTCATCAGGGAATTCCTATGTGCCTTGGAGTTTTGCAGCAATGATAAAATGGATATTTGAGCTGGGGTTTTGTTCAGATGATCAACCACAGAATATTCTCTTGCTTGCACCTTTCTCCAAAATTCATCCGGGCCAGTCTCAATGACAGACAATTTAGATGCAGCTTCTTTGCTCGTTCCTCCCAAATGCTCGGGTGTATAGACCCTATCAGTTCTGGTTATGCCTTGCGTTGCACCTGTTTCTTCCATTTTTGCTTTTCCTTTCCTTCTTGCTTCCGTAACATAATCCCATGGTATAGCATTAGACTTATAAGACGGCGTAGGTGCTACCATCACGGTGATAGGCGTTGTTACTTCAACCTCAAACGGAGTTGGTGCAGCTACCTCAACTTCAATTGGTGCCTGAGTTTGTACCACGATAGGTGTGAGAGTGACTGGAGATGTTTTAGGATTATCCCCTTCTCGAATGAGTCCAATTGACCCTTCCGAGTCCCATTCTTCATCGATCTCTATTACGTTTACCCCTTCACCCCTGTGATCCAGGAGATGATTGTTACGGACATTGGGTGCAGCCTCCTTTGCATGTATGACTTTGGTGTCAATTAATGTCTGAATATTATCCTTCAAAGTACGACACTCATCAATAGTATGACCCTTCATGCATGAGTGATAGGCACATGTCTTATTTGGGTTAATCCACTGGGAAGAGTTTTCCATAGCAATAACGGGAATGGGAGTGACATAACCGGCAACCTTTAGACTCTCGTATAGTTGGTGTATGGGTTCAGCAATTGGAGTGTATTGTCTGGGTGGTCTGCGGTCGAAATTTGGTCTTGGTTTTTGGTAATTTTGGTGGGCTGGTGGTGAGTGGTAGTATGCTGGTTGGGTGTTATAAGTATGGTAAGTGGCAGTAGGTTGTTGGTATCTGGGAGGTGAAGGCTAATATATGGGTGGGGGTGTTTGGTATGTAAGGGGAGACTTTGGACCTTGGGCTACCATCACCGCACCTACTTATTTCTTCTTGGAGATACCTCCTGACTGTAAGGCTTTATTTGTGGCTTGGAGTGCTTCAAAATTTGTCACCATTCCGCTTTTGATCCCTTCTTCTATTCTTTCTCCCAATTTGATGGTGTCAGAAAATTTATGATTTTCAATAACCATCAGTCTTTCGTAGTATTGCGGATCCTGAGCTCTGACGAAGAACTTATTCATTTGTTCTTCTTCTAGTGTTGGCCTTACTTTTGCAGCTTCAGACCTCCACTGAGTAGCATACTCGTGGAAAGTTTCCTTTGGATTCTTCTTGAGATTCTGAATGTAGAAAACGTCTGGTGCATTTTCTGTGTTAAACCTGATTCGATCCATGAAATATGATGCCATGCTCACCCAATTAACCCGTTTCTTTGGGTTTTGATTGATGTACCAAGACAGGGCGTCTCCGGTGAGGCTCCTCATGAACAGCTTCATGCGGATTCTTTCATCCTTGCCAACTCCCACAAGCTTGTCACAATATGTTCTCAAGTGCACCTTCGGATCACCAGTCCCGTCGAACATTTCGAACTTAAGAGGTTTGTAACCTTCTGGCAGTTCTACATATGGTTGTATACATAAATCTTCATAATTCAAACCCTAAATGCATTTTCCCCCTTCGACACTTTGAACTCTGCCAGTAAGTTTCTTGAGTTCTTCTGCCATGTTCTTGATGAGTAGGTTCTTCTCGGCGGATTCAGATATGTATAGGGTCTGTTGTGTGGTGTGGGGTAAAGTTTCCACATATATGGGATTGCTTTGGTGGACTCCGGGAATCTGGGCATAATGGTGGTCATTAGTTGAGTTTTGCGGGTCATGAGTAGGTTGTGGTGCATTCTGAGGGGTGTGGTATGTGGTTGTTTGTGGGTATTGAGTTGGATGGTGATGGTGTTGTTGAGGAGTAGGTACCGGTGGAGGGTTGTGGTTCTGAGGAGGTGTGGCGTATTGATGTGGCGCGGGAGGATTTTGCGAATTTTGATTTTGTGTGTTTTGGGGAGGTGCCAGGTTTTGGGCGTTTGTGTTTTGTTGGTTAATGTCGGGGATGTTTAGGGTGAGGGAATGGTTGGCCAAGTTCCGGACCTGCTCAAGTTCCCCTTGTAGCTCCAATATTTTCTGTTCCAGACGTAGGACCAATTCATTTTGTGCTGGAGTATTTCGACCGTCTGAAGTTTCAACGTTCTTTGCATTGTCCTTTCTGATACCACTTAAATCGTCCATCTTTCCTTTTCCTTTGCTTCTGCCTTTAGGATCACTTGATGGAGGAGGAGGTGGAGGACCTCTGGATCTAGTGCGATATGCGGATGATGCCAGTATGTGCGAACCAACCTTTGGGGAATGGGAGTAAGCAAAAGAAAAGAAAAACAAAAAGGTAACCAAGTCAGTAAGGGATATTGAAAGAATGCTTGCAATATTGAACATGCTTTGCAAAATCATGTAACAGATTCGCGTCCTAATTTGGAGGACCTCGTTGTGCCCGAGGTAGGCCTAAGCGACACATAGACTTGGAGAAAATTGATGCCAATAATTGTGACATTTCATTAATGCGAAAATGAATCAGATCCTTACTAAAACAACAATAAGAAGAAAAATTACTAACGGCATTTGCCTTATTACAATCGAAATCTAAAACTAAGCTAAAAAGTAGTAAAGGACATCATTTCCTAATCTACTTGGCCCCAGAGGGACCTTCTCCATGCTTGGCCTTCTTGGATCCATCAATCAAGTTCCCAGGTCACACATGTCCAGTAGTAGGTAAGCCCTTGCTAGATGCCCTCCCTCATTGCCTTCCGTATTCTGACAATTCGAGAGCCTCTTACTCATCTTCCCTCAAGTTCCATTAACCCCTGGTTCAAATATTCCAATATTTCTGTTGATTTAGTAGCGATTTATTTCCATTCATTGATTACTTCCATATCCACTTTATGATGTTCCAAATGCCTAGCTTCAGACTCGAAAACCCTCTTGCGCATCATCCTATACTTGACTTGTGCTTCAACAACGTCATCTATAATCCTATTTTTCAGATTAATCCCTGGATTGATATCTCCCGCTATATCATCTACCAACCATGATGGGTAGAAGTATACGTGGCCGACATGGTACCTGTCTGGCTTGATAGTGTCTTTCTCTACAATGACTTTTTGATTCCACATATGTTGTGCCTCAAACTTGAATGGAATGATGTTCCCTTTAAAGTCTACTTTGTACTAGACCATGTTGGAAACCCGAGGTATAACCTGCTTTCTTCCCGCTTGCCTCATTACCCTTATATGAGCATAAGTATAGATTCCTCTTAACCCGATCAGCACTAAATGAGTGGTTTCTCTTGACCTGATGATGAACTCACTGTTAGGGAACCATTCAAACATCCAATATACCTTTTCGTCAGTCAAATTGCTAAAGAAGCGCACCCAGCTCACAACACTTCCAGGTTGCGCGAACCTATCTGGGATAAATGTCATTCTTTTTGGATGATGGTAGGCTATGTAGTCATTCAATGGTCTTCGCAGAAGCTCTTGACGATATTCACCTCTCTGGAAATATTCTAATAACCAAACCTGCAGCAACATATTACAGCCCTCGAAGTGCCCATACCCCTGCTTGCATCGATCTAGAGCTTGATACATTTCGGCCAAGATCATTGGGATGATAGTATAAGTTTATTCCTCAATTCCTTCCATTAGAGTCCTAGCGACCATGGCTAAGCGAGTGTGGATCTTCCCCCTTTCATTGGAAATATCAGCAACCCCAAAAAACAGACAATGAACACAAAATCTCGGCGGTGTTTCCAACCGAAAGAAGTAACGGCAAGTTTATCACACTTGCTATGCCCATAACGTTCATAAAGAAATTCAAATGGTATGTATGACTCCTTCAGACAGAGTAACTCATCATTTTTCTTGAAACCCGTCATTTTAAAAAAACCGCGGGGAGTGCAATTTTCTGGTACTAATAAACCCGGACTATCCCATGGCAACCTAGAGAAGCCTCATATTTCCTCTAAGAGAGGGGTCATTTCTACATCACCAAAGCGAAAGACAACTCTTTTCTCATCCCAAAACATAGTAGCGGCCTCAATCAATGCTTTATTTGGTCGAATGTCCAATAAGGAAGGTACATTTTCGAGGACCCTTTTCACATGATTCTTGTCACTAGGTGAGAGGTTCTTCCACCAATCAAGTAGCAAAGGTGGGATCTTTTGAACCATGCCGAACCTGGGGACTTCGTGCCTCATTTTCTATAAAACAAATAGTGTTAGCCATTTCCCCCTCTGGGTCTGACTATTTACACATTAATGATCAACATACCGGCATGTTTTCTCCAAGTAATGCACATAACGTGATGGTGTCCATTGGTATTATGGAAATATCGTCGGGCTTTGGACAAGGCTTATCTTAGTGGATTGTCATGTGGACAATGTTCTAACCCATACTAGGTTTGACATGATGCATGCACAGTTGATATTGGAGCGAGGTTTCTAGAAGGGTCTAGACTAGTACTCTCAAGTGGACAACTTAAGAGGGAAAGGCATAGAACCGTCGACTGCACCGCTGATCGACTAGTTTACTGTCACGACCCAAACCGATGGGCCGCGATGGGCACCCGGTACCTTACTCAACCGAGTACCAAAGTAACGTATCTTTCTTATTACATCATCATATACATGTGACATACGGGCTAATAGGCCAACATGATCATTTATAAACTCAAAACATAGGCCGACAAGGCCGTACAATCTTTCACGTTTACGACATATGTCTACAAGCCTCTAAGAGTACATAAATATCATAAAGGTCGGGACAGGGCCCCGCCATACTAATCAGTACATGTCCTAATCATACTGACCACATAAGCAACTCCGGAGCTAATGGAGTGCACCAACACCTTCCGTTGAGCTGATAGTATGGGTGTTTAACGGTCGGGCTGGGACGGGCTGGACACAAAAAAAATCAGCCCGTCCGTTTAACGTTGCGGGCTGTTAGTGGGCTGTACTTTTTCATTTTTTTTGTCTGTCCGGGTTCGGGCTTAGCGGGTTGTTAGCGGGCCGCGGGATTTTTTTTCCTTTTTAAAGTAAATTTTATTTTTCTTATTCAATGTTATTGATACTTAAGTGTTTGCAAACTTTTAAGGCTTAGAATTAAACTTTGAAGTTTAAAATTTAAAATTTAAAATTTGAATTTTATAATTTTAAAATTTAAATTTGAAAGTAAGTAGATTCAAAAAATTATTTAATAAGACCAATAGGCAATATGTAAGGATCAAGCTCCGAAGACTTTTATTTGATATTTTTATTGAATAATATATAATACTTCTAATTAAGTTGCAAGTTCTTTTTTGATTTTGTTATTTTTGAACTTGCAAATTAAAAGTTTACAACAATTATAAAAAAAAGAAGAAAGAAATAGTACATCACATGCTTTGCATCATTTTTGTAAGTTCATCCATGTCAACATGAGGTTCTTGATTTCCGACATTGGTTGAATCAGAACCATAAACCATTATATCTCCAGTTTCTTGGTCCTCAGCTTCATCTACCTCGTCACGCCCTTGATTTCGTCGTTCTGATCTTATCTAATCTCTGAAGCACACTAGAATTTCCAAAGCGTTGCTACCCAATGAATGACGGGTATCTCTTAGTTGCTGCCTTGCTTCGCTAAATGCACTCTCTGATGCGACTGTTGAAATCGGCATATTTAGCATGTCTCGAGCAATGGCTGAAAGAATAGGAAATTGATTTGAGTTGCTCCTTCACCAACCCAGTGGTAGAAATTCCTTTGTGCGGGGCTCTGCTAAATTTTGCAAGTAGAATTGAAGTTCATCAATATTTCTGCTACTGGTTTGTTGATTCTCCCCTATTGTAGACCAAATCAAATAATCTTCAACACCATCATTATCATCCAAAGCACTGGTCCCAGATATTGAAACTGAACTTGAAGGAATATTTGCATCTACAGCAGAAGAAGCATCAACAATGTTAGCATAATAATTATATAATATTTCTAAAATAAATGTGCACCAAAGAAGAGAAAGATATAGAACGAGTGTACTAGGATTCCGGATGCCGCACTAAATTTGATATCAAAAACCAAACTTCAATTGATAGATCGATACTTGATAGTTGATACCACACTTCACTTGAATACTTGATATTTGATAATAATAATTTTGTAATGGCTAAACTAAATATTTGATGAAACTTGAAATAATAAGTAATTGAGAATTTAAGAACAATAATCAATAATATCAAGAGAGAATTAGAGTAGTAAGAGAGTGAATTGTGAGGAAAAATGAAGAAGAAGGGGGGTTATTTATAGTTTTTAAAAGGTTAAAATTGTAATTTATCAAATACTAGGTGTGGGGGCTATTTTCTTAAGGGGGTAGGCCGAAATGGCCATTTCTGCAAAAAAAAGGGCCGTTGGCCAACAGTCATATTTGAATTTGACCGTTGGTAACGGAAAAAAAAAAAAAAAAATAAACGTTAAAAATCGGGCTGAACCGGGCTATAGCCCGTTAACGGGTTTCGGTGCATCGGTATTAAAAAATTATTTGTTTGAAACCCGCTCCCCGCCCAACCCGTCCCAGCCCGCCCCCCACGCTACAGTACCGGGCTGACCCGGGCTGAACCGGGTTGTAAACGGGTCAGCCCGGTCCGATTAACAGATATAACTGATAGCCTACTTGGAGGACTCTTGACATATCTATCAAGACCTGCGGGCATGAAACGCAGCGTCCCGGGGCAAAAGGGACGCTAGTACGAATAATGTACCAAGTATGTAAGGCACATAAATAAGTACATACTAGACATAGAAGAAATATAGAGTAAATGACTCAACCTGTAAGTCTGGATAACTTTGTAAATCATGAAATAATTATAGTGTCATGCATATGCGTATGAATGTCATGTCGTGCATAGGTACATGTTTCATAACATCATCAGGCCTCTGAGGGCATCCCATCATATCATCTCGGCCACTGTGGGCAAAATCATCAACGTATACCAGCTGATCAGGTGGTGGTGCGTATATAACACCGTAACCTTTTCCCATATCCCATATCCATATCCATATAATATATATATATATATATATATATATATATATATATATATATATATATATATATATATATACGCGTATATAACGCCATTTGGTCACGGGTCAATGTATATGTAAAAATGCATGAGATGCATAAGAATACGTTAATAAGATTTTCTCAGAATGCCATAAAATTCAATATACCTTTCGGCTAAACTTTATCAAATACATATTTTTCTGAGACCCATGAACAGAATATATAATAATAATTCACACGGGGAATTGTAAACAATATATTTATGGCATGTAGGTTTTTTATGCTGTAACAGAAAGCTGACATTGTAAACTGAAGTATTTCAAGCTACATAGGGAATTCCTAGTTCCTTCAAAAGAATCTTTGACTTATCTTCCTTATAACCCATATAATGCATAGAGATAAAACCTTTTTTTTGAGTCTCATCCGTCATTTTTTGTATCCAAAAAAATGAAGCTTAGCAATTTCAAATGAGTCCTTTAAAAGGGTTAGTTAGTAGGTCCCACTAGTTAGATGACTTGGCCACAAATCTTCCCAAGTTTTGCCACCTTGATGATATGTGACTTTAAGAGTCACAATTTGAAGCTAATCTTGCTTCCACGTGGGGTGGGGGTGGGAAATTTCAATGTTTATCCACTTATTAGGTAATTAGGTAATGTCCTGTTACCTGGTAATTAACCAATTACCCGCATAATTAAGAATTATCTCAAATTACTTAAAATTCTACTTATTTTTAATACACTTTATACATCTTACTATCATGGCCATGTGGTACCTTGTATGGTACTAGTCCATAAATACCGGGTATTTTAGCTCGGGCCGTATTTTATCCCAAAATGACAAATTTCAACGAAATTTATTTTCTTCGATTTGCTTACCCTCTCACCTTCACGAATTTACTTATCCCTTGTTTGAAATAGCATAATACTTGTAACCTCAAAATAATCTCATTCCCGAGCTTACGTCGATTAACTTTACGACGAAATCTTAACGTATAAAAATGTGGAATGTAACATCTCATTTCCGAGCTTATATCAATTTACTTATGGCGTACTTCCATGTACGAAAACATGGGGTGTAACATCATTCCCCCCTTTGGAACATTCATCCTCGAATGTTGACTGATGCACTTATCATTCTCATAACCCATAGCTCTTGCGAATACTTTAATACTCTTTTTGCCATTTAGGCGACTGTTCTGTGAATGAATCCCAAAGGCCAGGCATTCCCCCCTTTAAGCCTCTTTCTCATACCACGACTTGTAGTCAGAACCCTTCTAATCTCGTAACTGTTGCTACCTTCTATCATGCAGCCTTTACGACTCTAACTTTGTATGTGCGCCTATGCAACTCTTCTCTTTTCTTTCCTCCAGCTTTTAGCCAATCTCTAGGCTTCACTTTGTGAACATATACAAAATTATATCAAGCTGTCCCTCTAGGCGTCATTAGCTTTAAGCCATACTATACCATAATTGTTACTTCGATTTATCGTTGCGTAGGTCTGCTACAAAATTCCAGCTTACTCTTGTTGCTTATCCCATATGTATAAATCTAAGTCCTTTAATGCTTTCTCATTACTGTTCATCTTAAGAATGACGACCTAATCTCAGCTTATACTTTGTGACTTTTACCCATCCATTATGATTTTCCTCAATATTGATCTACAATATACCACTGATAATTTGAAACTTCTTAAGTAAAACCTTTCCACTAGGTCTTACGTTGCATCGAGGAATATTTAAAGTGATATCTGTAATCGTATTTCATAGTATCTCGATGTGATTCGCCTTATGGGGGTATTCTGATCTCGTGCCGTTCGCGGAATCTTTTCTCTTTCTCCCTTTTTTCTTTCTTCAAATCATTATTCAGTCGAAGGCCCAACCGTTATCTTTTATCTGTCACAATTACACCTTCATTTCACTACCAGGGCAGCATTCCATCTCTTCTAAATACTACTAGTCTTAGACTCCTTTGAGTTCATTCAGGCTATACTGAGCCTTCTATAACTTAGAGAACCCATCGGCTCTCATGTTTTCATGGGCTTAATTCCGAGAACTGACCCATTCTCGTCACCTTCTTACTCGCCCTTTCTCATCCTTACTCCTATCATAAAACCTTGTCACTTTACTATACTTTAGCTTGCGACCTCTACGTATCTATTTATACTATTCATAACCTTCCTTCAACTTGCTTTCACCATTGATTCCCTTATGTTATTCTGGAACATTAAGCGAGACATCACATCATCTCTAACTCTTCTTTACTCTCTTGATTAGATCTCTCAGTACTTAGAAACCATAGGCTGGAAGGTACGCCACTAACGACGCTGCTATCATTCTTGGATATTGAATCCCAATACTTCTAGCCTTCTATCCGAAGCATGGACTATTCACGATCTTCTGCCTTTGAGTATCTTGTACGTTGTTCACCTTTACCTTACTTACCTTAAAATCTCGCATCGTATCTTCTATCTCTTTCATGACCTCCCTTCCACATATGTATAATTCACGTCCATAACTTGAAGCTCTATTATAATACTTGCACCTCTGGTGCATACACAATCCGGTGAGAGTTTCGTACTGACTTCTTATGAGGCTGGTACTTTTCTAACCGGCTTTATCATAGGGCCGTTATAGAATATGGTTGTTGTACTATCCATCTGGTACCTCTGATATTAAGAGTGATCCTATAATGTTCTCAATCACGATTTCTATAATTTTATGGGTCCAATAATCAGATTCTTGATTTACTTCGTTGATATAACTCTTTAGTTTCCTCCTTCTTATGATCAGCCTTTATGTAGGATTAAGCTATCTCCCGACCTTTTGTTCATGGTATTAATTATTACGTTTAGCCTTTCATGGGCGCTGAGGAATATCCATGATACAATCCTTTAATAATTCAATCCTTCATCTATGACCTGGGCTCAATTCTTTCTTTTAACTTATACCGGAATATTCTATGGCTGTATATGCTGCATGTATAAAACTCCAAACTCTCAAGTGCATTCATAACGTAACTAACTCTGGATCATGAATCGTATAATTCTTTTTGTTCCATCTCAGCTTTCTTCAAACGTGAGCAATTACTTTTCTTGGTCTTTCTGGCTTATCTTGGTGCCCATGCATATTGGAATTCCATTCAACTCATATGATCTTGAATATCACTTCTGATTTTTCTTCCCGTTCATTAGCCACAGTAGGTGCCATTTTCTTATGGAGTGCATACAATGTTGTTGTGAGACTGTTGTTATAAGACCATTTCCTCCTTAGGTCACCCAGCTTAGGTTAAACCTTCCTTCCTTACTTTCTCAGCTAGTCTTTCATTGTAGTATTTAGGGAGGATTCTCTGACTTTTGTAAAGCTGTGAGCTTATTACATTGTATACTTCACAGACCTTTTGATGTCCTTCCTTGCCTATAATTATCCGTAGTTACTTACTTCCACCCCCTTGTGCTTGTAGGGTTGCTTCTGAACTTGATATTTTGACTGACTTCCCATTGGCACTCTCTTTTATCTCCGTAACACTCATATGGTACCTTTAACTACCCCAACTCTTATCTGAATATTTCTCAAGGATTACGATGTCATATCTGCGAGACTGGATTCACCATATTGGTTTTACTGTGTTTATCTTGCACGATCTTCTACCTCATATGTAACCCCCTGTTTAGCCATAACTAGGCTCTTCTTGAATCAATTACTGACTACTCGTTGGCCCATTCTCATATCAATATTCCGCGTAATCTTTCTTGGGTTATTTCTTCTGTCTTAACTTACGTCTCGCACTGACTCCTCGTCTATCAATAACATCTTGGGCAGGGACCCTTACTTCCTTTCCTTGATGTCGTGTTTGCTTAATGTTCTGGAATCATAGCATATCTGTAGGCTTTGAATAAGTGCAATCTCGTCCCTTTTTCATTTTATCGCATTCTTCCTCTACCATTCCATAATTACTAGAACCACTTAATTCTGACTTAATTCCACCTCACTCCATATTCCCCTCTTTGGGGAAGTACTAATATTTAGCGCTACGACGATCTACCTATAGATGTTTTACCTCTTCATCTTTGGCATCGTTTCACAACATCAATGACCCTTACTCGCCTTGCGGCAATCCTTCTATACCAAGGATAACAAATTCCCTTACTCGCAATGGTGACACTTAGTGCAACTGGCACATACAATCCCTTAAGATTAACTTTGCTCATATTGCTTGCTTTATGGAAGTGTCTTCCTGAATGACCATTTTCTGAATTTCTCGTGAATCATCTTCTGTTGTCCATTCTATTATCGCCGGAACGCAAATTTGAAATTCTCATGATGCTGACTATTATCAAGTCACTCAGTCCCTAATTCATGCTTAGTTTATCTTGTTCACCAGCCCATACTGATTTCTATTATTCTGAAGTCTAACTTTTCCTTCCGGTAGTTGCTTTGGAGTCACGAACTTATTTTTCGAAGTGAGGATATGACTTTATGTCCTATACTCATTTGTTGTCTCAAGGCCTGTCACCTCTCATTTTTCCCTTTACTTGATTATAGATTCTGTAATACTATCATTTTTTTGATCTACCGTTGTCATCCATGTACCACATTTTACTCATACTGCTCCATTAACTCTCTTCTTATTTTTCTGCTAACATTTCTGTCTATCACTTTATTCTAAAAACTCGAACAAAACATTCTTTTGCTTTTAACCCCTCTTGCTCCATCCATTGGCTCCTTGAATTGCCTAACATTCTCTTTCTACCAGGGATGGGCGCCACACTAAGATAATATTTATCCCTTATAGGCTTCCAGTGCTTATCTTTGTAGTACTCATATCTAGCTGTACTATTTTAGGGTGCACCATCGAGGTGTCTCACAAGGAGATCCATTACCACGTTTGCACTATCCTTCGGAAATGTCAACTAATGCAAACAATTCATCCACCATTTTGGGTCACTCTAACTCCAGCCGGATCCTGATATCCTGTCCTTCTCTTGAACCATATCTGTTAGTTCACATAGGGCATAACTAAGATCGATGTAGCCAATTGTACATACCTCTGTTACTATTGAATGTGACTCAAAAAGCTTATATTCCTCTGCCTGAATGGTAAATAATGATAATCTTTATTAACTGGGTACCTCGTACCCTTCTTCATCTTGCTTCTTCTCTTGTTGAAATTTGTATCTATCTTCTAAATCTCTCATTGCTTTTCACCATAGGGGTGTATAGATATTCTTGCCTTAAGGCTCCTTATCAAGAAGCTTGCACATCTTAGTATCTACATGTTCTGCTGGAGACCTTACATTTACTCATCATAAGCATGATGCAAAATCGAGTTCCTCTAACTCAATTCCTCCACAGCCATATTCAATCCCTTACCAACCGTCTTTCTAGATGTCGGTATCGTTGTATTACGAATATAATAGAATTTAGGAATTTGAATTTCTACGACTGAGTTCTACCACACGATCTAGAGTAAGAAGAAAGAGTGACAATCCTAAATGCCCTCTAGCCTCCTGTTTATAAGTGTGGTGCACGACACACCCATAAATAAGACTCTACTAGACACGACTTGTAGACTCCCTAGGACAGAACTGCTCTGATACCACTTTTGTCACGACCCAAACCGATGGGCCGCGACGGGCACCCGGTACCTTACTCAACCGAGTACCAACATAACGTATCTTTCTTATTACATCATCATATACATTTGACATACGGGCCTAATAGGCCAACATGATCATTTATAAACTCAAAACATAGGCCAACAAGGCCGTACAATCTTTTACGTTCACGACATATGTCTACAAGCCTCTAAGAGTACATAAATGTCATAAAGGTCGGGATAGGGCCCCACCATACTAATCAGTACATGTCCTAATCATACTGACCACATAAGCAACTCCGGAGCAAATGGAGCGCACCAACACCTTCCGCTGAGCTGATAGCCTACTTGGAGGACTCTCGGCCTGTCTATCATGACCTGAGGGCATGAAACGCAGCGTCCCGAGGCAAAAGGGACGTCAGTACAAATAATGTACCAAGTATGTAAGGCACATAAATAAGTACATAATAGACATGGAAGAAATATAGAGTAAATGACTCAACCTGTAAGTCTGGATAACTCTGTAAATCATGAAATAATTATAATGTCATGCATATGCGTATGAATGTCATGTCGTGCATAGGTACATATTTCATAACATCATCAGGCCTTTGAGGGTATCCCATCATATCATCTCGGCCACTGTGGGCAAAATCATCAACGTATACCAGCTGATCAGGTGGTGGTGTGTATATAATGCCGTAACCTTTTCCCATATCCCATATCCATATAATATACATATATACGCGTATATAACGCCATCTGGTCAGGGTCAATGTACATGTATAAATGCATGAAATGCATAAGAATATGTTAATAAGATTTTCTCAGAATGCCAAAAAAATCAATATACCTTTCGGCTAAACTTTATCAAATACATATTTTTCTGAGACCCGTGAACAGAAGATATAATAATAATTCACATGGGGAATAAAAAATATAGACACCCCTAGTATTCCTATGAATTGAGTCATTTATGAAAGTTGCGTATTTTGCTCGTTTCATTTGTATTATTTGGATCATGCCAAAAAGAAAGAAGGGATAGCCTTAACATATCCGGACCCCTTAAGCAATTGAGACCTGACCCGCAAAATCCAACAATATATTTATGGCATGTAGGTTTTTTATGCTGTAACAGAAAGCTGACATTGTAAACTGAAGTATTTCAAGCTACATAGGGAATTCCTAGTTCCTTCAAAGAATCTTTGACTTATCTTCCTTATAACCCATATAATGCATAGAGATAAAACCTTTTTTTTGAGTCTCATCCGTCATTTTTTGTATCCAAAAAAATGAAGCTTAGCAATTTCAAATGAGTCCTTTAAAATGGTTAGTTAGTAGGTCCCACTAGTTAGATGACTTGGCCACAAACCTTCCCAAGTTTTGCCACCTTGATGATATGTGACTTTAAGAGTCACAATTTGAAGCTAATCTTGCTTCCACATGGGGTGGGGGTGGGAAATTTCAATCTTTATCCACTTATTAGGTAATTAGGTAATGTCCTGTTACCTGGTAATTAACCAATTACCCGCATAATTAAGAATTATCTCAAATTACTTAAAATTCTACTTATTTTTAATACACTTTATACATCTTACTATCATGGTCATGTGGTACCTTGTATGGTACTAGTCCATAAATACCGGGTATTTTAGCTCGGGCCATATTTTATCCCAAAATGACAAATTTCAACGAAATTTATTTTCTTCGATTTGCTTACCCTCTCACCTTCACGAATTTACTTATCCCTTGTTTGAAATAGCATAATACTTGTAACCTCAAAATAATCTCATTCCCGAGCTTACATCGATTAACTTTACGACGAAACCTTAACGTATGAAAATGTGGAATGTAACATCTCATTTCCGAGCTTATATCAATTTACTTATGGCGTACTTCCATGTACGAAAACATGGGGTGTAACATCATTCCCCCCTTTGGAACATTCATCCTCGAATGTTGACTGATGCACTTATCATTCTCATAACCCATAGCTCTTGCGAATACTTTAATACTCTTTTTGCCATTTAGGCGACTGTTCTGTGAATGAATCCCAAAGGCCAGGCATTCCCCCCTTTAAGCCTCTTTCTCACACCACGACTTGTAGTCAAAACCCTTCTAATCTCGTAACTGTTGCTACCTTCTATCATGCAGCCTTTACGACTCTAACTTTGTATGTGCGCCTATGCAACTCTTCTCTTTTCTTTCCTCCAGCTTTTAGCCAATCTCTAGGCTTCACTTTGTGAACATATACAAAATTATATCAAGCTGTCCCTCTAGGCGTCATTAGCTTTAAGCCATACTATACCATAATTGTTACTTCGATTTATCGTTGCGTAGGTCTGCTACAAAATTCCAGCTTACTCTTGTTGCTTATCCCATATGTATAAATCTAAGTCCTTTAATGCTTCCTCATTACTGTTCATCTTAAGAATGACGACCTAATCTCAGCTTATACTTTGTGACTTTTACCCATCCATTATGATTTTCCTCAATATTGATCTACAATATACCACTGATAATTTGAAACTTCTTAAGTAAAACCTTTCCACTAGGTCTTACGTTGCATCGAGGAATATTTAAAGTGATATCTGTAATCGTATTTCATAGTATCTCTATGTGATTCGCCTTATGGGGGTATTCTGATCTCGTGCCGTTCGCGGAATCTTTTCTCTTTCTCCCTTTTTTCTTTCTTCAAATCATTATTCAGTCGAAGGCCCAACCGTTATCTTTTATCTGTCACAATTACACCTTCATTTCACTACCAGGGCAGCATTCCATCTCTTCTAGCTACTAGTCTTAGACTCCTTTGAGTTCATTCAGGCTATACTGAGCCTTCTATAACTTAGAGAACCCATCGGCTCTCATGTTTTCATGGGCTTAATCCCGAGAACTGACCCATTCTCGTCACCTTCTTACTCGCCCTTTCTCATCCTTACTCCTATCATAAAACCTTGTCGCTTTACTATACTTTAGCTTGCGACCTCTACGTATCTATTTATACTATTCAGCGGGAACAGACTATCATCTCCTGCTACTCGATTACTATGTTAAAGTTGTTACCTAAAATCGTTCTAATTCAATTATAGGTCGTACCCTATGCTCGCACACCCGTCCCATACCTATGGTCCAGGAGGTATTGGACCTTTACTTTGGATGGTTCTAGACCTCACTTAGGCTGCTAAGAAATATCAAAACTAGGCGACATACAAAACACATTGGACTTCACATATAGGCAGTCAAGGCTCAAGTTTGCCTCCACACTTAAGCCACAAATGCACACAAGACAAATTGTATGTTGAGCAGTTCAGAATTAAGAACTAAGATTCCTATAGACATGATTTCTATATGACAAGGCGTTAAGGCATGCAAGCAGTTTCAAAAACCAAGCGTCGCCTATAGACAGGATTGTGCAGTTGTCGCATATTGATTGTTGAAATTGCATATTTTCAGTTATTAATCCTATAGATGTTGCGGCTAAGTGATTTATGTAGTAAAGACAATGGAATTTATCGGGAGAAACCCAGAATTACTCACGCTTTTGATAGTGGTCTAAAGTGAACAATAAACAATGTTGAGATGGGCATCATTAATAGTTATTAAGGCGAATTGTGGTATCCTATAGGCAGGGTCTTTAACGATTAGTACTTGAAATTGATTTTATTATTATACTTAGTCCTATAGGCATGATTTCTAGTGAACTGTGCGATATAGTAGCAAATGAAATGATCCAAATCCTATAGGCATGATTTTTAGCAATGCAAATTGAAGGAAAGTTCAACGATATTTATTTCCTATTGGAATGTTTTCTAATAACATGTAGCAACAAGGATAATTGAAGCATTTGAGTTCATGCTTTGCTAGTAGACAAGTAGTGCAAGTGTGTGCTTCTCCTAATGGCATGATTTCTATAGTGTGCATAGAGAGTGAACGACATATATATCAAACATCTCATTCAGTCCTATAGACATGTTATCTACCCATCGCATATTAATATTAAAATCTACCCCATTCCCTTTTACTAATAACCCCAATTGTTTATACAAAAATTATTACATGCCCAATAATGAGTAAAGTAACAATATTACATAACAGTGAACAAGCCCACAGTAGGCCCAAATAAAATAACTAAATACCCAGCCTTACTGGGCCTTCAATATCTCTCACATAGCATACTTAAGCCTTCAACAAAAAGTCACATTCAATACATGATCATGGGTCCATAGAAGAGCCCATACCAATTCAATGAGCCACATCACCAAGTGTTGCACCATTTGGAACAACCAATATAGATATACAATACATGACAGAGAAGTAGAGTATTAGGGACAGTTTTGGAGGTTGAGAGAATGACTAGGACCAAGCCCTAGTGTGTCAGAGTTCACAAGGGCCTCAATTGGACCCCGAGCACTGCTCACACTAGGGAGGCCAGCCATGGAACCTAGATAGCCTTGGCTTTCAGCCAGCTAAGAATGAGAATTTAGAATATCAGAGTAACAAGTAAGGAGAGTGGACATAAATCAAGTAATATACCAAATTGAGCATACAGTACAACTGGTCAAGCAGGCTAGTAGGTTCAGCAAGGTTTACATAGCAAAGTACCACATAGACAACCTCATAGGACTTAAGAGAAGAAAACAGGTTTGCAGACATACATAGGTTATTATGTATAGATGCATGAAGTTGAACTAGTTGAAACCTAAAGATTCAAATTAAGTTAAGTCTAACATAATGCCATATTAATCAGTATTTAGACATGATGGAGGGACACATATTGCGATAATCACAAAAAGGATAGGGTAGAAAATGAACCAAGGCATACTGAAAAACATATTAGCATAGGAGCAAAGTCATAGTTAATAGAAAAATAGAGTATTTATCTCTTAAAAACCAGGACAGCATGAAACATGTTTAAAGCAGACTTTAGAGCAGCATTCCATAGAGTTGGGACAAATACACAAAGGGCAATCTAGTATACACAGGACTTAGCACTAAAAGATTCATTCAAGTGGGGATGGTTCCCATAGAGTTATGGTAGCACCCAAAACAAAGTATGAAGAAATTTTGCAATTAACAACATACAATCACAGTAGTGAGGCTCATATCAAAATAGACTTTCATTGAAGTTTCAAAACTAAACATGCTAAGATGCTAAATGGTATAGAATCCATTTTAGAAGACAAAAAAATCACAGAATGCAAATCATAGTGAAGAATATGTATTAGCATAACACAATAGTAAACTATCCCATGTATTTACTTATCACAGAATGACATCAGAGTATTGAACGTTATCATGCTCATATAATACAAATACATATGCAGAAAGAAAGAAAGAAATTGAACATTGCAAAGGTTTAAAACACTAACCAGTAGCAGAGTCAAAAGAGTAAAGAGCGTAATAGCAAAACCCCAAGTCCTCTATGCTTCAGAGTTCACAAGAGCCTCGAGAATGGTCTACGAGCAGTGCTTTCACCGGAGGAGGTTGTTTAATGGCCTTGAATTTCAGCCGGCCCCGAATTTAATGATTTTAGAGAGTGTTCGAGTGTAACAGTGAGTGCGTGAATGAGTAAGAGAGGAGAGTAGTGAGAACAATAGTAGGGATTAGGAGATTCAAAAAGGTTTGTTCAAAGGGTTTTAAGGGAGGGGTTTATATAGTAGCAGATTTAACACATAAAATAGGGAACACTGTAAATTAAACACAGAATAAGGAAAATATGGCATGCTAGAATCAATTAGAATCAGTCTTAGGGAAAATAGCACATAGAATAAGGAAGTACAATATATTAAACAGAGAATAAGGAAAATATAGCATGTGAGAATCAATTAGAGTTAGTTTTAGGGCAAATAACACATAAAATAAAGAGGTACAGTAGATTAAACAAAAATTAAGGAAAATATCAGTCAAACACAAGAAAGGAAAGAATATCAATCGAAAATCAGTAAAGAAAAAGGGAAAGTCTCAAACCCTAGTTGGGACTAACGGCTTGAATCGAACCAATAATGCAAGAATCGTTCAATATAACATGTATATAGACGAAAAATTGTCCAGATCTTCACAGAATCAAAGTAAACCGGTTCGTTCTTGAGAAGTAGGTCTTTCCAAAAATAGGGCAAGAACTAAGTAACACCATAAACATGCGTATAATGATAGAGTATCACAAAATAGGTAAGTAGATCATGGATTTATTCCATGTTTGAGTCGGTATCAGAGAAGGTTAGGATTACGATGACTAGGGTTTAACAGAGAAGAAGAGAGATGAGAAAGGGTGTGAAGGCGGCTGGGCAGGGGGGGAAATGGGTTAGGGTTTTGGGTAGTTTTAGGTAATTAAAAGGGTTTGGATTATTATGGGTCGTTGATCACTCGAGATCAACGGCCAGGATAGTAAGGGGAATGGGGCGGGTTATTTGGAGCGGGTACCAGCTGGGTATTTTAAAAGGGTAGTTTGGTTTTGGGCTTGGGTAAGTTGGGCTAAGGTTTGGGTTAATTTGTGTCCGAAAATAAGTAAAAATTGGGCTATTATTTAAATACCCCAAAATTTATCAAAAATGATTTATAAAAATGCTTAATAAATAAACTAAAATATTATTTATACACTGAAATACTTAAAATAATAAATTTGTATTATAAAAATATAAATATACTATTTTGACATAAATAATATAAAATAAAGAGTCTTTATGTATGAATATAGGCCATTATTGCAAAATTGGATAAATAGCTTAAACATGCTACTGTAATTATATGGAATGAAATAAAATATTTGAAACATATATTATAGGTGCAAAATAATTATTTTAGGTAACTAAGTCATCACAAAATAATTTAAAAGGATAATTACTAGATATTTCTATATAATTTAAATACAAGAAAAATTAATTTAAAGCTCTAAAAATTATGGAAAATTATAGAAAATACCTGTATAGGTTTGTATACTAAATAATGATGCAAATATACTATTTTGAAAGTATATATATATTTTGGAAAATATGAGGGTAAAATTGGGTATCAATAGCTCCATAATCGATATCAATCAAAAATCAGGGTCGAGGATGACCAACTCGGGATCCCTTTCGGATCCGTACACCCCGTCAGGATCACCTACCGAGTCAAGAGAGACACTGATCACGAACCTAGATCAAACCGGATCAGTATCAACCGTACAATAGGGATCAGAGAAGCGATGGGTCCGGGCGAAACCTTATGAAAAATGAAAGAAGGAATGACCGAGGACAAAACAACCGAGGACTCATGAGCAAAAACAACTTTGACAAACTCATCGGGCCTAAAGAAGCACCGAGGCTCTCAGAGTACAATTTCTGCATCGATGCCTCTGCTATCGTGTCCGCCATCAGACACATCAAAGATACCAAATGGCCTCGACCTTTGCAATCCGATCCAGCCCAAAGAGATCCTAACCTTATGTAAAAATATCATGGCACGCATGGACACAAAATGGAAGATTGTTGACAATTAAGGGAAAAAGTAGCTCGGTTGTTCAACAACGGGCATCTCCGAGAATTCCTCAATGATCGGGCCAAGAGCCATTTCAGGAATAGAGATTCGAATAAATGAACCGAACCAGAGGAACCTCAGCACGTCATAAACATGATCATCGGTGGGGTCGACATCCCCTATGCACCGATGTTGAAGCGCACCAAACTTTCCATCATAAGGGAAAAATTGACTCGAAATTACCTACAAAAAGGAACCTTGTCGTTCAACGACAAAGATGCAGAGGAGATCATACAGCCCCATAATGATGCACTGGTAATATCGATACTCATAAATAAATATCGAATTAAACATGTGTTGATTGATTCAGGTAGCTCGATCAACATCATTAGATCGAGGGTCGTGGAACAACTCGCCTACAAGGTTAGATCATACCTGCAGTCTAAGTCCTAAATGGGTTCAATATGGCTTGTGAGACCACTAAAAGGGAAATAACATTACCGGTAAACGTCACCGTGTAACGACCCGGCCGGTCGTTTTGAGTATTACAGCCCTGTTCCCTCATTTACTTCTCAATTTATGCTTTAAAGTTGTTATATGACTTGCCGGAGTAATTGGTTCGGGCCCGGTGAGGTTTTTGAAATGAATTGAGACACTTAGTCTCCAAGATGAAACTTAAGTAGAAAAGGTTGACCAAATATTTACTTATGTGTAAACGAACCCGAAATAGAATTTTGGATGATTCCAATAGCTCCGTATGGTGATTTTGGACTTAGGAGCGTGTTCGAAAAATTATTTGAAAGTTCGTAGTTAAATTAAGCTTGAAATGGCGAAAGTAAGAAATTTAACTTTGGAGGTTTGACTGGGGAGTTGACTTTTAGATATCGGGGTCGGAATCTAGTTTTGGAAATTTTCTTAGGTCCATTATATCATTTATGACTTGTGTGCAAAATTTGAGGTCAATCAGACTTGATTTGATAGGTTTCGGCATCGAATGTAGAAGTTGGAATTTCTTAATTTTATTAGGCTTGAATTGGGGTGCAATTCGTGGTTTTAGTGTTGTTTGATGTGATTTGAGGCCTCGACTAAGTCTGTAATATGTTTTGAGACTTGTTGGTATGTTCGGACGGGTCCCAAGAAGCTCGGGTGAGTTTTTGACTGGTTTTGGACCATTTCAAGGCCATTTTTAACTGCTGTTTTATTTTTTTGCTACAGTAGTGTGCATCGCAGAAATTTCTGCTGCACAAAGCTGACTTTGAAAGCTTATACCTCATAAGTTGTAAGGAATTTAGAGATGATCCAAAAATAAAAGTTGTATCCCTTTGAGTCTAGTTTCCAGAAATATAAACCATTTATTATTTGGACATTTGTACAGAAAGTTATGATTGATTAACTGAGGCCTGATACTGCAGTTATTTTGCCTGGCAGTGTTCATCGCAGAAATTTCTACTTCACAACACTGACTTTGGAAGCTTATATCTCGTAATCTATAAGAAATTTGGCGATGATCAAAAAATAAAAGTTGTATCCCTTTGTATCTAGTTTTCAGAAATTAAAACCGTTTGGCAGCTGAAGTTGGGTACAAAAGGTTATGGTTGATACCCTACAGGCTATCGGGGAAGAGCTTTTGGACGAGTTTGGTATTTTGAGCATAAGCATGTAATGATCCAAAGGTTCATTTTTAGTTCTATAGATCGAAATTTAATTTCGAGACTTCCGGATGTTTGATAATGAATTATAGGAATGATCTGGAATGTTTGGTCTAATTTCATCAAGTCGCGATTGGGTTTTTAGCGTGAAACATGAGTTAATTGTTTAACGAGCGAAATTGGTATCGCATTGAGCAAATGAGCTCCGAATTGAGTTTTGATTGAATGACTAGGTTTGTATTATTATTTGTGACTCATAGGAACAAGAATCGTCAAATTTCGAGTTCATATGATGGAGTTAGAGACTTTTTAGTGAATAAATAAATTGTTGGTGCAAACAGGTTCTGGTGCGGACCTTTAGTGACGGGAAATGGACTTTTTGCGACCAGATTAGTGTTTTTATTGAGCAGTTTTTTTTATAGCTCATTTCAACATATTTGGGCGAAAGAACACGGGTTGAGGCGATTTTTGAGCGAGAATTTACGGGAAAACTTGAGGTAAGTCCCTTGTGATCATTGTTAGTCAATAATATTGAATTATCATTGAGTATTTCGAATAGATTACATGTTTTTGAGGTGAAATTCGAGGATTTGGGGTCTAGGGATTTGAAAATAGGATTTGAGATTTGGAGGTCGAGTTGATGTCGGAATTTGGTAAATTTGGTATGGTTGGACTCGTAGTTGAATGGGCGTTCATATTTTGTAAATTTTGTCGGGTTTCGAGATATGGGCCCCACAGGCAATTTTTGAGTTCAATTTCGGATTTTGTTGGAAAATTAGTATTTTCATATGGAATTAATTTCAATGATTTGTATTGGCTGAATCGAATTAATTGTGACTAGATTCGAGGCGTTCACAGGCCAATTTGCGAGGCAAAAGCATAGTAGAGTAAAGAATTACATGGTTTGAGGTAAGTAGCATTTCTAAACTTGGTTCTGATGGTATGAATCCCTGAATTTTGTGTGATATCAATTGTTGGAGGCGACGCACATGCTAGGTGACAAGTGTGTGGGCGTGCGCCATAGAAATTATTACTTAAATAAATTATGTGGAGTTGTAAAATTAAAGAATCATGTTATTATCAGAATATTCTCCACGTGTTAGAGAAATTGAGCTGAGACTCGTATTAAAGATCACGTTTAGGCTACATGCCTATATTTTGGGACCCGTAGGGTCGTGTTGCTGTTGAATTTAATTATTTTAAAATGTACATTTCATACTCAGTCATATTCATAAATGTGAGGATATTTATGGGATCGGGGCTGCCCGCCTGCAGCAGGCTATATCGGCTTTATCATTATATGGATCGGAGCTGCCCGCCTGCAGCAGGCCATATCGGCTTTATATCACGTTTGGGCTGAAGGAGCCCTTCCGGAGTCTGCTCCCCCCATAGTGAGCGTAGATGATTTATATTCGGGATAGACTTCCTAGGGCATGGACTTGCCTTATTTATATATGTTCGGGATGGACTTTCCAGGGCATGTATTTGCCTTGTTGATTTATGATTGTGATGAATTTTCCTTGGAAATGAATATTGTCCTAG
Organism: Nicotiana tomentosiformis; assembly: GCF_000390325.3. Lineage (NCBI taxonomy): Eukaryota > Viridiplantae > Streptophyta > Magnoliopsida > Solanales > Solanaceae > Nicotiana > Nicotiana tomentosiformis. Next base: position 9,241,672 of record NC_090816.1, on the reverse strand, counting down.
TCATATATATTTGTGGATAAATTTACCTCTGGGCTAGATTGGCCTTATACGGTACTGAGTCACTGACCGACAGTTGATGTATATATATATGGGATGGATCTTCCCTGGGTTGGATTGGTCATATACAGTACTGAGTTTAATTGCTGAACTTGAAAGCATGCCTACATTTATATACTGTTATTTCTTTACTGGACTGTACCTGTTGAGCTCGTCACTACTTTCAGCCCAAAGGTTAGTCTTGTTAGTTATTGAGTTGGTTATACTCATACTATACTCTACACCTTGTGTGCAGATCCAGGTGCTTCCGGATACGGCGACTGTCAGATCTCAGAGTATTTTCAGTTGGATACTATCAAGGTAGCTGCATGGCATCCGCTGACCTTGACTCTCTTCCTTTCAGTTATTGTACTATTCTATATTTTCAGACAATGATTCTATCAGTCAGACTTTGTTATCATTTAGATGCTCATGTACTCAGTGACACTGAATTTTGGGAGTGTATTTTATATCAGTATGTGTGGGATTTTTCTATTAAATTTATGTATTATGTTTTCAAACTTAAAAGAAATTGTGGCTTATTGAGGTTGTCGGCTTGCCTAGTATTGAGATAGGTGACATCACGACATGCGAATTTTGGGTTGTGACAAGTTGGTATCAGAGCCTAGGTTACATAGGTCTCACGAGTCATGAGCTAGTCAAGTAGAGTCTTGCGGATCGGTACGGAGATGTCTGTACTTATCTTCGAGAGGCTATAGGGCTGTTAGGAGCACTTCCTTTCTTGATTTCCTCATCGTGCGGTTTGATTCTATTGAGGCTTGTGCCTTTATTTCCTTCTTACTCAATTTTATGCGATGCGAAGTGCTTGTTATTAATTGGGCGTCGAGGAGTTGTAGTGGTATTGGAAACGTGGTGCAGGATATTTTTCCCTGGGTGTTCAGGCAAGCTATTATCGTTGCCTTACAGAAAAATGTTCTTTTATTCCAGCTCAATATCTATATAATCTATGATTTTGAGACTGTGCACGGGTTGCTACGATGGCTATGCATTGTTATCGCACAATGTTGGTGTAATGGTAAGATGCTCGTTATGTGTTGAGGCGGTGAATGGCTCGAAGAAAGGATTTCTCAGTGCATGATTAAGGGGTTCAATAATTAATTCTAGCGGAGGAAAGGCAATCAGACTATAGGAGATCGCCAAAAGAGTAAGCAAAGAAGATATCAATGGGAGAAAATAGGGGTTGATTGGATAGGTGCAAGATACTTGTTTGGGAATTAACTCTAGTCGATTCACTTCTAAGGTTCAAGTGAGTCTCTCGAATTCATTCAATTATTAGTTCAACGTTTAGTAGAAACTCCTTGTCACGACCCAAACCGATGGGCCGCGACGGGCACCCGGTACCTTATTTAATCGAGTACCAACATAACGTATCTTTTCGTATCATACTATCATAGATAACTGAGCCGGAAAGGCTGCCGTGAGATAAGTAGAATACACCATGAAATACCAACTTATACGTAAGACATACGGGCCTATAAGACCAAAATAACCACTCGTACACTAAACATAGGCCGACAAGGCCATACAATCTTTTACGTTCATGACATATGTCTACAAGCCTCTAAGAATACATAATTGTCATAAAGGTCGGGACAGAGCCTTGCCATACCAAACAATACACATCTATTTCATACTGACCAAACAAGCAACTCCGGAACAAATAAAGCGCACCAACATCTTTCGCTGGGCTGATAGCCTACTTGGAGGACTCTCAACCTGTCTATCGGGACCTGCGGGCATGAAATACAGCGTCCTCGGGCAAAAGGGACATCAGTACAAATAATGTACCGAGTATGTAAGGAATGAAAATCAGTAAATAACACATGAGAGAAACATGGAATTAAAGACTCGACATGTAAGTCTGAATAGCTCTGTGAATCATTTCATATTTATAATATCATGTATATGCGTATAAATGTCATACCATGCATAGGTATATGCGTTCATAACATCATCAAGCCTCTGAGGGCATCCCATCATATCATCTCGGCCATTATGGGCAAATTATATACTTATACCAGCTGATCAGGTGGTGGTGCGTATATAATATCGTAACCTTTTCCCATATCCCATATACATATAATATACGCGCATATAACGCCATCTGGTCTTGGGTCAATGTATATGTATAAATGCATGAAATGCATAAGAAATACATTAATAAGATTTATCGGAATGTCATAAAAATAATATGCATGTCGGATAAACTTTATCAAATATGTATTTTTCTGAGCCCATGAACAGAAGATATAATAATAATTCACGTGGGGAATCAAGAGAATAGACACCCCTAATATTTCTATGAATAGAGTCATTTATGGAAGTTGTGCATTTACTCATTTCGTTCATGTCGTATAGATCATGCCAAAAGAAAGAAGGGATAGCCTTAACATACCTGAACCGATTCTCTTGACAATTTCTTTAACACCGTCTTTTGCGACAAAACACGTAACGGCGGATCGAAGTAGGGAAAAATCCGTATGATATTTTTGAGAAAGATTGTACCGTATTCACTTAAAGTTTCAACACCTCACGTTGCTAAGATGATTAAGAGATTGTGTTTCAAGAAATCTCGTTGAATTCACGTTGCTAACATTGGAATCCTTGTATGAATTGGTTGAAGATGTTAGGAAAAATCCGCACGTTACTTAAGTTGGAGAAGTCTTATAAGATTTCTCAAAGTTATGAGCTTCTCCATCCGTTGCCTTGTGTTTTGATTCAAGCATCCTTTTCTTGATTTTTTGAGAAGTCTTTTACTAAGTGGGTGTGGGTCCACTTGTGGCTTAGTTGGCCAAGGACTTTTCCAAAATTTTCCACATTTTATATGAATTCAAGAGTCATGTTTATTTAAGGTCTTTGGCTGCCACGTTAATGCCCATTAGGCTTATCCAAAAATCTTGATTAATTAATTGGTTAATCTCCCACTAAAAATTAATAATTAACCAATTACCCACATAATAAGAATTATCTCAAATTACTACTTACTTTTAATATATTTTATACATCTTACTATCATGGCCATATGGTACCTTGTATAGTACTAGTCCATAAATACCGGGTATTATAGTTCGGACCGTAACTTTTTCTCAAAATGTCATACTTTGACGAAAACTCATTTTCTTTGATTTGCTTACTCTCTCTCTCCTTTACAAATTCACTCATCACTTGTTTGAAATAGCATAATGCTTGTAATCTCAAAATAATCTCATTCCCGAACTTACGTCGGTTAACTTACGATGAAATTTTAACGTACAAAAATGCGGGATGTAACATCTCATTTCCGAGCTTTCATCAATTTATTTATGGCATACTTTCACGTACAAAAATATGGGGTGTAACATCATTCCCTCCTTTGGATCATTCGTCCTTGAATGTTTATTGATTCACTCATCATTCTCATAACCCGTAGCTTTTGCGAATACTTTAATACTCTTCTTGCCATTTAGGCAACTGTTCTGTGAATGAATCCCAAATACCAAGGCAGTCCCCCCTTTAGGCCTCTTTCTCATACAATGACTCGTGGTCGGAATCATTCCAATCTTGTAACTGTTTTTATCTTTTATCATGCAGCCTGTACGACTCTAACTTTGTAAGTGCGCCTATGCGATTCCCTCTCCTTTTTCCTCCAGCTTTTAGCCAATCTCTAGGCGTCACTTTGTAAGCATATACAGAGCTTGAAAAGATGTCTCTTTAGGCATTTATAAGTACAATAAAGTTCTTTGCTCGATACTTTGTTGAACTTACGAATATTATTATATCTTATTTCATAGACCCGATTATCCATTCGTATGACTTTACTGCATCTAGGTAGGTCATACTATACCATAACTTTTACTTCGATTTATCGTTACTGAGGTCTGCTACCAACTCCAGGTTACTCTCGTTGCTTATCCTATATGCATAAATCTAAATCCTTTAATGCTTCTTCATTACTATTCATCTTAAGAATGATGGTCTAATCTCATCTCATACTTTGTAACTTTTATCCATCCATTGTTGATTCACCTCAATATTGATCTACAATATACCACTAATAACTTGAAACTTTTTACGTAATACCTTGTCACTAGGGCTTACGTGCATCGAGGAATATTTGAAGTGATTTTCCTGATCCACTTAGCGGCGATAATGTACTTCAATAACCGTATTTTATAGCATCCTAATGTGATTCACTTACGTGGGTATTTTAATCCCGTACAATTCATGAAATCCTCTTCAAATAATTACTCAATCGAAGGCCCAAACGTCATCCTTTATCTATCACAATTACACCCACATTCCACTACCAGGGCAACATTCCATTCCTTCTAGATGCTATTAGTCTTAGATTCCTTTGAGTTAATTTAGGCTATATTGAACTTTCTATAACTTAGAGAAACCATTAGCTCTCTTGTTTTAATGGGCTTAATCTCGAGGACTTATCCATTCTCGTCACCTTTTCACTTGCCCTTTCTCATCCTTACTCCTGTCATCAAACCTTGTCGCTTTACTATACTTTAGCTTGCGACCTATACGTATCTATTTATACTATTCGCAACCTTCCTTCAACTTGCTTGCACCATAGATTTCCTTATGTTATTTTGGAACATCAATCGAGATATCGTATCGTCTCTAACTCTTCTTTACTCTCTTAACTGGACCTCTCGATACCTAGAAATCACCGCTAGAAGATATGTCACTGATGACGCTGCTATCATTCCTGGATACTGAATCCCCATGCTTCTAGCCTTCTATCCGCAGTATGGACTATTCACAACCTTCTGTATTTAAGTATCTCGTACGTTATCCACCTTTACCTTACTTATCTTAAAGTCTCACATCATATCTCTTATCTCTTTCATGACCTTCCTTCCACATAGGTATGATTCACATCCATAACTTGAAGCTCTATTACAATACTTGCACCTCTGGTGCATACACAATCCGGTGGAAGTTTCATACTGACTTCTTATGAGGCTGGTACTCTTCTAACTGGATTTTTCGTAGGGCCGTTATCGAATATGGTTGTTGTACTATCTCTCTTGTACCTCTGATATTAAGAGTGATTCTGTAATGTTCTCAATCACGATTTATGTAATTTTCTAGGTCCAATAATTAGACTCCTGATCTACTTGGTTGATGTAACTCTTTAGTTTCCTCTTCCCTCTGATCAACCTTTATGTAGGCTTAAGCTATCTTCCGATCTTCGGCTCATGGCATTAGTTATTACTTTAGCCTTTCATGGATGCTATGGAATATCCATGATACAATCTTCTAACAATTCAATCCTTTATCTATGACCTGGACTCAATTCTTTCTTTTTAACTTATACCGGAGTTTTCTACGACTGTATGATTGTCAACATATATGCTGCATGGATAATACTCCGAAATCTTAAGTGCATTCATAACGTAACTAACTCTGGATCATTGATCGAATAATTCCTTTCGTTCCTTCTCAACTTTCTTTAAATGTAAGCACGTACTCTTCCTGGTCGTTTTGCTCCCTTATTGCATGCATACTTAGTTTATCTTAGTTCCCACACATGCCAGAATTTTCGTACAACTCATATGATCTAGACTATTACTTTTGATTTTTACTTCCCGTTCATTAGCCACGGTAGGTGCCACTTTCTTATGGAGTGCATACAATGTTGTAGTGAGACTGCTTTTACATGACCATTACTCCTTCAAGTTACTATGTTTAGGTTGAGGCCTTCTTCCTTATTTTCTCATCTAGTCTTTTGTTGTAGTACTTTGGGAGGATCCTTTAACTCTTGTAAAGCTGCGAGCTTATTACATCGTATACTCGACAGAATTTTTGATGTCCTTCCTCGCCTATAACTATCCGTAGTTACTTACCTCCACGCCTTTGTGCTTGTAGGGTCGTTCCTGAACTAATATTTTGGCTGTCTTCCTAGTGGTACTCTCTTTTATTTTCGTAACACTCATACGGTACCTTTAACTACCCCAACTCCTATCTGAATATTTCTCAAGGGTCACAATATCATTATCTGCAAGACTGAATTCCCCATGTTGGGGTTCACTATGTTCATCTTGCACAATCTGTTGATTTGTCTGTATCCTCTTGTCTAGCCATAACTAGGCTCTTCCTGGATCAACTACTAACTACTCGTGGGACCATTCTCATATCAATATTCTGCGTAATCTTTTTTGGGTTATTTTCTTTGTCTTAACTTACGTCTCGCACAGGCTCCTTCTCTATCAATAACATCTCGGGTAGGAACCCTTACTTTCTCTCCTTGACGTCGTGTTTGCATAATGTTCTGGAGTCGTAGCATATCTATAGGCTTTGAATAGGTGCAATCTTATCCCCTTCTCATTTTTATCGCATTATTCTTTACCATTCCATAGTTACTACAACCATTTAATTTTGACTTAATGCCACATGACTCCATATTCCCCCCTTTAGGGGAGTACTAAGAATTAGTGCTACGACGATCTACCTATAGATGTTTTACCTCTTTCTCTTTGGCGTCTTTTAACAACATCGATGATCCTTACTCGCCTCGCGGTAATCCTTCTGTACCAAGGATAACGAAATTTCTTACTCGCGAGGGTGACACTTAGTATAACTGGCACATACAGTACCTTAAGCTTAACTTTGCCCACATTGCTTGCTTTAGGGAAGCATCTTCCTGAATGACCATTCTCTGAATTTCTCATGAATCTTCTTCTGTTGTCCATTCTATTATCACTGAAACGCAAATATGAAACTCTCATGATGCCGACCATTATCAAATCATTTCGTCCCTAATTCATGTTTAGTTTATCTTGTGCACCAATCCATACTGATTTCTATTACTTTGGGGTCTAACTTTTCCTTTTGATAATCACGTTAGAGTCACGAACTTATTTCTCGAAATGAGGATATGACTGTATGGCCTATACTCTTTTGTTGTCTCAAGGCCTATTACCTCTCATATTTTCCTTTCCTTGTCTATAGACTCTGTAATACTGTCATCTTTTGATCTACTGTTGTCATCCATGTATCACAGCTTACTCATAATGCTTCATTAACTCTCTTCTTATTTCCTACTAACATTTATGTCTATCACTTTATTCTGAAAACTCGAACAAAACATTCTTTTGCTTTTAGCTCCCCTTGCTCCATCTACTGGCTCTTCGGGTTGCCTAACATTCTTTCTCTACTAAGGACGGGAGCCATACTAAGATAATATTTATCCCTTCTAGGCTTCCAGGGCCTATGTTTGTAGTACTCATATTTAGCTGTACTATTTTAGAGTGCACCATCTGGGTGTCTCACAAGGAGATCTATTACCATGTTTGTAATATCCTTCGAAAATGTCCGCTAACGCTAACAATCCATCCAACATTTTGGGTTACTTTAACCCCAGTTAGATCCTGATATCCTGCCTTCTCTTATACTACTTTTGTTAGCCCTCGTAGGGCATAAATGAGATGGATATAGCCAATTGTACATACCTCTGTTATTGTTGAAGGTAACTCAAAAGGCTTATATTCCTCTGCGATAATCTTCATTAGCTGGGTAGCTCGTACTCTTTTTCATCTTGCTTCTTTTACTTGCTGAAACTTGTGTCTACCTTCCGATTCTCTTATACCTTTTTACCGTAAGAGTGGATAAATATTCTAGCCTTAAAGCTCCTTATAAAGAATCTTACACATTGTAGTACACACATGATCTGCTGAAAACCTCACATTTACTCATCATAAGAATCATGCAAAATCGAGTTCCTCTGACTCAACTCTTCCACAACTATATCTCTTATCAATTGTCTTTTTGGATATAGGCATCGTCGTATTATGAATAAGATAGAGTTTAGGAAATTGAGTTCTTACAGCTGAGTTCTACCACATGATCTAGAGTAAGAAGAAAGAATGACAATCCTAAATGCCATGTAGCCTCCTGCTTATAAGTGTGGTGCACAACACACCCATAAACAAGACTATACTAGACACGACTTGTAGACTCCCTAAGACAGAACTGCTCTGATACCACTTTTGTCACGACCCAAACCGATGGGCCGCGATGGGCACCCGGTACCTTACTCAACCGTGCACCAACATAACATATCTTTTCGTATCATACTATCATAGATAACTGAGCCGGAAAGGCTGTCGTGAGATAAGTAGAATACAACATGAAATACCAACTTATACGTAAGACATACGGGCCTATAAGACAAAAATAACCACTCGTACATTGAACATAGGCCGACAAGGCCATACAATCTTTTACGTTCATGACATCTATCTACAAGCCTCTAAGAATACATAATTGTCATAAAGGTCGGGACAGTGCCCTGCCATACAAAAATAATACACATCTAAATCATACTGACCAAACAAGCAACTCCGGAACAAATGGAGCGCACCAATATCTTCCACTGGGTTGATAGACTACTTGGAGGACTTTTGATATGTCTATCGGGACCTGCGGGCATGAAACACAGCGTCTCTGGGCAAAAGGGATGTCAGTACAAATAATGTACCGAGTATGTAAGGAATGAAAATCAGTAAATAATAGACATGAGAGAAACATGGAGTAAAAGACTGGACATGTAAGTCTGAATAGCTCTGTGAATCATTTCATATTTATAATGTCATGCATATGCGTATAAATGTCATACCATGCATAGGTATATGCGTTCATAATATCATCAAGCCTTTGAGGGCATCCCTTCATATTATCTCGGCCACTGTGGGCAAATCATCAACGTATACCAGCTGATCATATGATGGTGCGTATATAATGCCGTAACCTTTTCCCATATCCCATATACATATAATATACACGTATATAACGCCATTTGCTCATGGGTCAATGTATATGTATAAATGCATGAAATGCATAAAAAATACGTTAATAAGATTTCTCGGAATGTCATAAAAATAATATGCATGTCGGATAAACTTTATCAAATACGTATTTTTCTGAGACCCATGAACAGAAGATATAATAATAATTCACATGGGGAATCAAGAATATAGACACCACTAATATTTCTATGAATAGAGTCATTTATGGAAGTTTTGCATTTGCTCATTTCGTTCGTGTTGTATAGATCATGCCAAAAGAAAGAAGATATAACCTTAACATACCTGGACCGATTCTCTTGAAAATCCCTTTAACACCGTATTTTGCGACAAAACATGTAACGGCGGATCGAAGTAGGGAAAAATCTGTATGATATTCTTGAGAAAGATTGCACCGTACTCCCTTAAAGTTTCAACACCTCACGTTGCTAAGATGATTAAGAGATTGTGTTTCAAGAAATCTCGTTGAATTCACGTTGCTAACGTTGGAATCCTTGTATGAATTGGTTGAAGATGTTAGGAAAAATCCGCACGTTACTTAAGTTGGAGAAGTCTTATAAGATTTCTCAAAGTTATGAGCTTCTCCATCCGTTGCCTTGTGTTTTGATTCAAGCATCCTTTTCTTGATTTTTTGAGAAGTCTTTTACTAAGTGGGTGTGGGTCCACTTGTGGCTTAGTTGGCCAAGGACTTTTCCAAGTTTTGCCACATTTTATATGAATTCAAGAGTCATGTTTATATAAGGTCTTTGGCTGCCACGTTAATGTCCATTAGGCTTATCCAAAAATCTTGATTAATTAATTGGTTAATCTCCCACTAAAAATCAATAATTAATCAATTACCCACATAATAAGAATTATCTCAAATTACTACTCACTTTTAATACACTTTATACACCTTACTATCATGGCCATGTGGTACCTTGTATAGTAATAGTCCATAAATACCGGGTATTATAGTTCGGACCGTATTTTTTCTCAAAATGTCAAACTTTGACGAAAACTCATTTTATTTGATTTGCTTACTCTCTATCCTTCACGAATTCACTCATCACTTATTTGAAATAGCATAATGCTTGTAATCTCAAAATAATCTCATTCCCGAACTTACGTCGGTTAACTTACGACGAAATTTTAACGTACAAAAATGCAGGATGTAACATCTCATTTCCGAGCTTTCATCAATTTATTTATGGCGTACTTTCATGTACGAAAATATGGGGTGTAACACTCCTATCTTGATTAAGTCTCAACCTCACAATATAAACTAAGTTAAGCTCAGTGACGATATGCAAGAATTCATAGTGGATTAGTCTTTAGGAGAACCTCTTTCGATTATCCTCATAACTGGGTCTAAACAATAATTCAACTAGCCTCTTTCGATTACTAAGAAGAATCAACGAATTCAACCAACAAGACAATGCAAATATATCACAAGTTATGCCTCTTTCAATTATATAAGCATGTGAATATATATGCAACAATAAATTACTCCAAAATGATTCAATACATAAAACTATAGTTAATATCCACAAACAATTCTCAAAACACCAAATCCATCAATCCCTAAGGAAGAATTACTCCATGGATATGGAGAAATTCATCACAATTAAGTTTAAGTCAAAGAAAAACATAAAACATCCAAACCCTTGTCTTGAGTGAGGATGAATGGTGAAATCCTTGTGCTCTTGCTTCTCCCTCTCCTCCTTAGCTTCCTTAGGTCTAAATTATGTCAAAAGTCCTCAGAATATCATTTTTCTATGTATATATACTAAGTAGGGTCGGTCCCAAACAAATACACCTTCTCCTACGCGAAAAGGACACTTTTCCGGAGTTGGACGTGCGTGGCCGCGCACCTGGAAGTGTGCCCGCGCACTTGGCTGCACACTTCTCACACTGTTCTGCCCCATATGCGCGGTCAGTGCGCGGCTGTGCACTTGCCGTGCACTTTTCACCATGTTCTGTTGGGAATTGAAAAACATGTAAAGCATGAACGTTGTATCCCTTTGCATTAGCTTTCCAACAATATATTGTGCAGCCCAAATAGATTTCCGCGCCAAAGGTTATGTGCATTTTACTAGACACTGCGCTATATGCCTGCTCGATTCTTCGTTTCGTTCCACTATCATCCGTTGATCCCCGAACACGATCCCAGCTTAATTCTTTGGGATTTTACTCAGACTTCAAAATCACTTGAATTCATTCCATAACATCTACATAGCTCGGAATCACTCCTATAAGGCATAAAAGACACAATTAGTGCAAAACACTAGCGATTAAAGCTCAAATTCAACTAAAGTGTAGTAAATTGGAATGTAATAATCGACTAAAACATGAGATTATAGCCTAACATCATCACCCCACATTTAACCCATTGCTTATCCTCAAGAAATCAAACCATACTTTATATAGACACAACCTTACTAAGCAACTCTCCTAACTCATCACACCAAGAATATTTAAAATAGACTAAGCACAATAGTGTAACATCTTCACCTCAAGATTTGACTCACAAGTACCACACATTATTCACAACTCACTCACTTACTCTAACATAGAGGTCAATAATATTACCTTTCCTTCATGAATCATGTGCTCTCACACAACAATAGAGAGTAGTTCCACACACAATAAAAATTAAGAATAATCAAGAACTCAAGATAGAAAGAATTCACTCACTCTCGGAAACAACATTCATATGCCACAAAAGATGAACCATAGGCTTGCCCGTAGTGTACTACTCAACTAATCGAGTTCATTCAGTCAAGGATCAAATAGGACTTTAAATAGTTGTAATGTAGGCTGCGGGACGGGTAGGATACATTTAGATATAAGAGTGACTACACCTCCCTAAGCAATTTAATACATATATTTCATTATTCAAACCTCACACTTATGTCAAACCATACTCCACTTTGACATCAACATGCATTAACTCCCCAAATTATTTAAGAACCATTATATCAAGAGTTACCACTTATCAATGAATCTCGTTCACAACAATACAACTATTTTTATTTTTATTTTTCTTTTTTAATTCAAGTGGATCTTATTTTTTTCAATTCATTGCACCTTTCTCCTTATTTCAATAGTTCCACTCAAAGGCCAAACCAACCACCCCACGCTTCAACTTTTACAAAGTTCATAATAATTTCAAGTGCTCACGAGAGGTAATTGGTTCAAATAGATGATAAATTCAAACAACTGGGTAAGGCTTGTAATGTGGGTGCCAAAGAAATAGGATTACAGGTTCAATGGGGTTAACTACGATTACATAACAATTTGGTGGGTAAACACATATATCTGGCTCAACAAAGAAACGCCTATATCACTTCCAACACTGAAACTACTATTTCGCTTCGCAAACACATGTGGCAAGTTCTAGACAACAAATGTAATGCACAGAATCATACAAACCTCACACACACATGGCACATAACTCACTCATGGTTGGACTCATCAAGACACTCTAGTCAAAGCAGTTAAACAAAGTTAAGATCATACAATTTAAGGTACTTATACAAGAGTCAAAAACTGAGCCTAAGCGTCACAACTAAAACACTTACTAATCTCAAGGCATGATCAAGTCAAGAGATATTTCTTCCATTTCAAATCATAGCACAAGGTTTTCCTACTTCTAAAAACAAAAATCTAACTACACCCGGTTCAAACAAAACCCTTGGATAAGAACCGCGACACAAAAAAAAACCAAGGGGTAATTAATACACTAACTACAAAAAAAAATCTTTTTGCATTTTTCTTTCAACTTAATTCCCTCAAGAAACCCGTCGAATGATATCCATCATCGGGAAAAAACAAAAAATTTAAAATTTTTATGGTTTTGTTTTTTACTTTTTCTCACTCTAACTACTTAAAAGCACAAAACTAAAACTAGCACATATACATACAACATACAAATATCCCCCACCCCACACTTTAAGTTGTGGCATGCCCCAATGACACACAATTAAAAAGCATAAGGTAAAGAAAACTTCCCTGAACTTTCTTCTTTTACAAGAACTTATGAACTCCACCTCTAATTCTGAGTTCATTCCTCGTTTTTGCTCCTTGGAATTCTTTATGGAGCTCACTAAACCCAATTCTTCTAAGGATACCTGCAAGAAACGCTCTTTTCTTTCTTTCTTGTCCTCATCTTGAGCGGTGAATTACACGTTCATGACGATCCTTAACTTGTTTCTGCATTCTTTCCCAGGATCAATCCATACATATTCCTGTAAATCCCAAAAATAAAATCCACATGATCAAAGTTAGAATAAGAAAACAAAGAACAAAGGTCAAGTGAATATTCATCTGGTATGTCCAAGACTATTTGTTTCTCATTCTCTTCTACCAAATGTTGCAAATGTGGAAAGATGGATTGGGGTTTGAACTCTTCTTACGTTGCTTCACACTCAACCACAACCTTATTCTCGATTATCTCAGTTGAATCAGAGTCTTCTTGTACCGTGAAAATCTCCCTCTGTAGACGCTCATCCTCTTGAGTAGGCTCATTTTCGCAGGGTATCTCCTCTATATATTCCCCATTACAATGCAATGAGCTTTCTAAAAGTGTACTTATTATATGACTCACTTGCATTGTTAGGTTGTTAATGGCTTCATCATCTTGTGTAAATCTCTCTACCGGCTTATTTATGAACTTATACACAAGCTCTTCCAAACTATCATTCTCCCCTTGAGGTGGTTGCCTCACTTCGCTTTCACTATAATAAGGTTATTCATCCCAACTAGAGTCAAGATTGTGCCCATATGAATTCCCATACCTGTACGAACTAGAAGCAGAGTGAGACTGTTCAAAATACGAACCATAGGAAGAATAAATACTTGTTTGACAGTCAACCCATAGATGATTTTTACCGCATTTAAAACACATAGCAGACCGCTGATAATATTCAGCTGCTAACTCATCAACCGTTTTCTTAGGCTGGTTGTACTCCATCTTCACACCATTTAGAGTTCAATATCTACAATATCTTCTCCAACTTTTTAGGTACTACAAAACAAATCTTAAAATGAATTTAACTAATAACGAAAATAAAATATAAAGGGGAACAAAAAACTAAAACCTAATTCCTGAATTAGCACCAAAATCTATTTCAAACACCATTGATTACCAATCCCCGGCAACGACGCCAAAATTCTCGGCAACGGCGCCAAAATTTGACGAGCTTGAAACACACACTTAAATATGCTCGCTAGTCGAATATAGTATAGAAAATATCGTATCCATAAGGATTGGATTTAAATAGTGTTTTCGTAACTTTTAGTCTTATTACTATTTAAGATGATCAACAATTTGGATTTGTGTGAATTAAAACTAAAATTAACTAAAAGTCTAAACTATTGACTAATGACAATTGCAACAAGAATAAGCAAAGAAGATATCAATGGGAGAAAATAGGGGTTGATTGGATAGGTGCAAGATACTTATTTGGGAATTAACTCTAGTCGATTCACTTATAAGGTTCAAGTGAGTCTCTCGAATTCACTCAATTATTAGTTCAACGTTTAGTAGAAACTCCTCTCTCGATTAAGTCTTAACCTCACAATATAAACTAAGTTAAGCTCAGTGACGATATGCAAGAATTCATAGTGGATTAGTCTTTAGGAGAACCTCTTTCGATTATCCTCATAACTGGGTCTAAACAATAATTCAACTAGCCTCTTTCGATTACTAAGAAGAATCAACGAATTCAACCAACAAGATAATGCAAATATATCATAAGTTGTGCCTTTTTTGATTATATAAGCATGTGAATATATATGCAACAATAAATTACTCCAAAATGATTCAATACATAAAACTAGAGTTAATATCCACAAACAATTCTCAAAACACCAAATCCATCAATCCCTAAGGAAGAATTACTCCATGGATATGGAGAAATTCATCACAATTAAGTTTAAGTCAAAGGAAAACATAAAACATCCAAACCCTTGTCTTGAGTGAGGATGAATGATGAAATCCTTGTGCTCTTGCCTCTCCCTCTCCTCCTTAGCTTCCTTAGGGCAAAATTATGTCAAAAGTCCTCAAAATACCATTTTTCTATGTATATATACCAAGTAGGGTTGGGCCCAAACAAATACACCTTCTCCTACATGAAAAAGGACACTTTTCCGGAGTTGGACGTGCGCGGTTGCGCACCTGGAAGTGTGCCCGTGCACTTTTCACACTGTTCTGCCCCATATGCGCGGTCAGTGCGCGACCGCACACTTGCCGTTCACTTTTCACTATGTTCTGTTGGGAATTGAAAAACACATAAAACATGAACATTGTATACCTTTGAATTAGCTTTCCAACAATATATTATGGAGCCCAAACGGATTTCCGTGACAAAGGTTATGTGCATTTTACTAGACACTGCGCTATATGCCTGCTCGATTCTTTGTTTCGTTCCACTATCATTCGTTGATCCCAGAACACGATCCCGGCTTAATTCCTTGGGATTTTACTCAGACTTAAAAGATCCAAATCACTTGAATTCATTCCATAGCATCTACATAGCTCAAAATCACTCCTACAAGGCATAAAAGACACAATTAGTGCAAAACAATAGCGATTAAAGCTCAAACTCAACTAAAGTGCAGTAAATTGGAATGTAATAATCGACTAAAACATGATATTATAGCCTACCATCAGTTACTGTACGAAGAAAGATTGAATATGGCATAAAGGAGTTTTTCTTGAAATGAAGAGGGATGCGAGGATCTGATTATCGTTTCAAGTGCAATATGACTTGAGTTCGGAAGGTATAGTTAAAATTTCAGTTGATGTCAATAGGGAAAGTGCAGACTTATATATATGGTGGGCGAGCATGAGCTCAGGAGAATTTATTGATTACATGGTCGTTGCACCAGTGCAACATTGTTGGAAGATGTCGTAAGGAATTCTACAGGTGGGTTATCTTCTGTGAGCAGTTAGCGGTGCTGTGATGTTGATGAAGCTTCTGCGAGGAATATTACTTGCTACCCAGTAAGAGGTCAAGTGTGTGACTGTGGCTGGTGATTCAGAATGTTCATGAAAAGCTTAACAAAAGACTTCGAGAAGTCTGGCATGTTAACAGTGCGAGATCACAGTAATTGAGAAGGAGAAATCCTTGCGGGTTCTAAGTTTATATAATTGTAGCTTAAAGCTAAGTGGGGGAGCCGGGACTGCTATTGACAATTTGATTTCATGGTTATGTGTTAAATTTTAGTTTTGGTCTGAGACATACTTGTGGATCAGCTATGACTTGCAGAGATGGAGGATGACTCGAGTAAGGAAATTCCTGAATACGGGTTATATGGCACTTTATAAAATTATGAAAATCATGGAATGATTAAATTCTTATTTTGAAGAACGTAGTGTGCACGAAGTATGAATTTGATTGGTGGTGTTAAGGCAGGGTTACTTCTTTGGGGGTTGTTGTACTAATGGGGCTTGTTCCTTTTGGCCCATTTGGGTGGTGCAATTTAGATTTGAGCAAAGTGGGTTACTCCCGAGAAAGTTATAATGGGTTCAAGAATTATATATAGCAATTGAGAATGTTTCCGTACTTGTGTATGGATAAAATTTGAGATTTGTATTTGAAGGTGCCGGGACTTGCGGTAATTTTGTATGATTATGGATTCTACATTTCAGTATAAGAAAGGAAAGGGGAACAATTTTAAATTCACATAAGGTATTTTCAGAGTGAGTGTTACGGATGTAGTATTTATGAGGTAATTATGATGTGGTGAGACTTTATAGATGTTTTTGTGGCAATATTCTTGGGTTTGGTGACCTGCGTGGCTTGGTCGAGTTAGAGGGATTCAGTTCTGATAGCTTGGCTATGTGCAAATGGATTTCAAAGTGTTCTTAATGGTTTCTACCATGGGTTGAACCGGATATTTTTTACCAATGTAGGGAACATGTTGTGTATTATGAATTCCTCCTAGAAGGAAACAAGATGAAGGTTAATAAATGACCGAGTATGTAATTTGCCGGTTACCCAAAGTTGATAATGAGATTCTCGTGCTTGTCACATGATGGCATGATACATGTGGTATGTGGCGCGAGATTAAGATTTATATGTACAAGGTGGCAGTTCATTCCTGAAGGGAAGGTCATGAATTCTGGGCAGAATGGTCAGTTTCAGATATTTAGATGAATGTTCTAACTGCTCGATAATCCCCGAGAAGGGCGCGCATTTCAGAAGGCGCATTACGTTTTGGCTTAGTAATGTTCATCGGTATTGCGGTACTAACCTGGTTGATAGATTGCTGATATTCGAATTATTGCTATGTGGCACAGAAGAATTATGGAAGTATTCCTAGTGGGATGATCGTGCATGAAGGATGTGATAGTCATTCGGGTGCTGGGGTTGTGATCAGTTACGGTGGTTCATGTGTTCTATGAATTTGGGGGACTAGGAGTTCTCAAAAGCAAATTGTTTCGGGGCCACAGACTGTGAATATATAGCCAAGTTAACTAGATAATAGTACGTGTTATGTTTAAGTCATTGAGGACTTTTCAGAGGGCTATTTATCCATGCTCAGATTGAATTTAGGTTATAATAAGCTAGAATTGACTGTTAAGCTTTAAGCTATGATGTTTCTCATATATGTAACATTGCGTGAGCTATTTGAGCCGTGTTTGAGGCTACATATGGGTTAAAATCCCTGAACGAACTTGATAAATGCCTCAGTGATGAAAGATTTTCGGTTTGAGCTACGATAACACACTTTGTACATGCCTACACTTTAGCATGTCATTATACCAGTCCAGGAACATGAGAATCTTATCTATCTCATCATATACCTGTTTAAATGCTCCCATGTGATATGTTTGGACTGGAGGCCCGGGATGATACCGGGCGGATTATACTATAGCACGTGAGTTATCCGTGTGGGTGATGTTAATGTGAGCTCTAGGAGAGCTGGTTACCGTTATTAGATTCGTGTGTCTTGGTTCTACTATATATGATGAGCTCATAGCATTGCGACTGTGGTGGTGCTTGTTGAACTTGCAAAATGGTTTTCTTGTATGAGACATTTTTCATTTTTGGTACACGGATTATGTAGTTGTGGATGGAGTTATATTAGTATGGCATGTCTGTGGAATAATTGTGTTTGATAATATAAGGTCATTGGACCTAGAATGGGTACTATCAGGTTTGATTATAACGTGTTGGAAGAATAATTTATAATTCGGCTTAAACAATTAGCTATGGTACCTGTTGAATGAGGGAAAGATCCGTGACCTACTGATCTGGTTGAGTAGTTGTGAGTTCCTGTATGTTTATTTCATTATCGGCAGTGTTTGAATGTTTTCGAACGAGGTTATGTGGAATATAGGGTTTAATACTAGTACTTGATTGGTTTGGAGTAGTTATTGTGATCGGGAATGGTGCTGCGAGCATGCGAGTTGTGTAGTATGTTATGTGATTATATTTGGGGTTATGGTTATGGCTTGATACTGTTTGTTCAGACATACAATGAGTAGATGTGAGATTTGGGTCTTGAAAAGAACTTCTGAATGCTGAAAATTTAATTCCAAGGTTTATGGGCTAAGGTTGAATTAATAATCCTCAATTATGTTGTGTTGTCAGGCCTATATGGAATAGGGTGGCATGGGATCACCCCCGGGTATGTGCATGGTAAGGTGGGACAGTGATTTAAAGGCTTAGGAACAACTCTTGGCACGTTCGAGGATAAACATATGTTTAAGTGGGGGAGAATGTAACGACATGACTTGTCGTTTTGAGTATTGTAGCTATGTCCCCCCATTTACTGCTCAATTTACGCTTTAAAGTTATTATCTGACTTACCCGGGTAATTGGTTCGGGTCCGGTGAGGTTTTGAAATGAATTGAGACCCCTAGTCTCCAAGATGAAACTTAAGTTGAAAAGGTTGACCGGATATTTACTTATGTGTAAACGACCCCGGAATAGAATTTTGATGATTCCAATAGCTCCGTATGGTGATTTTGGATTTAGGAGCGTGTCCAGAAAATAATTTGGAAGTCTGTAGTTAAATTAGGCTTGAAATGGCGAAAGTAGGAAATTTAAGTTTGGAGGTTTGACCGGGAGTTCAATTTTTGATATCAAGGTCGAAATCCAGTTCTAGAAATTTTCTTAGGTCCGTTATGTCATTTATGACTTGTGTGCAAAATTTGAGGTCAATCGGACTTGATTTGATAGGTTTTAGCATCGAATGTAGAAGTTGGAATTTCTTAGTTTCATTAGGCTTGAATTGGGGTGTGATTCGTGGTTTTAGTATTGTTTGATGTGATTTGAGGCCGCGACTAAGTCCATAATATATTTTGATACTTGTTGGTATGTTCGGACGGGGTCCCGAGAGGCTCGGGTGAGTTTGAGAGTGGTTTCAGACAATTTCTAGTCCATTTTTAACTGCTGTATTTTTTTGCTACAGCAGTGTGCATCGCACAAATTTCTGCTGCACATAGCTCACTTTGGAAGCTTATATCTCGTAAGGAATTTGGAGATGATCCAAAAATTGAAGTTGTAGCCCTTTGAGTCTAGTTTCCAGAAATGTAAACCATTCATCATTTGGACATCTGTATAGAAAGTTATGATCGATTAACTGAGGCCTCATACTGTAACTGTTTTGCCTGGCAGTGTGCATCGCAGAAATTTCTGCTGCACGAGACTGATTTTGGAAGCTTATATCTCGTAATCTATAAAGAATTTGGCAATGATCCAAAAATAAAAGTTGTAGCACTTTGTATCTAGTTTTCAAAAATTTAAACCTTGTGGCAGCTGGAGTTGGGTAAAAAACGTTATGGTTCATACACTACAGGTTGTCGGGGAAGAGTTTTTGGAAGAGTTTGGTGTTTTAAGCATAAGCATGTAATGATCCAAAGGTCCATTTTTAGTTCTAGAGATAGAAATTTGATTTCAAGACTTCCGGAAGTTTGATAACGAATTATAGGAATGATCTAGAATGTTTGGTCTAATTTCATCAAGTCGCGATTGGGTTTTTATCGTGAAACATGAGTTAATTGTTTAACGAGCGAAATTGGTATCGCATTGAGCAAATGAGCTCCGAATTGAGTTTCAATTGAACAACTAGGTTTCTATTATTATTTGTGACTCATAAGAACAAGAATCATTGAATTCCGAGTTCATATGATGGAGTTAGAGCCTTTTTAGTGAATAAATAAATTGCAGGTGCAAGCAGGTTCTGGTGCAGACCTTTAGTGATTGAAAATAGACTTTTAGCGACATATTAGTGTTTTTATTGAGCAGCTTTGTTTTTTTAGCTCATTTCAACATTTTTGGGCGAAAGAAAATTGGTTGAGATGATTTTGAGCGAGAATTCACAGGTAAACTTGAGGTAAGTGCCTTGTGATCATTGTTGGTCAATAACATTGAATTATCATTGAGTATTTCGACTAGATTACATGTTTTTGAGGTGAAATTCGAGGATTTGGGGTATGAGATTTGAAAATAAGATTTGAGATTTGGAGGTCGAGTTAATGTCAGAATTTGGTAAATTTGATTTGGTTGGACTCGTGGTTGAATGAGCATTCATATTTTGTAATTTTTTTCAGGTTCCGAAATATGGCCCCCACGGGCGATGTTTGAGTTCAATTTCGGATTTTGTTGGAAAATTAGTATTTTTATATGGAATTAATTTCAATGATTTGTATTGACTGGATCGAATTAATTATGACTAGATTCGAGGCGTTCGAAGGCCAATTCGCGAGGCAAAGGCATAGCGGAGTAAAGAATTACACGGTTTGAGGTAAGTAACATTTCTAAACTTGGTTATGAGGGTATGAATCCCTGAATTTTGTGTGATATCAATTGTTGGAGGCGACGCACATGCTACCTAAATTTTAAAATGTACATTCCATACTCAATCATGTTCATAAATGTGAGGATATTTATGGGATCGGGGTTGCCCGCCTGCAGCAGGCCATATCAGCTTTATCATTATATGGATCGGGGATGCTCGCCTGCAGCAGGCCATATCGGCTTTATATCACGCTTGGGCTAAAGGAGCCCCTTCGGAGTCTGCACCCCCCACAGTGAGCGTAGATGATTTATATTCAGGATAGACTTCCCAGGGCATGGACTTGCCTTATTTATATATGTTCGGGATGGACTTCCCAGGGCATGGATTTACCTTATTGATTCATGATTATGATGAATTTTCCTTGGACATGAATATTGTCCTAGTCATCTATATTTGGGGATAAATTTACCCCTCGGCTGGATTGGCCTTATACGGTATTGAGTCACTGACTGACAAGTGATGTGTGTGTGTATATATATATATATATATATGGGATGGATCTTCCCTAGGTTGGATTGGTCATATATAGTACTAAGTTTAACTGTTGAACTTGAAAGCATGCCTACATTTCTGTACTGTTATTTCTTTATAGGATTGTACCTGCTGAGCTCGTCACTACTTTCAGCCCAAAGGTTAGTCTAGTTAGTTATTGAGTTGGTTGTACTCATACTATACTCTGCACCTCGTGTGCAGATCCAGGTGCTTCTGGATACGGCAACTGTTAGATCTCATAGTATTATAAGTTGGAGACTATCAAGGTAGCTGCATAGCATCCGCTGACCTTGACTCTCTTCCTTTCAGCTATTGTATTGTTCTATATTTTCAGACAGTGATTTTATCAGTCAGACTTTGTTATCATTTAGATGCTCATGTACTTAGCGACACCAGATTTTGGGAGTGTATTTTATATCAATATGTGTGGGACTTTTCTATTAAATTTATGTATTATGTTTTCAAACTTAAAGAAATTGTGGCTTATTAGGTTGTCGGCTTGCCTAGTATTGAGATAGGCGCCATCAAGATATGCCGATTTTGGGTCGTGACACACCGGAACCATTCAAGAAAACAAGTTCTATGTAATCGAAGAGGACATGAGATACAACGCTTTGCTTGGAAGGCCATGGATTCACAACACGAGAGCAATACCCTCAACATTACACCAGGTGCTGAAATTCCCGATGCTCGAAGAAACCAAAACAGTGTACGGGGAACAACCGGCCGCAAGGAGATGTTCGCAGTCGATGAGATGATCTCGACATCCACACTCTCAGTATCTAAGGGTTCAGATCCGGTGATAAAAAATGGGGCCAAATAACAATCACATATACCAACCTCGACAAAATCGGAAGAGCGGGGAATAGACGAGGGTGACGATTAGTCCCTAGGCCTTTCATAACCCCGATGATTCCGACGCTACGAAATCAACGATCGAGGAACTGGAGTAAGTCGTAATAAGTGAACACTTGCCCGATCGAAAGGTATACCTGGGCACGAGGTTAAACCTAGAGCTCAAGAAAAAACTCATTCAATTTCTTATAGCTAACAAAGATTGTCTTGCTTGGTCCTACCTCGATATGACAGGGATACCACCGAAAATAACCACTCACAAACTAAGCTTGGATCTGAAGTTCCACCCGGTCAAGCAGAAGAGGAGGCCCCAGTCCGAGGTAAAACATACTTTCAAGAAAGGGGATAAATTAAGAATGTGTATAGACTATAAGAATTTGAATATTGCATGTCCCAAGGACTCCTTCCCATTGCCCAACATCGATGGCATGATCGATGCCACGGCCGACCACGAGATCCTCAATTTTCTCGATGCCTACTTGGGGTACAACCAAATACAGATGAAACCGGATGATCAACAAAAACCTCATTTATCACTAAATACAGCACATACTGCTATAACGTAATGTCATTCGGGTTAAAGAACGCTGGTGCCACTTACCAACGCCTAGAAAACCGGATGTTCGAAGAATAAATAGAAAAATCAATGGAAGTTTACATTGACTATATGTTGGTTAAGTCCTTGCGAGCAGAGGACCATTTAAAACACTTGCAAGAAACCTTCAACGTATTGAAAAAATACAACATGAAGCTGAACTCGGAGAAGTGTGCGTTCGGAGTTGGATCAGGTAAATTCCTCGGATTCATGGTATCCAACTGGTGAATCGAGATTAACTCATTAACCCCAATAAGATTAAAGCCATCGAAGATATCACGATTGTAGATAACATAAAGGTAATGCAAAGGCTAACCGGGCGCATAGCCGCTCTGGTGCGATTCATCTTAAGGTCCTCGGATAAGAGTCACCGATTCTTCTCATTATTGAAGAAAAAGAGTAACTTCTCATGGACTCCGGAATGCCAATGGGCCTTGGAAGAGCTCAAGCAATATCTATCGATCCCACTGCTTCTCCACACGCCGAAGATAGATGAACAACTATACCTATACTTGGCGGTCTCGAATATAGCGGTAAGTGGAGTCCTGGTCCGAGAAGAAAAAGGTACGCAATTTCCAATTTACTACGTTACCAGAACTTTAGGTGAGTCCGAAACTAGATACTCTCACCTAAACAAATTAGCACTTGCTTTGCTAAGCGCCTTTAGGAAGTTGAAACCGTATTTTCAATGCCACCCCATACGTGTTGTGACTACTTACCCATTGATAAATATAATGCATAAACTCGAACTCTCGGGACGGTTGGCTAAGTGGGTCGTTGAGGTCAGCGGGTACGATATTGAATATCGTCCTAAAACCGCCATTAAATCTCAAATTATGGCAGACTTTGTAGTCAATTTTACGTCGGCGCTGGTACCCGAAGTCGAAAGAGAGTTATTATTGAACTCGGGGACTTCTTCGAGGATCTGGGCCCTCTTTACAGATGGTGCCTCGAACGCGAAGAGGTCCAGACTTGGCATCGTGTTAAATTCACCAAAGGGAAATGTAGTTAGACAATTTATTAGAACTATAAGATTGACTAACAATGAGGCCGAATATAAGTCCATGATTGCAGGTCTCGAACTAGCCAAAAGTTTGGGGGCGAAGGTGATCGAAGCTAAGTGTGATTCACTCCTTGTGGTAAACCAAGTTAATGGGACCTTCGGGGAAAGAGAAGAACGAATGCAGAGATACCTAGATAAATTATAGGTAACACTACACCGGTTCAAGGAATAGACTTTACAACACATGCCTCGTGATCAAAACAACGAGGCCGATGCCCTCGCTAATTTGGGGTCGTCGGTAGAAGACAATGAGCTCAATTTAGGGGTAGTCGTACAACTAATGAAATCGGTAGTCTAAGAGGGCCATGCCGAAATAAACTCAACGAGCCTAACATGGGATTGGAGAAATAAATACATAGAACACCTGAAAACCAAAAAATTGCCCCGGCCCTACGTACGAAGGCAACCCGATTTAGTTTGTCTGAGGATGGAACCTTAGTCAGAAGAATTTTCGATAGCTTGATCGCGATATGTTTGGGACCAGGAGATACCGAATACGTTTTGAGGTAAATTCACGAAGGCACCTGCGGAAATCATTCAGGTACCGAAGCACTGGTCCGAAAAATAATCAGGGTCGGTTACTACTAGATTAATATGGAAAAAGATGTGAAAGAATTTGTACGAAGATATGATGAATGCCAAAGGCATGCTCCGATGATTCATTGAGCCGAAGAGCTGCTACATTTGGTCTTATCACCATGACCATTCATGAAATGGGGGATGGACATCGTTGGCCCGCTTCCACGAGCACCCGATAAGGCCCAATTTATTTTGTTTATGACTGACTATTTTTCGAAATGGGTGGAAGCCCGGGCATATGAGAAGGTCAGGGAGAAGGAGGTCATCGATTTTATCTGGGACCATATCATATGTCGGTTCGAAATACCGGTTGAAATTGTGTGCGACAATGGGAAACAGTTTACTGACAGCAGAGTAAGCAAGTTTCTCGAAGACCATAAGATCAAAAGGATCTTATCAACTCTCTACTACCCTAGTGGGAACGAACAAGCAGAATCCACCAATAAAACCATAATCCAAAATCTCAAAAAAAGGTTGATCGATTCCAAAGGAAAAATGGAAGGAGATCCTACACGAAGTCCTGTGGGCATATCGTATGACTTCGAAATCTAGTACCGGGGCCACCCCGTTCTCACTAGTTTACGGCACATAAGCTATGATACCTGGCGAAGTCGGAGAACCGAGTCTCAGGTTCTGATACACTGACAAAGAAACAAATAATGAGACCCTGAACACAAGTTTGGAGCTACTAGACGAGAGACGTGATGCCATCCTCATTCGAATGGCGGCCCAGAAACAACAAATCCAGAGATATTACAATCGAAGAGCCAACCTTCGACACTTTAATGTCGGGGACTTGGTATTGAGGAATGTCACATTAAACACTCAAAATACGAACGAAGGAAAGCTAGGATCAAACTGAGAAGGCCCGTATCAGATTATTGAGATCGCTAGAAATGGGTCGTACAAACACGGAACAATGAACGGTAAACAATTACCGAATAACTGGAACATAACCCACTTAAAGCGATATTATTGATATGGTACGACCCCGACCATCTTCTTTTACTAAGCTACATTTTTAACTAACACTTGCAGGTACCCTACGTAATTTTTTTGGCCTGAAAGCACGCGTTGCACTCTTTTTTCCTTGATCCGATTTTGTCCCAAATGGGTTTTCCAGCAAGGTTTTTAATGAGGCAACAGTGAAATCGTACTAACTTAGAATCGAAGTCAACAATATTCGAGGCTTCTCTACAATAAACCCCGAACACTGGGGCATAATCCGGGGGGGAATGATTTTTGATTCTTGTGCTCGAACAATCTAGGCTCGCTTAATAAGATTTAAATAAGATTTTATGTAGAGGCCAAACTGTCACAACCCAATTTCACTTATAGGTCGTGATGGCACCGGACACCGCTGTTAGACAAGCCAACAATAAATACTAAATAAATTCTCATTTTAATATTTTTGAAGTCATAGTTGTTCCCCTCAATTAAATAGCAGAAGATGACATTTACCAAATACGTACTAATATCTTTAAAAATTTCCAATACAGTGCAACCCATAATCATCCCAAAACCCGATGTCACAAGTGCATGAGCATTTACTAGGGAATTAAAATAAAATACAACATCTGTCTAGAATACAAATTAGACAGGAAAATATAATAACTCTGAAGGAGACTCTATTAGATGCGGATCGTAATATAGAATGCAGCTCACCTATGTCCCCACAATTATTAACCACACCTCTGCGCCCACAAGGCCGCTATACATATATGTACCTGAACAATAAAATGTGCAGCAAGTACAGTATGAGTACAAAAATAATGTGTACCCAGTAAGTATCAAGCCTAATCTCGAAGAGGTAGAGACGAGATGGATGACTATGACACTCACTATGGGTCAATAATATTAAATAATCATAAAAATAGAAATATTTATATCAACGTGATTCATAGAGTTAACAATAATTTTATTGTACCAGCAGAGGTAACTAAATTCCTTCAATTCCAATAATTCTCAATATATTAATTAAATTCCTTCAATTCAAATAATTTCTAATCTATTAATTAAATCCTTCAATTTCAATAAAAATTCCAATTTATCAAATAGCTTTACAAGCTGCAATTTAATTTCAATAAATTTCCAATTTATCAAATAGCTTTACAAGCTGCAATTCAATTTCAATAAATTTCCAATTTATCAAATAGCTTTACAAGCTGTAATAAAATGTCCAAGTATCGTGTAATTATTATTATTATTAAGCACGATTTCTGCTGAGGTCGTACGACCCGATCCAGAGTTTCGTGTACACTGCCGAGGGACGTGCGGCACGATCCATAGATGTATCTATCCTGCTGAGGCGTTCGGCCGCTCCACAAGAAAGGAGGACATTTTCTTATGTACCTCCAGAAGGAGAGTATATTTATTATAAGATAAATTCGGGAGGAAGAACAATTTCTTTTAACAATTAATTAATTTAAACAGAAAATCAAGCATATGAGGTTTCCATCCTTTAATATCTTTATCTGAAAATTCATAATATATATATATATATATATATATATATATATATATATATATATATATATATATATATATATATATAAAGAATACAATTTACACAAGTAATCCATGCTTTGAGTCCTAAACTACCCAGACTTTAGCATTAATAGTAGCTACGTACGGACTTTCGTCACCTCGTGCGTACGTAGCCCCCGTAATTAGCAACGATTATTCAATTTAATCCCTATGGGGTAATTTTTCCCTCACAAGATTAGACAAGAGACTTACCTCATCTTGCTCCAATTTAATCCACTAGTAGGCCTTTTCTTCGATTATCCAACTTCAATTGACTCGAATCTAACCAAAATAATTTGATACAATCACTAAAATTTATAGGAATCAATTCTATAAGAAAATACTACATTTTCAATAAAAACCCCAAAATTAATTAAAAATTCGTTTGTGGGGCCCATATCTCGGAATCCGATGAAAGTTATAAAATCTGATAACCCATTCAATTACGAGTCCAACCATACCAGTTTCACTCAAATCCGACTCCGAATCGATACCGAAATCTCAAAATTTCGTTTCTATGAGATTTCTAAAAAATTTCAAATTTCAATCTCAAAACACTAATTAAATGGTGAAAACAATGATATATTTGTGTATATAGACCAAATCCTAGTTGGAATCACTTACCCCAAATGTCTTTCCTTGAAAATCTGCCAAACGTCACCTCTGCTCAAGCTCAAGTTTGTCAAAAATGGCAAATGGGTCGATTGCCTCTGTTTTTATAACTTACAGATCTGCCCAGTTCGATCTCGGGAGCTCGATCTTGGGAGCTCGATCTCGGGAGCTCAATCTTGGTAGCTCGATCTTGGGAGCTCGATCTCGGGAGCTCGATCTCGGGAGCTCGATCTTGGGAGCTCGATCTTGGGAGCTCGATCATGGGAGCTCGATCTTGGGAGCTCGATCTTGGGAGCTCGATCATGAGAGCTCGATCTTGGGAGCTCGATCTTGGGAGATCGATCTTGGGAGCTGGATCTCGGGAGCTCGATTTTTGGGCCTCGATCTTGGGCCCGATCACAACCCAGAATTTCCAGCACAAGAGAAAAATTGCAGCACCTGTTTAAGTCCAATTTTTGATCCGTTAACTATCTGAAACTCACCCAAGGCCCTCGGGACCTCAACCAAATATATCAACAAGTCCTAAAACATCATACGAACTTAGTCGAACCTCTAAATCACATCAAACAATGCTAAAACCACGAATCATACCCCAATTCAAGCTTAATGAAACTAAGAATTTTCAACTTCTACATTCGATGTCGAAACCTATCAAATCAACTCCGATTGACCTCAAATTTTGCACACAAGTCATAAATGACATAACAGAGCTATAAAAATTTTCGGAACTGTATTCCGATTCCAGTATCAAAAAGTCAACTCCCTGATCAAACTTCCAAACTTAAATTCTTGTTTTAGCCATTTCAAACCTAATTTCACTACGGACTTCCAAATAAAATTTCGATCACGCTCCTAAGTCCAAAATCACCATACGGAGCTGTTGGAATCATCAAAATTCTATTCCAGGGTTGTTTGCACATAATTCGACATCCGGTCACTATTTGAACTTAAATATATTTTTTTAATCAAAATTTCATATCTCGGGCTAGGGAACTCGAAATTTGATTCCGGGTATACGCCCAAGTCCCAAATCACGATACGGACCTACCGAAACTGTCAAAACACTGATCCGAGTCTGTTTGCTCAAAATGTTGACCAAAGTCAAACTTGGCCTTTTAAAGCCAACTTAAGGAACGAAGTGTTTCGATTTCAACCCAAACACTTCCAAATTCTGAACCAACCATCCCCACAAGTCATAAATCATTTAAAGCACATACGGGAGGTTTTATTTAGGGGAACGGGGTTCTAAAAGTCAAAACGACCGGTTGGGTCGTTACATTCTCTCCCACTTAAATATACATTCGTCCTCGAACGTGCTAAGGAGTGTTCTGGAGTTATCCAAAATTACTGTTTAACACCTCGTGCACCTACCCATGCTACCACACCCAGTTGAGCACATTAACTCGAGCCAATCTTAAAATTCTCCCATTTATTTAGGCAAATAAGCCTTAGAGCTCAATTCTAACATCCAGAATTCTCCACCATGCATGTTTCCAACCTATGAATGTCATATAAATCACTACACGATGCACTAATAGAGGATTGCATACCTTTGTTGAATTTAGACCATGCACCGCATCATTCATATGACTATAATAACATCCTCCGATAACAATAGCCAAAATTCCACGAATCTGATGTTCACAACACACCTCATGATACATATAAGTCATGTTCCAACTCTTGAAATGCTTCCACGATGGAAGAAATGTGTAGAAATTCATAATCAACTGCCGAGTCAACAATTATTGAGTTTCTCCTTCTGACAAGAACCATTGCCTTATTATAACCAAATAATGGTATTTGCTCTTTATTACACTCCATATAATCCGATCGCACTGATCCCAAATCCAACAATCTCGTCTCACCAAGTATAAGTTGCTCAGGCAATAAACCAACTCAGACACGATCAAAAAGCCTCATATGATGCCACGATGAGCTAATAAGCTACGGACTCGATTGCGATACATAAGAAAAACGAACTCTGGAAAGGATTACTCAACCCACGTGACTAATTAGACAAACTGAAAAGGTGTCATGAACCTTCCTTAGAAAATGGGACACAAACACACAAAATAGAATATAGGGGACTGTACTCATCACACTGTTGCGACGTGCAACCCGATCCACACATGATACCGTTGCGGCGTGCAACCCGATCCAAACAACATACCCGTGGCGGCGTGCCACCCGATCCGCACAAAAAGAATCTATAAGAAAATACTTACCGAGCTAAAATGCTCATTACTACAAAATATCCGAATATCTGACACAAGCACGCTCAGTGCATAATATTATCCCTGGAAGGACCGACAGCGCCATACGCTGCAAAACTCAAGCACAACTAAGGTGCGATATATGATCTGAATCTCGAGAGCCATCCTACTCACATAACACCATCGCTACGCGGAACCTCATCACATAAGAAATTTATCAAGCCATTTCATAACTCACACGACACAATATAGTATTAAAAGAAATAACTGACGACAAAACTACATCCAACGTCCGAATACTCCAACATATGAAGCTTTTATGCTGAAATGAACACATCCGGCCTGATATATAGCCCGTATTCATATTTAAATACATCCACAGACCTCAAGCCGATTCTGATCGCATTGTACTAGGCTAATAACCTTTCAAGGATCCATAATAACACTTTTTCCCATAACACACAAGAATAGCCATCATAATCGGAACAACTTCCATAGTCCACAACCAAATGAACAGAGCGCCCTCCAGGCATAAATTCTCGAATCAGCGATATTACCACAATCTTCATACTTGGTTTCAATCTTTACTCAATCAAGTGACTACATGTCACTCTTACATAATATTTCCGTGAGACACGCTCCCACGACCTTTCGCACCAGGTAACAAGTCTGCACATACATGCTACCAGTTACACTAATGTTGTAAAGCGTATCAAAAATCCACAAATCAACACACAAGGTCTCTTACACCTGACATCGACCTTAGATGATGCCAAAAACAATACCATCTTACTTTAAACATCTAAATCCCTTTCCTGCTCATCCGAGCTCATGACATCCTCGTCAACACCGAACAGAAATCTTAAATCCTCAACTTTCGAATCCCATGCTACTTAGTGCACTTAACCACGCCAATGCGCAGGAGTACAAGAATTCCATCATAACTCCCGAACCACTAATAGATTAAACACTTCATCATATAGAGACCTTCTTCTTAACTCATTTCAAGAAAACCATTGCAACACGTGACTGAATTCCCATATCCGTAGAAAATACCGGCCACAAGTAGTGGTCTAAGCCACCGTAACTTTTCCAGGATCCCTCTACACATTACATGCCATAATACTTGAA
Organism: Nicotiana tomentosiformis; assembly: GCF_000390325.3. NCBI lineage: Eukaryota > Viridiplantae > Streptophyta > Magnoliopsida > Solanales > Solanaceae > Nicotiana > Nicotiana tomentosiformis. Next base: position 9,210,952 of record NC_090816.1, on the reverse strand, counting down.
TTCCTCCAGATAAAATCAATTACGACGGCCGCCAAGCCTCGCACGTACTGCCACAAGTTACATGCATAACTCTATGCGTTGAAGGAACTGGTCATTGCCACCATCATGGCGATTCAACCATTGTTAGCCGACCCGTCTTTTTCTCAATTTATTCTCAACTTGCCTTAGAAATAATAATAGCTTCATTCATTACATCACGAACTCAAATCTGCACTCATCCCAAGTAACCTTATTTCACGAGACCACGCTGTTTCAAAATCCATAAATTATCTCATACCCCTCCTTGTGCGCACTTCTTCATATTCAACTGTTACACCCATTCTGATACTTCTTTTATGAATCCGAAGTTATTTTCTTCCGTTTATCAAATTCTACACCACAACCTAAAGATAACGCAGAGTACTCCAAGCCCTGTTTCATAATCTGCTGCAAAAGCTCGATACTCAACCATACTACGAACTCGAGATCCTTAGACACCACACTTTAAATTTTTGAACCCGCTAAGACCGTTAATGAGAGTCACTTGCTCTGAATTGTTCTCAAACATGATCAATTCTAAGGCCCTGCTAGCACATGGACACTTTATCAAGGAAACATCCGACTGTCTCACTTTCCTGTGCATTACATCTACACGAAGCATAAACTCTGAGTCTTCCAAAAAACTTAATATGAATTGATAAGGCCAAATATGGCATACATTCCCCAAATCCTTTGCTCAAATTACCAGTGGTGTTTTCTTTCCTTAGTTGCAATGACCCATCAATACACCAATAACCAGAAACCGCACAACTTGACACTACACAATCTAATCATAGACGATGGGGCTCTCCCACTTAGCTTGAAGCTACAATTACAAAATTCTAGAATCCACCGAGATTCTTTCTTCATCGTTGACATGATCCTGCATACGCAACTCGCCAAAGTTTCTCGAAATCCTTCTATTAACCTTTAATAAACACTGAACCACTAGCCACATTTACATATTAAATCTCTTACCGGGTAGGAAGTAGAATTCTTCACAGAAGCTTCATCAACACCACGCGACCGCTAACCTGCTCACAGGAGATAACCCACATGCGGAAATTACATGCCGACATATTCCAACGTCACTGCACTGGGTGCAATTACTACGAAATCAGTAGATCATCCCGAGTCTGAGCTCATTCACCAGCTGCACCAGTCCGTTCACTCCTCATGGACATCAACTAAAGGTGCGACAATACATTCCAATCCAAAGTCATGTTGTATCCTTCTTCATATCAAGCAACTCCCTCATGTTGTATCCAATCTTCCTCAATATAGCAGCCAATATTCTAAATTAAGTCCGTAGACCTAGTCACTATCTATTTTACATCCCAAATCACTCCAAACTTTCCTCAAAACATGTAATCATCCTACCACGTAACCCATGTGCTACCTTGCCACTCTCCCACTTTGGTCAACCATCTCCTTTAAGCAACTACTCTGCTTCTGATTTCTTACACTTGGCCTTTTCGGAACCTAACCACCGCAAGGAACCTTCCACATATCCTTTCTCATCCTTCGCTGCCTAGTTGTTGCCTTAACTCAAAATCTGTCTCTGTAGCACTTAAACCAATAGCTCGCTACCAGCTTTAAACCTTTCTGACGATCATCCTTCTCGAGACATCAATACTAGAAACGCTGCTTCGATCCTGAATTATTGCACACCGCGATCTCTAATGACTGCCTCCCATATACCAATTCCTAACACCCCGTCGTGAAGGCGAGTTGAAGAAAACCATAACACTGGCGAACCTTAATGCATTTTACAAGGCGATGACACCATATCAAAATTGAGAACTCTACCATACTCGAAAATATCAAGCTTCGTTACTCCATCAACCCCAAACATGAACATTCATAGTCTGATTGCCTTTTCTCCGCTGGAATTAAAACATGGAACCTCTGAATCATGTACTGAGAAAACCTTCTTTCAAGTCGTTTACTGCCTTGACACATAGACGAGCATTTTTCCATTTCATAAATACTGTGCGATAACAACGCACGAATCGTCATAACAATCAATGCCAAATCTCAAAACCTTAGGTAGTACTGATACTTAATTTGAAATGACAGAGCGGCCTTTCGCAAGGCGATGACAATAGCCCAATTAATTACACAAGGAGAAGTATTTTGTACTACATTTGTAGTACCATTAAAATTTTCCTCGATCCTCAATGTATAACAAGCGCTTCACATCGCATAAGATTGAATAGGAAGGAAATGTAGGCATAAGACTCAAAGGAATCGAATCGCACGATGAGGAATCAAAATGGGAAGTATTCCTAACAGCCCTGTAGCCTCTCAAATATAAGCACAGACGTCTCCGTACCGATCCGCAAGACTCTACTAGACTTGCCCATGACTCGTGAGACCTAAGTGAACCTAGTGCTCTGATACCATGTTGTCACGACCCAATTTCACCTATAGGTCGTGATGGCGCCGGACACCGCTGTTAGACAAGCCAACAATAAATACTAAATAAATTCTCATTTTAATATTTTTGAAGTCATAGTTGTTCCCCTCAATTAAATAGCAGAAGATGACATTTACCAAATACGTACTAATATCTTTAAAAATTTCCAAAACAGTACAACCCATAATCATCCCAAAACCCGGTGTCACAAGTGCATGAGCATTTACTAGGGAATTAAAATAAAATACAACATCTTTCTAGAATACAAATTAGACAGGAAAATATAATAACTCTGAAGGAGACTCTATTAGATGCGGATCGTAATATAGAATGCAGCTCACCTATGTCGCCACAATTATTAACCACACCTCTGCGCCCACAAGGCCGCTATACATATATGTACCTGCACAATAAAATGTGCAGCAAGTGCAGTATGAGTACGAAAATAACGTGTACCCAGTAAGTATCAAGCCTAATCTCGAAGAGGTAGAGACGAGATGGTTGACTATGACACTCACTATGGGTCAATAATATTAAATAATCATAAAAATAGAAATATTATATCAACGTGATTCATAGAGTTAACAATAATTTTATTATACCAGCAGAGGTAACTAAATTCCTTTAATTCCAATAATTCTCAATATATTAAGTAAATTCCTTCAATTCAAATAATTTTTAATCTATTAATTAAATCCTTCAATTTCAATAAAAATTCCAATTTATCAAATAGCTTTACAAGCTGCAATTTAATTTCAATAAATTTCTAATTTATCAAATAGCTTTACATGCTGTAATTCAATTTCAATAAATTTTCAATTTATCAAATAGCTTTACAAGCTGTAATAAACTATCCAAGTATCGTGTAATTATTATTATTATTAAGCACGATTTCTGCTGAGGTCGTACGACCCGATCCAGAATTTCGTGTACACTGTCGAGGGACGTGCGGTACGATCCATAGATGCATCTATCCTGCCTAGGCGTTCGGCCCGCTCCACAAGAAAGGAGGACATTTTCTTATGTTCCTCCGGAAGGAGAGTATATTTATTATAAGATAAATTCGGGAGGAAGAACAATTTCTTTTAACAATTAATTGAGGTTTCCATCCTTTAATATCTTTATCTAAAAATTCACATATATATATATATATATATATATATATATATATATATATATATATATATATATATATATATATATATATATCAATTAATATTAATTAAACAAAGAATATAATTTACACAAGTAATTCATGCTTTGAGTCCTAAACTACCTGGACTTTAGCATTAATAGTAGCTACGTACGGACTCTCGTCACCTCGTGCGTACGTAGCCCCCGCAATTAGCAACGATTATTCAATTTAATCCCCATGGGGTAATTTTCCCTTCACAAGATTAGACAAGAGACTTATCTCGTCTTGCTCCAATTTAATCCACTAGTAGGCCTTTTCCTCGATTATCCAACTTCGATTGGCTCGAATCTAATCAAAAATAATTTGATACAATCACTAAAATTTATAGGAATCAATTCTATAAGAAAATACTACATTTTCAATAAAAACCCCGAAATTAATTAAAAATTCGTATGTGGGGCCCACATCTCGAAATCTGACGAAAGTTATGAAATCCGACAACCCATTCAATTACGAGTCCAACCATACCAGTTTCACTCAAATCCGACTCCGAATCGATACCGAAATCTCAAAAATTCGTTTCTATGAGATTTCTAAAATTTTCCAAATTTCAATCTCAAAACACTAATTAAATGGTGAAAACAATGATATATTTGTGTATATAGACCAAATCCGAGTTGGAATCACTTACCCCAAATGTCTTTCCTTGAAAATCTGCCAAACGTCGCCTCTGCTCAAGCTCAAGTTTGTCAAAAATGGCAAATGGGTCGAATGCCTCTGTTTTTATAACTTACAGATCTGCACAGTTCGATCTCGGGAGCTCGATCTCGGGAGCTCGATCTTGGGAGCTCGATCTCGAGAGCTCGATCTTGGGAGCTCGATCTCGGGAGCTCGATCTTGGGAGCTCGATCTCGGAAGCTCGATCTTGGGAGCTCGATCTCGGGAGCTCGATTTTTGGGCCTCGATCTTGGACTCGATCACAGCCCAGAATTTCCAGCAGAAGAGAAAAATTGCAGCACTTGTTTAAGTCCAATTTTTGATCTGTTAACTATCCGAAACTCACCCGAGGCCCTCGAGACCTCAACAAAATATACCAACAAGTCCTAAAACATCATACAAACTTAGTCGAACCTCTAAATCACATCAAACAACGCTAAAACCATGAATCATACCCCAATTCAAGCTTAATGAAACTAAGAATTTTCAACTTCTACATTCGATATCGAAACCTATCAAATCAACTCCGATTGACCTCAAATTTTGCACACAAGTCATAAATGACATAACAGAGCTATGAAAATTTTCGGAACTGTATTCCGATTCCAGTATCAAAAAGTCAACTCCCCGGTCAAACTTCCAAACTTAAATTCTTGTTTTAGCCATTTCAAGCCTAATTTCACTACGGACTTCCAAATAAAATTCCGATCAAGCTCCTAACTCCAAAATCACCATACGGAGCTGTTGGAATCATCAAAATTCTATTCCGGGGCCGTTTGCACATAATTCGACATCCGGTCACTATTTGAACTTAAATATTTTTTTTTAATAAAAATTCCATATCTCGGGCTAGGGACCTCGAAATTTGATTTCGGGCATACGTCCAATTCCCAAATCACGATACGGACCTACCGAAACTGTCAAAATACTGATCCGAGTCTGTTTGCTCAAAATGTTGACCAAAGTCAAACTTGGCCTTTTAAAGCCAACTTAAGGAACCAAGTGTTCCGATTTCAACCCAAATACTTTCAAATCCCGAACCAACCATCCCCACAAGTTATAAATCATTTAAAGCACATACGGGAGGTTTTATTTAATGGAACGGGGTTCTAAAAGTCAAAACGACCGGTTGGGTCGTTACACAAACGGTCGATTGACCCGTGCCCACATAGATCACCCGAGCCCAGACACAAAATACAAGTTTAACTTTGTATATACGCATAAAATTGGAAGGAAGTCTATGCCTTTTGGATAAAAGTTTCCTGTCCTTTCAAAAGATTTTTTTGTTTGGTTCCCCGAAAAGACATCGAGCCCAAGAGCCACTTCACTCGAGTACTGCCACTTAAGGCATTACCTAAATTAAAAGGCTACGACCATTCCGGGATAACAAAACCCGAGGGAACGAAGCTTATTTGGCATTGCCCGAATTAAAAGGCTATTAAAAGGCCATTTCGGGATAAGAAAACCCGAGGGCACAAAGCTTATTTGACATTGCCCGAATTAAAAGGCTATGGTCATTCCGGGATAACAAAACCTGAGGGCACAAAGCTTATTTGGCATTACCCGAATTAAAAGGCTACGGCCATTCCGAGATAATAAAACCCGAGGGCACGAAGCTTATTTGGCATTGCCCAAATTAAAAGGCTACGGTCATTTCGGGATAACAAAACCCGAGGGCACGAAGCTTATTTGACATTGCCCTAATTAAAAGGCTACGACCATTCCGGGATAACAAAACCCGAGGGCACAAAGCTTATTTGGCATTGCCCGAATTAAAAGGCTATGGTAATTTCGGGATAAAAAAAACCCGAGGGCACGAAGCATATTTGGCATTTACCAAACTCGAAAAGACTATGATTATACAAAAAACGGCTCGGAGACGTCTGAAGCCCGTGACAAAAGGTACCTTCGGCAAAATGTTAAAGGAATTATAAGTACTTTGGGAAAAAATTTCGATCATACCGAATTGCATTGCCTTAAGAAAAATCAAAGGCAAAACCTGTTCGAACCCCGAACATGAACTAGCTATTTAGTGCTAAGGCATTTCAATCTTTGCAAAATGTAAAGAGAAAGACAAAGCAAAAACTCAAGAATTATTGAAAAACTTGTATTTTATATATATATATATATATATATATATATATATATATATATATATATATATTTTACAAAGGCATAACGAGCGCTGACAAAAAGTACAAAATACAAAGAAGAAGAAACAAAATCAAACAGAAGTCGCATGATCTTGGCCGGAGCCCGCCTCATCACCGGAATTCCCGGGGTATTCTCCATCCTCGGACCCGCTTGATTCCTCAGAATCCTTCTCCTCGGGATAGGCCAGCTTCCTGGCCTCAGCTTCGACCACCTTAACATCTTTGATCTCGACTGATAAGTCAAAACCCCGAGCGTGAACTTCCTCGAGGGCCTGCCTTCGAGATTGCCGCTTCATATGCTCGGCTATATTTTTTGATTGGTTTGAGCAGTTTCGTCATCAGCCTTGTATTGGGCCACCATTTCAGCAGCTTCAGACTTGGCCACGACGACCTCTGACTTGGCCGATTTAAGCTCATTGACCAGATTATCTCGATCTGAGACGACCGAACTGAGCCAAGATTCCTCAATCTTTTTTGTCTGAACCTCAGCCCTTTCCTTTGCCGCTCTTAGCTGGATTTTGACCGAAGTTAGTTGTGCCCGAACAACCTCTTTTTTCGAGGCCAAACGATCCATTTTTCCTCTCCATTCACCGGTGTCAGCTTTGACTATATCCATTTCAGCTCGGAGCTGAGCAATCCGATCGAGTTTTTACTGGACCTGCAGATTTTGACCATCAGTCACCGAATCAAATTCATCATCACTTACTTCGAAAACTTTTACCTGCTCGACCAAGTCAGCATGATCCTTCCGAGCCACTTCCAGCTCGGCACATAGGTTCTTAGTCTCCCCTTCGAGCTGCTCACTAAGAAGTTTAAAGGCGTCTTTCTTCTCAGTAATCTCTCGAACTCCAGCTTCGAGTTGTTTCAGGTCATCCCTGTACCTCAAAAAAGCCCTGTGATGAAGCACTGAAGCCTACGAACAAGAAAAGAAATGCTAAGTCATTTGCAGAATAATCTAAGTGTAAATAAAAAATTCATTTAGGAAAGCATGAAGTTACCCGGTTCAGCGCTTGTTGTGCTTCGTTGAAAAGGCAGGGTGCATCCACCTCATTCATCTTAGCTTGATCATCCTCGGTCACCAGGCATCTAAGATAGCTGGCCACTCCTACGGGGGCGGAAAGAAATCGGGCATCCTCCGGAAGGGAAAAAACAATGGTGCGTTTTTCGATCAGGATATGCACTCGGAGCAGGGAATCGATCGACCAATTTCGGGCTCGAGGAAGGCCCCTTGATTGAGAGGGTGAGATCTTCCTCGGTATCTCTAAATCGACAAATCCAATGGCATCCTCTGTGGCCATCGAAACCACACCATCAAAAAAATCACGGAAGGGGCTGTTAGATCTATGGGCCCCCTTGATGGGGCATTCTTTTGCAACTTGGGCCTCGTTAAACATCGACTCTATGAACGAGGGCGACTCGGTAATCTCTATCGGGACGAGTGCTTTCTTCGGGGCCTTGCCCGCATCTCAGGAAGCCTCGGTTCCTACCTCCACCTCGACCTCCCCGACATGCTGAAATCGGCCTCGCCTCCCCCTGGTTTGTAGGCCCCTTGCCCTTCGAGTTGTGGCAGCATACTAGCCACCATATCAAAGGCTTCTCCTTCCCCCTCGGACTCATCCCTCAATCGATAGAGTGAGTATGGGGACAGTGCTCGACCATTGGTGCTTCCCTTGGGTTTACGCGCCAATATTTTCCTTGGCCTCTTCTTCTTAGGGCCCGGAGAACTCGGAGCCTTTTTCCTTTTCTTCTCTTTATCCTGCCCCAAAGAAGAGGGCTCAGTGAAGATATCATCATCACCGGATGGAGGCCTTATCTCGACATCTTTTGGTAAACTTGCAAAAACGAAGTAAAAGCAAGTCAGAAATCGATAGCGCGAAAGGAAAATCAAAGTCACTTGAGAAACTCTTACCATGGGAACGAGCCTCCCATCGGCCCTTTGAGAGCTCGCGCCACGAACGCTCGTAATAAAGCCTTTGTTTTACAATGCCCTCGACCTATTCCTTGAGTCGAGGAACCGCATCCGGCATTCGAGCAACAACTGCACTACCACAAAATATAGATGAGAAGGGAGGAAAAGAAAAGTGCAACGAACGAAATCTTAAAAGCGAGATTATACTTATGTTTCATATTCCACTTCTTAGGAAATGGCATATGCTCAGCTGGGATCAAATCTGAGGTCTTCACTCGGACAAAACAACCTAACCAGCCTCGGTCCTGATCTTCATTGATGCTGGAAAATAGAGCCTTACTGGCCCGACGGGCCAGCTTAATCAGTCCACCTCGATAAAGTCGAGGGCTATACAAACATATGAGATGATCGATGGTGAAGGGACACCCCTCGATCTTGCTCATGAAGAAGCGGAAGAGAATTACTGTCCTCCAGAATGAAGGATGAATTTGACTGAGGGTCACCTCGTACCTCTTACAGAAGGCAATGATGACCGGATCTAAGGGGTCCTCGGGAGTGGGGATCACTATGTGGGTAGTAAACACTTAAAAAAATCCTCCACGTGGGTAGTAATCGCTTCCTCGAGCGTAGGGATCACTACGTGCTTATCAGCCCAGTTGCACCTTGACCTTGGCAAGGACACTATCGGTGATCGAGCATATATATCTTGAGACTGGCTCACACCGGCCTGGTACCGAGGAGGTTTTCTCGACCTTGAAATCAGCTCCGGTTGGGCACCCCGTTGGGACAAATATTTGCAGAGGAGGTTTCGGTGTCGGTTCCTCGGCAGCGGCATACGAAATATTTTTCTCAACAACCGGTCGCGAAGCAGAGGGAGTTTCTTTTTGGGTAACAGATTTTGAAGTCTTCACCATTTCTGAAAAAAAGGAAGAGAATTAAAGGAAAAAAGGTTTCAGTGAAATACAATGGATGATTGGCAAATGAGGAACTCTTATGAAAAATCTCAGAAAGCCAGAATAAGAGAGCTTAGAAGTGTTAAAATCTCTTAGATACGAGGGTAGAAGGATTGAATGTAAAGTTTGAATGAACAAAGGAAGAGGTATTTATAGTTTTCCAAGCGACGGTTCGCATCTGGGAATGGCCGACCAGCGACTGACAAGCATTTAATGCCTTAAAAACTTGCCCGACTGGACGTTTCAACTATTCTTGTCGCTTACGTCATGTTTTTGTCGCTTACGTCATGATTTATCGAAGTGATAGTTGGGAGCTCATATTGTTTCTCATCATTTACCCTACGAAAAATGAGGGGACTTTACGTCATGATTTTCGCCGCTTACGTCATAATATATCGAAGTAAGAATCGGGAGCTCATATCGTTTCTCATCATTTACTCTCCGAAAAACGAGGGGACTATCTGTATATGGGTAAAATTGAACTCGAGATTTGACCGAGCATCCAGCATGACAATTTGGGATCGAGAGATGGCGATAAAATCCCGGAGATCAGTTTCTGCCTTATCAAATTAGACATCGGAACCACCAGACGTGCCTTCGAGTTTATCGAGGTCATAATCGGTCCCGGTCATAACGGTCTCAAAGAATATATTGCCAGCTTATCCGACAGGGGTCCGAAATTTCCACAACTAACCGGGCATTACGACGGAAATCACGGAACATACCAAAAAAGAGACCAACGGTCAACAAACCAAGGACTTTTTTTTTTTTTTTTACCTTTTATGGAATAATAGAATAATACTTTAAAAATAGGTTTCTCTAATATACAAAGGGGGCCTTACAATTCATGAAAGACATTGTAACTTACACTCATAAGCAATACATTACCGATATCCTCTAAATTCTTATTCTTTGGTATCTTGGTGTTAATCGAAATGCATTCAACTCAAGGGTGGTCAGCTTTCCTAGGCTGAAATTATCCTATTCGTGTGGTTTGCAGTTAATTTATTATTATCTATTTCAATTGCAATCTAATTTATCGTTCAGTATCAAGTTAATCCGCATATCCTTTAAACCATTAACAAATTCAATTGTTATCCGATTTTGAGGGTAAACAATACTGCCTCCTTTTCTTGCAAAAACGTATGAAATTCAATTTTACGTATAGATCTGCAATTGATATTGGTTTACAAATTGAGTTTCAATCATACAAAACTTCTTAGTTAGATGAAGGATAAACTTCATACCTGAGATTTGAAGTTGGGTAGTTCTCACGAAAGTAAAATTTTGGCCCAAAGTTCTTAAGTTGTGAACTAACCAAATCTAACTTCAGCCCCCTAAGTTTTAACTGCTATTCAAATTTCAGTTACGCTTTGATAATTCAAAATTAAATCCTGAAGAACATAAGTCTGAAATTTGATTCAAAGATGGTTAAAATTTAGATATTTTATAATTTAAATTATATTTTAAATAACGGTCCTACAACTGACTATTTGTGCACTTCACGCCTTTGAAGCATGGTATAATTGTTGGGGGGGAGTTAAGGTCGGACCAGACAATTTTACAGCTTTTGAATAGAGTTGGAAAGTGTAGCAAAGGAAAGGTATTGTTCGGAAAAAATAGGGAAGATACTGGAAAAAAAATATATAATGTACTTTTTAACACAATTTATTAGCTTGTTACAACAAGTAAATTTACATTGTGTTTCATGTTACTAACCAAACATTTTATGTACAACTACAAGTAGCTATGTGACCTAACAGTATAAAATATATTTTACCCCACATGTAGATATAAAACGATAAAAATTTACTCACCGCAGATATTTATACCCACATATAAGAAAATGACACATGTTATCTTATTTAACTACAAGCATTAATATTTAATCATAGTTAAATGTCATGTGTTTTGCACATTATTTTAAATAGTTACACTTAATATCTTTGTTATCTTCTAAGGTAATTTCTTGATCATCTACAAGGCTATAACTGGCGATTGCTTTTTTCTCAAAAGAAGGAATGCATTTCAAAAGTCTCATTTAGTTCGCACAAAACAAAGTAAGTCAAAATAAATTACAATTAAAAAAAATTCGCTTATTTTATTTTATAGTGTGGATTTGAGGCATATTTATTGTTCAATGACTATGTTTAATGATTTATTGAGGTGTTTTCGTTCAATAAATATTTTAACCTTAATAAAAAACACTACCTTTAATTTTGTATACCCTCATTGCAACACATTAAAAGATTAGCAAACTAATATCCTTCACATATTCCACTTGACTTTGCATCGTAACACTGTTATTAATCATAAAAAGATTATCAATCTGGAAAAGAAAATATTTTAACTTGTCTTCCCATTTTAAAGAGTGGCAACGCTTTCTTTACCGCATGGTGAGATTGAGGGGTGAAATTAAAAAACAGTCAGATTTATAAGTGGTATTTAAAAAATAGTCACAGTTTCAAAAATAATTGAAATTTAGTCATTTTTCATATAAAGATAAATCTGAACGAAAATACCGCTCAAAATCCGAAAAATATTCCAACATAATATACTGGAGTTCGAATTTTTTACATGTGAACTTCCAGCATAATATACTGGACCCTAGCATAATATGCTGGAAGTTCATACACAAGTGCTCCAATCTCCGGTATATTATGCTGGAACTTTCCGTGTGCTGGAGTTCCAACATAATATGCTGGAAGTTCATATACATGTGCACCAATTTCCAGTATATTATGCTGGAATTTTCCGTATTGCAGTAAAATAATGGTTATTTTTTAATGACTTTGCAAATGCTGGCTATTTTTTAATTATCAGTCCGAAAACTGGCTAGCCCGTGCTAGTTTTACGAGATTGAGGTTCTGGACCATATCTAAATAAGAGAAAATATTGGCCATTTTATAAAGAGATTTTACACAAATAGCCATCTGGTGTCATTGTCTGTTAAAGCACCTCGTATAAAATTTATACGAGGTGCAAAAGAAATATTTATTTGCAATTTAAACAACTAAATCAAATCCGACTTGTAGACACATTTTACTCAAAAAACAATTTGTTTTTTGTTCTTTTCAATTTTCTTATTCTTATTATTCCTGTTATACTTTCTTCCTTCTTCGCTATTCGAGCAAAAACAACTGAGAAAAATCTCAGAATAAGTTAATTACAAACTGTAAACAAGCTTTGGACGGAGATGGCGGAAGCGATAACGGAGAGAAGGGGAATACCGGCGGCGTCATTTGTACAAGATGTTCAGTCCTATCTTACTCAATCTGGTCTTGATGTTAACTCTGCTCTTGCTTTTCTCCAAGAAAGGTCTGTTTTTGATTTTATTTTTTGGTGTATAAAATACTTAGGTGACATTTAAATTTCCCACAATGAGTTGTATAGAGTATAATGATAGTGATTTTATTGATATTTTTCAATATTTCATTTTATAGGCTGACAATAATAAGTGAGATATAGACAAATGTTTGAATAATTGAATTACCAGCAATTACCTTTAAGCTGAACTGGTTTTGTAAATAGTTTTCACACGTCGGTGCGTAGAGCTTGATCTTTTTTCCTTGACGCTATTAATTAATTAAAAATTGGTTGTTCACTATCATGTAAAGTTTCAGTCTTTAGTGAAATTGTAACTTCTTCGGAGTTCTGTATATTTACCTTTTATCTTTTTAATATGGGTATGGAATAAAAGGTAAAGATCAAACCTTTAATGTAGTGTTCTTGTGGGAGCTTAAAACAACAACAGATCCAGTATAATCCCACAAGTGGGGTATGTGGAGGGTAATGTGTACGCAGACCTTACCCCTACCTTGAGAAGGTAGAAAGACTGTTTCCGATAGACCCTCGGCTCAAGGAAAGATTCTTGTGGGAGCTTACTTGTTACATTAACTCCTTTTAAAAAAACGTTATGGCAAATGGTTAATAGGACCTTTACCCCTAAATTTGTTGTTCCTTATTTACTTAGGGCTGCTGAGAAATCAAATGCAATGTGAATTTTTGGAGATCATACTTTAATAGGTAGGTTTGGATTTGACAATTGTTGGCCTGAAATCGAGTTGAACTATGTGGTTGAGTAAGTTTTGTTGAAGGATGATGATTAAAAAGAGGCTTAATACATAGTTTACCCCCTGATCTTGTGCCGAAATCCCTTTGGTACACCCCTATTTCACGGGAAACCTTTTACAAACCAAGTGTTTTCCCGAGTATGTCTAAACTGAATAGGCCTTAGAAATACTGATTCACTGATAAGAAGTGTGGCGAGATCTTATTTTAGTACGACGGAATAAAGAGCACAAGCACTCAAGAAGTAGAGAAGGAGAAGCTGAAGAGGGATAATAGGCCACTACAGCCTTACAGAAAATAAACCAAATCTTGTGCAATTAGATTCTTAAATCAGTTCATGGCTAAATAAAACTAGTATGACTACAAACATGGAAGTGTGTGTATGTCTGTTTGCAATGACTGGAATTTGTGGTTCTTCAGAATCTGTGTTGTTCTCGTTATTAAAGCCCCATAATCTTTTTTTCCTTTTATTGTTTTACTGAGTCTCTTTCCCTTCCGAAGTGTTGGTAGCCTGAACTTGTAATTTCTTCTTTGCTTCGAAATTTGTGTACAGTTTCTTGTATCATCTATCCAAAGTGTCTAACCAAAATGTAGCAGAACTCTTTTAATTGCGTAAAAGTTCACTATAAGCAGATGACAGAAGTTTGACTAAAGAGACCTCTGAATTCGGTTGATCAAAGAGTACATATTTGGCATCATTGCATGTTGTGTCCTATTTGTCATTCAGAAAATAGAAATGAAACTGTTCCTTTGTTGTTTTGGGCTTTTTGGCCTATGATACAGTCGAAGTTTAGAACTCATACAACAAAACTTTATTAGTACCGATTTCGTGCAGGCTGTTAACTATTTCTATCACTAATATATCGTAAACACCAAAAGCAGAATCCATTATATGAGCACACACTAATTAGTCCTGCTTTAGAAATTTCAGTCAGTGGTTAGTTTGCTTACGGTCTCCTTTTGTTTTCTGAATACATGTCGTTCATTTGCAGACTTCAGCAGTACCGAGTGGTTGAAATGAAACTTCTGGCACAGCAGAGGGATCTTCAGGTACGCTGTTTTTGTCTAGTTTCATAGTATTCATTTCAATTTAAGTAACTCTTAATATGAGTTTCCAGGTTTTACGTATGCTTGAATTGAGGAAATAGGCCATAATGCAATTCAAATGGAGAAAATGTTCATGTGTCACTCTATCCTTAATTCCTTTTATTGTTCTTGAAAGTGGACAGGAGTTAGAGAATTGTACTTTAGTCTTTGCATCTAGTGTTGTCGATTCTGGAGATTACCTTAAAGACTTAGTGCTTTTGGAATCTGTTGCTCCATGCAGAAGCTATATATAGGATTGAATTCTTAAGCACATTCTCGGACTTTGTTGTAACGGGGCCAACATGTGAGGGTTACAGTTTTGCCATTCTTCAGACTGACTTTTTACAATAATAATGCCTCAATCGCGAGCTAGTTGGGGTATGAATCCTCAAAATATAGAAGACTAATGACCTTTTACAATTTCGTAAAAGGTATCTATTATATATAGGTTAGGTTTCTCCACATTTAAGAGCTGTCAGTACGGACTGTTTAACGCAACTCATGGTTCATTTTAGAATTTGATAACAGAAGAGAATTTACAAGTTAACATGTAGAGGTTGAATTCATATCATAATCTTGCCAGGGGGGTGGGGTGGGTGGGGGGTAGGATACCTGCCCAATATGAGAAAGTTAATTGAAATACAGATAGGTTAGGTTAGTGTATACAGAAGAAAGTCAATCCAAAAATTTAAAAATCACTCTGGCCACCTATGAAGCACTTGTTGAGCTACCAAACAAAAACCAAGATTTGAAAGGTGAAACTTGCCTTTCCTCTGAAAGTGCTGTCTCCTTCTCTTTGTCGGAATGGACCAAACATGCATAATAGAACGGTTCCAACAGTAATGGTATGAAGGAATTTGCATACATAACATATTGTAAAATCTGGCGGTGTCCTCTTTATCCAGCCTGCTAAGTATAGACTGCCCCATACATTTTTGCCAAATTTGGTTTTCAACATTTATAAGTTGCTGTTGTGATGTTGTATTGCTCAAACGGGTTGAATTTTACATGTTTGACATTTCTTCTGTGATCAGTCTAAGTGATTCTGAAAGTTTCTTGCTTTAGCTGGCTTGATGCTTTTATATGTTTCATGCTAACATGTGGAGAATTGACTAATCCTCGTTCACTCTACATAGGCAAAGATTCCTGACATAGAGAAATGCTTGGATATAGTTGCTACTTTGCAAGCTAAGAAGGACAGCAGTGAGGTTTGTCCAAGTGCTTCTTTTTATCAAGTGAAACTTCCTTGATGCACTCCTAGACATTTGCATATTAGCTAATTCTTGAGATAGTAGTCTACCTTTCCATTTTTATTTATTTAGGTATGTAATGTGAATGCGAGAAAGCAAGAGGTTTTCATATCAAAATTCGTATTTAGATGATATAGTGGTGAAGCAGTCCAGAAAATTGAATACTTTCTTGAAATTCAGATTTACTGTGGGAGAGAGTTTTCCAGTATTCACTAAGTACAGTGATAACTGCTATTAGCTAACAATTGGTTGGACCCCTGCAATCCTGTATTTCATTGGCGCCTAACTTGGGCATCCTTGCATGGGTTAGAAATAAGATAATAATGGTACTGAAAGTACTATTTGAACACGACTAGAAGGTTCAGGATTTTGAAGGAGCTACAACCTGAAAGTTTTTCTGTTCTAGAGAGAAGTCAGACCCCCCCCCCCCCCCTCTCTCTCTATATATATATATATAGTACCTCCTCCTCTTTCTTTTGTTCACTCCAACCACCACACGGCCACCGTTCTATTGCTCCTTCAATGACTGCATTCCCTCTGTTCTTCCATTTGCTTGGCCATTCTGTTTGAAGGAGTGATTTGTCTCAAGTACCCAATGGATAGTCGAAGTGCGCACACTAGACATGACACCATCATATCAAAAAAAATAAAAAAAATAAAAAAAGGACGAACCTGATATGTCTCTGAAGAATGTATCATCTTTGGTCCATTCTTCCGCCATTTCTCTCTCTCTCTCTCTTTGATCCACTCACCAATTCTATTGCAGTTGACATTTTTTGCATTGGAATACCAATCAGGCTGCTAGATGAAGCTACTTTTGGAAATATTAGAAAGTGCTGAAACTCCCATCCATTCTGGCCCTTTCTAGAATTTCACCTGCCAAGTTTTCTTTGAATTCCCCTACCCTTTTCTACCAGTTTTCTGTTTCATACCTAAACGCATAATGTTCTCCAGTTCCCTTTAATTTTAATACTAATGTTGTGCTTGATACCAGTTCACTATATATTGTTTTTTCCCTTAATGGAGCTAATGAGAAAAGGAAAAAAAAAAAAAAGAGCTAATGACAAGTTGTACTTGCAATCATTTGTTTGAAGGATGTTTATTTGTGAACTTGACTACTTTAAGATGATGACAGCAAAAGGGTAAGAGATATAAGAGAACGGGAATGGAGAATTGGAGGATGGGGTCCTTTGCTCTCACGTTTAACCTCAATTAATATTTTTTGTTACTCCATAATCTTTATGTAGATATATTTTACTCTATAGATCACTTTACTCAAAGAAGTTTCTCTTGTTGGTTAAGTTTAACATTTGATGGGTAAGAATTGGATGTCCATTGCTTAAGAGTTGAATTGGCTACTTTTAAATGGCTAATGGCCTAAGCAGAAGTCAGACAAGGTTTCGATCATTTCTCCCTGGTTTACTTCACTAATAACTTCCAGCCGATGTTCAGCCCCAAATTTTTAACTTGCCATGTTTAATTTGATCCTGGTTTGACTCGTTGGTTGCAGGCGCTAATCACTGATTTTGAAGTGGCAGAAGGTATTTATTCCCGGGCTAAGATTGAAGATGCTGAATCTGTGTGCTTATGGCTAGGGGCAAATGTTATGCTGCAGTATTCATGTGAAGAGGTATGTAATTAGCTATTGTAAGATTTTGGAAGCATGCACTCTTGGATATTTGAAGTATTGGTCTTCACATCTTGTTCACTGTACAGGCTACTGCCCTTCTTCAAACGAACTTGGAAAATGCAAAAGTTAGTTTAGAAGTTCTTGTGGCTGATCTACAATTTCTGAGGGATCAAGTGACAATAACTCAGGTCAGTTTTGCTCTGACTCTCATCTAGGACTAAGAACTTAGCTTGTATTCAAGTGCTGCTGGCTTGCAAGCTGCCTGTAAATTGGCTTAAGTAAATTTTTAGTTACTTCTTACTGATTTTACATTTGTTAGGGAATATACCACTAATTTTTACTGATGTATTTGGTGAATGTACCTAAATATGGAACTTGGGCAATTTCGCAATTATTTAGCTAATTGATGTTAATTACTTATTTTACTTCATCTTTGGAAACACGTTGATTCTGGTATGCTACTTGTTGCTATTAGTTGCTTTTGTGCTTATTCTTTTAGTTGCTATGGCTCAGGTCACAACTGCTCGTGTATACAACTGGGATGTACATCAACGTCGACTTCGACAAGCTACTACTCCCAAAGAATCATGAGAAACACCTATCTTTCATTGAAAGAGGTGGTGGTAGATGTTGCTTCACAGAGTACGATTCAGATCTTTTTGGTTCATCTTTGTAGGTTGATTTTTGAACTATCCATGCAAAGATCATATTGGTTTGGTTTGCCATCATTAATGGGTTCAATCTTTCAATTTTGGCTTCTACGAGTAAGAAACAAATATGTGAATTTGCCAAAGAAACAAAATGTGAGTTGGATGAGTTTATCGTGCCTTTGTGAGACGATTTACAATGTAATGATACAATTTTTCGGGAAGATTGTTGAATCATGGGATAACTATGCATTTGCTGCTAACGGACTAACCCTGTTCAACCCCGACCATGTCAGTAATTCAAGCTTAAACCTTGTCTTTAGAGTGCTTTCCACCAAAGCTATGAATGAGAGCTAGATATTTTATAGTTATGTATGTGTATCTTTGGTCTAAAGAGCGAGAGTTAGAAAATTCTTAACTGCGAATGATCATCATTCACCCCATGCGCTATGTGCCTCATACAATGTGAAAATATATGTACTCACATGCAACTTCACAAACATACTCATCATTTATTCATAGATAATGTTCCTGGTGCCACGTTCTATGTTGGAGAAATATGATTCTTATTTATTCATTTCTGTATAACACAATCTAATCTATTGTTGCTTCCTGCTCAATGTCCAAACTCTGCTTAAACAAAATGGAAGCTTTATATGCTAGAAATACAGGTTCTTATTTATTCATTTCTGCATAGACTCTTGTGGTCCGGGTTCGAGTCGCGGAAACAGCCTCTTGTAAAAATGCAGGGTAAGGCTGCGTACGATAGACCCTTGTGGTCCGGCCCTTTCCCGGACCTCGCGCATAGCGGGAGCTTAGTGCACCGGGCTGCCCTTTTTAGCATAGTACTTTTTAATTTATTGTTGCTTCCTGCTCAGGAAGGTCACGAGTTCGAACCATGGAAACAATATCTTGCAGAAATGCAGGGTAAGGTTGCGCACAATAGATCCGTGTGGTCTGGCCATTCCCCAGACCCCGTACATAGTGCATCAGGCTGCCCTTTTTGTTGCTTCCTGCTCAATTTTCAGACTCTGCTTAAACAAAATGGAAGGAATATGGTGTGGTAGCCTGGTGTTTAAATAGAATGGCATAAGAAGGAAAAGACTGATAGTACCATTGCTACTTTTCTATATAAAGTTAAGTGCGCTAGTATTTCTGGAAAGTGTTTATTCCAGACTCCTGATTTACTTATTCCAAGTGTAACGATTTTCTATTATAACTGGCAGTCATTTGTAAGCTAAGAGAGAGTCTTTGACCTGTTTTCTTGTTTTTATGTTGTTTTCAAATGTACCATAATGTTAGTAGCCGCATGTACTGGTTTGAATTCACACACTAGGTCAATACTCAATATTATTTTGGTTTCACATACTTCTGTTCTAAGCATGGCTTTACTGAATTATCAGAAAACGCGTCTGGTGCCATTGGGGTTGGAGAGGGGAATTGGCGGTGCACATGCGTAGAGGCAGGATTGACGATAAGGGGATTCAAAAAAATGCAAAAATATCCTAGTTGGCAGTTAAAAGTTAAAACTCATGACTTCAAACATTTTTTGAACTCCCTTTACCATTGAATTGCTTAATTTTATCTTGTACTTATTCACAATGTAACTTTGTAGCAAAAGGGATTTAATTGACCACCCTTGGGACGATGTGCTCCGTTGGGGTTGGGGTATAGTAATAGAACAACAATAATAACAAATTCAGTGTAATCCTACCAGTGAGGTCTGAGGAGAGTAATGTCTATGCAGACCTTACCCTTACTTTGAGAAGATAGAGAGATTGTTTCCGATAGAATCTCGACTCGGGTACCGCAATAGAAAAGGGAGCAAAATACAGCTGAATTGACACCTTTTTGACAAAGTAGTTGTCCCTTGAGGGGGATCTTTGTAGTATTTCAAAACTACGTGTTGGCAAATTGAAGTGATACAGAAACTAGTTTGCATCAAAACTTGAATGCTTCTGGTACCATGGACACATTCTTTCTCAAAAACCATGTACTTTTTCCATGAAAATACAAACATATCTCTGTCTATTATTAATTAACTATTGAAAAAGACTACTCTTCTACATGCAATGACTGCTTTCTTGACCATCTTTTTTTCTGCGTTGTATGATATTAAAAGTCTAAGGGAAGAAAGTTGACGTAACCTTTTCTTATGGCCTTTTACACTCGGTACTGACCACACTGAGAAACATGAAAACAGGCTAGTTGGCAAACGCTATTAAGTAATGGAAAAATGACATTGTATAGCCGTTCTTAAAATAATAACCGAAAAAAATATATTTTTTGTATGTATATACATTTTGTATATTATAAATTTATACACTTTTACGGCTAATGAGTGTAAATAGTTTTTTACACGGGCTAAAAGTAAAAAAAACGCATTAGACATTCCTAGTGGTTTGAAAAGATGGATCATGATGATATCATCTACGTCAGTATCGCTCCTCATGGAGTAGATACTACATTAGTGGGACATGTTAGTGCACAAATGTAGCTAGGGTGATTTTTTAATCTCATTGTTATAATATAGAACATATTGTGAATTTGTATAATATGTTGTTAATATTCAAGAACTGAGCCAATATAAAAGCCCCATAAAATATATCCCTTATACAACCTAAAATTGCTGAATTGTAGCATAATCGACGTCATTTTTTATATTTCATGTTTTTTCGGAAACTTCTCATCAATTGTTTGCCAGTTAATGGAATTCCATAAGGACGCTAATCATAATCGATAATAGGCAATGAAGGTAATTAATTATATCATTATATGTACACCCAAACATTATAGAAGTATTACGCTAAAAACTTATTCTCGCTCGGTGTTTACACCAAGCAAATGAATATATTACATTTGTTTTGCATATAAATTATTTATCACTTAACCATGGTTAGGTAATATGCATGTGCACTTTAATTGGTCACTCTTATGATTAAATTGTTTAATTTGGTATAAACACCGAATGCGAGTAAATATTTACCCAAGTATTTTACAGTAGAATAAAGAAATGCCATGGCCATTATCATAATGAGAAAAAGTAGTACAGATATAGAATAAAGGATTTCCCATGGCCATTGCCATAATGAGAAAAGAATAGTGAGAAAGGGATAGATCAGATGAATCCAAACATAAGGTGGGAAAACGAAAAGCCGCGTGAAACGCAGGTAAAACCTGGCATATGGAAATAAAACTTAGAAATTCATTAGGAGTTTAAGTTATATAATATGAGCTACATTACAGGGCATTATAAATATATATATATATATATATATATATATATATATACATATAGATTATTTATAAGATAATTACACATAAATCTTTATGACAATTAAAAGCAATTGATAATCTAATAAAATCAGTAACTAGCTTGCACATGTTAGATTTATATTCTCCCAGTAAAAAATTTACGTCGTGTAATAATAATAATAATAATAATAATTACTTAAATAGCTACATCACTAGCGAAGCAGAAACCGCGTCGACAAGATTCGCATGTGCATTGTCTCTAAGGAATACAGTAATAACATTGTTGTTGGATTCGAAAATATATATGAGCCGTCTGTTTGCCACGTACATGGATATTGGAATCTATAGAGGTAAGATTTTGTTGCTCAATAGCTCTGCGGCGTAGCCACGGTTTGAACCTTATGGGTTTTGATTTTAGATCTTTTAAGTTTTTGAATTTTAAATTAATAATTTTTATATTTTAATAGATTTTTCAAACAAATATAAAAGTTTGGACCAAAATTATGTTGGTATTATTTATACATGGTAATGCAAAGTCAAGGATTTCTTTATGACCCCTTTTCCTTCTTTACTTCTTTGTCTTATCAACGACAAAATGTCCCTCGTCATTTTTGTAAAGCTCTTTTTCTCTTTTTATATTGAATTGCTCTTTGTTGGGCTTGTAAAGAGCTAGTAAAAGGGAGTGGCCTTGTGCACATAAGAAATTTGTCCTAAAGGCAAAACATGTCGATTTGCCCCCTGTCCCCTTGCGCCCGAGATATACGTGAGACCTAATCCAAATTTGGTTTTGCTAAAAAAATATTTCTTTATTTTTTGATTCATTCTCTTCGAAGTCAATTATGTAACATCTGATTTCTGGGCAATTATTTTGTGCAAATTCCAAATTTTCAGTCACGAGAGCACGTGTTTGGAGGTGCTGTGGAATCTTGGGGAGCGACCGATCTTAACGATTTGCACCCAAGACCAGGACACAATATTTTCTGATAAGTTGTTCATGTTTCCTTCTTATTCTTGTCAATATTATTTACTATTTTTCTATAAATTACTGTATTCGTCCGAACTCGTAAGCTAAGAGCTAGCTCAGGCCCAGACTCTATTGACACCATCAACGATGATGGTGAACTAGGATTCCTCACCTTAATAAGATAATGGTGGGATAGCTATTATGTTTGAGATTTGGCAATGGAATTTTTTTTGGTAGAGAATGTTTACCCATTTAATGAATCTCACGCTATGTGAATCCAAATATGTTAGAACCGTAATTCGAATACCAGGATGGGAAAGAACAAAACAAAAAAAGCTCTGTTGACGCTGACCGTATCCTTTCATTTTCTCCCATAGCAAAGTTTTGGAGGCTAAGAAAGTCCAGCAGGGAGTGTATCACGCCTAAATTTACTCTGATTTCTAAACATTATTATTCACTATTTTATGTACATGATTACTTCGTGCATCACCTTAATTAAACTCTCGTCAATTTTATCACATGATTGTTGATATTGTTTACCAGTAAAACGGTACAATTGAATTTATATGTAGTTTCTAGACAAGCGAACTAATTTGATTCTGAAATAATGCAATAATTGAAGAAATGTACAATACTTAGCCTTAAACTGTGGATGAAACAACAGAGATGATAGTTCTGGGAACAAGGTTTTCGGGCACAATAATGATGAGATCCAAAAGCAGAAAAGTAAGATTGTATTAAGTTTTGTATAGAATGTGGTGTAAGTTTTGCTAGAAAATTCTTGTCCTTTACAATGATAATTGGGCTCACTATTTATAGTTGTGTATAGGGAAGGAGGTCCTAGGATCGTGCTCTCCTTTAATGTCAATTATGAGGGTCATTGATGAAGATGTAATGGTGAATATAAATGTCAAATTCTCTGTAACGGGCTGTCGCTCTTAATGCTGTAGAATATTCCTTATTAAATGCTATCACAGAGCATTTAATACACCTTTATGAACGTTATCCCTTTCGGAGACAAGCAGAATGGCTGTGTTTGATCTTCGGCTATCCCCGTCTAGGGTTCCACGTGTCTTTCTTTTAGATGACCACGTGTCATGTCATATTTCACCCTATACAGATAGTCTCCCTTCTTTCCGGTAACATAACTTTGTGTTACCGAGAAATTGGAAGAAATACTCTTTTGGCGGGAATTACTATAACTCCCTCTAAAGGCTTCTGACATTTGATTAGACACACGTCTCTCCACATCTAATACCCCGAACACGCGTCATCCTACGATTTAGCACAACTTTTGCCGATTATCGAGGTAATCATGACCGTGAATTTAGCCGCCAAAATTTTACTTATTCGCATCATTCTTTTCCTTTGCACTTCAAAATTTTTCGAACTTCTGATTTGCATATTTGTTCTCCATTCTTTCTCTAATTCTCTTCAAACAAAAATCTTTTCCTTCTTCTTATTCAATGGCTTCTTCTTCCAAGCATGCCGGTTCTTCAAAGAACAAGAACAAAACCGAGGACTCTTCTCCTCCAACGGTGGGTTCCATTATCCCAAGGAGACTCAATACCACAAAGGACTTAAATGAGAAATTTCCTACTTCTAACTATCGTACATGGGTATTCCTATTGTGAAGGAAGACTGCCGCTGCTATGAGTTGGATATCATTGCTCCTGATCTATCGGAGTGAGTGACCCTTCCCAAGGAAGGTTTTACATACTTTTACACGTATCCCTTTACTTTGGGTGCGTTTTCTTTAAGTGGAAATCTTGATTCCGTGATTGCGGAGTTTTGCCTTCGCTACCAGGTGTGTTTGGAACAGGTAAGTCCTTCAGTGTGGAGGATGGTCGCCTACCTTCGACACTTGTGCCAGGAGACTGCAGAGGAGCTAACCTTAGCTCATATGATGAATCTCTATTCTCCCAAAATCTTTCGCGGAGGAATGATAAACCTCTGTAATCGTGGCCACCATGTTTTGCTATCTAGCATGGATGATGACAACGACCGTGGGTGGATGGAATGGTTCGTTACAGTCTCCACCAACGACATCATTCCGGCAACGGCTTCATCCTTTCCGACCGCTTGGAACCGCACTCGTAAGCTCTTTGTTTAGTATTTCCTTTTACTAAATATTTTCCTATATCCGTATTGATTCTCTATCCTTCATTTGTTTCAGCAACTCGATGGATTCCACCGGTGATGGAAGGCTTGGACCGGTGAGTTCAAAAGATCTTGGATGTCACGACACCCGAAACTCGTTGTGGAAAGAACTTACCCTTAAATACGGGTGGACGGCCAAAAATCATGGATCCCCCGAGGAGGACGTCTTGGCTGATCTTGCTGATGCAGCGAGGCTGCTTCATGAGGCACTTACCTGAACAAGTATCTCCAAGTTTGTTTCCGGCGCAAACACTTCTTTACGGAGTCCCCGACCGGAGGATAAATAACTGAAGAGAAGACGTTCCTCCGCGGCCGGGAAAAAGAATAAGAGAGCAAATATTGATGCCCCCGAGTAATCTCCAGTGGCGATGGTGACTGGTCCTCCTTCCAGGCCGGTCATAGACACCATGATGAT
Organism: Nicotiana tomentosiformis; assembly: GCF_000390325.3. NCBI lineage: Eukaryota > Viridiplantae > Streptophyta > Magnoliopsida > Solanales > Solanaceae > Nicotiana > Nicotiana tomentosiformis. The sequence goes on along the minus strand of NC_090816.1, from coordinate 9,186,170 downwards.
TGATGATGAAGAAGCTAGTGATGAAGGAGCTTCTCTACATAGAAGACAATGATCCTCATCATCTCAATAGGATGCTCGACCTGTTGAGAGAGTTACACCAAACGAGGACTATGCCTCGACACTTTGGGGAGAGTTTGATTTGGTAGATAATGTCAACTCCCATTTTCGGGCCCCAATTGTTGTGCCCGGTACTGCGGGGCTGAGTACCGAGTACTTGCCGTCTTTGGTTGGCGAGCATCCAACAATCAGCACTGCATTTGATGCAGCTGCTTCTCACTCTTCAACTCCATCAGCTTCATCTCCATCTGCATCAATACCAGCAACTGCTACATCACTTCCATCTTCATCCACTCTTCCACTAGCAGTTGCTACATCACCTCCACCGGCCGTACCTGACCATGAAAAGGATGTTCCTCTTCCTCAGTCCCCAGTTCATGGGAATTTGGGGCAAATTTATGCTGCCCCTTCTGAAGATCCACAAAGGAGGAGGAACGTTACTCTTTCGGTATCTACCAAATGCAACTTGCTATCCCGGCCGGGGGAACTTGCTAATTATCTGAAGCCTTTGGCTTCAGAGAAAGACTGGAAAAAGATTCAGGCACTCTCGGGAGAGTGTTTGTTGAACAACGCCATACACAACGCTGCAGCGGTACGCTCCTTTCTTCCTTTGTTATTTCTTCTACTTTTGTATTAATATATTCTAAGTTTTACTTCTTCTTGTTTTGTAGGCCAACTTTCTTACTTCTGAGGGCCTTCAGAGGTTGATTCGTGAGAAGGAGGAACTTACTTCTGAACGGAATCAGCTTTTGGTGGAACGAGACCGAACTATTCTCCGCCTCTCAGAACTGGAAACCAAGCTACTGAATTTGTTATTTTGGAGGCTCGTTTGCAGCAAAGCGAGCAAGAAGTGGTAACCCTTATCCAAGAAATTATTCCGCTAAGGGTTAGATTTGATGAAGCCATGGCCAAATGGGCTGAAGTCCAGGACGTCGTTCTTGCTGCAACCGAGCGCGAGGCTGTTTCCGCTGAAAGAGTGATTAACTTAGAGGCAGCCTTGAACTCCAAAATTGAAGAGCTTGTTACTGTGGGGGGGGAGGGGAGGGGGGACACGCCCAACTAGAAAGAAGTACAGGAAAACTATCAAGCATAATAGCCTTTTTAGTTCAACTGTCCGCGACCTTGATGTCAGCCTCAAATCTGCTAGGTCCGCTTGGGAAAACCTTTTTGCCGAGGTAACCCAACTCAAAGAAGAACTCAAGCATCGAGAGGCTTCCATCGTTGTTGAAAAAGCTTACGCCATGTACAACATGAGGAGAAAAACCTTGGAAGAGGCCAAAGCTGGTGTCATTGACTTTGATGCCGAAATTGCTAAGGCACGCAAGCTTGAGTTAGCTGATAAAAGTGGACTCCCATCGAGGTCTGATGTACCTGGCCCTTCTGGTTCTGGTTCTGGTTCTGTTTCCAAGTTTTCGGTAACTGAAGAAGAATCGGAAGATGATGATGCTGAAGGCCAAACTGATGAAAATATTGAGCCACCGGTGGACCCATCTACTTCTTCCGGGGATGCGGACACTTCTCGTCTTCCTGGTTTTGGAGGCACTGTAGTTTAGCTTCTCTTTTCTTTTTTCCTATTTTGTACTTTTACCGTTTTGGTACGTTCTTGTAAATAAAGATATATATTTTCTCAAGTATTGTTTTAGTCTTACTTTCGTTTGAATGTCCATGCAAGTCTTTAACCTTTGCATTTGCTTAAGAATTCTGCGCACGTTTTTCTGTTCACGCTTTACTATGTGTAGTCTCGTATGTATTTTCCTCACAACACTTTGGTTCTGAGGGTTTCTATAAGTATTTGCGCAAGTTTACTTTTTGCGTCCTTTCGTGTATGTCTTCGGGTGCATTTTTCCTCGAAGGCATTTTGATTTCAGGCATAAATTCTTTCGAAACCAACCCTTTAATGTGAGGGTTTTCATAAGAGAGGGCCCTCTTATGTTTACGGTGCTCTTGAAGAGGACGTCTCATGTTCATTACGACACTAACATTTGAAGTACTTGTTTAACTTTCAAATGACAAAATTTGTTCATTGTTCAGACAAGAAACAATATAAAAAATAAAAGGATTTCTTTTCATATAATTCCTTCTATTTTCAAAAGTACACAAGCATTTATTATGCTAAGGAATTTCCATTACTTGCAGCTAGTATTTATTATGCTAAAACAAAATTGTCATTACTTGTGACTATCTTGTACAACGTATTTCTACGGGGCTCGCTACGCAGTCCCCGATCTTGATGATGCATTTGGTTTCCGGATTTTTGTTTCCCGATTGATGTGGCAGTCAATGTTGTCATATCCTCGTATCATTCCCCCCAATGTTCGAATGCGAATTGAAACACATAAAGTCTTGTGTCTTCAAAGATCCCATAAATGAATTGCTAGATAATCCTTATCTCAGCAATATACCTTACTTCCCCTTAGGAATTCATTCTATCGAGCGAAAGAATATCTAACAATCCTTTAGTGGTTTGTGCTCGTGAACAGTCGGGTAACCTCTGTTTGGTAGCAAACTTAACTTCCCAGTGGGAATTTTCTATCGAACCAAAGATTATCTAACCGTCCCCGAGTGGAAGCTGTTTGTTTTCCTTGCTATCAATGGTCTTATTACTACTGTCTTCGTAGTATGCTTTCTATCGTTGCCTCATTAAAAACCTTGCCAGAAAAACCCAATTAGGACAAAAACTGAACGAAGGGAAAAAGAGTGCAGCACATACTTTCCGCTTGAGTAATGTTCATCAGCAATAATATCTTTTGAGGTGTTCCATGTTCTAGCTGCTAGGCAACTTGTCTCCATTCTGGTTCTCCAACTCGTATGAACCTTTCCCAGTGATAGCTGAAATCCGGTAGGGAACTTCCTACGTTGGACCTAGCTTCCCCGCGTTGAGCTCCCGTATATTTTGAGTTACTTTCTTCAGAACCAAATCTCCTACTTTGAAATAACAGAGGTTGGCTCTTCAATTATAATATCGCTTCATTCTCTGCTTTTGAGCTGCCATTATTACACGTTCCAAGTCCATGCATTCCTCAAGCAGTTCCAAGTTGATTAACATTACTTCGTTGTTCGATTCTTCATCTACCCGAAAATATCTCAAAGTGGGTTGGCGAACGTCCACCGGGATTAGGGTTTCAACACCATACATAAGGGAAAAAGAGTTTCTCCTGTGCTCGATTTGGCCATTGTTCGGTAGGCCCATAGAACTCTGGGAAATTCTTCGGGCCATTTGCCTTTTGCTGCTTCCAACCTTTTCTTGAGGTTTTGAATAATCACTTTGTTTGTTGACTCCGCTTGATCGTTTTCGCTAGGATGATAAGGAGAAGGTGTGATCCTCTTTATCTTAAAATCTTTGAGGAACTTTGTAACTTTTGCACCGATAAACTGTGTCCCATTGTCGCATGCTATTTCTTTTGGTATTTCAAACCTGAAAATTATATGTTCCCACATGAAATCCACCACTTCGCATTCTCCGATCTTTTGATAAGGACCTGATTTCACCCATTTAGAAAAATAGTCAGTCAAAATTAAAAGAAACCTTACCTTTCCAGGAGCCGATGGTAGCGGTCCGACGATATCCCTCCCCCATTTCATGAACGACCATGGGGACAGAACCGAATATAAGGATTCTACCGGTTGGTGTACTAGTGGTGCGTAGCGTTAGCACTTATCACATTTTCGTACGAAGTCTTTGGCGTCTTGTTCCATGGGAGGCCAGTAATATCCTGCCCGTACCAACTTCAGCACCAAAGAACCTGCACCCGAGTGATTGCTGCATATCCCTTCGTGGACGTCTCTCATGACATAATTAGCTTCTGACACTCCTAAGCACCGGGCCAGCGGGCCTTGGAAGGATTATCTATACAATTGGCCTCTTTTGAAGCTATAACATGCATCTTTGGCGCGTAACGCCCGTAGTGCTTTGGGTTCTTTGGGCAGCTTCCCGTGCTCGAGATAGTTAATTATTTCATTTCTTCAGTCCTAGACAAGACTAGTCTAATTTACCTCATAGTAACCATCCGTATCGAGGACTGAGTTCATTATTTGCACTACCGTCTCGGACTCCGATCCCTTTATTTCTGTCGATGATCCTAAGTTTGATAATGCATCCGCTTCTTGGCAATCCTCCCTCGGAATATTAATAATTGACCATTCTTGGAATCGTGCCAAAAGAGCATGGACCTTTACCATGTATTGTTGCATACGTTCTTCTTTGGTATCAAAGATCCGTAGACCTGATTTACCACCAGCTGCGAGTCATATTTAATTTCGATAATCTCATAATCAAGTCTCCAGGCTAATTCAAGCCCTATAATCAAAGCTTCATACTCTGCTTCATTATTAGTTAAAGGGATCGTTCTAATGGCTTGCCTTAAGGTTTCCCCCAAAGGCGTGATTAAGACTATTCCGAGTCCGGACCCTTTTACATTGGAAGCTCCGTACGTAAATAAGTTACAAACCTCTGATGTCGATTCCGACACCATTACTACCTCCTTGGTTGCCAGAAGCAGTAGTGCCGGACTGAAATCGGCCACGAAGTCAGCCAAGACTTGTGACTTAATTGCAGTCCTTGGTTTATATTCTATGTCAAACTCACTCATTTCGACGACGCATTTGGCCAACCTACCCGAGAGCTCGGGTTTATGGAGGATGTTCTGCAAAGATACACTAGTCACCATAGCTATCGGGTGGCATTAGAAGTAGGGCCTCAACTTCCAAGCAACGACTACGAGAGATAAGGCCAGATTTTTCAAATGTGGGTAGCGAGTTTCTGCTCCCTTTAAAATTTTGCTAATGTAATAAATGGGAAATTGCGTACCTTCGTCCTCCCAGACTAAAACTGCACTTCTCGCAACCTCTGAAACCACGAGGTAGACTAGCAATGTTTCACCTTCTTTTGGTTTTGTCACGCCCCATTTTCTTGCAAAATCGGGTTTCGACGTGTGACAACTATTTTAAGGAAGGTATTAAAAGAGAAGAGTCACCACCTAATGATTTTTATGGTGCGTTAGGGAACCTATCCGCAAATAACTCTATTTGTTTAGTCAATGTCACCAAAGATTGGGTAAGGGCTCAAGTTACTTCGAAGAGAAGGTGTTAGGCATTTCTTCGAAATCTACGACTGTGGGTTCCGCTCGAACTTTAACTATGTGGATTATGTGATTAGGCTAGATGATCAAATAGACAAAGAGAAATTTAGAAGTTGAAGAGTCTTACTATAACACATGAAAATCGATACGAATCTTAATGATTACAATGATATAACTACATTGGTCTATATTAGATGACTAAGTGTAAAAAGAAGTATATAAAGAAAAGGGGGGGGGGGGGTCCTAAGTTTTTTAGCCTAAAGGATCACCCCGTGCAACATAAATAATACTTCGCAACTCCCTTAAGGTAGAGGTTGCTCATATTATTCAGCGTACATTGACTAGCATCTCCTGCTACTCAATTACTATGTTGAAGTTGTTACTTAAAGGCATTCTAATTCTGTCTAAATCGTATCATATGTGTGCACTACCCGTCCCATACCTATGGTACAGGAGGCTTTGGACCTACTATTTGGATAGTTATAGACTTCTCCTAGGTTGCTTACAATAATAAAACTAAGCGACATTCAAAACAGATAGGACTTCACATAAAGACATTAAAGGCCCAAGTTAGCCTCCACACATAAACAACAAATGCACGCGAGCAGTTTAGGCAGTACACAGTTTCATAATCAAGACTTAAAATCCTATAGGCATGGTTTCTAGGTAATTCTGAATTCCAGTATCATATATTCATCATTATTGTTCTAAATAACTTAAACGAGGATGCAGTAAACTATTCGCGAACTCAGGATTATTAGCACTGATTTTAGGCATCTCAGGCGAGTGACACTATCCTATAGGCATGATTTCTAAGTTGTTTGCGCATTGGGTAGTGAAAGCTATTAAAACTCGAAATTACCAGAGTTTGATTCTATAAACATGCTTTCTAGGTGAATAACAGTATCCTATAGGCAAGATTTCTAATAGGTCGTATTTGAACTCGCTTTTATCATACTTATTCCTATAGGCATGCTATCTAGGCTGCAATATAATAAAATAACATAAACAACCAATTAATCAATTAGTTAAGACCCTATTGTCATGGTATCTAAATGAGTATTAACAAAGGTATGTATTATTATGACCCTATAGGCATGCTATCTAATAATCATACAGGAGTAGACATGAGAGTAGGTAAAATATTTAGTCAAACAGTCATGCTTTGAATAATGTCAGGTATTAGGCAAGTTGAGTGAAGTGTGTGATTTCTTATAGACATGATTTCTACTAGCGTGCAGAAGTAGAGCAAGTTAACAAGATAGCAAATAAAGCACGTAGACCCTATAGGTATGTTCTCTACCCTTTATGCAAGAACAAAGTACATCCATTCCCTAATTTCACTAACACCCCAATTATTCGTCATTACAAGTTACATGACCAAAATGGAATAACACAAACTCAAAGATGACAAAAATACAGGCTGAAACAAGTACATGCCCCCATCAAATAGTACAAGGCCCACAATAAAATAACCCAGTGAATTTTTGAGCCTTCAGCCACCTCACCAACCAACAGACCCAAATCTTAGGCTCATAAGGATAGTAGAATATTCCTGAATCAAATTCCCATGTCCAACAACACATACGGCCCAACACTAGGCCCAAGGAATGACTTACTTAGCCAAATGGACGCCAAACTTAACCATACAGGTGACAGACCACTCGTGGAATTAATTAATTAACTCTTAAAACTATAACTAATCAACAGTTCTAGCCAAAGCACATAGACAAGATCATACGAAATACTAACAAGTTTACAAGGAAGGTTCATGCTTGTATTCTCAGAAACAAAGTTAAAGGATCACAAGATAGTGAACTATTCCAAAGAGTTTCAAAAGAAAAATGATTCAGGCTTAGCCTAAAAGAACTTTAGACATGATATTTAAACATGAAATCTAATAGAGTCATAGACAAGAACAAGTAGAGCATAGCCTCCACATGAAAGTTTTAACATAAAGGCCTAGTAAAAACAACATAACAGAACATGTTCATGATCGAGCAATCACTTAGTTAAGAATGAGAAAACTTTAACATGCAGAGTATCGGTTACAATAACAGAAAGACTTATAGTAAACAAAAACATGTCAGCTTCACATCAATAGGACAAACAAGCATTAAACCTTGTACTGGCCACATATAGGAGAAGATATTGGTTATGAGATTTACTCTAAAGGTCTCAACTAATAATGAAGAACACATAATTGAGCAAGTGAAACAAAAGCACACAATAGGGTTACATATAGCATGGGAACAGGTCATAGCTAACAGTAGATCTCTAGAAAGATAAAGTTTGGTATGGATATCTCAACAAGAATTAGAACACATTTTGTGCATGAGTTAATTATCATAATAATACAGAACAAGGTAAGAAACCAAACTTAGAATAAGCAATATGTATAAGTAACCAACTACACCTAGGCATAATGATTAGAAATCGTTCAGGTTGGGCACATATAATGGGCATGCATTCAGGCTAGCATATTAGTCTAAGTATTCAGATAGCATTGTCATATGACTTGAAGAGAAATAGTCCATTATGCATACACGATTCAACATGAAAAGAGCAATTTTGACCAGGAACATAGTTTCCTAAGGGTTTTAGTACAAAGTTCAACAACTATCACACAAGTTTTAATTACGAATCAGGCAAGCATCATGAATCAACTTAACTATCCACATATGAGTTAAGATGAGGACTTTCATAGAATTGAAGCTAGTGGAACTACAGAGTAGTACTAAAACAAACAGAATTGTATACAAAGGGGCATAACATTGAAATTAACTCAGGGAAATCCAAATAGCTGTAACAACCCGGCCGGTCGTTTCGAGAGTTATAGCCATATTTCCCATATTTCTGCTTCTTTTGTGCTTTACAGTTATATTAGGTCTTACCGGTTGGTTGGTTCGAGTTCAGAGTGGTTTTGGAGTGAATTGAGATACTTAGTCTCTTAATTGGAAGCTTAAGTTGGAAAAGTCGATCGGACATCGACTTATGGGAAAACGACCTCAGATTTAACTTTTATGGTTCCATTAGCTCCGTTAGGTGATTTTGGACTTAGGAGTTCGTCCGAAATGTGAATTGGAGGTCCGTAGTAGAATTAGCGAAAGTTGGAATTTTGGCGATTTTTGTCGGCAATGGAAATTTTGATATCGGGATCGGATTGGATTTCTAGAAGTTAGCATAGGTTTGCGATGTCATTTTTTACTTGTGTGTAAAATTTGAGGTCAATTGGACGTGGTTTTGTAGGTTTCGTCATCGTTTGTGGAATGTGAAAGTTTAGAAGTTATTTTGGCTTGAATCCGAGTGTAATTCATGTTTTGATGTTGTCCTGAGTGATTCGAAGGTTCGACTTAGTTCGCATAGGATTATAAGACTTGTTGGTATGATCGGTTGAGGTCCCGGAGGCCTCGAGGTGATTTCAGGTGGTTAACAGCTTGATAGGAGTTGAGGAATTGCAGATGAAGTTGCTTCTACTGGTATAACCACACCTGCGGAGTGGGAACCGCAGGTGCGAGCCTGCAGAAGAGAAGGAGGAGCCACATATATGGCTAAGGAGGGCCTGGGTAGAGGACGCAGATGCGATGGAATTCCCGCACTTGCGATGGTCGCATAAGCGGATTTAAGGGCGCAGGTGCGAGTTTGGACCGTAGGTGCGATGTACTTCCTGCACCCGCGAATACCGCAGATGCGGTCACTAGATCGCAGGAGCGGAGGCTGAGTTTAGGGAATTTTCCGCAGAAGCGGGGCTTTGCCTGCAGATGCGGAAATGGAGTCGCAGGTGCGAGAAGTCTGGGCAGAACCTATAAATAGAACACTTCTAGATTGTTCACCATTTTCATCATTTTTTAGCTCGAATTTTGGGGATTTTGAGAGAGATTTCAGTGTAATCACTGAGGTAAGTTCTTTGTGCCTCTTTATCTTCAATAATGGTGTTTTCCCACTGATTTTACACCTTGTTGGTGTGTGTTTGAGGTGAGATTGGGAGATTAGGGCTTGGGAATTGGAGAGTGAATTTTGGGGTTTTAGAGGGGAAATTGAGGTCGGATTTTGATAAATGTGGTATGGTTAGACTCGTGAGTGAATGGGCTTTCGGGTATTGTGACTTTCGTCTGGTTTCGAGACATGGGCCTGGGGGGCTGGGTTGAGCCGATTTCAGATTTTAGACTATATTTTAGTAATTTTCTTGTGAAATTGATCCTTATAGCCAATATTGATTATCACATACTGTTTATGGCTAGATTCGGGGCATTTGGAGTCCGATTCGAGAGGTAAGGGCATTTCGGAGTAGGATTTCTGTGCGGTTGAGGTAAGTAACAGTCTTAAATTAGGTTTTGAGGGTATGAAACCCCGAGAATTTGTATGATGTGAATATTTGGAGGTGACGCACATGCTAGGTGACGGGCGTGTGAGCGTGCACCATGAGGTATTGTGACTTGGTCCATCCCGTGAGATTGTAAAGTCGAATAGCCATTGTTATTACTTGTTTTTCCTTGTCTTTGAGCAATTGACTACCTTTCATGTTAGAAAACATACTTAGGCCATATGATATCACTGTTGGGACCCGCAACGGTCGAATACTTGTTGAATTGACTACTAATTTGTTGTCTTATACTCAGTCACAGTCTTACTTGTGTATTATATCTTCATTTCCTCGCATTTCTTGTTGATACTTGTTGTATTCTCTGTTTGGGCTAATTATTTTGATATTCTGTGAGCCCGAGTGGCTGGAAAGGTTAATGACTGAGATAGGGCCTAAGTGCCGAGCTGCAAGCTGTGAGGTATTTTGGATCGGGTTGTACGCCGCAACAAGCCTTCGGGCTAAATATATTATTGGATCGGGTTGCACGCCGCAACAAATTTTGGAACGAGTTGCACGCCACAAAAAAATATTGGATAAGCCTGCACGCCGCAGCAATATAGCGCTTGGGCTGAAGGAGCCCCTCCGAAGTCTGTATACCCCTAGTGAGCGTAGGTACCTATTGAGAGTGTGTATTGACGACTGAGAGCCGAGAGTATGATCTGTTGAGATGAGCTGAGCGACTGTTGCCTTGAGAGGTTGTACTTGATTTTATTTATTGTTGCACGTAGTTGTTATTTGTTGATGTAAAATTTCTGGAAGATTCATATCTGTTTTACTTGAGCTCGAACTGATTTGACTTATACCACCGGATTTAAAAGCATGTTCGCTCTTTACTGAAAACTTTTGAAATGATCTCTCTTATTATAGTTTGTCACTGCTTCTCAGTTCCTTATTTAATTCTGTTACTTGCTGAGTTGGTTGTACTCATGCTACACCCTGCACTTTATGTGCAGCTCCAGGTGTGTACGGTTCTGGCAGTCGCTGAGTTCGTGCGCGGTCTGATTATCGGAGACTTACGAGGTAGCTGCCGGCGTCCGTAGTCCTTGTTTCTCCTTTCTTATTATCTTTTCTCTCTTGTATTGGCATTTGGCACAGAATGTAGTAGACTCCGTTTTCTAGATTGGTTGTTAGATGCTCATGACTTAGTGACACCCTGATGTCGGGCTATTTTTTCGCACTTATGTTTTATTTGGGTTTTACCCCCGTATTTATGGAAAAAAACTCGGTTATTTTAAATGTCTTAATTCATTTCTGTTAAATTTTGAAAGTGTTTTGGAAGGGTCGACTCACCTAGTATCACGATAGGCGCCATCACGACGCTTTAGGTTTTGGATCATGACAAGTTGGTATCAGAGCCTAGGTTACATAGGTCTCACGAGTCATGAGCAGGTTTAGTAGAGTCATGTAGACGTCTATACTTATCTTCGAGAGGCTGCAGAACCCTTAGGAAACTCCACATTCTTGAATTCTTGTCGTGCGAATCTGTTAATTCTAGTAACTAAACATCTGTTATTTCATTCTCTCATATATGGTGAGGACTCGTACTACTGGACAGGATGGACAGCCACCAGTACCACCAGCTAGGGCCGCGAGAGGCCGAGGTAGTGGTAGAGGCCGTGGTAGGGTCAGAGGTAAAGCCCGCACAGCAGTTGGGGCAGTACATGCAGATCCACCAGTTGCCCCAGATCAGGACTAGATTCCCGTTGTTGATGCACCAGCTCAGGTACCACCTGTGCCTATTGTGATTCCAGGCCTTCAAGAGGCCTTAGCTCAGATTCTGACTGCGTGTACCAGCCTTGATCAGGCGGTCTCTATTCCGGCCGCAACAACCACTTCTCAGGTTGGGGGAGGTGCTCAGACTCCCATTGCCCGCACACTAGAGCAGGTGGTACAGGGATTCCAGACACCGGGGGCACCACCAACCCAGCCGGTTGCAACTGCTCAGGACTATGTGGTTCCTGCTATGCCTGAGGATGAGCATCGTAGATTGGAGAGGTTTGGGAGACTCCAGCCTTCATCTTTCAGTGGTGCATAGGGAGAGGATGCAGAGGGTTTCTTGGACAGGTGTTAGAGGATACTCCCTACAGCAGGTATTCTGGAGACCAGTGGGGTCTCATTCACTACCTTTCAGTTCTCTGGGGCTGCATTCAGTTGGTGAAAAGCTTACGAGAGGCGTAGGCTGGTCGGTGCAGCGCCCCTTACCTGGCAGTAGTTCTCCATTATCTTTCTGGAGAAGTTCGTGCCTCAGTCCCGCAGAGAGGAGCTGCGCAGACAGTTTGAGCAGCTTCGTCAGGGTGATATGTCTGTGATGCAGTATGAGATGCGATTCTCGGAGTTGGACCATCATGCTATCTGGTCGGTTCCCACAAATAGGAAGAGGATCAGAAGGTTTATAGATGGCCTCACTTATGAACTGAAATTGCTTATGGCCATAAAGAGAGTGTCTGGTGATACTTTCGATGAAGTTGTCGACATTGTTCATTATATTGAGATGGTTCGCAGTCATGAGAGGGTTGAGAGAGAGGCCAATAGGCCTCGTGGACAGGGAGGATTTAGCGGTGCTCCTTTTGGGGGTCAGTTCCAGCACGGTAGAGGCCGTCCTTTCAGACATGCCTAGACGGCTCGTCCAGGTCACTGTGGTGCATCATCTGGCCATGATTCTCTTAGTTATCAGCAGGGCCGTTCATCTCTCGGTGCCCTCCCAACGCAGATTTCGTCCCGTGCTCCATTAGGTCAGGGTTCATCTATGCTACGTCCTTTTGCCAGTTATCCCGTTGCTCGGGGCTCCCTTCAATCCCCAGCATCAGCACCGGGGAGTTGTTATGAGTGTGAGGAGTTTGGTCACATGAGGAGAGTGTGTCCCCGTATAGTGGGAGGTCCATCTCCGCAGAGGAGCCAGTTTATGTCATCAGCACTAGCCCCTCCACCACCCGCTCAGCCAGCTCGGGGTGGAGCCCAGTTAGCTAGGGGTCGCTCGAGAGGGGGAGGCCGATCAGGGAGTGGCCAGGACCATTTCTTTGCCCTCCATGCCAGACTAAATGCCATTGCTTCAGATGCTGTGATTACAGGTATTGTCTTAGTTTGCAACAGAGATGCCTATGTATTATTTGACCATGGTTCCACTTATTCATATGTTTCCTCGTATTTAGTTCATTTTCTGGATATGCCCCGTGAGTCTTTAATTTCATCTGTTTATGTATCTACTCCGGTGGGTGATACTATTATTGTGGATCGCATATATCGGTCATGTGTGGTGACTATTGGGGGTCTGGAGACTAGAGTGGATCTTTTGCTGCTTAGTATGGTCGTTTTTGATGTGATATTGGATATGGATTGGTTGTCTCCATGTCATGTTGTTCTAGATTGTCACACTAAGACTGTGATGTTAGCAATGTCAGGGTTGCCGAAAGTTGAGTGGAGCGGTTCTATAGACTATGTTCCCAGCAGAGTGATTTCATACTTGAAGGCTCAGCGGATGGTTAAGAAGGGTTGTCAATCCTATTTGCTTTTGTGAGGGATGTTAGTGCAGATACCTCTGCCATTGATTCTGTTCCGGTGGTGCATGATTTTTCGGATGTGTATCCTGCAGACTTGCCTGGCATGCTGCCTGACAGGGATATTGACTTCGGTATTGATTTGGTGCCGGGCACTCAGCCCATTTCTATTCCACCGTATCGTATGGCACCGACGGAGTTGAAGGGACAACTTCAGGAACTCCTTGATAAGGGGTTTATTCGGCCTAACGTGTCATCTTGGGGTGCACCGGTTCTATTTGTAAAGAAGAAAAATGGTTCTATGAGGATATACACTAACTACAGGCAGTTGAACAAGTTCACAATCAAGAACAAGTATTATTTGCCATGTATTAATGATCTATTTGACCATCTTCAGGGGCTGAGGGTGTTCTCCAAGATTGATTTGAGGAGAGGGCATCACCAGCTAAAGATTCGGGATTCATATATTCTTAAGACAACTTTCAGGACCCGATATGGCTATTATGAGTTCCTCGTGATGTCGTTTGGGCTGACTAACACCTCAACATCGTTCATGCATTTGATGAACAATGTGTTTCTGCCTTATTTGGACTCGTTCGTTATTGTATTCATTGATGATATCCTGGTGTACTCTCGTAGCCAGGAGGATCATGCCCAGCATCTGAGGATTGTGGTACAGAGATTAAGGGAGGAGAAGCTTTAGGCAAAGTTCTCCAAGTGTGAGTTTTGGCTCGGTTCAGTGGTGTTTTTGGGGCACGTGGTGTCTAACGAGGGTATTCAGGTGGATCCAAAGAAGATAGAGGCGGTGCAGAGTTGGCCCATACTATCCTCAACCATGGAGATTAGGAGTTTTCTTGGTTTGGCGGGCTATTACCGTCATTTTGTGGAGGGTTTTTCATCTATTGCATCGCCCTTGACCAAATTGACCCAAAGGGTGCTTCATTCAGGTGGTCGGATGAGTGCGAGGAGAGCTTTCAGAAGCTCAAGGCTGCTTTGGCCACGACCCCAGTTCTAGTTCTGCCATCAGCTTCTGGTTCGTACACAGTGTATTGTGATGCCTCACTGATAGGTATTAGATGTGTTCTGATGCAGGAGGAAAGAGTGATTGCGTATGCTTTGCGCCAGTTGAAGACCCATGAGAAGAACTATCATGTCCATGATCTTGAGTTAGCAGCTATTGTTCATGCCTTGAATATTTGGCGGCACTATCTGTACGGGGTTTATTGCGAGATTTACATTGATCATCGGAGTTTGCAGCATCTGTTCAAATAGAAGGATCTTAACTTGCGTCAGTGGAGGTGGTTAGATCTTCTCAAGGACTATGATATCACCATTCTGTACCATCCCGGGAAGGCCAATGTAGTGGTCGATGCCTTGAGTCACCGGGTAGAGAGTTTGGGGAGTTTAGCGTATCTTCCAGCATCAGAGAGACCCTTGGCATTGGATGTTCAGGCCTTAGCTAGCCAGCTTGTCATATTGGATATTTCAGAGCCGGGTCGGGTATTGGCTTGTGTGGTCTCTAGGCCTTCTCTTCATGATCGTATCAGGGAGCGTCAGTATGATGACCCACATCTGCTCGTCCTCCAAGACAGGGTTCAACGAGGTGATGCTAGAGATATGACTATTGGTGATGATGGCGTGTTGAGGATGTAGGGCCGGATATGTGTGCCCAATGTGGATAGGCTTTGGGAGTTGATTCTTGAGGAGGCCCACAGCTCACGGTATTACATTCATCCGGGTGCCACGAAGATGTACTAGGATTTGAGACAACACTATTGGTGGAGGAGGATGAAGAAGGATATACTTGGGTTTGTGGCTCGGTGTATAAACTGTCAGCATGTTAAGTATGAGCATCAGAGACCGGGTGGCTTGCTTCATAGGTTAGAGATCCCATAGTGGAAGTGGGAGCTGATCACCATGGATTTCGTAGCTGGGCTCCCACTGACTTCGAGGAAGTTCAATGCTGTTTGGGTGATTGTGGATCGACTAACCAAGTCCGCGCACTTCGTTCCAGTTGGTACTACTTACTCTTCAGAGCGGTTGGCTGAGATTTACATCCGAGATATTGTTCGCCTTTATGGTGTCCCAGTTTTCATCATTCAGATAGAGGCACACAGTTTACATCGCAGTTTTGGAGGGTTGTACAGCGAGAGTTGGGTACTCGGGTTGAGTTGAGCACAACCTTTCACCATCAGACGGACGGACAGTCCGAGCGCACTATCCAGATATTGGATGACATGTTACGCGCTTGTGTCATTGATTTTGGGGGTTCATGGGACCAGTTTCTGCCGCTCGCGGAGTTTGCATATAACAATAGTTATTAGTCAAGCATTCAGATGGCTCCGTATGAGGCTTTATGTGGGAGGCGGTATAGATCTCTGGTGGGATGGTTTGAGTCGGGTGAGGCTAGGCTCTTGGGTATAGACTTGGTCCAGGATGCATTAGACAAGGTCAAATTGATTCAGGAGCAGCTTCGCACGGTGCAGTCCAGGCAGAAGAGCTATGCTGACAGGAAGGTCCGCGATGTGTCTTTCATGGTCAGGGAGAAAGTTCTGCTGAAGGTATCACCCATGAAGGGTGTTATGAGGTTTGGGAAGAGGGGCAAGTTGAGCCCTCGGTTCATTGGGCCTTTTGCGGTACTTCAGAAGATCGGGTAGGTGGCTTACAAGCTAGCCTTGCCACCTAGCTTGTTGAGTGTGCATCCATTATTTCATGTTTCTATGCTCCGGAAGTACATCGGTGATCCGTCCCATATTTTGGATTACAACACGGTTAAGTTGGATGGTGATATAACTTATGATGTGGAGCCGGTGGCCATTTTGGAGCGGCGGGTTCGGAAGCTGAGGTCAAAGGATATAGCTTTAGTGAAGGTACAGTGGAGAAGACAGCTTGTGGAGGAGGCCACTTAGGAGACCGAGCGGGAGATACGGAGCAGATATCCACACCTATTTGAGACTCCAGGTATATTTCTAGACCCGTTTGAGGATGAACGTTTGATTAAGAGAGGGAGAATGTAACGACCCGGCCGGTCATTTCGAGAGTTATAGCCCCGTTTCCCCCATTTCTGCTTCTTTTGTGCTTTATAGTTGTATTATGTCTTACCGGGTTGGTTGGTTTGGGTTCAGAGTGGTTTTGGAGTGAATTGAGACACTTAGTCTCTTAATTGGAAGCTTAAGTTGGAAAAGTCGATCGGACGTCGACTTGTGGGAAAAAAACATCGGATTTGAATTTTTATGGTTCCATTAGTTTCGTTAGGTGATTTTGGTCTTAGGAGCGCATCCGGAATGTGATTTGGAGGTCCGTAGTAGAATTAGGCTTGAATTGGCGAAAGTTGGAATTTTGGCAATTTTGGCCGGCAGTGAAAATTTTGATATCGGGGTCGGATTGGATTTCTAAAAGTTGGAATAGGTTTGTGGTGCCATTTTTGACTTATGTGTAAAATTTTAGGTCAATCAGACGTGGTTTGGTAGGTTTCGGCGTCGTTTGTGGAATTTGAAAGTGTAGAAGTTCTTTAGGCTTGAATCCGGATGTAATTGGTGTTTTGATGTTGTCCTGAGTGATTTGAAAGTTCGACTAAGTTCGCATGGGGTTATATGACTTATTGGTACGATTGGTTGAGGTCTCGGAGGCCCCGGGGTGATTTCGGGTGGTTAACGGCTTGATGGGAGTTGAGGAATTGCAGGTGAAGCTGCTGCTACTAGTGTAACCGCACCTGCGGAGTGGGAACCGTAGGTGCGAGCTCGCAGAAGGGAAGGAGGAGCCGCAGATGCGGCTAAGGAGGGCCTGGGCAGAGGACGTAGGTGCGATGGCATTCCCGCACCTGCGATGGTCGCAGAAGCGGATTTAGGGGAGCAAGTGCGAGTTTGGACCGCAGGTGCGATGTACTTCTCGCACCCGCGAAGACCGCAGATGCGGTCACTGGATCGCAGGAGCGGAGGCTGAGTTTAGCAATTTTTCCGTAGAAGTGGGGCTTTGCCCGCAGATGCGGAAATGGAGTCGCATTTGCGAGAATTCTGGGCAGAACTATAAATAGAACACTTCGAGATTTTTCACTATTTTTAGCTCGGATTTTGCGGATTTTGAGAGATATTTCGAAGTAATCACTGAGAGGTAAGTTCTTTGTGCCTATTTATCTTCAAAAATGGTGTTTCCCCACTGATTTTACACTTAGTTGGTGAATGTTTGAGGTAAGATTGAGAGATTAGGGCTTGGGAATTGAAGAGTGAATTTTGGGGTTTTGGAGGGGCAATTGAGGTCGTATTTTGATAAATGTGGTATGGTTAGACTCGTGAGTGAATGGACTTTCGGGTTTTGTGACATTCGTCGGGTTTCGAGACATGGGCCTGGGGGGCTGGGTTGAGCCGATTTCGGATTTTAGACCATATTTTAGTAGTTTTCTTGTGAAATTGATCCTTTAGCCAATATTGATTATCTCGTACTATTTGTGGCTAGATTCGAGGCCATTTGGAGGCCGATTAGGAGGCAAGGGCATTTCGGAGTAGGATTTCTGCGCAGTTGAGGTAAGTAACAGTCTTTAATCTGGTTTTGAGGGTATGAAACCCTGAGAATTTGTATGATGTGAATATTTGGAGGTGACGCACATGCTAGGTGACGGGCGTGTGAGCGTACACCATGAGGGATTGTGACTTGGTCATTCCTGTGAGACTGTAAAGTTGAATAGCCATTGTTATTACTTGTTTTCCTTGTCTTTGAGCAATTGACTGCCTTTCATGTTAGATACCATGCTTAGGCCATATGATATCACTGTTGGGACCCACAGCGGTCGAATACTTGTTGAATTGACTGCTAATTGTTATTTTGTACTCAGTCATAGTCTTATTTGTGTGTTATATTTCCATTTCCTCTCATTTCTTGTTGATACTTGTTGTATTCTCTGTTTGGGCTAATTATTATGATATTCTGTGAGCCCGATAGGCTGGAAAGGTTAGTGACCGAGATAGGGCCTGAGTGCGGAGCTGCGAGCAGTGAGGTATTTTGGATCGGATTGCACGCCGCAACAAGCCTTCAGGCTATTTATATATATATTATTGGATCGGGTTGCACGCCACAACAAATATTGGATAAGGCTGCGCGCCGCAACAATATAGCGCTTGGGCTGAAGGAGCCCTCCGAAGTTTGTACACCCCCATTGAGCGCCGAGAGTATGATCTGTTGAGATGAGTTGAGCGACTGTTGCCTTGAGAGGCTGTACTTGCTTTTATTTATTGTTGCACGTAGTTGTTATCTATTGTTGATGTGAAATTTCTGGAAGATTCATATCTGTTTTACTTGAGCTCGAACTGATTTGACTTATACCATCGGATTTTAAAGCATGTTCGCTCTTTACTGAAAACTTTTGAAATGATCTGATTTATTATAGTTCGTCATTGCTTCTCAGTTACTTATTTAATTCTGTTACTTGATGAGTTGGTTGTACTCATGCTACACCCTGTACTTCATGTGTAGATCCAGGTGTGTACGGTTCTGGCGGTCGTTGAGTTCGTGCGCGGTATAATTATCGGAGACTTACGAGGTAGCTGCCGGCGTCCGCAGTCCTTGTTTCTCCTTTCTTATTATCTTTTCTCTCTTGTATTGGCATTTGGCACAAACTGTAGTAGACTCCATTTTCTAGATTGGTTGTTAGATGCTCATGACTTAGTGACACCCCGATGTCGGACTATTTTTCCGCACTTATGTTTTATTTGGGTTTTACCCCCGTATTTATGAAGAAAAAAAACTCTGGTTATTTTAAATGTCTTAATTCATTTCTGTTAAATTTTGAAAGTGTTTTGGAAGGGTTGACTTGCCTAGTATCATGATAGGCGCCATCACGACGGGTTAGGTTTTGGGTCGTGACAATAGCACTAATGCCCATAACACAAACACGAACCGAAAGAAGTAGAAGTGCGAGAGTATAGGGCACTAACCAGTTGCAGACAAACTAAACAATGGGTGAAGAACTCAAAAATCCTAGGAATAGTTGTGATTATTGAAGACTAGTAAAAATCTCAACTCCCTAGTGCTTCAGAGTTCACATGAGCCTCGAAATGGACTCCGAGCAGTGCTCGCACGGGAGGAAGGTGAACAAAATCCGGTGGCATTGGCTTTCAGCCGATCAAGAGCTCAATTTTAGAATAGTATAGAATAAGTGAGAGTGAGAGAATAGTTTCTAAGGTGATTCCAGTCTCTCCAAAGGGAAAATTGGGGAGGGGTTTATATAATAGCAAAATTAAACACACAAACAAGGAAAAACAGTCAATTAAACATAAAAAAAGGAAAGAATAGCATGCACAATCAATTAGAATCAATTTAAGAAGAATCAAGCAAACCCTAATTTGAAACGAAGAACAAAAATAGTAAAATATCTCACTGAATCGGACCCATTGGGCTTGGTAGTGAGTGTATCAGGTCAGAAACATAAAGATAATACAGAATCGGAGTTGAACGAACACCAGTGATTCAATTTCCATAAATAATTGAGTACTAAATGCTTGTAACGTTTAAGAGATGGTAAGTGTCTCCGTGTGTGCAAAAAAGGAAAGGAATCATGGAAGATTTCCATGTGATTATCGGATTGGGACTGAGATTTGAATGGGGCGGCTAGGGTTTGCAGAAGAGAGGAGAAGGTTCGAGATAGTATAGAGGCAGTTGGTTTGAGAAGAGTGGTCTTTAGGGTTTCAGGGGTTTGGTTAATTAAAAGGGGTGGGTAATCTTGGGCCGTTGATTTTGAGAGATCAACGGCCAGGATTAAGGAATATGCGAGGCGAGTCGTTAAATGGGTCGCGCCCGAGTTAATTGCAAAGGTCGTTTGGATTGGGCTTTGGGGATTATTGGGCTAAGGTATGGATGTTTGGCCATTAAATTGGTCCGGAATTGGCTCCAAATTTGGGCTACAAATTAAATACACGAAATTATTTAACTAAAAATAATTAATAAATAATAAATATTACTTATGCAATAAAATGATTGAAAATAATAACTTAACATTATAAAAAATATAAAAATTCTATTTTAGCATGAATAATGTAATAATTGTAATTTTGCATAACATATATGCTATTATTGTAAAATTATGTAAATAACTTAAAAATACAAATATAATTATATGAAATGAAGTACAAATATTATGAAACATATATGTGGATGCAAATGATAAATTAAGTCATCACAAAATAATTTAAAGAGGTAATTAATACATATTCAAGAAAATCAATTTTAAAGCTTCAAACATTATGAAAAATTATAGAAAATATTGGTGATGATGCATGAATGATATTTTAAAAGCATATAAAAATATGAGGGCAAAATTGGGTATCAACAGGTTTTGAGAGTAATGGAGGGCTTGATAAGTACTTCTTCTGGTCTCTCAGAGCCTACTAGCACTCTGGTGTCCATTCGAAATTATTTTTCTTTTTGAGCAGTGTGAAGAATCTATGATAGTTTTCCGACGATCGGGAAATGAACATGCTCAAAGCTGCTAATCTTCCTATAAGCCTTTGGACTTCTTTTATGTTCGACAATTGATCCGGGATATCCTCTATGACCTTGATTTTGTCGGGGTTTACCTCAATTCCCCTTTGTGAGACCAGAAATCCCAGAAACTTAGCAGAACTCACCCCGAACGTGCACTTCTCGGGATTAAGTTTCATGTTATGCTTCCTCAGGATGTCGAATGTTTCTTGCAAATGCTTATCGTAGTCACCTGCATTCAAAGACTTAACGAGCATACCGTCTATATAAACTTCCATAGTCTTTCCTATTTGCTTTTCAAATATCTTATTTACGAGCTGTTGATAAGTGGCTCCGGCATTTTTCAACCCGAAGGGCATCACATTGTAACAATATGTACCGAATTTTGTTATAAACGAAGTCTTTTCCTAATCTTCCGGGTTCATCTTGATGTGGTTGTACCCGAAATAAGCATTGAGGAAACTCATTAACTCGTGCCCGACTGTGGCATCAATCATTTGATTGATATTTGGCAGTGGGAACGAGTCTTTCGGGCATGCCTTATTACGGTCTTTATAGTCTACAGACATGCGAAATTTATTATTATTCTTCGGAACTACTACTACATTGGCTAGCCAGTCCGAATATCTTACCTCTCGGATCGAACCGATATTAAGCAAGCAGGTTACCTCTTCTTTGATGAATTTATTCCTGGCCTCGGCAATAGGGCATTTCGGGCGTTTCTTTTATCTTACCGGAGGTACGTTAGGATCCAAACTCAGCTGGTGCACGACTACTTCCGTCGAGATACCTGTAATATCCTCGTGCGACCATGCAAAACAATCGGCATTAAATTTAAGGAATTCAATAAAACCAGACCTGAGCTCCGGGTGCAGTCTTATCCCCAAATGGAAATTTCTTTCTAGGACTTCTTCGAACAATGCAACTTGCTCCAGTTCCTCCGACGTGGACTTTGTTGCGCCCGTCTATTTTGGAACTGGGAAATATCTCGGCACCTGATAATATTCTGACGACTCTGCTCCCGGGCTAACTTCTTCTAGCTCGGGAATAGGTGCCAGTTCCTGTAATTGCTATGTCGTATGCTCCTTCCCTTTGCTACTGGAAACCGAAATTGTATTCATCTCTCTTGCTGCCGGTAGATTACCTCTTATCTGCTTGATTCCTTCGGGTGTTGGAAACTTCAACAATTGATGATATGTCGAGGGTACAACTTTTATCTCGTGTAACCATGGCCTTCCCGGGATGATATTGTATCCCATGTCACCATCTACTACTTCGAAGAGAGTTGTTTTCATTACTCCTTCAGTGTTCATGAGCAGCAAAATCTCTCCCCGGGTCGTCACGCTCGTAAGGTTGAATCCAGCGAGGAGCTTTGTTGCCGGAATAATGCTTCCGGTGAGTTTAGCTTGCTCCAATACTCTCCATTGTATGGTATTAGCCGAACTTCCTGGATCTATTAGAACACGCTTAATCATAAAATCCAACACATTTAAAGAAATTACCAGTGCATCATTGAGTGGTAACAGCAATCCGTCTGCGTCCTCCTCTGTGAAAGTGATATCGTCTTCCCGGAGTCTTTTGCTATGAGTTATTGATACTTTCCTCTTTTTCGCTGCACAAAAATGTGACCCGGTTAATCTCATTCCCTCCGAAGATCATATTGATCGTTTGGCGTGGGGGTTCTTCTCCTGCTTTTGGAGGTTCCGCGTTGTGTCTGTTACGACCATAATTGTTCTTAGCTCGGTCACTCAAGAATTCACTGAGATGACCATTCTTCAATAGTATTGCCACCTCTTCCCGGAGGTGTCGGCAGTCCCCTGTTCGATGGTCGTTCATCCCATGGTATTCACACCATAAATTGGGATCCCTCTAGCTGGAATCAGATCTCATAGATCTCGGGAATCGTGCTTCTTTAATGTTTCTCATGGCTGACACCAACTCCACTATACTGACGTTGAAGTTATATTCCAATAACTTTGTGTAAGAAGGATCCCGAGACCCCGACGTCTCTTTATCCTAAAGTGATCTATTGTTTCGACAACGATCGGTCCCTCTGTCAACGGTGAACTTGTTTGTTGTACAAAAGTTTCTGCCGCGGCCTTCTGTCCACTCGTAAGGCAAAAACTGGCCCCTCGAAGTTCGTCTGTATGCGTCGTAGTCATCCGTTGATTTTTCTCTGCTCTTCTCCCGTCCCTTGGCCGATGATGTAGAACCGACCTGGTCATCTTCGATCCTTATCTTTGACTCGTACCGGTTGTAGACATATGCCCAAGTTATTACTTAAAACTCAAGCGGGCTCTCTTTCAGCTTCCGGGAAGCGTTTAAGCTTTTCAGATTCAATCCTTTGGTGAATGCTTCAGCTGCACATTCATCCGGGACAGCCGGGAGTAACATTCTTTCTTTCTGGAATCGGGTAACGAACTCTCATAATAATTCGGATTCTCCCTGTGCGATCCTGAATATGTCGGCCTTCCGGGCTTGTACTTTTCTAGCCCCGGCATGAGCCTTGATGAAAATATCCGTGAGCATCTCAAAGAAATCTATGAATGCTCGGGTAATAATGAATACCACATTAGAGCTCCCCTCGTGAGAGTTTCTCTAAATTTCTTTAACAACACAGATTCAATTTCGTGAGAAGCTAAATTATTTCCTTTTACCGTCGTTGTGTAGGTGGTAATATGCTCATGCAGTTGTGAAGTCTCGTCATACTTTGGCATTTCAGGCATTTTGAACCGCTTTGGGATTAGTTCTTGTGCCGCACTCAGTTTTTACGACAATTGAGTATACTTCTTCGAGTCCGGGTCTTTCAATACTGGTGGCGCACCCGGGATCTTATCTGTGCGGGCGTTTACTTCCCTCATAAACCGTAAAAGTTCATTCTTGAACGGGTCATTCTCGTTGTTGAGATTGGGTCTGTTCCCCCCAGCTCCGTCGGAGCCAACTTTACCCCTAGAAGTGTTGTTGTCAACTCTCTGCGTTATTTGATTTGCAGGAACACCGGGAGGAATTGGATCTCGTCTATTTGCATTATTCGAAGCCCCCGATAACGCCTGCTTCAGTTCCGTCATAATCTTATCATGTCGCGTGAGATGGCCTAGAATGATCGCTTGTTGCTCTTTCAGGACCCTCACCGTATCCACGACATGCTCCTTATCATCTTCATCGGGAGTTGTCTCCCGAACCTATCGAGGGTTCTGCATGTCATGCACTAGTGTGGCGTCATTTCCCTCATTGCGGGTGTCACTGATTGAATCCTCAAAATGAGGCTGATCTACTCGAATTTCAGGGTTATACATGTTGTTAACAGTGTTATCTGCCATTTTTTGTAATTTTTTCTAAGATAAAATAATCAAATCACGTTAGTAAAAAAGGCAAGGATCAATTTAATTGCACAACTGTCTAGGCCCCACGGTGGACACCAAACTGTTTACCCGTAAAATGGTACAGTTGAATTTATACGTGGTTTCTAGACAAGTGAACTAATTTGATCCTGAAATAATGCAATAATTGAATAAGTGTACAATACTTAGCCTTAAAATGTAGATGAAACAACAGAGATGACAGTTCCGGGAACAAGATTTCCGGGCACAGCAATGATGAGATCAAAAAGCGGCAAAGTAAGATTGTATTAAGTTTTGTATAGAATGTGATGTAAGTTTTGCCAGAAAATTCTTGTCCTTTAGAATGATAACTGGGCTCACTATTTATAGTTGTGTCTAGGGAATGAGGTCCTAGGATCGTGTCCTCCTTTAATGTCAATTATGAGAGTCATTGATGAAGATGTAACGGTGAATATAAATACCAAATTCTCTGTAACGGGCCGTCGCTCTTAATGCTGCAGAATATTCCTTATTAAATGCTACCGGGCGTAGAGCATTTAATACACCTTTATGAACGTTATCCCTTCCGGTGACAAGCGAAATGACTGTATTCGATTTTCGACCATCCCGTCTAGAATTCCACGTGTCTTTCTTTTAGGTGACCACTTGACATATCATATTTTACGCTATAGATATAAGTGTCTGATGTTTGGCATATTTCGATATGTGTTGATGTTACTTTACCCATATTTTAATCGCTTTTTGATGCTATTTGATCTTTAAAATGCCCAATATGGTTTAATTATTGGTTTTATGACTAATTGAGTTGTGTGTGGTGAATTAGGGTGTTTGGAGTGCAAAAATATGAAGAAAAGGTGCTCTAGCTAGAGGAAGAGAGATTGGATGCGTCGCATCCAATCTAGAAAAAGATCAGTTCGCGCACCCTTAGCAGTGAAGTCAGCCCATAGCATCCACCTTCGCAGGCAAAATTGAAATGGAGGACGAGGTGGATGCGTCGCATCCACCTTAGCATCAATCCCTGAAGCCGATTTGGACTAGGAATAGGAGAGCTTTGGCCCACGACTTTTGTACGCAATATATAAGCTAAAAACGCCTCTTTTAGGTTTTCTAACATATTGGGAAGAGGAAAAAAAAGCCAAAAAGCTGTGGAGGCCGGAATTCATCAAGTTTCTTCTTTCTCCCACCAAACTTAGTAATTTTTATGTTTCTTTGTATGATTTGTTGTTTGGCTACCATGTCTATATGGAGCTAAACTTCACGTTCTAGGGTTGTGGTTCTTTCATGACTATTGTTATTCGGATATTGATTTTGACTTCTTGATTTATCATATTAGTTTATTTATTCAATCTTGCGCTTAATTATTTAATTGCTTGATCACCAATTGAATACTATCTACGAATCTAGAATTGAACTCGAAAGTGAGAACTCTAGATTGCATATAGGATTGAGTAGAGCAAGTTCTTGAACTCGGGCATCGGGGAACGGATTCGTGGTTAGGATAGACATATACCTAATTGCCTTGCTTGGTTGATTTACAGGAATTATAAATGCGTTCTTGTTGATTCTAACTCCATAGACATATAGGCGTTAGGTTAGCTTGAATAGGCGAGTAAGAACTCGACAGATTCTTATGAGCAATATTAACCCTGTCAACCAATAAGCTAGATAAATTAGTCGGTCAATTCAATTGAAGAATACAATAGGATTGTTAGATAGCCCATAACCCTAGAACGTTTTCATTACATTGATATCATAAAAATCTGCTCTTTCTCTGTTCAAAGTTCATTATTTATATTTTTTTATTTAATTAGTTTAGAATAAAATATTTTTAGGTTTAATTCTTGTTTAGATAATTAGGATAGTCTAATTTAGTTAATAGTTAATCATAAGTCCTCGTGGGTTCGACATCCGACTTTTAGTCACTTTATTACTTGACGACCGCGTATACTTGCGTGAGTGTGTTTGGTCGCAACAAGTTTTTGGCGCCGTTGCCGGGGACTTAGAAATTTGCTATTTTTCTAGATTAGACATTTTTTTATCTATTACAAGTTTTTTTTCTTTTCTTTTTGTAAATATTTTATTTTTATAACTATTTGATTTTTCTCTTAGTGTGTTTCTATTTCTTTCACCATGACATCTGGGGATGAAATATATGGAGGTAAGGTTATTGATGAAGACTCTTGGTTGACGGAAGACTTATATGGCCCGTCATTTTGGGCTTGTCATGACCTGAACTCTTGGAAAGCTGAATTTGAATATGGGAGTAAGGGTTGGTATTGGGACGAATATTCTCGATTAAGGAAATATGCGGAACGACGTTGTCTTTTGACAATGTTGGTGAATGATTGGTCTAAGGAGAGAGATGATCTTGCACATAAAATTGATAATTTTGGCTTGGCTGTGCATAACTTGGATGAAAATTTGAATGAAAAGGTTGATGCGTGTAATGGCCAACAATTTAATGATGAGTTGTGTGAAGCTGAAAAAAATCTTCTAGACCAAATTGAGGAGCTAAAACGAGAATATCAATCATTAGACCATATTTTTCTTGAGGATGCCAATGTTGAGAAGAATGCTCTAGAGTCATATGAGGGAATAGATAACATTACTTTGGGAGACTTGAGTGTGTGTATATATGGGGATGTAAATAGTAATACAATTCTAGAGTTAGGGCGTATTGGTCCTCATTCCAATCATTTTTCCACATTGTGTTTAGATAGTAAGATAGTAATCAAGACATCTGAGCCTATGGGGGAGTCAAAGAGTGAGGATGAGAGTGCTTGTATTCTTGAATTTGTCATGCTAAAAAGCAAAAAATACATTCCTCATCTAAAGGCCGAGAAGTGTAGAGTGAAAAATTTATTACTTGGCCTGGTTATCATGGTAGCCCCACCACTGGAGCATAGCCGCAAACTGGATGCCATGTTAGAGGCTCAATTCATAAGTTTGAGGTGGGGGCAAAAAGTGGTTCACGTCATGCCGCTACGTTAAATCAGGCGCTTGTTGGGAGGCAACCCAGATTTACTGCTTTCTTTTATTTTTGTTTACTTTTTATTTTATTTTATTTTATTATTTTATAGTATTTATTTTTGTTTTGTAGGATTATGAGCATAGGAAGCAAAACCATTAGAAGAGTGCAAAAGCGAGCTAGATGGTGAGGACTAAGTGTGGGGTGCTCACACAAAGGACGATGTCTGGGAAAAGTCTGAGTACCTCGTGAGCCGCTATTGCTTCGGCCTTTGACTTACCAGGGAGTCTCGTTTACCCTCTTATTATTTATAATGTGCATTGAGGACATTGCAAAATTTTAAGTGTGGGGTGAGGAGATCGTTTGGAAGAGTTTCTATGCTATTTTAGCTTAGTTGTAGTACTCATTCTTAAGTGTAGTAGCTTTTGTGGAAAAAAAAAAAAAAAAAAAAAAAAAAAAAAAAAAAAAAAAAAAAAAAAAAAGCTTTTGTGAAAGAAAAAAAAAAAAAAAAATTAAAAAAAAAAAAACGAAAAAGTAGAAAAATTGGACTTTTCCCGACGATTGATCTCTTAGACAGTTTTCTTGAGGGATTAAAGTCTAAACAAAAATCCAAAATATATCTTTTAGCTTTCTTTAGGTAGTAATAATCCCCTGTGGTTTTTCTTTGTGCCTCGGTTCTTATCCATGGGATGTAGTTTGAACCGGGTAGTTTTTTCTTTCCGAGTAGATTAGGAATTTAGGGAATAAAAGGAGCAAGAATGATGAACCTAGGCGCCCTTGACTTGTTTGATAGTAACATATTTATACTTTCGCATGTGTAGTATCTTCTGTATGATTTGAATTTATTGATGATGCCTTGTTAAATTGGATAGCATGTTTTGTGGCGCCTATGTCTCGTTTACATGACTTATGTTCACCTTGTGTTTAATACTTAATATCTCGTGGCTCCGTGAATACTTGCATTGCTTGAGAGTCGGAATGTGATCGTCCTTAGTGAGTCATGTGCCATGTGTGGTGAGGTTTTTGTGTTGTCCATGTATTGTACTTGTGTCTAGAACTTGCCCGGTATGTGAGTTGAAGCGAAATTTTAGGTGATGCTCGGTTTGAAAAATAATTTTAGGCTTTCTTTGATCTTTTTGAGCTTATTGCTTATCACAAATAAAATCTATCCCTAGTTAACCCTTTTGAGCCTGTAGACCTTTTATTTGGTACCCACATTACAAGCCTATACCCTTTTTATTCTTAATTGACATTGTTTTGAT
Source organism: Nicotiana tomentosiformis (assembly GCF_000390325.3). Classification (NCBI taxonomy): domain Eukaryota; kingdom Viridiplantae; phylum Streptophyta; class Magnoliopsida; order Solanales; family Solanaceae; genus Nicotiana; species Nicotiana tomentosiformis. The sequence continues at coordinate 9,158,137 of NC_090816.1, read as the reverse complement.
CCTTTTACCTCTTAAAGCACTTTAATTGTTAGATGAGCGCTAAAAGAAGTAAGAAGGGACTAAGTGTGGGGTGACTTTTGAGTGGAACCAATGAAAGAAAGAAGGGTGCACTTATTTTGTAAAATAATACACCACTAGCGGAAATTAAAAGAAGAAAAAAAGAAGAGAAAAATCTGGAAAAAAAAAGAAAGAAAAATATAAATGAATAAATTGTTATCTTGTTCTTGCTAGTGGGTATGAATTAAAGTAGTGCTTAAAGAAAAAGGGACTGTTTTGGGGGTGATATTGTTTGTGAAATTGAAGTGGTGTTGAAGAATTTGCGCTTAAGTTATTTGATGATGTGTTAAAGTGCTTAGGAGGTTGAGTCACTATTCCTAAAATATATCCTACCTTTCCCTTAGCCCACATTACAACCATGAAAAAGTCCTAATTGATTTTAGATCGAGCGAGCTTACATTAGTAGAGATTTACATTAAGGGCAAGCATATGGTACCAATTGCATGCATGTGACTTCTCTGTGAGAGTGAGCGATTTTCTTTGATATATGTGAGTCATTAAAATATTTGATCATGAGATTCGAATGTGTGGATTGAACTCGCTCTCTTGTTCTTGTTGTGAGGGCACATGGTTTCACGAGGGATAGGTAACGTTATTAGACTTCTCTATGATGTTGGGTGTTCAAGCCATGAGTGCATAGTGACATTGAGTCGGTTTTTGAGGTTAGGATTGTTGTGAGCATGTTGTCTTTGTTCGAATATTTTTAAAGAATGGCATAAGTAAAGGGAAGTGTATGTGATGCATAGTCTAGAGCCTAATTGTTGCAAATAACCATGGTCATAGGTGCAGTGTGCTTTGAATGATAAGAGCTTAATTTTGTTTCGTCTACTATATGATGGTTTGTTCGAGGACGAACAAAGGTTTAAGTGTGGGGTAGTGATGTTTGGCATATTTCGATATGTGTTGATGTTACTTTACCCATATTTTAATCGCTTTTTGATGCTATTTGATCTTTAAAATGCCCAATATGGTTTAATTATTGGTTTTATGACTAATTGAGTTGTGTGTGGTGAATTAGGGTGTTTGGAGTGCAAAAATATGAAGAAAAGGTGCTCTAGCTAGAGGAAGAGAGATTGGATGCGTCGCATCCAATCTAGAAAAAGATCAGTTCGCGCACCCTTAGCAGTGAAGTCAGCCCATAGCATCCACCTTCGCAGGCAAAATTGAAATGGAGGACGAGGTGGATGCGTCGCATCCACCTTAGCATCAATCCCTGAAGCCGATTTGGACTAGGAATAGGAGAGCTTTGGCCCACGACTTTTGTACGCAATATATAAGCTAAAAACGCCTCTTTTAGGTTATCTAACATATTGGGAAGAGGAAAAAAGCCAAAAAGCTGTGGAGGCCGGAATTCATCAAGTTTCTTCTTTCTCCCACCAAACTTAGTAATTTTTATGTTTCTTTGTATGATTTGTTGTTTGGCTACCATGTCTATATGGAGCTAAACTTCACGTTCTAGGGTTGTGGTTCTTTCATGACTATTGTTATTCGGATATTGATTTTGACTTCTTGATTTATCATATTAGTTTATTTATTCAATCTTGCGCTTAATTATTTAATTGCTTGATCACCAATTGAATACTATCTACGAATCTAGAATTGAACTCGAAAGTGAGAACTCTAGATTGCATATAGGATTGAGTAGAGCAAGTTCTTGAACTCGGGCATCGGGGAACGGATTCGTGGTTAGGATAGACATATACCTAATTGCCTTGCTTGGTTGATTTACAGGAATTATAAATGCGTTCTTGTTGATTCTAACTCCATAGACATATAGGCGTTAGGTTAGCTTGAATAGGCGAGTAAGAACTCGACAGATTCTTATGAGCAATATTAACCCTGTCAACCAATAAGCTAGATAAATTAGTCGGTCAATTCAATTGAAGAATACAATAGGATTGTTAGATAGCCCATAACCCTAGAACGTTTTCATTACATTGATATCATAAAAATCTGCTCTTTCTCTGTTCAAAGTTCATTATTTATATTTTTTTTATTTAATTAGTTTAGAATAAAATATTTTTAGGTTTAATTCTTGTTTAGATAATTAGGATAGTCTAATTTAGTTAATAGTTAATCATAAGTCCTCGTGGGTTCGACATCCGACTTTTAGTCACTTTATTACTTGACGACCGCGTATACTTGCGTGAGTGTGTTTGGTCGCAACACACACTAAATATATTACTGCTCTGATTCCTTCAATGTTTGTTAAGTCACCAAATTATTACCAACTAGCAGAAAATCAACCAGTGTAGTTTCGCAGAGGATTACTTAATATTTACTTTATCATATCAAAGTAACTAAACTAATATTTACTTCAATTTTTCCTAAGGATCACAGAAATAATATTATGTTCATTATCGCCATGTCTCCTTCGTTTCCTCATAGTAATTTTTTGTGATACATCGACGCAGATGAGTGATGTTTTAGCAAGCAATGCTCTCCAGTTTCTGTTTTTTATTTTCAAGCCAAAAAGCGAGACATCTAATTAAGATTAAAAGAATTATATATATCCTATCACAATCTTTGGTGGTATAAGAAACTCGTCTAATTAATGATGGTGTACACTAGAGGACTAGATTATGCAATTACACAAGAGAGTGTCATTTCGTTGAACTAAGTAAAATAGAAAAGAAAAAGAACATACACTAATTTAAGTAACAAAAAAAAAACTAATTCAATTTATACTAACAGTTGTTTGATATAATAGAAAATATTTTCCTAAATTTTTTATGGGAATAAGTCATTTCTTTGTTGTGTTTGTTTGTCAAAAAATATTTTCAAAGAAAAATATCTTCCACTAAAAGAGTGAAAATAACCCTCTCATTATCTTTAACGATTATTTCAACTCTTAACTTTCATATCATTACTCCACCCAACAAGTAAAACGTTATTTGTAATTATTAATATAAAAACTCTTCATCAAAATTCTATCTAATTTTTTTTAATTATTATTATTATTATTATTATTATTATTATTATTATTATTATAGCTATGACGAAGAATGGGGAAGAACATCAGCTTGTTCCCCAAGAAAGAATTTTCCATTAAAAAAGTGGAAAAAGCAGAGGATTTAAGAACACACATGTCCCCTTTAATTTTCCCTCGAACATGTAAGCAAAGTCAGTTCACACTCCTCCGGTAACCGGTCAACAACAACGCGTAAGAAAGCGCCAACTATTTGGCTGTAGCGGTGGTCTTCTTCCCCGCATTATTTACAATAAAAAAGAAATGACATGTGCTATATATATATATATATATATATATATATATATATATATATATTCTAATTTATAGAGTAAATTTGTGTTTTTATGTCCGGAATAAGGAGTCGTGTGAAAGTACTTTATTTCTTAATATAGAATTTTTCGATGTGAAATTAAATTTAGTCGGATTTCAATATAAGTATCGCGAAATTTAAAGTAGGTCGTATACTTTCACTCATTCGTTGCAGTCTTCGTTACGAGCAAAATTATTTGTTAAGTAACATTTCACAGTTCGATGGTAAAAATAGTACTATCTGTTTTTACTCTCTACTAATACATTTTCATAATTTACTAAACTTCATACGCCAAGATTCACATTTAATTTAGTTTGGAGCACCGGCATTTTCCGGTCAAGTGTAAAAAACTACTTTCCCTTGGCTATCTTGGACCAACCTGTTTTCCCACACACAACTCCTTTAAAAAGTGTAACCAAAGGAAACATAAAAGTTCTCTTCACACTTGAAAAATAAGACTACACAGCTGAGAACCAAACACCAACATTTGAACAAGATTCTAGTCCATTATTATGGAGAAGGAAAATAAGCTAAAAGCAGAGACTTCATTGGAAAATCAGACGTTTTCAAATCAAATTCCAACTAGCTTTTCTTTACCAAACATCTTTGATATGTTGTATGAAACTGAAAAGGATTCTTTAGATACAATATTTGGTGCTCATCTTCTTGATTACTATAATACAACTACTACTCCTTCCATTTTTGATTTGCTCCAAACTCCATTGCAAACACCCTTATTAATACCACCTCAATCGTTGTTTACTTCAATATCTACCACTTCAACATTTCAAGAATCATCTCCGGTGACGCCCAATTCGCTGTCGATCTCTTCATCATCACTTGAAGCTGCCGATGATGATCAGCAGAGCAACACAGTAAAGCAAAAAAATGAAGAGCAAGATCAAGACAAGTATAAGAAACAGTAAGTTTAATAATTAAGTCTAAACTCTCCGTAACAGCCTCGTTTGCTCCGATATTTTTTGGCTGCTAAAGTGAGTTGCTGTTATAAGAAAACATATATTATAACATAATATAAAAATCAGTTCCAAAAAAACTTAGACTTTTATAGTGAATGATTGTTATATATACAAAGATGGTGTTATAAAGAGGTTTGACTGTATATACTTCTATGTCCCTTAAATATTTTATGTGAAACTTTTCTTTTTAATCTGTTCTAAAAAAGAGTTACACTTTTCTATTGCGGGTAGGAGGGTTGAGACCATTAATTAGAGAGTAATGTTTTAATTTCTTGTCTTATTTGAAAAGTCATTTCCTGAAATTAAAAGAAAATGTGTTCAAAAGGAAAATATTTTCAAAATATTTAACCTGTTTGGCCATAAAAAGAATTTCACTTTTTTTAAAGAATCAATGCTTGACCATGAAAATTTCAAATTTCACTTAAGTTGCATTTTGGAATTTTTTAAAAGTTTAAAAAATTTCAAAAATTTATTTTTCAAAATTTTCACTTCAAATCACTCACAAAAATTCAAAAACAGCTCCAAATTGTATTTTTTTTCCAAACACAACTCTAATTTTCAAATACCATTTTCGGTTGATTTTTTTTTTAAAAACTTTTTTACGAAATTTTACAATTCTTATGTCCAAAAATAAAATTGAAAACTGTGCTTTCGCTCCACACCAAGCACACCCTTAAAGAAAATGTAATTTTAAGTTTCTCATTGTACCCTTTATGAGATAATCTATAGCTACTAGATATGATTATGACATGTTTTATATGTGGAATTTTAAAGTCTTTCTTTGTTTTTAAATTCCATATCGAGTCAAATACGATTGCATGAAATTAGCAGAGAGTCACTACTTAGAAAACTAAATAGATAAATAAGTATATGCATCATCTGATAATGTAAATTGCTTTTTGAGTTTTTCAGTTTTAACAATTTCTTGTTTATTTTGAAGTTTTTCCCTAATTTGTGCAAAGTGTGATGTTTTTTCTTTGTTGGCTTAGGTTAAAACCTAAAAAGAAGAATGTCCAAAAGAGGCAAAGAGAGCCAAGATTTGCATTCATGACCAAGAGTGAAATTGATCATTTGGATGATGGTTACAGATGGAGGAAATACGGCCAAAAAGCAGTGAAAAACAACCCCTTCCCAAGGTATATATGTTTAAAAAGTGATACATTTTTATATTTGGAATTTCGTTAACTATATGACATGGAGGGAGTATAATTAAAATGTAGCTAGGTTAATTCTTCTACCGTCCGTTTAAACTAAAACAGACTGGCAGATGCATATTTCATGTATAATATGTGCATATCAGTATATATATACCGATTAGAAAAAATAAACTGCGAACCCAGCCGGCTACTTGTGTAAAGATCACTATAACTTATCTTAATGGGAAATTTTTCTTTCTCGATTTTGAAAATCTTCCTTTTTCCTTTCTTCAAGTAGTCCATTCTTTGTTAAAATTTAAATGTGGGATGCATAAATTACTTATGCAGGAGCTATTATCGTTGTACAACTGCATCATGTGGTGTAAAAAAGAGAGTGGAAAGATCAATCAAAGATACTTCAATAGTTGTTACAACTTATGAAGGTACTCACACACATCCATGTCCCATGACGCTGCGCGGTAGCACCGGCGTTCTGCCGCGAACCACCGCCTACTACGGTGGCGCCATTGGTGGTGGTAATGGTGGAGGAGGAACTTGTAGTAATTCCTCTTTGTCTATCCCACAACTTCAATATTATCAAGAACAGGAGCAGCAAACAGTACTCCATTTCCCTACTACAACTTCACATTTAAATAACTTTACCGTTGGTTATACTTCTTTATTTTCGACTAATTCACTCGAAGAAAGAAGGTTCTCGCCCTCCCCTTATTCTTCCTCTTTGACCGGAGACGATGGGCTTCTTCATGATATGGTGTCATCACAGATAAGAAGAGATACTAAAGAAGAGTAGGAAAAGAGAGGCTTAATTTCTTTTTATAATTCGTATCTTATTTCTTGCACGGTTAATTAATTAGAAACTTTTTTCGGATATCGTACAACGACTAGCTAGTTTAGTTAGCTTATAGTTAACCTTAATTAGCAAGTTCATATATAAATGGTGATATTCTTTCATGTTGTAGAATTCTTTCAATGTACTTAAATAGTTTAATTCAAGGATTTTGGACGTTCTTTGCAGTTTGTATATACAGTTATTCCTAATTTTAGCTCTCACATTAATCTTGTTTAATTTATATGTACTCTTCTTGAGTTGCATGCATGTGGCTCTGTAAATCAACAATGAAAACTTGGACACAGATATATGGGGCCTCGACCTCTTCCCCCCCCCCCCCCCCCCCCACTATACAATTTTTTATTTTATTCTATTAGGATCCCTTAGTTTGTTAGTAATGTTAGATAGGTTCTTAATTCTCTTTATACTGTGATAAAGTGAATACTATAAGGACATCTTGATGAGTAAAACCTATTTTTTCCCATCTTTTACTTGGTTGTCGTAGTTGTTGTTGTTATACTTTCAAAAACCATAGTTGCACTGAAATCACATCGGCTCATATGCCAAAATCTTTGACCTTACCAAATGTCGGCAATATATTTGTTTTCCTTTTTCTCTTCAAAATCACTTATTTATACCTTACAATTTGTGAGAGTATGAAGAAAAGATTAGAAGGAAATAGGATGAGAAAACGAAAAATTAGAAACAAATTTTTCTGAAGGAAAGCTACTTTTAGCCGCTCTTTGTATAAATGCTGCTTTAATTTATAGGTTTCAGCATATCTTCCTTCTTCTGTTTTTTCAAATGACAAATAAATTTTTTTGATACATAATAGAGCACTACTTTAACTCCTGTAATTTAGGGAACAACATAAAATTTCGAGGAGAATGTTAAAATTGCGGAAAAAATCATAAATTAATTTGAATTTATACCATTGTTCATTGTAAATTTGATCAGAAACAATAAATAATTGGAAACAAAGTTAGACATAACTAAATTTGGGTCAGGGTTGGGAAGTGGGGCTCCCGTAAGGGTGGCAAGTGGGACGGGTCCGGTCCTAAGTGAGCTTCGCGGATCCGGTCCTAAGTGGGCCGGTCCTATGCGGTCCGGTCCTAAACGGTCCCGGGCTTCGCAGGCTTATTGCTGGAATCGGCTCGGGACCGGGACCACGAACTAATAGTCCCGGGTTAAGTGGGCAGGTCCCGAGCCTAAGTGGGCCTAAACGGGCCCAAGCGGGCCCAACAGAAACTTTCTATTTTTAATATTTTTTTTATAGAAGTTAGAAAAAAAAATAGTAATAAAGATATATAAGCTATATTCGATTTATATACTATATGTATATATATATATATATATGTATATATATAGTATAGTATAGTATATATATAAGCTTATATATATATATATATGTATATCGAGTATATCGAATATACTATGTATATATAGTATAGTGTGTGTGTGTGTGTGTGTGTGTATATATATATATATATATATATCTTAAGATGTATATATATACTATAATATACTATATATATACTATATATATATACTATAATATATATACATAGTTTATAAGTCATAGGAATTAATTCCATATGAATATACAAATTTTCCGGATAAAAATTTAAAATTCATTAAAATATTCGGCAGTGGGACCCACATCTCAAATCCCGAAAAAACTTGTAAAATTCGAACACCCGTTCCGATACGAGTTCAACCATACCAAATTTGTCCAATTCCGATATCAAATGGACCTTCAAATCTTAATTTTTCGTTTTTGGAAGATTTTATAAAAATTTGATTTTTTTTTTCCCCCATAAATTCACGGATTCATGATATAAATGAGTATGAAATCATGAAATATAATCAATATAGGATAAGGAACACTTACCCCAATGTTTTCCCGTAAAAAGCGCCCAAAAATCGCCTTACCCGTGCTAAAAAATGGGAAAGAATTAAAAATGGGTCGAAACCCCATTTCTAGAACTTAAGTTCTGTTTCTGGGATTTTTACCCTTCGCAAACGCGGTCAGTGCCTCGCGTTCGCGAAGCACAATTATGTGCTGTCAAATTTTACACTTCGCGAACGCGATGGCTACCTTGCGAACGCGATGCATGCCTGGCTTGGCCTTCGCGAAGGCGAGATGCCCTTCGCGAACGCGAAGGCTAATTTTCCTGGCCAGTCTCTTTCCCTTCGCGAACGCGAGGCTTCTATCGCGAAGGCGAAGCTTTGAACCTCAAGCCTTCGTGAACGCAAAGCACAAAACGTGCCAGCCCAATTTGCTCTTCGCGTTCGCGAGAGTACCTTCGCGTACGCGAAGAAGAACACACCAGAAGCCTGAAGTCTACAGAAAAACAGATTTCCTAAGTCCGAAATCATCCCGTAGCCTATCTGAAACTCACCCGAGCCCTCGGGGCTCCAAACCAAACATGCACACAAGTTGTAAAATATCATACGAACTTGCTCGCGCGATCGAATCGCCAAAATAACACCTAGAACTACGAATCGGACACCAAATCAAAGGAAGTTTTCAAGAAAACTTTAAAACTTATATTTTTACAACCGGACGTCCGAATCACGTCAAATCAACTCAGATTCTTACCAAATTCGGCAGACAAGTCATAAATATTATAGTGGACCTACACCGGGCTCCGAAAACAAAATACGGACCCGAGGTCAATAAATCCAATATCAGTGATTTTTTAGAAATTATTAAGCTTTCAAGCTTTTAATTTTTTATCAAAATTCCATAACTCGGGCTAGGGACCTCGCAATTCGATTCCGGGCATACGCCCAAGTTCCAAATCACGATACGGACCTACCGAAATTTTCAAAATACTGATCTGGATCCGTTTGCTCAAAATGTTGATCAAAGTCTTTTAATATCTTTCTTCTCCCTCTCTCAATTTATTTTTCCTTAGTGGTCTCTCTTCTTTTGTCTTCTTTATTAGACAAGTATTCTTTTTTTCTTTTTCTTTTTTTCCTTTTGGAAGTGAAACAACCAATCATCAAGTGCATGAAATAGCCTTATCAAAACAGATGAATATATGGTAACTGCTTAATTAGTTATGAATGAATATTTAATGTCTTCATTGTCTAATCTTTGACTAAAAGTCGAAGATGAGTTAAAATTTCAACGTAGAAATCAATTAGTCATGATATGCACATATAGTAATTGCGATTTGAAAAATATTATTTATCTCAAACAATGCATGTTCCACTTTGATAATGTAAGCATGAGACTTATATATCCCATTATCCCTTCTACGTAATCTAAAATCAAGAAAATGAAACTACCACTTAATTCGGAAACATTTGGCAATTAGTTCTTTTTAAAAATAAATAAATTATAATTGATCTAATTAATAGACTATAAAATGTTGTGTATGAAGAAAGGAGTTATCATGCATTTTGGATCTCAAAAACTAACTCGTTAGCTAAAGCGGGACACTCTATTCTAATAACCCTTTGCATGCTATTGCCTGGACAATTGAGTGTGGATAACATAAATATTAGTCTGATCCATATATCTAACTGATCGATCTAACATTAAAAATTAGTTAATGAGGCTAGGATTGTTCAAAAACATGTAATTAATGAGATAATAATTTATTTCCTAACTAATACTCTAACGATTTTTTTATGCTATAATATCCTTTTTCGCATCATCTTAATAATAGAATAACAAATTAAATAAACGAAAACCCAAAAGCAAACTTTTGTAATATCGAAATGACATAGAAATATCTGAACAGAAGAAAAGAAGTGAACATTTTTTTTCTTTAAATTAAATATTATGCCATTATATTGTGTCAAAATCTTTCTGTTAGTTGTTACGTATCAGTATAGTTGGAGAGTGGTACACAGTGTTATAAAAACTCCAGTCAAGTTAGTATGTATGTGTGCTTATATACAGGGCAGACCTATTTGCACTACGTACGAGTTTGAATCTATGAAATCAATAACTTTTGTTTAGATTCTATATTTATTTTAAGAAATTTATCATAAATATTTAATTGTAAATTCAATTACTAAAACAAACTATGAATTCAACGACAAATTCATAATCTATAAACTTTAAATTCTAGCTCCGTCTCCGTTTATAAATAGGAATAAAACCTAAAAGGTAAAAATAAAATAAAAAAATTAAAAAAAGGCAGTTCCATAGGCAAAAAAGGAGAGGGGAATGTGGGGAGAAATGATTGGGTGATAAATAATGATATGAAAGTGCGAACCTTTTTGACTGCTAATGAAAAAAGTGTTCATTTTAAAGAAACAGTCAAATAATCAAACTGTAAACGCGTTGTTGAAGTTCAGCGTTGTTAACACTAAAAAAGTCAATAATAAGAGAATGTCCCATTTGTAGCTGATGTGAAACCTCCCATTTTATATGAGTTTAATGTTCCATAAATAAAAAGTATTCTTGGACCAACAATAAAGTTATCTTTGAGTGACTTATAAGTCATGAGGTCGAACCGTATAAACAGCCATTGATGCTTGCAATATAATAGGTTGTTTATATTGCAAGCCCTTCTCTGGAACCACGTGAACGTGAGATTCCTTGTGCACCGGACTACCATTTGTGCCTTATATACTGACAGTATAATTAAATTTTATTTTTAAAATTATTTAAAACTAATTACAATTAACTTTTTGTAACAAACATGAATTAGTAATCTCCAAAACATGATAAATAATTTATTGTAGGAGATAGTAAATATAGTTATGCTTACAGTGTAAGATCTTTTACATTTGTATATCTAACTTAGAGGAGATGTGGCTGATGTGAGAGCCTCCCTCTCTCATCAGAATTACATGTAGCTTATATATATATATATATATATATATATATATATATATAATATAAGATGTATATAGCTTATCGAATGTAGCTTATATATATATATACATCTTATATCGATATACTATATATACATCTTATATACTATATATATTCGATATTAAATATTGAATATTAAAATTTAGGTCACAATTTTATAATAAAATTTACAAAGCATTGCCTTAGATATTTTTTTAAAATTCTTTTGTCTCTAATATCTATTTAATTTATTTTTAAAAAAAAATATATGTTGGGTCCACTTAGTCCACTTAACCCGTTTAGCCTGCGGGTCGGGACCATTTAGCCCGGGACCACACAGTTCCGGTCCCAGGCCGGTCCATACGAAAAGCCCGTTTGGTCGGTTTAATTTGGAACCGGCCCGGGGCCATTTGGCCCGACCCACTTGACCCGTTTAGGCCCGGGACCGGCCCACTTGCCAAGCCTTGCTGAAAGTTAGTGTGGATTGTGGGAAAACGTGCGATAATAATTGATGCTATAAGCCCAGGGGTAATTTAGTCAAGTCTCTTAAAAGTTTATACCGAAGCTACAATAAAATTCCTTTTTCAGCAATCACATTACTCGGCTTTAGTCCAAATGATCAGATTGCCCTTTTAATGCCAAGCAAGCATGTTGATGAAACAGACTGGTGAAGAAGCTTAACTGTGGCTTCTTATATAAGTAAGAGAAATGCCCTTTTGTAGAATATTCTTTTTTTCACTAACAAATTACACAGAGGCTTTTGTCCTTTAGTATTTTGGACCACGTAGTCTTGTAGATGTTTAATTTAGGGATATATGAGATTGGTGCTATGCTTTGCGTCTGGGTCATTAGCTGATTTCACAACATAGATGTTGTTAATGAAATGAGAGCAAAATATAGCAATATAGTAATGAAGAAAAGATATATAGGAGGAGAATGTAGATGTTTTTTTATTTAAAGTGTGTTTCTTATGTATACTTTATAAGATAAAGTATACCCTATTTATAGGATATGGGATATAGGATATGGGATACATGAAAGATTACAAGAATACACATAAAGGTTACAAATATTAAGTGATGAATTAACTAAATACATGAACTCAAATGGTTCATGGAATAGGGATGTATGGAGTATTCAATGGACAACCACTTTAATATATTTATAACACTCCTCATTGGATGTCCATCTAAAAGATAATGTGCCTCGTTAAAAACTTACTAGGAAAACCCCAGTGGAAAAAAATTTAGTGAAGGAAAAAGAGTACACACATCTTGTAATACGCATTGAGTGCTGCCTCATTAAAAACCTTACCAGGAAAACCCAAGTGGGACAAAACCTTATTAAGAGAAAAAGAGTACAACGCGTATTATACTCTTTGATCACGCCCAACTATGCCTTATAAAAAGAACTAAGCGGTCGCTGCAAATATAATCCAGTTCAAGTCAGAGTCGAATCCCACAGGGAACTAACCTATTTACTATAACTTTTAACAATGCTAATGATAAGCTCAAACAATTTCCGGATGCAAGATTTTTAACAGAGCATACGTGAAATTTATTTATCTAACAAAAATGTCACGACCCAAAATTCCCACCTCTGGACAGTGATGGTGCCTAACATTTCACTTGCTAGGCAAGCCAACGTTAGAATAACATTATCCATTTTAAAAATAATTTTTAAATTTATTAATAACAAGGAAGCAAATGCAGAAGCAATTTTAAAATAATTCATAATAATAACGGTATCTAAATACCATCTCAGAATTGGTGTCACAAGTGCACGAGCTTCTAGAATAATTATAAATAAAGGTCTGAATAAAATAAAACTGTCTGGAAATAAACACACAGCTAAAGTATAATAGACGGGGACTTTAGAACTGCGGACGCATGCAGTTATACTTCAAGTCTCCTCTGATAGCTGAAATTCGAGCAAGTCTATGGTACGCCGCTGGGACCAACTCCAAAATCTGCACAAGAAGTGCATAGAATAGTATCAGTGCAACCGACCCCACGTACTGGTAAGTGCTGAGTCTAACCTCGACGAAGTAGTGACGAGGCTAAGGCGGTTCACTTACATTAACCTGTACGCAATATTAGTAACAACATCAATAATAGAAATAAATCAGGTAATTCATTTATAATAATTGAAGGCAACTCAGCAGTTATAACCAATTATCATTTTCCTTATTTCTGTTGCAGCGTGAAACCCGCTCTAACAATAAATCCACATTCAGTTCTGTTGCGGCGTGCAACCCGCTCCTCCAACATATTCATTTTAATCAAGTCTGTTGCGGCGTGCAACGCGATCCTCCAATATTAACTTTTTAACAAGTCTGTTACGGCGTGCAACCCGATCCTCCAATATTGACTTTTAATAAGTCTTTTGCGGTGTGCAACCCGATCCTCCAATATTAACTTTTAATAAGTCTGTTGCGGTGTGTAACCCGATCCTCCAATATAGACTTTTAATAAGTCTGTTGCGGCGTGCAATCCGATCCTCCAATATATTCATTATAATCAATCATGTTGCGGCGTGCAACCCGCTCCTCCAACATTTTCATTTACCAATTCTTATAGAAGAAATTTTCCCAATAAATGTAATAATTAATATAAAATTACAAGACAACAAGCATACAATAATTATGGTTTAATTATGAAGCAAACAATGACAAATAGAAAATTAGTATGGAAATCAGGGAGCAAATAGGCAGTTTAATATTTATTATGCTAAATGTCAAATAACAATTAAGGCACATAATTCAAATAACATGTAACAATTAATGCAGGAATTCAAGAATTTATATTTGCAAAGAATAAGAGAGAAAAAATTATTATAATAATTAATTTATGATTAAAAATAATTTATGATTTTTCAAGTAAGCAGGAAAACAATTAAATTGACGACGTATAGACACTCTTCACCTCGCCTATACGTCGTTTACATGCAATTCACATAACAAATAATTTAAGGGTTCTATTCCCTCAAGTCAAGGTTAACCCCGACACTTACCTCGCTTTACAAATTCCAATCAATTATTCAACCACAACTTTTCCTTTTAAATTTGCCTCCGAAAGTTTTAAATCTATTCACAAACAATTCAATATATTCAACACTAATTATAGGAATTAATTCCATATGAATATACAAATTTTTCGGATAAAAATCTGAAATTTATTAAAATATTCGGTAGTGGGACCCACATCTCAAATCCCAAAAAAACTTGCAAAATTCGAACACCCGTTCCGATACGAGTTCAACCATACCAAATTTGTCCAATTCCGATATCAAATGGACCTTCAAATCTTAATATTTTGTTTTTGGAAGATTTTATAAAAATCTGATTTTAGAAAAATCTGATTTTTCTTCAATAAATTCACGGATTCATGATATAAATGAGTATGAAATCATGAAATATAATCAATATAGGATAAGGAACACTTACCCCAATATTTTCCCGTGAAAAGCGCCCAAAAATCGCCTTACCCGAGCTAAAAAATGGGAAAGAATTAAAAATGAGTCGAAACCCCATTTCTAGAACTTAAGTTCTGTTTCTGGGATTTTTACCCTTCGCGAAGGCGGTCAGTGCCTCGCGTTCGGGAAGCACAATTATGTGCTGTCAAATTTTACACTTTGCGAACGCGATGGCTACCTCGCGAACGCGATGCATGCATGGCTTGGCCTTCGCGAACGCGAGATGCCCTTCGCGAACGCGAAGGCTAATTTTCCTGGCTAGTCTCTTTCCCTTCGCGAACGCGAGGCTTCTATCGCGAAGGCGAAGCTTTGAACCTCAAGCATCCGCGAACGCAAAGCACAAAACGTGCCAGCCCAGTTTGCTCTTCGCGTTCGCGAGAGTACCTTCGCGAACGCGAAGAAGAACACACCAGAAGCCTGAAGTCTACAGAAAAACAGATTTTCTAAGTCCGAAATTATCCCGTAGCCTATCCGAAACTCACCCGAGCCCTCGGGGCTCCAAACCAAACATTCACACAAGTTGTAAAACATCATACGAACTTGCTCGCGTAATCGAATTGCCAAAATAACACCTAGAACTACGAATCGGACACCAAATCAAAGGAAGTTTTCAAGAAAACTTTAAAACATATATTTTTACAACCAGACGTCCGAATCACGTCAAATTAACTCAGATTCTCACCAAATTCGGCAGACAAGTCATAAATATTATAGTGGACCTATACCGGGCTTCGAAACCAAAATACGGATCCGAGGTCAATAAATCCAATATCAGTAATTTTTTAAAAATTATTAAGCTTTCAAGCTTTTAATTTTTTATCAAAATTCCATAACTCGGGCTAGGGACCTCGCAATTCGATTCCGGACATACGCCCAAGTCCCAAATCACGATACGGACCTACCAGAATTTTCAAAACACTGATCTGGATCCGTTTGCTCAAAATGTTGACCAAAGTCAACTTAGTTGAGTTTTAAAGCTCTATTTCCCATTTTAATCCATTTTTCACATAAAAAACTTTTCGGAAAATTGTACGGACTGCGCATGCAAGTCGAGAAATGATAAATGGTGCTTTTTGAGGTCTTAGAACAAAGAATTACTTATTAAATTTAAAGATGACATTTTGGGTCATCACATTCTCCACCTCTAAAACAAACGTTCGTCCTCGAACGGAGTTAGAAAAAGTACCTGATCTGGAGAAAAGGTGTTGATATTTACTCCACATGTCCGACTCGGACTCCCAGGTAGATGCCTCTACCGGCTGACCTCTCCATTGCACCCGAACTGAAGGATAACTCTTAGACCTCAACTGTCGGACCTGCAGGGCTAGAATAGCCACCGGTTCTTCCTCGTAAGTCAAATCTTTGTCCAATTAGATTGAGCTGAAATCTAACACATGGGACGGATCACCATGATATTTCTGGAGCATAGACACATGGAACACCGGATGAACCGCTGATAAACTAGGTGGTAATGCAAGCCTGTAGGCTACTTCACCCACCCTTTCAAGAATTTCAAAGGGTCCGATATACCTAGGGCTCAACTTGCCTTTCTTTTCGAACCTCATTACACCTTTCATAGGTGAAACCCGGAGCAATATTTGTTCTCCAACCATGAATGCAATATCACAAATGTTACGGTCGGTATAACTCTTTTGCCTAGACTGAGCTGTGCGAAGTCGATCCTGAATAATCTTGACCTTATCCAAGGCATCCTGTACCAAATCGGTACCCAACAACCGAGCCTCTCCCGGTTCAAACCAACCAACTGGCGATTGGAATCGCCTTCCATATAATGCCTCATATGGAGCTATCTGAATGCTCGACTGGTAGCTATTATTATAAGCAAACTCCGCAAGTGGTAAGAAATGATCCCAAGAACCTCCAAAGTCTATAACACAAGCGCGAAACATATCTTCCAATATCTGAATAGTGCGCTCTGACTGTCCGTCTGTCTGTGGATGAAATGGTGTACTCAACTCCACCCACGTGCCTAACTCACGTTGTACAGCCCTCCAGAAATGTGAGGTAAACTGCGTACCTCGATCTGAAATAATAGACACGGGCACACCGTGAAGGCGGACAATCTCACGAATGTAAATTTCAGCTAACCTCTCTGAAGAATAGGTAACTACCACTGGAATGATATGGGATGACTTGGTCAACCTGTCCACAATAACCCAAACTGCGTCAAATTTTCTCTGAGTCCGTGGGAGCCCAACAACAAAATCTATTGTGATACGCTCCCACTTCCACTCAGGAATTTCTAACTTCTGAAGCAAACCACCAGGTCTCTGATGCTCGTACTTAACTTGCTGACAATTCAGACACCGAGCTACATGTGCAACTATATCCTTTTTCATTCTCCTCCACCAATAATGTTGCCACAAATCTTAATACATTTTAGCGGTACCTGGATGAATAGAATACCTGGAACTGTGTGCCTCTTCAAGAATTAATTCACGAAGCCCATCCACATTAGGCACACAAATACGGCCCTGCATTTGCAGAACTCCATCTTCCCCCACAACAACCTGTTTGGCATCACCGTGCCGCACCGTGTCCTTAAGGACAACTAAATGAGGATCATCATACTGCCTCTCTCTGATGCGCTCATATAAAGAAGACCGAGCGGCTGTGCAAGCTAGAACTCGACTGGGTTCTGAAACATCTAACCTCACGAACTAGTTAGCCAAAGTCTGAACATCTGCAGCTAATGGCCTCTCACCAACCGGAATATACGCAAGACTGCACATACTCACAACCTTTCTACTCAAGGCATCGGCCACCACATTGGCCTTTCCGGGGTGATACAAAATGATGATATCATAGTCTTTTAACAACTCCAACCATCTTCTCTGCCTCAAATTAAGATATTTTTGTTTGAACAGATACTGAAGGCTGTGATGATCAGTAAATACCTCACACGAGACACCGTAGAGGTAATGCCTTCAAAACTTCAGCGCATGAACAATGGCTGCCAATTCTAAGTCATAAACAGGATAATTCTTCTCGTGAACTTTCAACTGCCGCGACGCATATGCAATTACCTTGCCTTTTTGCATTAATACTGCACCAAGCCCAATGTGAGATACGTCACAATATACCGTATACGATCCTAAGCCTGTGGGTAATACAAATACTGGCGCCGTAGTCAAAATGGTCTTGAGCTTCTAAAAGCTCAACTCACACTCGTCTGACCATCTGAATGGAACACCCTTCTGGGTTAGTCTGGTCAATATGCTTGCTATAGATGAAAACCCTTCCACGAACCGACGATAATAACCTGCCAAACCTAGGAAACTCCGGATCTCTGTAACCGAAGTAGGTATAGGCCAATTCTGAACAACTTCAATCTTCTTAGGATCCACCTTGATGCCTTCTGCCGATACAACATGTCCCAAAAAGGCAACTGAGTCTAACCAAAACTCACATTTTGAAAATTTGGCATATAACTGATTATTCTTCAAGGTGTGAAGCACACTTCGAAGATGCTGCTCATGCTCCTCTCGAGTGCTGGAGTAAATCAAGATATCATCAATGAATACAACCATAAAAGAATCCAAGTAAGGCTTGAACACCCGATTCATCAAATCCATAAATGTTGCTGGAGCATTTGTCAACCCAAATGACATCACTAGGAACTCGTAATGCCCATACCGAGTCCGAAAAGATGTCTTAGGGACATCAAATGCCCTAATCTTCAACTGATGGTAACTAGATCTCAAATCAATTTTTGAAAATAACTTGGCACCCTGAAGCTGATCAAATAAGTTATCAATTCTTGGCAGTGGATATTTGTTTTGGATAGTGGCCTTGTTCAACTGCCGATAGTCTATACACATCCGCATCGAGCCATCTTTCTTCTTTACAAATAATACTGGTGTACCCCAGGGCGAGACACTGGGTCTTGTAACTGCTCTTTCAATTCTTTCAACTCTGGCGGGGCCATACGGTATGGTGGAATAGAAATGGGCTGAGTGCCCGGAGCCAAATCAATACAGAAGTCAATATCTCTGTCGGGTGACATCCCCGACAGATCTGCAGGAAATACTTCTAAAAATTCACGAACAACTGGTACTGAGTCCATAGAAGGGACATCCGCACTGGGATCGCGAATATAAGCCAAATAGGCTAGACATCCTTTCTCTACCATACGCCGAGCTTTCATATAAGAAATAACCCTGCTGGCAGAATGGCCAGGAGTTCCTTTCCACTCTAATCAAGGTAACCCCGGCATAGCTAGGGTCCCTGTCTTGGCATGACAGTCCAATATAGCATGATAAGGAGACAGCCAATCCATACCCAAGATGACATCAAAATCTACCATATCAAGAAGTAGAAGATCCACACTAGTTTCAAGATTACCAATAGTAACCACACATGAACGATGGACATGATCTACTACCACCGAGTCTCCCACCAGTGTAGATACACACACAGAAGCACTCAGAGAATCATAAGGCATAACCAAATATGAAGCAAAATAGGAGGACACATAGGAATAAGTAAATCCTTGATCAAATAGAACTAAAGCATCTCTATGGAAAACTAGAATAATACTTGTGATCACAGCATCAGATGACTCGGCCTCAGGCCTAGCTGGAAAAGCATAAAATCGGGGCTGGGCCCCACCACTCTGAACTGCGTCTCTGGGACGGCCTCTAACTGGCTGGCCTCCACCTCTAACGGTCTGACCTCCACCTCTAATGACCTAACCTCCACCTCTAATGGCCTGACCTCCACCTCTAGCTGCCTGACCCCTACCTCTAGCTGGCTGAGCAGGTGGTGAAGCAACCGGTGCTGGTATGATGGCACGAGAATCTTGCCGAGATATGCTACTCGCCAATCTAGGGCAATACCTCCTGATGTGACCAATGTTCTCACACTCATAACACTCATCCTGATGCCGTGGCTGCTGAAGCTAAAGCTGACCCAGATGGGTCGGATAACCACTGTAGTAACTCTGGAGTGGTAGTGCACTGATAGGAGCTGAATGTGCACTGAATATTGGCTGCCCAGAGTAAGGAATAATAGGACTGTGACTCCCTGAAGCACCGGAGATACATAAAGTGCTGAATGAAACGGTCTGGGAGGATGACCCCTACCAAAATTACCCCGGCCTCTAGACGAGGCACCACTGTAACCACCAAACTGATGAGGCCTCTTATCGACCTATGCCCTCTTTCCTGTGCAAGAACCATCTCGATCCTCCTTGCGACATTAGCATCCGCCTGATAAGAAATCTCACTTACGGTCTTCTTGGCCATCTGAAGTCTGATAGGGTAAGTGAGTTCCTCAATGAACCTCCTCACTCTCTCTCCCTCCGTAGGTAGTAAAAGGAGAGCATGACAGGCCAAATCCACAAAACGGGACTCATACTAAGTAACAGTCATACTGCCCAGCTGTAGACACTCGAATTGCTTGCGGAATTCCTCTCTCAGTGTGATAGGGAGGAACTTCTCCAGAAATAGCTGAGAGAACTGCTCCTAGGTAAGTGCAGGTGATCCGACTGGTCGGGTCAATGCGTAATCTCTCCACCACCTCTTGGCGGAACCCGTCATCTGGAATACAGCAAAATCAACCCCATTGGTCTCAACTATATCCATATTCCGCAGCACCTCATGGCAGTATTCAAGATAATCCTGTGGGTCCTCAGAAGGTGTACCACAGAAGTGAACTGGAAAGAGCTTAGTGAACTTATCCAGTCTCAATAAGGCCTCAAAAGACATGGCGGGCCTATCACTGGTCTGTGCCGCAATAACTGGCTGAACTACCCCAACTGGCGGGGCTGCTGGAGCCTGATTCTGGGGAGCCATCTGCTCCGGGGCGTGAGTAGTGGGAGTTTGTGCTCCTCCCCCAGCCTGTGAGACGGCTGGTGCCATTGGAAATGTACCATTCTAGGCCACACCCTCCATAAGACTCACCAATCGGACTAGAGCATCCTGAAGCACTAGAGTGGCTATGAATCCTTTCAGGACATAAACTGGTCCAACTGGTACATTCTGAACTGGAACCTCCCCGTGAAGGTCCACCTGAGGTTCTACAACAGGTGCAACTACTCGAGCTCTGGACTGAGCTCTACCTCGGCCTCTAGCACGACCTCGGCCTCGACCTCTACCCCTGGCCATAGTTTCCACCGGGGGTTCTGGTCCCTGTCCATCGGTATAGGTATTACGTGTTCTCACCATCTGCGAGAGAATAAGAGTAGAATGGTTCAATCATCGATGATAGAATAAAATCGCACGACAGAATAAGAAAGAAGTGATATTGTTCCTAAACTTCATAGCCTCTAAGAGACAAGTACAGACGTCTCCGTACCGATCCTTCAGACTCTACTAAGCTTGCTCGTGACTCGTGAGACCTATGTAACCTAGTGCTCTGATACCAACTGTCACGACCCGAAATTCCCACCTCCGGACCGTGATGGCGCCTAACATTTCACTTGCTAGGCAAGCCAACGTTAGAATAACATTATCCATTTTTAAAATAATTTTTAAATTAATTAATAATAACGAAGCAAATACGGAAGTAATTTTGAAATAATCCATAATAATAACGGTATCTAAATACCATCCCAGAATTGGTGTCACAAGTGCACGAGCTTCTAGAATAATTATAAATAGAGGTCTAAATAAAATAAAGCTGTCTGGAAATAAACACACAGCTAAAGTACAATAGACGGGGACTTCAGAACTGCGGACGCCATGCAGTTATACCAAAGTCTCCTCTGATAGCTGAAATCCGAGTAAGTCTATGGTACGCCGCTGGGACCAACTCCAAAATCTGCACAAGAAGTGCAGAGTGTAGTATCAGTACAACCGACCCCATGTACTGGTAAGTGCTGAGCCTAACCTCGACGAAGTAGTGACGAGGCTAAGGCGGTTCACTTACATTAACCTGTACGCAATATTAGTAACAACATCAATAATAGAAATAAATCAGGTAACTCATTTATAATGGTTGAAGCCAACTCAGCAGTTATAACCAATTATCATTTCCATAAATTCTGTTGCAGCGTGCAACCCGCTCTCACAATATATTCACATTCAATTATGTTGCAGCGTGCAACCCGCTCTCCCAATATTTTTCTTTTAATCAAGTATGTCATATATTTATTTCAATCAAGTATATATATAGACTTTTAAATAAGTCTGTTGCGGCGTGCAATCCGATCCCCCAATATTGACTTTTCAATAAGTCTATTGCGGCGTGCAACCCGATCCTCCAATATTGACTTATAATAAGTCTATTACGGCGTGCAACTCGATCCTCCAATATAGACTTTTAATAAGTCTGTTGCGGCGTGCAACTCGATCCTCTAATATAGACTTTTAATAAGTCTGTTGCGGCGTGCAACCCGATCCTCCAATATATTCATTATAATCAATCATGTTGTGGCGTGCAACCCGCTCCTCCAATATTTTCATTTACCAATTCTTATAGAAGAAATTTTCCCAATAAATGTAACAATTAATATAGAATTACAAGACAACAAGCATACAATAATTATAGTTTAATTATGAAGCAAACACTGACAAATAGAAAATTATTATAAAAATCAGGGAGTAAATAGACAGTTTAATATTTATTATGCTAAATGTCAAATAACAATTAAGGCACATAATTCAAATAGCATGTAACAATTAATGCAGGAATTCAAGAATTTGTATTTGCAAAGAATAAGAGAGAAATAATTATTATAATAATTAATTAATGATTAAAAATAATTTATGATTTTTCAAGTAAGCAGGCAAACAATTAATTTGACGACGTATAGACACTCGTCACCTCGCCTATACGTCGTTTACATGCAATTTACATAACAAATAATTTAAGGGTTCTATTCCCTCAAGTCAAGGTTAACCTCGACACTTACCTCGCTTTGCAAATTCCAATCAATTATTCAACCATAACTTTTCCTTTTAAATATGCCTCCGAAAGCTTCAAATCTATTCATAAACAATTCAATATATTCAATACTAATCATAGGAATTAATTCCATATGAATTTATAAATTTTTCGGATAAAAATCCAAAATTTATTAAAATATTCGTCAGTGGAACCCACGTCTCAAATCCCGAAAAACTTGCAAAATCCGAACACCCGTTCCGATACGAGTTCAACCATACCAAATTTGTCCAATTCCGATATCAAAATATTCGGAAGTTGGAAGATTTTATAAAAATCTAATTTTTCTTCCATAAATTCACGGATTCTTGATATAAATGAGTATGAAATCATGAAATATAATCAATATAGGATAAGGAACACTTACCCCAATGTTTTCCCGTAAAAATCGCCCAAAAATCGCCTTACCCGAGCTCAAAAATGAGAAAGAATTGAAAATGGGTCGAAACCCCATTTCCAGAACTTAAGTTCTGTTTCTGGGATTTTTACCATTCGCGAACGCGGTCAGTGCCTCGCGTTCGCGAAGCACAATTATATGCTATCAAATTTTACTCTTCGCGAACGCGAGGGCTATCTCGCGAACACGATGCATGCCTGGCTTGGCCTTCGCGAACGTGAGATGCCCTTCGCGAACGCGAAGGCTAATTTTCCTGGCCAAGCTCTTTCCCTTCACGAACGCGAGGCTTCTATCGCGAAGGCGAAGTTTTGAACCTCAAGCCTTCGCGAACGCGGTCACTATGTCGCGAACGTGAAGCATAAAGCGTGCCAGCCCAATTTACTCTTCGCGTTCGCGAGAGTACCTTCGCGAACGCGAAGAAGAACACACAAGAAGCCTGAAGTGTGCAGAAAACCAGATTTCCCAAGTCCGAAATCATCCTGTAGCCTATCTGAAACTCACCCGAGCCCTCGGGGCTCCAAACCAAACATGCACACAAGTTCTAAAACATCATACGAACTTGCTCGCGTGATTGAATCGCCAAAATAACACCTAGAATTAAGAATCGGACACCAAATCAAAGGAAGTTTTCAAGAAAACTTTAAAACTTATATTTTTACAACCGGACGTCCGAATCACGTCAAATCAACTTAGATTCTCACCAAATTCGGTAGACAAGTCATAAATATTATAGTAGACCTATACCAGGCTCCGAGACCAAAATACGGACTCGAGGTCAATAAATCCAACATCAGTAATTTCTTAGAAATCATTAAGCTTTCAAGCTTTTAATTTTTCATCAAAATTCCATAACTCGGGCTAGGGACCTCGGAATTCGAGTCCGGGCATACGCCTAAGTCCCAAATCACGATACGGACCTACCGGAATTTTCAAAATAGTGATCCGGATCCGCTTGCTCAAAATGTTGGTCAAAGTCAACTTAGTTGAGTTTTAAAGCTCTATTTCTCATTTTAATCCATTTTTCACATAAAAAACTTTTCGGAAAATTATACGGACTGCGCACGTAAGTCGAGGAATGATAAATGGTGCTTTTTGAGGTCTTAGAATACATAATTACTTATTAAATTTAAAGATGATATTTTGCGTCATCACAAAATAAGACAACAAAATTAGCAATATTCAAGAATAAGGTTGAATTCAAAGGTAAAAGGATCTAGGGCTATTGATTTCCCCAATTGCCAGACTAATTCCTGACACGTTAGCTATAATCTTGCCGTAATACTCTATGAGGATTATGAGTTACGGGCTACCGTAATTATCTCTCGATCAATTACGATAATTTACTAGAAGCATTCTCTCGAACTACTCTAGTTAACAATTTTTGCAACTCACAATTATCCCTCCAAAGCTTCGTTATCTCTAACCCTGCTTTTAAATTCAAGTAATTAATCTCTTAACTTACCCGAAAGTGATGTTGTTCAATAACAATCTAACCAAGTGTTCTTTCTCAAGCACCACAAGATACTAGACACGATTAATCAAGGGTCCTTTTAATTAATCACAACGCAACACATAGCTGAACAATCATAGAATAAGGACGGCTCAATTATGTCTAAACATAGTCAAAACTTCATCCAACAATTAGTTTCATCAACCCTAGATGATGGGTTTAGCTACTCATACTAATGGATAAAAAATCACTATAACAATTCATAATCAA
This sequence comes from Nicotiana tomentosiformis, assembly GCF_000390325.3. NCBI lineage: Eukaryota > Viridiplantae > Streptophyta > Magnoliopsida > Solanales > Solanaceae > Nicotiana > Nicotiana tomentosiformis. The sequence continues at coordinate 9,133,518 of NC_090816.1, read as the reverse complement.
CAATGGAAGTAAGAAGAAGAAGATGAAAACTCTTAGGAAATTTTCCGTTTTCTCTCTCTTGTTCTTGCCTCCAAAATCTCCTAAAAACTGCTCTCCTCCTCTTCTGGGTGAATTAGGCTTCATATAGGTTTAGGTTAGTCGCCTTAGAAATTACATAATTAACCCTAAATTGTTGGCCTCCTTTCGCCCATCCGTGGCCGCGGATTCGACCGCAGATCCGGCCGTGGATTTCAGTCAGTGTTCTGCCTCCAGTGCGCGGTCCAATTCGCGGTCAACTCCGCGGCCGCGCACTTGTAGGGAACCTCCCCGCTTGCTTTTCTCGCTCCTTTTCGACCGGGCTAACCTTCGATTGGCCTTCCATACTCCATATTGACTCCAAAACACTCTTTAGCTTCCTCCTAGCTCGGAATGGCTCCTGCAAACCATAAAATTCTTAATTAGAACATTTTGTTATCTATTAGAATTCAAATATCAATAAAGTACGGCTAAATTAGAATATAAATAGTGTCTAAATTGCATAAATATAGCCTACTATCAACACCTCACACTTAAACCATTGCTCGTCCCCGAGCAATCAAACCACACTCTTCAGAGGCCTAACTTCACTGAGCGACTTCCCTAGCTCGTCACACCAAGAATATTTCACATAGTTTGAGTATACATTAGTGTAACATCTACACCTCAAGAGTAGACTCCCGCGAGCCACGCAATATTCCTAACCGGCTTACTTACTTTATTCAGAGGTCCAGACTGACCTCTCCTTCGTGAATAAATTGCCTGCTCACTACAAAAGAGACTCATTCCACAATCAATAAAATTCACGCATACCGAGGAACTTCAAAATAAACAGAATTGACTCACCCTCAAAAATGATATTCTTGTGCCACAGAAAACGCTCCATAGGCTTGCCCATAGTGTACTACTCTACAAATTGAGTTTGTTCAGTCTAGGATCAAGTAGGACTTTATTTAACTATAATGTAGGCTGTAGGTCGGGTAGGATATATTTGGATATAATAATGACTACATCTCCCCAAGCACTTTAATACATGTATTTTATAATCAAGCCCACACTTAAGTTAAACCAATATTTCCACCTTCAGCACCACGCAAATTACCCCACACTTATTTGAGCACAATCACCTTCAAAGCCACCACAGAATATTACTAATCAACATGATACACTATTAACACATGATACATTTTTTTTTTGAATAAATAAGGTGCTCATTTCTCCCGATTTCCCTAGTTCCACTCAAAAGCCCCACCAACTACCCACACTTTATCCTTTATAGATTCATAGTAATTCAAGTGCTTACGAGCGGTAAAGGGTTCAAAAAAAGATGGTCAATTCAAACAAAGGATAAGGCTTGTAATGTGGTTGCCAAGGAAACAGGATTACATGTTCAACGGGTTTAACTACGATACATAACAAATAGGTGGGTGGAATATGTATATATATGGTTCAACAAAGAAATGCCTATATCACTTCCCAGACTAAAGAAGATTACTATTTTGCTTTGCAGATACACATGGCAAGTTCTAGGCATCAAATGTCGTGCACAGAACACAACAAGCCTCACACACACATGGCACATGACTCACTCCATATCGAATCATCAAACACTTAGATCAGAGTACTTAAGCCAAATTAAGAACATACAGTTTAAGGCATTCTTACAAGAGTCAACAAATGAGCCTAAGCGTCACACTAAGTACCCGCTATATTCAAGGCATTACGAAGTTAAGAGATCCTATTTTAATTCTGCCCATAGCCCATAAGTTCCTAACTAAAAAAATAAAAACTAACTACACCCGGTTCAAATGAAATCCTTGGAAAAGAACCGTGGTTTAAAGAAAAACTAAGGGGGAATTGATACACTACTACAAAAGAAAATACACGCTTACCGCACCATTTGTTTTTACTTTTAACAAAAAAAAATTCTTTCGACTTTAGTCCCTCAAGAAACCCGTCGAATGATATCCATCGTCGGGAAAAGTCAAAAATGATTTATGTAAATAAACTACGAAACTATTCTACATACAACATACAACAAAGTATCCCCCACCCCATACTTTAAAAGATGGCATGTCCCCATGTCATACAAAATAAAGTAATGCGAGGTAAAGGAACTTCCTTGGTAGATCAGTCTTGATCAGAGACAGTGCCACGGTCGAGATGACATGCCCTCCCCAACGCACATAGCCAGCCCATGATTTTCTTCTCTGACTTCGCATTTTGGGTGGCCAAGGCATCAACTCTAACCCCCAATTCCGTGACGGAAGTGCGCAGCCTTATCATATCCTGTTCTAAGTCTGTCATCCGTGTACTCCGTCTGACCTGGGATGGTCTTTCAGTCGCTGCAGCTTGTTCCTGTGGGGGTGAGGCAGGTTCAACCTCCTCATGCCCTTCATCGCCCTCCTCTGGCGCATCAGAATCGTCACTATGAGTTGCCCCAGGTGCCACCGGGTCTTTCCCGATGGTCACTTTGTCTGCCCGGAACTTTGCTTCTTTCTTCAACATGCCATCCGCAATTGGGTTCTCAGGCACCCTTGCTGCCCGGCACAATCCAGTGACCAGAGAGGGGAAAAAGAACACATACCTCTTATGTGGTGAACGGACGAACATCTCAAACTGAATAACCTGGACCACATCAAAATCATGGTCATTCACGAAGCACCAGATCAAGGCAACTCTCGGACCATTTACCTTCATGGTATTATAGGAAGGCAGCAACTGACAGTTGATGATGTACAACCAGCACTTTCCTTCAAAAGTGAGTGAGGCAGAGTGTAGCTTTGATCCCGGCACAACCCATACTACCTCTTTGTCTAGTGCACAGATAGTTCTGAAAAACCTGTTCCATGTGATGGGTTCTCGCTTGTAAGTATCATAGAAATCCTCCTCCCCATTGAATACAGGCAATCGATATACTCTCCTGATGGCTTCTATCAAGGCATCCACCATCGTGTGTCGCACAGTGCATATTCTATCCTCATGTTCGGGGCAATTGGCATAGAACTCCCGGACAAGCATTAAGTTACCCTCCCCCGGCTCTTCGAAAAAGTTATCCAACCTGTGCCTGATCAACTCCCGATACATATTAGGGCACTCATCCTGGAGGGACGCCCTATCAATATCCCTTTCCGCTATAGGTTTTTTAGTGGCCTTCAAATTGAAACGGTCTTGGGCAGCTCTGGAGACAAACCTGGTACGATCAAGCTGAGCTGCACTGGCTGGTGCCCGTGCCCGGGATGAACCTCCATGACCACTTGACGAGGCTCCAGTGGTACGTCTCTTCTTTGAAGGTGTCATGGTACCTACACAACAAACACTACTATCAGTAATCGGCGGAATATAGGAACCAATGGCGGTTACTCAGACTTCACTCGCACAATTGGTCACAATTTACATTCAAACTCATTGTGGCAATTCAACAAACACTTAAGGTGCATATAGCCCCCAAGTTACCCAAAGCCCCAATTAAACTTCCATTCCTCACAACCTCAACAATGTCTTCCCCCCAATTCAACCAACTTTATTAGCCTCACATGCCATATATATACTACAATCCTAAACCAAGACAAGAGTACCAATGATTCTACTATCCTACACATATAATAGCAAAGGAAAAGAATGGGAAAAATAAAAAATTGAAAACAAAACAAATACTAAGAAAGAGGAATAGAATCATGTTACTTACTTGGAGATCTTGGGAGGAACGGAGATTGGGGATTGGTTGAGTGGAGAAGAGAAGGAAGGAGAAGAAGCTTTGTTAATGAGAGAAATTTTGAGGGAGAGAGACGTGTGGTTTGTTTTAGGGGAATGGGGAAGGGGTTTTTAGATTTTGTTAAGGGGGAGGGAAAAAAGAAGTGGGGGAGTGGGCGGTTATGGGGGGGGGGGGTAAGTAAAAAAAACTGATTAATAGGACAGAAAAGAAAAGAAGAGAAAAGAAAAGAAAAGAAAAAAAAATTAATAACAAATTCAGAACCTGGTACTGCCTAATCCGCGGCCTACTCCGTGGTCCAATCCGCGGCCGCGGATGAGGAACAGTGAGGGGGACAAAATCCATGCCCAACTCTGCTGACGGGGAGGCAATAGTCTGCACAAAATCCGCGGCCAACTCCGCGGCCGCAGATGTCGATCTCTAGCAAATTTTTGTCTTTTTCGCACTTTACCTATCTCCGGGTTAATTTTGTCCCCCGAATCCTTCTGATGCGCATAATTTTGTCCCTGCACATTAGTAGATCGGTCAATGCCATTCAAAATCAATTACAAAAACAAGAGTAAAGAAAAATAATGGGTTGCCCCTAAAAAGCGCCCGAGTTAACGTCGCGGCACGACGATTTACAATAAACCATGGGTTGCCTCCCAGGAAGCGCCTGATTTAATGTCGCGGCATGACGTATGCTTTCATTATTACTCTTCGCTCGAGTATTGGGGCTCTTCCAAAGATATCACCACTTTATCCCCTTTTTCTTCGACTATTCCATAGTAATGTTTCAACCTTTGCCCATTCACTGTTAACTTATTTGTCCTATCTTCGGATTCAATTTCTACAGCTCCACTTGAGAACACTTGCACCACTCTGAAGGGTCCTGACCATCGGGACTTCAACTTACCCGAAAACAATCTCAATATCGAGTTGTATAACAACACTAGATCTCCGGGTTTGAAGTTCCGATCTAGAATGTGCTTATCATGCATCATTTTCATCCTTTCTTTGTACAATCTTGCATTCTCAAATGCATGTAACATGAATTCCTCGAGTTCATGTAACTCAATGACACTGCTGGTGCTTGCGGTCTCCATATCCAAATTCAACTGTCGTAGTGCCCAAAGGGCTTTATGTTCGAGCTCTACCGGAAGGTGGCATGCTTTTCCAAACACCAACTTGTATGGTGACATACCAATTGGAGTTTTGAGTGTTGTGCGGTATGCCCATAATGCATCATCCAGCTTCTTTTCCCAATCAGCCCTTATCGCATTCACTGTCTTGGTCATGACACTTTTGATTTCTCTGTTGGACACTTCAACTTTCCCGCTCGTTTGTGGGTGGTACGGTGTGGCTACCTTATAGCAAACTCCATACTTTTCCAACAGTCGTGCGAACGCTCTATTGCAAAAATGGGTTCCGCCATCACTGATTATAGCTCTCGGGGTGCCAAAATGTGTGAAGATATTTTTCTTTAGGAAGCCTGTCACCACTCTTGCATCATTGGTTGGGAGCGCCACCGCTTCGACCCATTTGGAGATATAGTCAACAGCTATCAATATGTATTTGTTACCATACGAGCTGATGAAAGGCCCCATAAAGTCAATCCCCCACATGTCAAAAACCTCTACCTCTTGAATTGTGGTCATCGGCATCTCGTGCCATCGAGATATGTTGCCTGTCCTTTGGCACTCATCGCAACTTTTTACCCAAGCATGGGCATCCTTGAACAGAGTTGGCCAATACAACCCCGATTCCAACACTTTTGTTGCTGTCCAGATTCCTCCAAAGTGTCCACCATATGGTGAAGCATAGCAAGCCTGCAAAACAGAAGGTTGATCTTTCTCGGGGATACACCTACGGATCATGTTATCTACACATATTCTAAAAAGTAGAGGTTCATTCCAATAATAAGATCGACAATCGCGAAAGAACTTTTTCTTTTGAATTGAAGAGAGTTCATAAGGTACAATACCGCTTGCTAAATAGTTAGCAATATTAGCATACCATGGCGACTCCTCCATTGTCACATCGAGTAACTGTTCATCCGGGAATGTCTCTGTTATATCTTCAACCTCCATCTTTTTTTCAGCTCCTTCCAACCTTGAGAGGTGGTCTGCCACTTGATTGTCCATCCCTTTTCTGTCGAGGATTTCCAGATCGAATTCTTGTAGCAAAAGAACCCAGCGGATTAAGCGTGGCTTTGACTCCTTCTTTGCTATCAAGTACCTAATTTTTGCATGGTCAGTATAAACAATAACTTTTGAACCAATTAAGTACGACCTGAATTTGTCGAAGGTAAACACTACAACCAACATTTCCTTTTCCGTTACGGTGTAATTGAGTTGTGCACCGCTGAGCGTACTCCTTGCATATTAAATTGGGTGCATCATCTTGTCTTTTCGCTGCCCCAAGACTGCTCCTACAGTCTAATCACTGGCGTCGCACATGAGCTCGAACGGTTGCTCCCAGTTGGGTGCAATAATGATGGGTGCAGTTTCCAGTCTCTTCTTCAGCTCCTCAAATGCCAACCTGCAATCATTAGAAAACATAAAGGGTTGATCCTTTTCAAGAAGTTTACATAAAGGGTTAGCAATCTTGGAAAAAAACTTTTATGAATCGCCTGTAGATACCGGCGTGCCCAAGGAAACTTTTCACTGCCTTGACCGAAGTGGGTAGTGGAAATTTCTCAATCACATCAACCTTAGCATGGTCGACCTCAATTCCCTTATTGGACACTCGATGCCCTAAAACTATTCCTTCTTATACCATAAAATGGCATTTTTTCCAATTCAGCACCAAATTTGTCTCCACACATCTTTTGAGTACTCTTCTTAAATTGTGAATACAATCTTCGAATGAATCCCCCACCACAGAGAAATCATCCATAAACACCTCCATAATGTATTCAACCATATCAGTGAAAATGGCTAACATGCACCGCTGGAATGTAGCCGGCGCATTGCAAAGTCCAAAAGGCATTATCCGAAAGGCAAAATGCCATACGGACAAGTGAAGTATGTTTTCTCTATGTCTTCAGGGGCTATTGAGATCTGGTTGTACCTCGAATATCTATTCAAGAAACAGAATGAGACCGCCCAGCTAACCTGTCCAACATTTGGTCAATAAAGGGCAGGGGAAATCGTCCTTCCGGGTGGCTGTGTTCAATTTCCGATAGTCCATGCAAATCTGCCACCTTGTGACTGTACGAGTCGATATCAACTCGTTATTCTCATTTTGTATGACCGTCATTCCTCCCTTTTTCGGCACACACTGAACAGGGCTGACCTAGTTGCTGTCAGAGATGAGGAAGATGATACCCACATCCAGCCACTTGATCACTTCCTTCTTCACCACCTCTTTCATATTCGGGTTCAGCCGTTGTTGATGCTCTCTGGAAGGTTTGTGCCCTTCTTCCAAGAGAATCTCGTGCATACAAAAAGCTGGACTGATACCCTTTATGTCAGCCATGGTCCAACCAATGGCAGTCTTATATTCTTAAAATACCTGCAAGAGTTGCTTTACCTGCACAGCTAGCAAACCAGATGATATAATAACAGGCAAAGTAGAATTAGGCCCTAAGAAAGCGTATCTGAGGTGAGCTGGAAGCGGTTTCAGGTCCAACTGTGGTGGCTCCTCTATTGATGGTTTTGCAGGTGGTGTTGCTCTTTCTTCTAAGCGTAGGGGCTCGAACTGAGGTTCCCTTTTCCAGAACCCTTGACCCTCGAGAGCCATGACCCACTCCGCCAACCCTTCACCATCCATCTCTTCCAAATTCATCAAACAGGCTTCTAGCGGATCCCTAACATTAAGGGTCTCATCCTCTTCTTGCAGTATCACATCCACAGCCTCCACTATCGAGCAATTTGAAAATTCGCTGGGTCTCCTCATGGATTGTTGAACATTGAATATTATTTCTTCATTGTTCAACCTAATTTTCAACTCTCCAGTCTCACAATCAATCAATTCTCGCCCAGTGGCTAAGAACGGCCTTCCCAGAATGATGGGTATCTCTTCATCCACTTGACAGTCAAGAATAACGAAGTCTGCAGAGAATACAAACTTCCCCACTTGAACAAGCACATCATCAAGAATTCTTGTCGGTCTTTTAACTGTGCGATCAGCTAGTTGCAATAACATTGAGGTAGGTCTAGCTCTGCCAGTGCCCAGTTTTGTATAGATTGCCAAGGGCATCAAGTTTATACTAGCCCCCAAGTCACACAATGCTTTAGCAAAAGCATAACTCCCAATAGTGCATGGGATAGTGAAACTACCTGGATCAGACACTTTTTGAGCCATAGGTCTTGTCACTACCGCGCTACAGGTCTGCGTCAAAGTTACAATGGACAGATATTGGAAGTCAAATTTTCGCGACATCAGGTCCTTCATCATTTTTTCATACCCTGGCATTTCCCTCAAAGCATCCATCAGTGGAATATTCAATTGAATTTGTCGAAGCATTTTCATGAATTTCCTGTATTGATCATCTTTCTTTTGCTTTGCCAATCTCTGAGGGAATGGTGCAGGAATCAACCTCTGCCCACTGCTTGGTGTTTTTTCTTTGTTGGAAGCTTTTTCTACCACCTGTTCTGAGAGTTGTTCACCTTCCTTCTCCTTACCCTTGTCAACCTGTGCTTGTTCAATTACAACCCCGGTAAGCTCTGTTGACTCATCTGCCTCTAATGTAACTGGAGTAGTTGGCATATTCTCTCTTCTATATTGAGCAACTTCTTGCTCTCTGTCTAAATCTCTTCTATTCCTGAGACTCACTGCCATTAGTTGATTTGGGTTCTATTCCTTTGGGTTAATATTTGTATCTGCAGGCAATGTTCCTTGTGGGCGATTGTTCAAGGCCATAGACAGCTGTCCCAATTGAGTTTCAATGCCTTTGATTGCCGAATCATGTGCTGCTAACTTTCTTGCATCTTACCATTTGTCCCAATGAGTTGTTGCAGCATGCCCTTGATTTTAATCATGTTGTTGTCCTATTGTTGAAGAGGTGGTTGGTAGGCCAATTGTTGCTGATGCTGCTGATTATAGCCATGTTGCCTTTGATAAGGCACGACTTGGCCTTGTGGTCGTGCGCTTCCTGGATTGGGGTTGTGTTGTGGCTGGTTTGGTTTGTACTGCTGGTTTGGTGCTGGTCCCCATTGTTGTCCACCTTGCCTCTGACCTCCGTAATTATTGACATAATTCATGTCTTCTCTGAAGCCCTGGTTGTCGTTCTCTCTACTCCACAAGCACACATATGACTGGTTTATGCAAGGAATGCACAAGCCTCCATTTGTTGTATCAACAATGTGCACTTGCTTTGTACCTATCTCATCATTTTCTTTGTCAGTAAGCTCATCTGGGTCATGAGAGTGGCTATGTTCTCTGCATTGGAATTGTTTGGGTCAAGAGCAACAGAATGCACTATTGGTGTAAGTGTCGTACATCTAGTCATCCAGCCTGAATTTTGAGCCATCCTTTCGAGAAGAATCTTGCACTCTGTGAACGTTTTGCTCAAAAATGCACCCCAGCTGAAGCATCTTCATTGGCCTTCAAACTGTCTGCCAAACCCATGTAGAATCTCTGTCCCAACATCTGATCTGGAATGCCATGGTGTGGACACGTCACTAGTATACCCTTAAACCTCTCCCAGGTTTTTTGCAAGGTCTCAGTCAGTTTCTGCCTGAACTGCAATATCTCATCAATTTGCCTTGCAGTCTTGTTGGGAGGATAAAACTTGTTTAAGAACTGCTTAACTAATTCTTCCCAAGTAGCAATGCAGTTTATTGGGAGTGAATTCAGCCAAGTTTGAGCCTCTCCAGTCACTGAGAATGGGGACAGTAATAGCTTAATTGCTTCAGGAGAGACATTCGGTTGTCTTTGAGTCACACAAATTGATAGAAAGTTCTTCAGATGTTGTTGTGGGTCTTCGATGTATGACCCGGAGAACAGTCCTTTATTCTACAACAGGTGCAGCATGTTGTTGGTAATCTGGAATATCTCCGCTTGTATCTGAGGAACAGCAATGGCGGTGGCCAGGTTATCAGCAGTTGGTTGTGACCAATCATAAAGAGCAGCTTCCGGCACAAGAGGTGCCCCCACTCCATTGTTTGGGTCAACACGATCATGCTGATTGTTTACGTTGACGCCGTCCACGTTGTCCATTTCACTTTCGAGTTGGTCCTTTTGTTTTAACTGTTTGTTCTTCTTGTTGGCCTGATTCAATGCCCTAAATGCTTTCTCGGGGTCTGAGAGTCCTTCAAAGTGTTCACCAGTCCTCAGAGAGCTTCTAGGCATACACCCGGTTCACAGAAGAGTTCAAACATGAGAATTTCAATGGAAAAATTTTAACACCATAGGAAATTGATCTAAACTAAGAATTCTAGCAATTATTCTAAGTTGTAATAAATAACACTGTTAGTTCCCCGTCAACGGTGCCAAAATTTGATCACGCCCAACTATGCCTTGTAAAAAGGACTAAGCGGTCGCTGCAAATATAATCCGATTCAAGTCCGGAGTCGAATCCTACAGGGAACTAACCTATTTACTACAACTTTTAACAATGCTAATGATAAACTCAAATAATTTTTGGATCCAAGATTTTTAAAAGAGCATACGTGAAATTTATTTATCTAATGAAAAATGACAACAAAATTAGCAATATTCAAGAATAAGGTTGAATTCAAAGGTAAAAGGATCTAGGGCTATTGATTTTTCCAATTACTGGACTAATTTCTGACACGTTAGCTATAATCTCGCCGTAATACTCTATGAGGATTATGAGTTACGGGCTACCGTAATTATCTCTCGATCAATTACGATAATTTACTAGAAGCATTCTCTCGAACTACTCTAGTTAACAATTTATGCAACTCATAATTATCCCGCCAAAGCTTCGTTATCTCTAACCCTGCTTTTAAATTTAAGTAATTAATCTCTTAACTTACCCAAAAGTGGTGTTGTTCAACAACAATCTAACCAAATGTTCTTTCTCAAGCACCACAAGATACTAGACACGATTAATCAAGGGTCATTTTAATTAATCACAACGCAACACATAGCTGAACAATCATAGAATAAGAACGGCTCAATTATATCTAAACATAGTCAAAACTTCATCCAACAATTAGTTTCATCAACCCTAGATGATGGGTTTAGCTACTCATACTAATGGATAAAAAATTACTATAACAATTCATAATCAACAATGGAAGTAAGAAGAAGAAGATAAAAACTCTTAGGAAATTCTCCGTCTTCTCTCTCTCTTGTTCTTGCCTCCAAAATCTCCTAAAAACCTCTCTCCTCCTCTTCTAGGTGAATTAGGCTTCATATAGGTTTAGGTTAGTCGCCTTAAAAATTACATAATTACCTATGAGTTGTTGGCCTCCATCCGCCCGTCCGCGGATCCGGCCGCGGATTTCAACCAGTGTTCTGCTTCCAGTGCGCGGTCCAATTTGCGGTTAACTCCGCAGTCGCGCACCTGGAGGGAACCTCCCTGCTTGCTTTTCTCGCTCCTTTTCGACCGGGCTAATCTTCGATTGGCCTTCCACACTCCATATTGACTCCAAAATACTCTTTAGCTTCCTCCTAGCTCGGAGTGGCTCCTGCCAAGCATAAAATTCTTAATTAGAGTATTTTGTTATCTTTTAGCATTCAAATATCAATAAAGTACGGCTAAATTAGAGTATAAATAGTGTCTAAATTGCATAAATATAGCCTATTATCACTCCCCTGATGAAAATTTTATTTGATATCTCGGAGACGATGTATTTCAATCTGTCTCTTATTCCAGCTGCTCATTTTCTCACCCCTAATGTTGGGTATACCAATATATATTCCAATCTTCTTTGAGGACTCATCTTTGTGCATTGTGGTATAATAATTAGAATATATATCACACATTCAAATATTCTAAGATGAGAAATATTTGGCTCATGATCATAAGCCAATTGTAATGATAACTTGTGGCATGATCCATACAAGAGCTGCTACATGCAAATAGCATGATCCCATGTCGAGATGAAATTTTTTGTTATCATAAGCATTGGTCTAGCAATTAATTGGAGGCGTTATTTGATCAATGATTCTGCTAGACATTTTGAGTAAAAACACGAGCAACCAGATGCTCAATTGTTATACCAGTTAATATACAACAATCATTAAAGTCATGTGATGTAAACTCACTAGCAATACGAAGTGTCTTAATCGCATAATCCGAAAATCGTGCTTTTAATCGTATTAATGTGGCCAACAACCTCGGGAATGCCAAATTTTGGGTTGACAACAAGCACACATGTGACCATCTTGTAGATGCATCTATCAAAATCATATAAAAACTAAATGGTCCACATGGAGGGTGTATGGGCCCACATATATCACCCTATATACATTCCAAAAGTGCATGGGATTCACTCCCAATTTTAATTGTTGATGGTCTAATAATCAGTTTGCATTGAGAACATGCAACACACGAGAATTCTTTAGTTTGAAGAATCTTCTGATTCTTCAATGAATGATAATGTGAATTCTCAATTATTTTGCGCATCATATTATATCCGGGATGGCCCAACCGGCCATGCCAAATAATAAAATTATTAGTAACCCCTGGTTTACTATGGCATGCGATCCAACTATACTACTTGTGTAGTACAAGCCGCATGTTCATATTCATATTTGTTACCATCCATATGGTGAAACATCTCCTTCTAGAAGAAAGTCATTATCATTATTCTCATGGTCAAAATCATTATAAGCAAGACATGTTTCTTGCTTTACTTTTGCCCTTTTATAACGCATAGCAAAATATTTTTGACATAAAATAGGTATACGACCAATGACATAATCATGCGGCCACATAATGATATTTATCCTCTTTATTTCTCTCAAACCTATTTAGATGTGAGTTGTGAGATTTCAACAATCAAGAGCGTATCCATGTTCATGAGTTTATTTCATACGTCCACATTCACTTCTGGAATGTATCATAATCATCTGAACATGTCTCATGATTTCTCAGCATAAGCTTATTGTGTTGCCTTATCATTTATCATATTTATTTTTATAGCCCTCCTTAATATCATTTTGTAAGGTTAAATATGCATTTATTTTCCTTTATTTTGATAGAGAATTGATAAAAGCTACACAAAATGTTCAGGTGTACAATATTCTTGTATCAAATGCCATTTCATACCACATCATGGTTAATATTACCTTCACCTTTTGAAGGATAATTTTAATACGAGAACCCTTATTGTTCTCCATTTCATAATTAAAATCATGATAACGATTATTATTTCGTCTTATTGCCACGTCCACGTATATTCATATAGTCTCGATAATTATTTAGTCTTATTTTAGACTTTGATTTATTGCTATCATTCGCTTCAGGGAATGGAGCAGATCTAGAGGGACGTGCTTCATTAAAAGCATATTATTTTGCCTCAGTTATCATTATACCATTAATGTGGTGCATTGGGACTCAAATTCAATGTCTTACCCTCATAAAGGCATGTTAAGCCATAATGCGATGAGACTCAAACCCAATGTCTTATCATCATGATGCACCAGGACTCAAATCCGGTATCTGAACACCTCTTCCGAAATATTGCTACTTCTGGAGCAAATTTGAGGCATGTAACATAGAGAATAATTCTCTAACACGTCTTCATCAATAATAAATTTAGCATTTGAAAATATTACCACTTTTAATGATCATAACAACTAATCATAACTAACAATACTTTGAACGTATTATCACTTAATTTAGTAGTTATAAGCATAAATGCTTAGTCATAATGAATCTTTAAGAATAATAATTATCACTCTAAATGTCATATATTTATTATAATTATGTAACCAACATTTGCTAATAAAACGAACACATGTGACACAGACCAATACCTTTAGAACTTATTGGAGATATATATTTAATGTTGAGATCCAAATAAATATGATGATTATACTCCCTTAATAAAATGAAAGGCCATCAAGATTCAATTAATTGCTAGCATTTGCATAGATTAATGAAAATTGTAGTCACGTGTAAAGTCTTTTATCATTGACCAATGTATTTGTTAAAATATCTATGTGAACAACGGTTTTCTAAATTCTTAAATGCTCTTAATTAAAGATGTACATTCTGGTGACTTTTATTTATTGAGTTAACATGTCTCTAGAGTCAGAGAATAGCCAAGTTATTGAAGGACTCTACTTTCTGCAGTGCTATAAAAATCGGTAAAATTTATGTATAAAACCTATGAGATAAATTAACCCATTTCAGTCATATATTTGTTTCATGAAAGAAAAATGCAAGCACTACCTTAGAAACCATAACCATTATTTAATGTAATTTACAACATGCATATATTAAACTATCATGCAATTCAATTAGAAGTGAATAATGTAATTTACTATATACATATATTAAACTATCATGCAATTCAATTAGAAGTGAATAAGACGGAAGAATCGTGACCGTGTATAATGATTCTATTCCATCGGTATCTCATCTTATAGTCATTTTAGAGCTAAATATGTAATTAAAGATTAATTTACCAGGTAGTATGCATACCTAATTCATCTAATGATAGCATTGTATCTTGCCATCAAAATCAAAGTAAATATAACTTGAGGTCAGCAACGTACCTCAATGTCTGTTTATAATTTTATTATAAATTGAATTTCTTATGCCGAAGCCTCTAGCTTCAAATACGGTCAGACTGAGTCGGAAAGAAAATAAGCTCAACACCTATAGTTAGAGACTCGTGCTGATAACGTGTTAAGAAATGAGAGCAAAATAGAGCAATATAGTAATGAAGACAAGATATATAGGAGGAGAATGTGGATGTTCTCTTATTCAAAGTGTGTTTCTTGTGTATACTTCATAAGATAAAGTATACCCTATTTATAGGATATGGGATACATGAAAGGTTACAAGAATACACCTAAAAGTTACAAATATTAAGTGATGAATTAACTAAATACATGAACTCAAATGGTTCATGGAATAGGGATGTATGGAGTATTCAATGGACATCCACTTTAATATATTTATAACAAATGTTAATATTTCTCTAATTCTCATTAATTGCGATGATGATATCCCATTTCAGTTTTCTTTTCCTTTTTTGTTTCATACACAACTGTATAAATTTGTTACTCATTGTCAATAGTACGTGAGACTTTCCAATATTCTTTTAGGTCTATTATATTGGACAATTATGGAAGTTTATTATTCAATACTAATATAGAAAAGCCAAAAGAAAATCTCACGTTTACGATATTGACATTTATGTGTAGTTTTTGACGATTGTTCATTTTTTGTAAAATTGTATAAATGTTTTTTTATGTACTATATTTGATGAATAAAAAACATTTAGAACTTGGGAGAACCTTGGTCAAGCCCATAATCCTTATGGCGAGCCAGATGAAACATTAACTTATTCCCAATATTGCTCTTGTCTAGAACATTAAGCCCATATTCCCAATGTAGCAAACACTCTTCAACCTGAGATCTCAGTACTAGTTTCCGCAAAATTGCTCTTGTCTAGAAATTTTCTTTATAACTCACATAACCAACAATCTCCAATTGAGATTTCGAGCTAATCGATCATAGAGTTATCGGCCAACAAACAAAACGAGTTTTCATTCACGAATAACCAAGCTTTAACAAAGAATATCAAATTCTAGATCTTCATAGACGATTAATGTTAGGGGCTGCACTCTTCGGAAAAAAAAAGATAATAGCAAAAGGATGTAATCAAGAATCGATACACTTGTGGCTTTTAGTAAGTCCATTAGCTGACACTTCAAATTAAATTAATAAGGTTATAATTTGAATTTTATATATCTCAATAGAGTTAAAGTTATATCCAACATAGTGTAAAATTCTTTTAGCATTATTAAGTCACTTAAAGAATATTTATAGGTAATATATATTTATAATTTTGAAAATAAGATCAATTAATTGCTACAATAAGTTTCCTACATTAACGACGCGTATTATTTAAACTCGTCCCCAATATACTGCTTATTCAGTTGGATTTCTCCTTATCTCAATTAACTTTGTTAAAATGTTTTTTTAAAAAAAGTAGATAAATTTGGCGAGGTTAAAGGATAAGTCCTAGAAAATATGGAGTCATCTACAAAATATATCCATAATCTTTCGTATTCCGGATTCAGTTTATTTTATCTCAATCCAGTAACTACCTTATATTCTTACTCTTGTCACCTTTTTTATTTTCCTATTAACTTGTTCCTTTTGTTTTTGTCTTGCATAAAACGTATTATTACAATGGGAGAAGTTTCATTGGTCAAACATGAAGAATTACCTGTTCCAATTTACTCTACACTGGAGCCTGTTTATGGCAGTGAATCACAACTCAAAGAAGCTGAAATTCGGTTCAAGAATTTGAAGTCCGAGTTCATTGACTTCTTTGGCCACTCTCCTGATATTTACGCACGATCCCCAGGTTAATTCAAACATTCAAAATTTTTATGTTAGTTATATACAAATTGTTGAATTCCCTTAACATAGGTTGACGTTATTATATATATATATTTTAATCTCCTTGTCGAATTCCTGGCTTTGGCATTAGGTTCATATCTCAAGTGTGTATATTCTTTTAATCCCCTCGATTAAATTCCTGGCTCCGTCACGGAATGTATAGTTGTATACTCCTATATTTATGTGACACGCTGTCGTATCATATAAGTCAAATTAATTTTAAAGTTGATGTGATTTCAATTAATTGAGATTAAGTTTTAGTCATGTTAATATGTTATGGTTAGGTCCATTGCTTTTTAAGAGTTTCTTATATGCCACTAGAAAGAATAGAGAACTTTTATAGTAATACTTTTCTTATTTTGGATTTTTATCTTATAGGAGTAGTATATACTTTGATTGATACGAGATTAAATGGAGCGACATGGACGGTGATAATTTATATATGGAAATTGCTTGGGATTAAGGCATATTTGTTGTTATGTCTATTCACACACCTTTTTTCACATAGAAATTGGTTGGCACTAAGAATTCTAGTTCATTATACTATTTAACTCTCTCTTTTTTTTCTTCTAATATGATGTTTGAGTCAAATTGATTTTTAACATCTTAAACTTTTTATTCATTTGAAAACTTTGCATTTAAACTTTCATGTTGATGTCTTTATGGTTAAATATGTAGGAAGAGTGAATTTGATTGGAGAACATATTGACTACGAGGGGTACTCTGTATTGCCAATGGCGATTCGACAAGATACAATTGTGGCTATAAGGAAGCGCGATAGTAATGAGTCTGAGAAGCTTCTTCGAATTGCAAATGTAAATGGTGACAAGTACACATTGTGCTCTTACCCTGCTGATCCACTGCAGGTATTGCATTATTGATTATCATATTGTTATTTATTTATTTGGTTTGATGGTGACATGAGTTGAGCTTAAATGTAGAAGTGGGGATTCATATAACTGATACTAACTTGTTTGGGAGTGAGGTGTAGTTGTTGTTATATTGTTACTATTGCTGGTATTAGAAGCATAGCATTGGTTGCTCTTTATTTTAAATATTTGCATTCTGTCTTGAATTTCGTCTTGGCGTAAAGTTGATGCCGGGTTCCAGCCGTGAAAACAACCTCTTACGTAAATGCAGGATAATGTTGCGTACAATAGACCTTGTAGTCCCCGGATCCTGCTCCTAGCGGGAGCTTAGTGCACCGGGCTGGCCTTATGCCTTTATTTATGCATTCTGGAATTTCAGTTGGTGATACATTTTCATATGTGAATAGTTCATTAAAATTTGATGGGGTGGGGGAGATGGGAGTTTATTGATTCACTACGGATGGCGGAAAATGAAAGAAAAGAAAAAGTTATGGAGTCTGATGGATCTTGAGCATTTTTGTTTCCTTTTTCCAGCGTTTTTAATATTTTTAACTTCCATATTTGCAGGACATTGATGTGAAAAACCACAAATGGGGTCATTATGTCATTTGCGGGTAAGAATTTGCTATTTATTGGTTTTTCTTGTTACATGGTTTTATGAAGGTTTTAGAAGCATATTGATGGCCACAAAGTTTTATAGTTTTAGTACTCATACTCTTGGGAGATAAGGACTGCTAGAAGTTTGAATTATGGGAAAAATGAAACCTTTTCATATATTTTTCTGATGGTAAAAGATGATAAGCAATGTGTTACAGGTACAAGGGTTTCTATGAGTATGTCAAATCGAAAGGAATCGATGTTGGTGAACGAGTCGGACTTGATATTGTTGTTGATGGTACAGTTCCGACAGGTATATGCCTTACTATCTTAGATCAATGTCTGTGGACCAGTCAGTTCTTTGTCATATTTCAAATATAATGAAGTCACGAGTTCAAACCGTGGAAACAGCCTCTTGCAAAATTACAGGATAAGGCTGCGTATAATAGACCCCGCGCATAGCGGAAGCTTAGTGCACCGAGCTGCCCTTCTTTTGTCGTGGATTTAATTTTGTCGATGCAGGTTCTGGTCTATCAAGTTCTGCAGCACTTGTTTGCTCTTCCACTATTGCTATAATGGCTGCATTAGGTGTAAACCTACCCAAGGTAATGTATATCTTCTAAACTGCTACAAAATGACTTATGAGCCTATAGTATTAATTAGACATGCTCCTTTTCCTCTTAAGGTGAAGGAAAACATTGTGAATTTTGCTCCTTTTTATCCCCTTTCAGTAGAAAAGTGACAATTTTGCTTTTTCCTGCAGAAAGAAATTGCACAACTTACTTGTGAATGTGAACGGCATATCGGCACACAGTCTGTTGGAATGGATCAGGTATTGTTTTTGAACTCTACATTTTGATATATCGTTTAGTCATATGTGTATCTTTGTGCTGAAAACCGGTTAATTTTTTTACAGGCCATATCTGTTATGGCACAATCTGGAATTGCTGAGCTGATTGATTTCAATCCTATTCGTGCAATGGATATACAACTACCTACTGGTGGTTCTTTTGTAATAGCCCATTCGTTAGCTGAATCACAAAAAGCAGTTACTGCTGCTATTAACTACAATAATCGGGTTGTTGAATGTCGTCTAGCTGCAGTAAGTTTATTTCATCCTTCCCGTCATAGATTGCAGTGTTTTCAAGCACAAATGATCAATGTGTCTCCGCAACACGTAGTTCTCTACTTATCTGTTTACCACTGATTTTTATGACATCTGAAAGTTGCTTTCATAAATGTACTAATGCAACAATTTAAAGCTTGAATCTTATTAGTCATTGAGCTACGCCAATGACTTCTAGATTCATTTTGCTTTAGCATTGCCGCATCTCAGTATGCTAGCATTTGAAAAATAGTAGAATAACCTATTTGAATAGAATTTAAGTTATATACACTATGAACGATAGTGAAAAGAACTTTTACACTATAATTCTATGTTAACCTGTTATAGCAGGTTAGTTATACAGTCAAACCTCTTTATAGCAGCCTTGTTTGTTCCGATATCTTTTGACTGCTTTAGTGAAGTGCCCTTATAGAGGACCACATATATCATAACATAACATAATAAACGGTTCCAAGAAAAATATGACTTTTATAGTGAATGACTATTATATGAAGATGTCGTTATAGAGAGATTTGACTGTATTCCCACTTATTATGAACGGTTACCTATAGTCATCCTTTAAATGATTTGATAGCGTAAAAATCTATTTTATACTATCAGTGGATAAAAGTTAAACTCGTCGGAATATGCCTGATAGATTAACTCGTTCTCAATTTGCTGTTTCCCCCCCCTTGATGGCAGCCGTTTGATCTTTTACAGATTGTATTGGGCATAAAGCTGGGAATGGAACCGCAAGAGGCAATATGTAATGTAAAAACACTTTCAGACGTTGAAGATTTGTGTGTATCATTTGCTGGTACACTTGAATCTTCTGATCCTGTCCTCGCCGTGAAGGTATAAATTTCGTCTCCACTTGAGGTCAATCTATCTATCTTGATTTCGTTGTCCTTGTTTGTAGATTGTAACCTTAGCTTTAATACATGGCCTAGTGTCATTTGTGTATTTTCGTATTCCTTGATTTTTGTTATTACTTGTTGCTTTCGTTTCGGCTTTCTGATTACAGTACCTAGTGTTAGTTTTGTATTTTTGCTTTGGTTTTATGATTGGTGTGCTTGTTGTTGCATGATGTTTTACTTGTTTTACAGTAAGCTTTAACATTTTCTGTTGCTACTACAGCAATTTTTGCATGAGGAACCATATGCGTCCGAAGATATTGAGAAAATCACACAAGAAAAGTTGGAAACTATCTTTTCCAATTCTTCTACTTCTTTGGATGTGCTTAGGGCGGCCAAGTATTACAAATTGCATCAGGTATTATATGTTTGTTTAACTGATTTTAGTTTTCCATTTTCTATGCGCTTACCTCTGGGGCGGAAGTTATGTAATTTGGTCATTAATTTGGCTTATTTTCAAGTGGGGGTCAAGTTTTCATGACATTTTCCATGACATAATATTAACTATAACAAAATTTATGGACCAAGTTTTCGTGACATTTGCTATCACATAATATCCACTATTAGGCCAAGTATTTCTTTCTATAAATAGAGGAGCTTCTTCTCATTTGTAAACACATCAATTCAAGAGCTTTTCACTCTTGTCTTTCTTTCTCCTCCTTTAGTAATTGAGAGTATTTTGTAAGAGAGTTGAGTGTTGGAAAACACTTGTATGATCCTCTTTCTTTGGAGTGATTTTGTGAGGTTATTCTCTTGGGGTATTTGAGACTAATTAGAGTATTTACTCTAATTTTGTACTCTTGTTGGTATAGTAAAATTATTCCTCTCCGCTTGTGACCTACTACGTAGGTCACCTTGACCGAACCACGTTAAATTTGTGTCTTTTTTATCTTCTTTAATTGTCGTTATTATCAACTTGCATTGTCTTTGTTATTGTCATTATAACGTTGTTTGGCTAAATTTTGCACTACCCGATTTCCCGATCGTAACAGGTTAGATAACAAGAAACTTATGATTTCAGAATTCTCTCCTCCTTGTTAAAATTCAGTAATATATTACAATCAGCACGTTTGACTGATGCTTCATCTTTCAGAGGGCTACTCATGTATATTCTGAAGCGAAACGTGTCCATGCTTTTAAAGACACTGTATCCTCAAAATTAAGGTAAATCGTCCATTCATAACGCCCTTCTTTTTTACGTCGTTGTCCACGTTAATGTAATAGTTTAACCTTTAAAACCAATCTTGTATATTTGCAGTGAAGAAGACATGCTGAAGAAGCTCGGTTACCTTATGAATGAGAGTCATTACAGCTGCAGTGTTCTCTATGAGTGCAGGTAATTAAGTTTCTTACTTTAATGTTTCTATTGTAACATGTAACTAATGATTATCGTCACACAAATAATAGCAATTATATAATCAAGACGTTAAATATACTCTCTCGGTGTCTCTTATTTTGATATATCAAATATGATTTTAACCTATGTACATGGACAATCTAAAGAATTTTACACTATCAGTGTATTTTAATCTGTTATAGTAGGTCGCCCGATCTTATTTTCCAGGTCAGTATATAGAAGTTAAGCTCATCGAATGTTTTCTCTTTATCAGCTGTCCCGAGTTAGAGGAGCTTGTTAAGATTTGTCGAGATAATGGTGCTCTCGGAGCAAGGCTTACAGGAGCTGGATGGGGTGGATGTGCTGTGGCTTTAGTGAAAGAGAGTCTTGTTCCACAGTTTCTACTCAATTTGAAGGTATGGTTTCATTAGCGCTGTCAATATGCGCCGGCCAGCCCAGCCTAGCCCATGCCGGCCTTGGCATTTGATAGGCTAGGCTGGACTGGCCCACCAAAATAATGGTCGACCCAGCCCTACGTGGGCGCGGCCCCATGGGCTAGCTCTAGGTTTCATTCATCTAAGTTGAAAATGGGAATAAAATGACTGGATCTTAACATTATGCAATTTGTTAACTAAACTAGTTTGTTTATTTTGTTTCAGGAGCAATTCTATCAATCAAGAATTGACAAAGGAATAATCAAGAAGGATGATCTTGGTCTGTATATTTTTGCATCAAAGCCCTCTAGTGGTGCTGCTATTATCAAATTTTAGCCTGTCAAGCTCTTAGTAATCTAGCTGAATTCATTATCCATCTATGTTAATAATCACAAAATAAGGGCACTTTTACATCAGTTGAAATCCATGGATCTTGTAATTAACTATTTTTGTACATTCTACCTTTATTAGAAGTTGGATTACTTTGCTTTTATCAGTATGGTACTTCACTATTTTCTATGTTCTACTTTATATGGTACTAAAGGGGAGCCTTGAAGTAACGGCCAAATTGTCTTCGTGTGACTTATAGGTCACGGGTTCGAGCCGTGAAATCTGTCAATGATGCTTGCATCAGAGTAGACTGTCTACATTATACCACGTTGGGGTACTACCCTTTTTGTTCACCGTTATATGATACTATTATATTTTAGGGAGTCAAATAACTTTTTCTTTGACCACAACTTTTCCATAAATTTTCAAAGTAATTTTAATCACATAAGTTATAATCTACAATAATTTTTATAATGCTTACAATTATGTATATTCTAATTTATAAAATATTAAGAAATTTATATCTGAATTGCTTATAATTGCTTCAAAAACAATTACACGCCAATTGAGGATACAACATAAACTTTTTTGTGCCTTTTCTATATGTTTTAATAACAAAAATCAGCCCCGCTTTTTTGTTAATTTTTTATTTATTTTATGAATAAACAACAACTGTTAGTAATTCACACATGATATTGCAAAGCAACAGAGAAAAGAAGAACATCATTTTAGAAAAAGAAAAGAAAATGACGTAAATTTAATATTATTGCTAGAGAGCACACGCCAATCACCACCAATCATTTTTAGATATATAAGTATAACAATCTTTCAATCTCCTTACAATATGAAAATAACTATGTGAAACCATCACAAAGACTAGATCCGGTGCGAATCCAAATCTAATCGGTCTTGATATGAGTATCGAATATCAAATAAAAAATATTAAAAAAAGACCATCACAAAAATCCCATTAAACATGATCCTTACAAAATAACTTAAACTTAAAATTGGAAGACCTAGGATCCCAATATAGTCCAATTTCGTCATTAACACTTAATCCACGATCTTTAAACAAATCCAAACACACAAGTGCATAATCATTATTAGGCAACATCTCAAAATAAGTGAATTCATCATGATACTTCTTAGGGTTTTTCTTATCAGTTTCATCCCATAAACCGATATTCTTCTTGCGCCCTGACTCAACAACATTAGCCATATCCAATGTCCAATATCGAAAAATATGCTCGAACGCTTCTGCGGAAGGCACGATCAACTTCCCGACGACCGCCTCGTAATGCGTGATGATTTTATTAATTTGCCACGGATCCTTTAAATCAATAATTGGAGGAGGGTATATGTCCCTAATTTCTTTTATTTGACGAGTTACTATCCACGGCGTGTTGCTAGCTTTACATGCTTCTTCTTC
Organism: Nicotiana tomentosiformis; assembly: GCF_000390325.3. Lineage (NCBI taxonomy): Eukaryota > Viridiplantae > Streptophyta > Magnoliopsida > Solanales > Solanaceae > Nicotiana > Nicotiana tomentosiformis. The sequence continues at coordinate 9,110,293 of NC_090816.1, read as the reverse complement.
TGCTTTTGTCGGGATGAAATTGTAAATCAAAGTCTTTTTCATGTTGCGGATTCCAGTCTAAGAGAAAGAAAAATTATTTGATGAATTATACCAAAGAAGTGAATTTCAGACAATGTTTTGAGAAAAAGTTTAGGATTTTATAGGGATGTTTTGGTATTGAATTTGGAAAGTTAAAATAGTACTAAAGAATATTTTCCTACTAAGACTGGGATTCACATTTTTACTGTATATAGAATGAACAATTTAGGTCGGTTATGATTCTTTCCTTGTGTGTAATTGTACACCAAAGGCAACATTACTATTAGAATTTATTTGATATCTTCTCAAACTGTGATTCTCGTGCTATTTAATAATATTTCAATTTTAATAATGTCACTTTCCTACTACAAATAAGTATTTTATGTATAAGAGCTTTTCTTTTTTGGTAATAAAAGTAAAACTACTATTATTAATTACTAATTACTATTATATCTATTAACTACTATTACATCTACTATTACTAAGTATTTGTAACACTAATCTATCTTACATGGATGCTTACCTGTACAGCATCTTTGAATAATAACAATTAAATTATTTACTAAAACATGTTTAATATCATTAGGAAACTATTTAATTAGCATAATCTGAGTAATTAGGCAACTCCTTAATATCATTAGGCAAGTATTTAATTAGCATAATTTGAGTAATTAGGCAACTCCTTAATTACTATTAGAGAATAATTTAATTGGTCAACGTTAATTAGGAAGTTTACTTAGGAACGGTATCCCAATTTTAAATCAGTTTAGTTAAGGAAATATTATATATATTTTTTTTTCATATTACTATGGTCTGAATTCCTTTATGTTGTCGTTGACAGCCCTTTCTTCTTTGGAATTAAATCAATAAAGGTAGAATTCTAGCTTTTAACAAATTCTCCTTCCTTGTTAAACACCTCAAATGTCTTCAGAACATCTTCTTTCACTCCTTCTCTGGAAAACGATCTTTGTAGAACTCATTTTTAATCGTACTTTATCTTCAGTGAATTCTGTTGAGGTTTTTATTGAAATAGTCTTAAAATGAGGGTGAATGGGAAATGGAGGGAAAATGAAATTTTTGAGTAAAATTTTAAGTTTTCCTCTCTTAACAATGAGGCATTGTCCCATATTAGAAGAGGAAAAGATTTTTGGTGGGTATATATATAATTGCTCTTCTTGTAGCTCTTAAAGAGTTAAGAAGAAAACAAGCCTCGAGCCGCCGTCGTCGTCGCTCGCTCGGCTTCGGCTTCGGCTTCGGCTACGGCTACGGCTTCGGATTCGGATTCGGATTCGGCTTCGGATAACTTTGGCTATACATTGCACTCCTTCCTCTCAGCATTTCCATACGATTTTCTGAGTTTCTACTCCTTTGTTCTGCATTGTTTTAACTTCAAACAAAGCAACTGTAAGTGTGATTTGCTACGATTTTCTGAGTTTCTACTCCTTTGTTCTGCATTGTTTTAACTTCAAACAAAGCAACTGTAAGTGTGATTTGCTACCGAAGTTTGTGTTCGCTGAAACACTGGGGTTTGAAGTACCGCTACACCAGTGTGTGATTCGTTCTATCCTGGGAGAAAATAATCCATAACCTTGGGTACTAGGAGGGGATTATATTCCTTAAAGAAACACTGTAAATTCAGTGAGCTCGAATTAATTACTGTTTCATTACGATAACTTATATTTTGCAGAATTATTATTTACAAATACATCAATATTGGCCGGTCTAACAAGCTTAAGGAATTTAATATTTATTTCTGTATTTGTGTTATTCTTATTATTCTGCAAACTAAAACCTTTGTGGTTTTGTGTACTCCCGTTTTGGAGAGTAAAGCCTTCGTGGCGTTTTGTTGGAGATCCAATCTACGTGATTTTTACTCCAGTTTGAAAACGTGTATTAAACGTTTGTTTGTGTCATTTTTTTTCCAGAAAAAATGGCGACTGAAGGCGAAACCAAGCTATTCCGATGGTGACTGCCAACGCATCGACAAGCCGAACACCGGCGTTGGCACCGGCAGAAAAACCCAGAAAATTTTTCGGGATTGATTTCAAGCGTTGGCAGCAGAAAATGTTCTTCTACTTAACTACGTTATGTCTACAGAAGTTCATCAAGGAAGATGTTCCTGATCTGCCAAATAAAACTCCAGAGAATGAACGCTTTCTCGTGATTGAAGCGTGGAAGCATTCTGATTTTTAATACAAGAATTATATTCTTAGTGGACTGGATGATAATCTGTATAATGTATACAGTGGCGTGAAGACGTCAAAAGAATTGTGGAATGCACTTGAAAAGAAATATAAAACTGAAGATGCGAGATGAAGAAATTCGTTGCCGCAAAATTTTTGGACTACAAAATGGTAGATAGCAAGTCTGTTATTACCCAAGTCCAGGAATTGTAAGTAATTATTCATGATCTACTTGCTGAAGGTCTTGTCATCAATGAAGGATTTCAAGTAGCAGCAATGATTGAGAAGTTGCCTCCGTTGTGGAAGGACTTCAAAAATTATTTGAAACACAAACGAAAGGAAATGTCCCTTGAAGATCTCATTGTTCGGTTGAGAATCGAAGAGGACAATAAAGCTGCTAAAAGGAGAGACCGTGAAAATTCAACAATAATGGGAGCAAATATTGTTGAAGATAACAAAAAGAGAAAGAAGGCTTCTGGTCCGAAATACAACCCAAGTAAGAAGCGGTTCAGTGGAAACTGCTACAACTGTGGAAAAATCGGACACAAATCTACGGAGTGTCGTGCTCCGAAGAAAGACCAGAAAAGGGGTCAAGCAAATATGGTAGTAAACCATAATGATGTTGATAACTTGTGTGCCATGCTTTCTGAATGTAACTTGGTGGGGAATCCTAAACTGTGGTGGTTTGATTCAGGAGCCACTCGCCATGTTTGTACAGTTAGAGAAGCCTTTGCTACTTATGCTCCTGCTGGACCCGGAGAGACAGTTTATATGGAAAATGCTTCAACAGCAAAAGTTGAAGGATATGGAAAGATATTTCTGAAAATGACTTCTGGCAAGGTCATGACTTTGAACAATGTCCTTCATGTTCCCGAAATGAGAAAGAATTTAGTCTCAACTGGACTTCTTGTTAAGCATGGTTTTAAGTACATTTTTGTGTCCAACAAGGTTGTCATAAGTAAAAATAAAATATTTGTAAAAAAAGGTTACCTCACCGAGGGCCTTTACAATCTAAATGTAATGGTTGTGGAAAACAATAATAATATTTCAGATTCTTCTTACTTACTTGAGTCAAATGATTTATGGCATGTACGTTTGGGTCATGTCAATTATAAAACCTTGCGAAAAATGATTAACTTGGAAGTACTTCCTAAGTTTGAATGCGAAAAATCAAAATGTCAAACATGTGTGGAATCTAAGTATGTTAAACACCCTTATAAGTCAGTTGAAAGGAATTCAAATCCTTTAGACTTAATTCACACAGATATTTGTGACATGAAGTCAATACCATCTCGCGGTGGAAAGAAGTATTTCATAACTTTTATAGACGATGGTACTCGATATTGCTATGTTTACTTACTGAATAGTAAAGATGAAGCAATAGACGCATTCAGGCAATACAAAAATGAAGTTGAAACGCAACTTAACAAGAAAGTAAAAATGATAAGAAGTGATAGGGGTGCTGAATATGAATCCCCTTTTGAAGAAATATGTTTAGAATATGAAATTATTCATCAAACAACAACCCCTTACACGCCCCAATCTAATGGGATTGCGGAAAGAAAGAATCGCACATTAAAGGAGATGATGAACACATTGTTGATAAGTTCTGATTTGCCACAGAACTTGTGGGGGGAAGCCATTCTTACGGCTAATCGAATATTAAATCGAGTGCCCCATAGCAAAACACTATCCATTCCATATGAAAAATGGAAAGGAAGAAAGCCCAACTTGAATTATTTTAAAGTGTAGGGGTGTTTGGCAAAAGTGCAAGTTCCTAAACCCAAAAGGGTAAAGATAGGACCGAAAACTGTTGATTGTGTTTTCATAGGATATGCGACAAATAGTAAAGCATATCGATTTCTGGTTCATAAATCAGAAAATTCCGACATTCATAATAATACGGTTATAGAATCAGATAATGCTGAGTTCTTTGAAAAAATATATCCGTATAAAAAGGAATGTGAGTCGTTTAGTGAAGGATCTAAACGACCTCGGGAAGAAACAAAAGAAAATATATGTAATCAGGAGGATCCAAGACGTAGTAAACGTCAAAGAACGTCTACTTCATTTGGACCAGATTTTGTGACTTTCTTATTGGAAAATGAGCCTCAAACATTTAAAGAAGCTATGACTTCTTCAGAATCATTGTTTTGGAAAGAGGCAGTCAATAGTGAAATAGAATCCATATTAAACAACCATACATGGGAATTTGTTGATCTTCCTCCTGAAAATAAACCTTTGGGTTCTAAATGGATTTTTAAGAGAAAAATCAAAGATGATGGCACTATTGATAAATTCAAGGCAAGACTCGTAGTCAAAGGGTATAGACAACGAGAAGGTCTAGACTACTTTGATACATACTCTCCAGTTACAAGAATTACGTCCATACGGATGTTAGTAGCATTAGCTGCAGTGTATGGTCTTGAAATTCATCAAATGGATGTTAAGACGGCCTTCTTAAATGGAGAGTTGGAGGAAGAAATTTACATGGAACAACCTGAAGGGTTTGTGGTTCCAGGTAAAGAAAAGAAGGTATGTAGACTTGTTAAGTCTCTTTACGGACTAAAACAAGCACCCAAACAATGGCATGCGAAATTTGACCAAACAATGTTGTCAAATGGTTTTAAGATAAATGAATGTGATAAATGTGTGTACATTAAAAATGTTCCAAATCACATAGTCATTGTTTGCCTATATGTGGATGATATGCTGATAATGAGTAATGACATTGCCAATATAAATGCTACTAAGCGTATGCTCAATAGCAAGTTTGATATGAAAGACTTGGGAGTTGCTGATTTAATTCTGGGAATTAAGATCTATAAGACTCCTCAAGGTCTGGCATTGTCACAATCTCATTATATTAAGACAGTACTTGAAAAATTCAAGCACTTGGGCTTTAAAGTTACAAAGACTCCAATTGACGTGAATCTTGCATTAGCAAAGAATAAAGGCCAAAGCATATCACAATTGGATTATGCTCGTGTGTTGGGATGCTTAATGTATATCATGAATTGTACACGACCAGATATAGCTTGTGCTATAAGTAAACTGAGTCGATATACGAGCAATCCAGGCCAATCTCATTGGATGGCAATGAAACGAGTTTTGAGATATTTAGAACATATCCAGAACTTTGACTTGCACTACAGTAAATTCCCTGCGGTGATTGAAGGATACTGTGATGCAAACTGGATCACCGGTTCAACTGATTCTAAGTCCACGAGTGGACATATATTCACTATTGGTGGAGGAGCGGTATCTTGGAAGTCGTCCAAACAAACATGTATTGCCCGCTCTACAATGGAGGCTGAATTCATAGCCTTAGATAAAGCCGGTGAAGAAGCTGAATGGCTCCGAAATTTCTTGGAAGACATTCCATTTTGGCCCAAACCGTTGGCACCAATATGCATACATTGTGATAGTCAAGCGGCAATTGGAAGGGCTGGGAGCGTTATGTATAACGGTAAATCTCGTCATATACGACGAAGACATAAAACCGTTAGGCAATTACTCTCTAGAGGAATTATCACGATTGACTATGTAAAGTCAAGTGATAATGTGTCGGATCCACTTACAAAAGGCCTAACTAGAGAGGTAGTTGAGAAATCATCAAGGAGAATGGGGCTATGGCCGAGAACAAGTCATTGTGGCGGTAACTCTACCTAGAAGACTGGAGATCCCAAGATCTAGGTTCACGGAGATCAAACAAAGTCATTAATGACGGTTCAACATTGTCAAATAAAATTTTAGTCCGTTCTCGTGATGAGACAATGTTCAGTACTAAGGATAAAGTATTAGGGTTTTTTAATGATTTCTAAATTTAATACGGGGTATATCAAATAGTGTATCTACAGGATGACACGTTTAGGAATCACCTATGTAAGTGTGAAGTGTTAGCCGCTTCAAGGAGAACTTTGTAAGACCAGTTCTCTACACACTTATGAAATCAGGCGGTGTTCATGGTTGGAACGAACACAACAATGAGAACTAAAGACGGTTAAGGGTTGATTGTGTGACTTATGGTTGTCTAGGTATACACCAAAGATCGACGGTTCAAAGATATCAAATCTACTGATTGACCGAGTATATCCGACATAAGTTTACTACGGAAAGTTCAAAGGGAAACCTACTTATCCAAATGCGATTAATCCTTGCTTGCAAATCACACAGTTTTTCCATGCATACTTCCGTGATATAGCCATTCCCCATTCGTGTGGGAGGATTGTTGAGGTTTTTATTGAAATAGTCTTAAAATGAGGGTGAATGGGAAATGGAGGGAGAATGAAATTTTTGAGTAAAATTTTAAGTTTTTCCCTCTTAACAATGAGACATTGTCCCATATTGGAAGAGGAAAAGATTTTTGGTGGGTATATATATAATTGCTCTTCTTGTAGCTCTTAAAGAGTTAAGAAGAAAGCAAGCCTCGCGTCGTCGTCGTCGTCGCTCGCTCGGCTCGGCTTTGGCTACGGTTACGGCTTCGGCTTCAGCTTCGGCTTCGGCTTCGGCTTCGGATTCGGCTTCGGATTCGGTCAAATGATCGATTGATTGGTTAATTTTTTGGACCAAATTTATTTATTAATAGTAAATATTAACGTAAGATTATCCGTATTTATAACAGATACGTTCCAATCCGTGTACTGACCACCAGCTGCGACAACAAGCCGCCTAATGCTCTTCCCACCATGAATGTGCTTGCTCAACAAACAAGTGCTTGCTCCACAAACAAGCTAATGCTTGCTCCACCATAGAGGGTGGACGATTGTTCTTCTTCAACACTGGCTGTTATATATATGTGCAGCAGCTGTTGAAGAAAGACACACACAATACACAAGACACGAAACTGAAAACGCTCAACTTTGGCTATACATTACACTCCTTCCTCTCAGCATTTCCATACGATTTTCTGAGTTTCTACTCCTTTGTTCTGCATTGTTTTAACTTCAAACAAAGCAACTGTAAGTGTGATTTGCTACCGAAGTTTGTGTTCGCTGAAACACTGAGGTTTGAAGTACCGCTACACCAGTGTGTGATTCGTTCTATCCTGGGAGGAAATAATCCATAACCTTGGGTACTAGGAGGGGATTAAATTATTTAAGAAAACACTGTGAATTCAGTAGGCTCGAATTAATTACTGTTTCATTACGATAACTTATATTTTGCAGAATTATTATTTACAAATATAATAATATTGGCGGGACTAACAAATTCCCCATCAATTTGTAGCTTGTCTATCCAATTATATCTCATGTTTGAATTTGCTATTTTGTGAAAAAATCTAGTGTTTTACCTCTGGTTGATTCATAAAATTCTGGAATTTTGTCTCCAATGTATCTCTCCTGCCTTTGCTATATCATGTATTCCTTTGTTAATGCTATTCTATTAGATTCTTCTTCCTCTAAGTTACTATTCTGATTATCACTTTGCCCCGTTCTTTCCAGTTGTTGCAAAATCTGATCTTTTCTTCTTCCCAGGTAACCAAAAAATTCTTTGTTCCAAGTTTTTAGAATAGTATGTCTATCAAGAGTGATTCGGATTTCATGAGTTAGCATTCTAACATGTCTACCGGTCTCCTCTTGAGTGCGAATAATACCCATTTCACAATCAAGCTGTGCAGCTTTCTTTTTCAAGAATAGTTCCCTAGTTTTGACACTTAAATCTCCTATGTCTAAATAAATAAAGAGGTTGGGTCATAAAACTAAAAACAAGTTTGTAAAACGCCAAAAAATCAATTGACCCCTAAATTTATAAGGAAAGCCAAATTAATAATATGAGATGAAGTACTTATGGCTAAGCGTCAAAGAATCGAAACAATTGCTTAGAGTTCTATAGATATATTGGATATCAATGAACCATTTGGTAGAAAAGTAATAGTTTGTGAGGTGGTTTCTGTCAAGTACTATCAGTAGTTCCAAAATCGACAAAAGCAAAGACCATATAAGCTAGCTTGCCAAAATTATACTTATAGTCTCAAATGAAAAAATTTCAAATGACAAGAAATATAAAAGCGAGAATAGATCTAACATTCGGTGACTTCTTGCTTCCGGTCGAAAACGAAAAAGATGATTTGGTTCTTCTAGAACACTTGGTTATCAATCACAATGGTAATAGTAGTGCATTTAATAAGAAAAAATATTATCATCGTTAGATTAGATGCAATTTTAAGTTTTATGGTAAAAATAAAATATTTTTTAGTTTTGATTCAGCAGAAGATGATACCAACAATTACTACCAAAAAGAACACTCAAATACTTTAATATCAAATGACCTTCTACCATCAAGGTTTGTTGTCAAATTCATTATTTCTTACGTATGTTAGTGTCACCATATATATATATAATAGACTAAGGTAAAATTGATCTTCCATTGCATATATGTTAATTTTGAAGAAAAATATGCACGCTATGCTGCTGAAAAACTTAAATCCGTCGAATAGCATATGTAATAGTACACATATAGTATATAAATTTTTTGACAATAACGTCATATACATGCATAAATTATGATACTGGTCAATGTGCTTCTAAGTATGTGTTTATCCCTAAAATTAACTTTTGTCTTTCGAAAATAAAGAATATCCTTTTAAATTTGTGTAAAAATATTTTTCAGTATGTTTATGTTTTATAATTATAATAAATAAAGCACAAGGATATACATCCTAAATATTGGACTATATTTACAACAATATATTTTCTTGCACGAATAACTATATGTTGCACTTTCAAGAGGGATATCAATATCGACAACAAGAGTTCTTTTTATGGCAGAACAACCAAAGCATTAGAAGGAAACATACACAAAAAAATATCGTCTACAAAGAAGTATTCGGTAAGATACCATCACATTAGATACATTTAAGTTATAATTATTATGTAATCAACCTGATTAAATTGATCATTTGTATAAGTTTTGATGACATCTTTTCATTTTAAATTCACATATTATGTTAATGTAATAATATTTTTTTCATTAATTAATTTCTTTCCTTCCTTCATATAAATAAATATTTAAACCATTATGTGTCATTATTAACGTGCAACGCAAGTTTATAGATACTAGTGTGTGTGTGTGTGTGTGTGTGTGTGTATATATATATATATATATATATATATATATATATATATATATATATATTACAAGCGTAATGAGAAAATTGTAAATGCATAGAACATGAATAACAATCAAATTCCATAGTAATATGAAAAACGTACTCAAAAATAATTTCCTCCGATGGACTCTTTTTTTTCTTTTAGTTATTTGGGTGAAATAATATTTTGGAAAAATTATTTAACACATCAAACATTTATACTGTATTTATCATTCGTACTTATACTTTCAGCAAATTTACCATCCATAGCTATGTTTGAATTTTATAGCAAATTCATAAAATAAGAGATTAATTATTTTGAACTAAAATAATAGAATAATAAGTTCTCGTAGCTCAGTTGGTTAGAGCGTCCGCTTAGTTAGCGGATGTCTTGTGTTTGACTCTCAACAAGGACATTTTATTTTTCTGTATTTCTGTATTTCACCTTAGTTGTATTCGTTGCGCGCACAAATACAGTCGATATATGTTGTATCCATTGTATACACCCATGTATATATTCGATACATGTTGTATCCATTGTATACACCCTAGTATTTCGCCTTAGTTATACGGTTGATACAATGAATACAATTGTGCGAATAAATACAGTGAGATACATATTGTATTTCGTTGCGCGAACAAATACAGTTGACACATGTTGTATTCGTTGCTCGTTTGAATACAGGTGATACAAGTTAGTAGGTATACACCATAGTGGTTTATGAAAGGAATTTTACCTCTTATAGCAAAGGTATACACCTTATTTATTATAAACTAAAATTATTTTAAAATATTATTTTCTATAGCTCCTTTTATATTTTATAGCAAAATAAGTATTTATGGTATATATTATCATTGAGGTATGAAATAAGGCATGAAATACGCTATTTATGTTTTTCCTCTCTCTTAGACAACTGGACATACCTATTTTTAAGGTGATTGACGTTACTGTATTCATGAATACATGGCCAGTGGCAGACCCGGGATTTTGTGCAAGCGGGTTCAATTTTAGAAGTACATAACTTTAATCGTAAAATAGTAGTTGTCAAGTGGGTTCAAATAAAATATTTATACAAAATTTACACAGTTTTAATTCTAATTTATACATATACACAGTATTATTTTTTGGCGAAGCGGGTTCAGTTGAACCCGCTAGCCACCACGTGGGTCCGCCACTGCACATGGTGCGGATACATGTGAATACATGCGCGTACAGCTGGACTACCTTGATTTTAGGTGCTTTTTACTGCTGTATTCATGAATACAGCAGCGTGAATACGCGCGTACAACTGGACTGCCCTGATTTTAGGTGCTTTTTACTACTGCATTCATGAATACAGCAGCGCGAATACATGCGCGTACAGCTGGACTGCCCTGATTTTAGGCGCTTTTTGCTGTTGTATTCACGAATACATGGCGCGAATACATGTGAATACATGCACGTACAACATGATTGCCCTGATTTTAGGCATTTTTTATTGCTGTATTCATGAATACAACAACACGAATACATATGAATACATACGCATACAACTGGATTACCCTGATTTTAGGCGCTTTTTGCTGCTGTATTCATGAATACATGGCCCGAATATATTTGAATACATGCGCGTACAACCGGACTACCCTGATTTTATGCGCTTTTTGCTGTTGTATTCATGAATACAACAACGCGAATACAGCGAATACATCGAATACACTACCGTAACAACTGAATAGTAGTTATAGGAAGCAATTATGTATATGATAACTATAGGAAGTTAATAACCACTAAATAATAGTGATTTATGAAAATTTCTCTTTTTGAAAATATCTCTAATATTTATTTTAGTCCACAGGCAACCTTAATCAAAGCCACAAGGTTGGTAAAATGATTTGGATCGGGCTTATAAGTCTCGATCTTAAATGGACTCGAACAATCTTAACCTAACATGATTGAAATACAGGGCTATGTTAGGCTAGTCTAATGGGCCAAGCTATTTTAACGGTTCTTAAAATAATCAATAGAAACGGCGGTTAGAAAATCACACCCAATAACCTTGAAAATTAGATGGTTTTGATTTTTGACTCCCCGTTCGTTCCAGTGAAAAATCTTTAAGGTCAAAAGTCAAACGTATAAAAAAAATCAAAAGTGACACCAAAATGTCCCTATTTGTGCAAATCACCCAACGGCAGGACCCCCAAGGATCATGATTGGGTCCAAGGTGATGAAAGTGGAAATCCTTTGGACTGTGTCAAGAAGTGAGTGTCGGTGGAATTAGTAATCAATGCCAAATGTCTAATGGATCGAATTTTAATATTTTTATTGAAAAATAATATTATATAGTCGTTCTCAAAATAATAGTAAAATATTTTTTGTATATATATATATATATATTGTATATTAGATACAAAAATTATATAAATTTTATATACTTTTCGACTACTGAATGTAAATAGTTTTGATAGGGGCTAAAAGTAGAAAAAAAGTCCTTTTTTATTCCTTGCTCCTTCTACTTCTTCTTTTCTTTCCTCATCTGTTGCTGACTTGCTGTTAATTTAAAAAATCAAATGGTAAAAAACTGACTAGGTATGATATGATGGAGAATTAAAACCCATAAAGTCAGTAGTATATCGAGGTTAATTCCTACCTAAAACTCAATGATTTTAACTCAAACAATTCATTAAATAAGTACAGATGATTAATTTCCAACTCAATAACTTAGAATAAATTATCCTAAAATCTTGAACTTCAAATCCATGTCTAATTATCGCCCAGATAACCCCTCGTGCGCTTGCCTTTCTGTCGCTTTGTTTCTCTCTCGTAATAATTCAAACTGAAAGTCAGTTACTTTAATAGGCTATTTTCGCGCAATTCACGTTTTAACACTAATTATCAATAAAAATAATCATATTAACTTTAATTTATTCATTAAAAAATATAACAAATATTTTTAGATTCTTTATTGTTGATATCTCACAAAATCAAATATTATGAACCAAAATAAAAATGTCAAAAAATATTAAAGTGAATTGTAGGGGTATCACTTACTCTCTCTATGGTCTACTTTAGTTATTTTTTTGGTTATTTTTCACACATATAAAGAAATTCACCATTTAGCATTAATTAACAATAAAAATTATTATATTAATCTTAATTTATTCATTAGAAATATAACAAATAGTCTTATGCTATTTATTCCAAGGATAATTTTGCAAAAAAAAAAGTTGATTATTTCTTAATGTCTGAAAAAATCAAATATTGTAGATCACAAGAAAAAAGTAAAAAAATCAATTAAAGTGGACCGTATGGTGTATCACTTATTTTTTTTTTCGATTTCCCATTCGATGTTCGGTTCCCACATTGGAGTATGACTAAATCTATAGTTTTCCATCTGGTATCCGGTATCCATATTGGGACCCAACTAAATCCAAATTCGCGAAAAGTTATACACGGTGAATAAAGTATTTTCTAACAAAGACCGACTCCATACCACGTCTTGAACCCGCGACCTATCGTTAAAACTTGCAACCCTTGTTTGGTGGAGTATCACTTATCACATTAAAATAGACGCACTCACTTTAATGAACTTTCTGCTACAGTACTATTTCAGATCTCAAATATTTTAGTGTAGTACTCAACATAGGCTCCTCTACTATTAAATTTCTTACATTACCCTTCACTTTCTTCTATCTGAGCTAAATCTCTTTTTCTCACTCTCTCTTCAAGTCAAGGTACTCTCTCGTTTTTTCACTTTCTTTATGTCTTTATTGTGTTTATTGATACATGATTTGTTTAGATTGAGCAACTTTAATTGGTTTTATTGAGATTGTAGGATTTATTTGTTTCTAAAATTTAAGTCTTTACCTTTTTCTTTGCAATTCAGTACTTGTTTACCTACTGTAGTGAATCCATGAGCATTATGAGTTGTTAGTTTTGCTGAATTTTGAAGTGCTGGTACCTAGAGCTGAGTAGAATGTACTTCAATACAAGAATAATGTTAAAGAATTGATGGTTACTTCCTTCAATTTAGCAATATTAGGTCATTGGAAATTGTTAAAATGGTACAAAAAATAAGGGGTGGATTTAGCATGCCAGGTATGGGTTCATCTCATTTCAGTAACTTTTGCTATATATGTTGAAAATTCCTCCAAATAAGTGCAAATAATAGATTTCGAACTCAGTAAATCAAACAGAATGCGGTAGAATTTCGAACGCGAACATAAAGTTCAGATCTTGGATCCACCTCTGCTATTAATTGCCTATTGATCCTTAGGAATTTAAAGTGTTTGATATACTTTTTTTTTCAGAGTTTGCTTCAGATGATAATTTGAAGAAGATAGCCGAATTTGCTTGCTGCATTTCTACGATTGATGAGTTTGGTATTGTATAAGTGTAACGAGATTGAGATTTGTTGAGTGAGGTTTTGATGGATCATATTTCATCTACAGAGAGGGATTTTGTGGTTGATCTCGAGAGTTGTAGAAGTACAAGTGAAGAAGCAAGAAGTACTAATTCTCCTTTAAATGCCAAAACAGGGGATATATTATACACTAGTGTCTGTAATGATGATGGTGAAGAACTTTCTAGAGCTGAAAATGGGTTGAATATAAACAGAAATATGAAAGACGGCGATGAGCTTTCTCCGGGGAATGTTAGAGTGTTTATAGACAAGACAAATTTAGTAGAGAAGAAAACGGTGAAAGAAAAACGTAAATCAATGAGTGCTAAAAAACCTCCTAAGCCTCCTAGACCTCCCAGAGGATTTTCATTGGATGCTGCTGACCAGAAGCTGATAAAAGAGATAGCGGAACTCGCAATGATCAAACGTGCACGAATTGAACGAATGAAGGCTTTGAAGAAAATGAAAGCAGCCAAGGCATCGTCAACATCATCAGTATTGAATGGCAGTTTCCTTGCCTTGCTCTTTACTGTCTTCTTCTTTTTTCTGCTATTGTTTCAAGGTAAATATCTGGATTTTTCAGTTTGGATTTCCTATGTCCTATTTTAGAGTGTAATTATATTAAGAATCAAGTTTTTATGAAAATCTGCTCCAATAGATTGCTCCTCATTAAGATAAAATTTGACTTTCTTCATTCTTCAGCATGTCAAGTCATGTTAATTGCATTTCATACCTGTACTCAGTTTCTTTTGTTTGTGTTTCATGCTTTTAAGTGACAACATATTGGTGTTACTTGTGTATGGAATGCTAACAATGGCTTCGTACCGGTCACCGTACAAGCAAAATCATAATGGAGCTGTTGGTTATCTCCTTAATTCTGTATATATGTCAACATCATTCTTGTTTTGGAACTTTGTTTTCTCTTGATACTGATACCTTACCCCACTTGTGGGATTACACTGGGTTTGTTGTTGTCGTCGTCTTGATACTGATACCGGTTCCCGTTATGTGAGCATCTTCATGAAAGTAGGAAGATGCAAAAATATCGCTGGACACGATATATATGTGCGCTGATTCTTTGCATTTTTAGTCAGCAACTGGGTGGTGTTGGAAAATCACATTTTTGCAATTGACACACCCTTGTGTTCTCTTTCTTCTCCTTTTAGTTCCTTCTCCCGTTTTATTCATACTGTGGAACCAAGATTTTGTCTCAGGTTGCAAAATTTCTGATGATTTGGTGTTTGCAATATTGTATGCAGGGATGTCTTACAGAAGTTCAGCTATGAGCTTTTACGATTCTGTCCAATCCGGCAGCGTAAGGAAGAATAGGTTCATTATTGTACAGGACCATTCGAATTTATCCACTAGTAATGCCATCTTTGCGGACTCTGGATCTTCTGAGTATGTACTATCCTATATATCTATAATCATCTGAAAATGGTACTTTACATTCTGTTGTTACGGATGATTCTAGTCGGCTAAGTTTTTCCATTTGCTTCTTATCTTGTAGTCCTGTGGAGCACGCTTCTGGTTTAACTCATGGGAATAGTCGGGAAAGTGTCACAAGCTGAAATTAGTGTCATTGCTCGAACTATTCAAATATGAATACAGATTGCCACTACGTTTCTGGTATGCGCCAGCCTGAAGGAGTACTTCGTAAGTGACTCATTGGCACAAGATATACCTAATTTGTATAACCTGTACAGTGATTGATACTGGTTGATTGAGATAAATAACCACTGGCATAGCATGTCGAGGATATCTCAGAACTGCCAATTCAGTAGCTAGCCTCATATTGACGAATTACTTTCTTTGTGGTTGTTGGTTGGGAGGGGGGGGGGGGGCATGTTTGAAGCAAAATAAAGATCGGTCCTTTAACATAGCAGTTGGATTATATGTATTACAAAAGATATCTAAAGAATGTTGATATCAAGTGAAAGTGAAACTGGTGATAAATGAGTTTCTTTTGCTTGTCAGTTGTATAATCTTAACTCCTTGGTACTAGATCGTTTGAAGACCAAAGTTGTACCTCAGTGTTGTTAATGCTGATAATGATCATAATACTCCTATGAGTGTGTAAGTAGACAAATGCTATGAATTATGTATGATATTTGAGTTTTTTTTACCAATATTGTCCCTTATCTTTGAGGGTAGGTCTATTTTTGTCCCTCAAATATAACCCCGACCATATTTAATCCCTTAAGTATGCTAAAGTAGAGTACCTTTAGTCTTAGTGACAGAATGTGTTCAAAAACTAATGGTGTTACCCAACTCTGATTCATGAAGCAAATCTTCCGATCTGAAGCAAAACGTTTCATCTCCTTTTATTAGGTAACGTAAATTATCACTTTAATTCCTCATTTTTAGGTAATGTTTTCTAAAATTTAAACCTTGAAAATACCCCCTTCTGCTCCAGTTTCCAATCTGCTTATTCATTTGCTTCAATAATATGCTAGAAGTGATCCTGGCTGCTCTATTTTTTCAAATTTCAACTTTTCTTTTTGGAAAAATTAACCGAAAATTTTAATAGTAGAAGTTTCAACTTTAAAATCTCAAATTTATAAGCTCTGTACTAGAAACTTATAAAATTTCAAATTTATCAGCACTGTACTATTAGTGGGTGTTGGTTTATAAAACATTTTCGATAAGTAAATTAAAAAGACGGTGAGTGTCGAAACCAACCCCATAATTGATCTTGGAATTAGTTTTGGTTTCTACATTTTGAAAATTGATTTTGATCTCCATATTTCCAAACCGAATTTGTTTTTGCTCACCATTGTGATTGCAGTTCGAAACTACGATTTTGTAGTTTTACTCTTTTGCGTTGAGACATTTTTAAGGAGTTTTGGAGATATACAAAAGGCTGAACTAAACACAGTTTCTTTTTTCAGAAATCGGGGAAGATTATTTTCCAAATAAAGGAAAAATGGGAACATTTTCTTGTCCTGTTGAGCTTTAAATTATTGCTATGAGAGTTTGACACAATCCTTTTTTTTCATTTTGGAGAACAGTGGAAGGAATGGTTTTCTTCAAGGAAGTAGGGATATTCAAGCTCTTTTTCGTGAATGAGTTGGGGGAAATGGGAATGGCTTTTTCTTTTACTGTTGGTCTTCTTCTTAGTTCTTACAGTGTCACATGTCACATTAGTTTTTGGACAGATTGTGTCACTGAGACTAAAGATGCTCTACTTTGGCATATTTAAGGGATTAAAGATGCTCAAGGTCATATTTGAGGGACAAAAATAGACCTATCCTCAAAGATAAGGGACTATATTTGGCCAAAAACTCTATGATATTTGGACTAGTTGTTTAGTGCATAGTACTGATCAGCAATTATAGGCCCCTGAAATTTTATCTGAGATCTGCTGCTTAGAGCCTCTCTACTCTCACAAGGTAGGAGTAAGATCTACGTATACACTATCCTCCCCAGATCCCACTTGTGAGATTACACTGGATTTTTTGTTGTTGTTGCTGCTGCTGCTGCTTAGAGCTAGATCAACTATTTTGACATGCTTATGTATTGATAGCGGAGAACTGAGATACGCCTAAAATCAGACTGACTTGCATTTTAATGGAGTAGGATATACTTTCTTTCGGACCATATTTTTTTGATTTGAAGACATACCATCCTGGCTGCATATCTGTATGCTTCAAAACATTAAGTTAATGGTTAATAATCTTTAATACCATCAGGATTCATGACTTAAGTATCTTCTGGAGATACTTCTCTTAGTCTAAAAATAATACTACTTAACTATAACTGGAGAATTTGAATTATAAGTAACTCTTCTGGTACCCAAGGGTGTGGTCTAGTGATCAATGAAGCAAGAAGGGAACCACGAGGTCTTGGGTTCGAGTCGCAACGGATACAAAAAAGCACTAAGTGATTTCTTCCAATATACCTAAGCTAGGGAGAGTTACCTGATATCTGTGCTGACGGAAAGTTGCAGGTACCTAATGGAATAGTAAGTAACTCTTCTTTGTAGAAAGGTTCCTGTCCTCTCTTTACACAGAAGCAAGGCAAGGTTAGAAGTACCATGGTTCCACGTTCGACGCTTTTCCCTTTCAATTTTCTATAATGATTGCCTTATGGTTTAAGCTAAGAACAAAACAGACTACTGTCTAATAGTGTTTTGTACCCTTTATTTCATGGAAAGATATTAGACATGCACCTTAAATACCATGTGCTTATGCTGCAACAGAGACAAGGACAGGGAGGAAAGGGGGCAGCAAAAAGAAACAGAAACAGGGGAAATATATATCCATAGAAATATCAGCTCACCAGTTGAAAATGAGCAGGCGCTCAAATTTATTGCGTTTGTTTTGAAAATTGAAAATTGGAGCTTGCAGTTTTCCGGTTCTTGCAAAAAATATTTGTTTGAAGGGAAAACATCCAAATTTCTCTTTGTAGTATCAGAATTATTCGGAAGGGGAGCCTTGGCGTAATTGGTAAAGTTGTTGTCATGTGACCAGGAGGTCACGGGTTCGAGCCGTGGAAAAAACCTCTTGCAAAAATACGCAGGGTAAGATTGCGTAAAATAGACCCTTTTGGTTTAGCCCTTACCCGGACCCTACACATAGCGGTAACTTGGTGCACCCGGGGGCGGATTTAGGGGGGCGGAAGGGGGTTCATCCGAACTTTACACTGTATATATAAGGCAAAATCTATTTTTTACCTCTATATATTAAGTTTTGAACTCCCTTGACATAACCCAAAAGTGTAGCTTAGTGGTCAAGGGGGTTCAAAATCTTTGAAAAGTCATAGGTTCAAGTCCCACTAGCTATGATCTTTTTGTTCTTGAACTCCCTTCTCGGAGATCTTGCCGCCACCACTGGGTGCACCGGACTACTTTTTTTAGTATCAGAGTTATTCAATTTTGTCCTCTACTACACTTTGGTTTACTCATTCCTTTGTTGTTAGCCTGAAATGGGTGGACAAAACGTGAGAAAATAGATCCATAATACCTTTCAACGTTTAATTAGTATGATTTACTATTACCCACGGGTTTGAGCTCCGTTAGGGGTTAAGGCAAAAAAACGAGACTTTTTAATATTAGACCATAGGTTAAACGGAAGATTGCTCCCACGGAAGGTAAAGTTACTCAATTTCCGATAGCACCAAACTATGATTTTTTTTCTTGTTTGAGTAAAGTTTAATTTTTTTGAACATCTGAAAAAAGCTTTTTCAGATCTTCATTTTGTCACAAATCTTACTCATTTACAAATCTTTTGGGATAATTTATGCTTAAAATATTATTTTGAACCTTTTAGTCTCTATTTTAACTTGCTCCAATTCCCAAAAAGAAAAAAGAAAAAAGAAAAAAGAAAAAAAACTACTAAAAAAGACAGAAAGAAAAGACAACATACCTTAAGTGAGAATCATCTTAAACTGCATCACTAACAACAAAGGAAGTGAAAGGAAAAAACAAAAAAAGGAGAGTTTCTGAATTTGTAAAAGGGAGTGCATCATAATAAGGGACAACCCGGTACACTAGATATTTCGTATTCACGTACAATTCGAGGAAGGATCGCATTCCAAGGAATATGATGTAACCTATCTTAATGCAAATATTAGTGGTTGCTTTTACGGTTCGAATCCGTGACTTATAGGTCACATGGTCAATCATAATAAATTTCTAATAATTGCTCTACCAACAACAGAAAGCTCATGCACTGCAGTATTCAAACCACTAAGAGGAGAAAAACTACTCTTAAAATTCTCCTCACAATCTTGAGAATCACCAAAACATCCAACCATACCATCTTCAGCAAATTTTGGGTTCCCTTTAGTCAAAGCTTCAATAGCTTCAGGCAAACTTACTGTTAAAATTACCTTATACGAAAAACCACACTTCTTTAATGGAACTCTCCAAGCTGCTGGAGGATTGGATTGACGTAGCTTCGAGATGATTTTGGCCGCCTGATTCGCCTTCGCTTTGATGGCGTCCACGACGATCAGCGCCAGCGTCGTGATGTCGCCGCTGGCGCTGCGTTTGTCGGAGAGTAGAGTTTTTAGGCAGAGGTTGTAGTTTGGTGTGTTCTTGCATGTGGTTTCTACTAGGTTATTTCTGCTGCTGCTTGTTTTCAGTGTTAAGGTTAATAGCAATATGAGTAGATATATTAGAGTCTTCATTTTGGAAAAGAAGAAAAAAAACACCAAAGTTATTGTTTTCAGTGGAGAAACTCTGAAGAGGTTGGAAATTAAGTACATATATTGGATGGAGGTGTTTGCTCTTTAAAAAGAAATTTTTGTATGTTCAATTCGCTCCATTTAAAAACGATCGACACTATTTTCTTATTAGTCGTTTATTTCAATAATGAGAAGCTTTTATTACACAAATAATATACTTATTTAAGATAAAAAATTTCAACAGTTTTCCTTTCTTTATTATACTTTATATCAAGTTAAACTAAAAAAAAGTTAAACGGAGGGAGTATTTATTATGACTCTTTTAATTTTTAGTTTGTCTAAAAGAATAATGGTATATTTTAATATTTTTTTTATTTTTAATAACATAATTTTAGAGATATTACAGTATGCTTAAGATTAGCCAAAATTACTTTTAGTTTATATTTAAAAGAATTCCTTTTTTTCCTTATCTTAAATTACGTATTTAGCTCAACAGCATCATAATGATATAAAATTGAAATTGATAAGTAAAAGATAGATTACGTACAACGTTGGGCGGGTAGGCTTTATCTTTCTGTTTTCGGCAAAACTTGGACATATTCAGTGGTGTCACGTGTGGGAGTGCATAGGGGATAGACTTAATTTTTAGACGGTTAGTTATAGGCAAATATCACGCCCGCACCAAACATTATTTACAATTTATAACCGAAAAAATATATAAAATTTCTATAATTTTTTATATATAACCTACAATATATATAATATATATTTTCGATTATTATTTTGAGAGCGGATATACAATATCATTTTCTCTTAGTTATCACCATTTCTTTATGGGTTTCTTTTTTAGTCTTTTTCCGGTGAAGCAAATAGATTTTTGTTTCATGAGGAGAAAAGAAAATTGATAATGTTTGGAGTGCTTCGCATTGCTAATCATCCCTACATTATTGATGTATGCCTCACTAATTTTGACATTACTAATCTTAATATTATATATATATATATATATACGCGTGCATTGTTAATTCTTGCATAACGTGTCTTTGAATCAAGCAACCTGCAAGCGCTAGTCACTTTTGCTGATTTTGTCATGCTCCAGTCAATAAGTTCATAGGTAAAAAAACTCTATATGTTGTGAATATATTATATTATGGATGTTCATTTAGTACTCCGTAGTAAATAAGCTTCCTGAAGAAATTTATTCATATGAGCCTTTGCCATAAATACATTTATCTATTTAGTACTCTATTGGAAATAAGTCTCCTGAAGAAGCTTATTCTTTCGGTACTCCGTTATGGATAAATATTACCCATGATAGAAGATTATCTATATCTGGCACAACAGTTTAGAGCAGCAGCTTACAAGCACCTTACACAGCAGCTTACAAGCAGCTTGCAACAACAGCTTACAAGCAGCTTACACAGCAGCTTACAAGCAGCTTGCAGTAGCAGCTTACACAGCAGTTTCCTTTCTTCTATAAATAGAGGAGAATTCAGTTCATTATGTACATGAGTTTGAAGTTTGAATAATATATCAGTTTCTCTCTATACTTGTCTTTACTTTACAGTCTTTATTTTATAACACGTTATCAGCACGAGACTCTGCCATCTCGAGAAAATACTTTGAAAGTATCAGAGGTACGAACTTTTTTTTTCTAAATAATGTCAAATCTTTCTAAACTTGAGTTTATAGCCCTGGATATATCGGGCAAAAGCTACATGTCTTGGGTGCTTGATGCCGAAATTCATCTTGATGCGATGGGTCTGACAGACACCATCAAATATAAAAATCAGGCATCAAACCAAGACCGTGCCAAAGCAATGATATTCCTACGCCATCACCTTGATGAGGGCCTGAAAATGGAATATCTTACTGTTAAAGATCCAGTCATACTGTGGAGTAATTTGAAAGATAGATATGACCACCTGAAGATGGTCGTTCTTCCACAGGCACGTTATGATTGGACTCATCTAAGGCTACAAGATTTTAAATCTATCAGTGAGTATAATTCTGCTACGTTCAGAATTATTTCCCAATTGAAACTATGTGGTGATAATATTACTGATCATGATATATTTGAGAAAACTTTCACCACTTTTCATGCCTCGAATATGCTCCTGTAGCAGCAATATCGAGAGATGGGATTCAAAAAGTATTCTGAACTTATCTCACATCTTCTTGTAGCCGAGCAACATAATGGACTATTAATGAAAAATCATGAAAGCCGACCTACTGGTTCTTGTCCATTCCCTGAAGTGAATGAGACGAACTTTCACCAAGCTAAACGTGGAAGAGGACGTGGCCCCAGTCGTGGTCATGGCCGTGATCGGGGAGAAAACTCTAATCGTGGTAATAATAATACACCAAAGAACCCTCCTCACCATCAGCAGTGGAAAAGGAAGGAACAAAAGCATGAAGCGGTGCAAGCAGCAAAGCGAGAAAATGCATGCTATAGATGTGGAGGAAAAGGGCACTGGTCACGTACATGCCGTACGCCAAAGCACCTGGTTGAGCTATATCAAGCTTCCCTGAAGAAGACAGAGAAAAATGCTGAAGCAAATTTTATTTCTGAAGATAATTTAGACTTCATGCATTTGGATGTAGCTGATTACTTTGCACTCCCAGAAGGAGAAACAAGTCATGTGATCGGTAGTGAATCTGTAGAGATGTAAATATTTTAATTTCTGTTATTTGTAGTAGATAGTATAGTTATGTAATTGTTGTACATAAATAAAAGTTATAATATTTACTATCATATTTATTTTGTTTATGTCATTTTAAAGAATATGGATAATCCTCAAATTATGTTTGGATCAAAGACCAATCATGAAGATATTTGTATAGTTGATAGTGGAACAACTCATGCCATATTCAAATATCAGAAATACTTTTCTTATTTGCATAAGGAAAAAGCAAATGTTTCTACAATTTCTGGTAATATAAGTTTGATTGAAGGCTCCGGAAGAGCTATTGTATTTATGTCTAAGGGAACAAAACTTATTATCGACAATGCATTGTACTCCTCCAAGTCCCGAAGAAACTTGTTGAGTTTTATAGATATCCGCCGAAATGGGTATCATGTTGAGACAATAGATGAAATGAATGTGGAATATCTTTGTATTACAAAGAATATTTCTGGCCAGAAATGCATTGTAGAAAAGTTACCAACTTTATCTTCTGGCTTATATTATTCAAAGATTAGTACAGTTGAATCACACTCTATCGTAAACCAGAAGTTTACTGATTCAAATACTTTTGTGCTTTGGCATGGCCGTTTGGGCCATCCTGGATCAATAATGATGAGACGAATTACTGAAAATTCGAGTGGGTATCCATTAAAGAACCTGAAGATTCTTACAAATAATAAATTTTCTTGTGATGCTTGTTATCAAGCCAAAATGATCACTAGACCATCACCAATGAAGGTTGGCATTGAGTCCCCTACCTTCTTAGAACGTATACATGGGGATATATGTAGACCTATTCACCCACCAAGTGGGTTGTTTAGATATTTTATGGTCCTAATAGATGCATCTTCAAGATGGTCTCATGTGTGCCTATTATCATCTCGCAACCTGGCGTTTGCAAAGTTATTAGCCCAAATAATTCGATTAAGAGCACAGTTCCCAGATTATCCTATAAAGGCTATTCGCCTTGATAATGCTGGAGAATTCTCATCTCAAGCTTTTGATGATTACTGTCTATCAGTTGGGATAAAAGTTGAACATCTGGTAGCTTATGTTCATACTCAAAATGGCCTTGCAGAGTCATTTATTAAATGACTGCAATTGATAGCAAGACCACTACTTATGAAAATAAAATTGCCCACTACTGTTTGGGGCCATGCTATCTTGCACGCAGCATCACTTATCCGTCTCAGACCAATACATTATAATAAATATTCTCCGTCACAATTCGTTTTTGGTCATGAACCAAATATTGCCCATCTACAAATTTTTGGATGTGCTGTATATGTGCCAGTAGCACCACCACAGCGCAGTAAGATGGGCCCCCAAAGAAGGTTAGGAATATATATTGGGTTTGAATCACCTTCTATTATTCTCTATCTTGAACCATTGACGGGAGATTTATTTACTGCTCGATTTGCAGATTGTCGATTTGATGAAACAAATTCCCCACAATTAGGGGGAGAGAAAAAGGAAATCAAAAGAGAAATTGTGTGAAAAATTTCATCATTATCTCACTTTGATCCACGTACCCCTATATGTAATCAGGAGGTCCAGAAGATCATCCATTTACAGAATATAGCAAATCAAATGCCAGACGCATTTACTGATTTGAAAAGGATAACTAAGTCACATATCCCTGCAGAGAATGTGCCTATCCGAATTGATGTCCCAGTAGGACCATCTATTAGCATGAGAGCTAGTGAACCTAAAGCACGCCTGAAGCGTGGTAGGCCTATGGGTTCTAAGGATCGAAATCCTAGAAAACAAAAATCGACAAATGATCAAAATGATATTATGAAGGGATCTCCTGAAGAGACCCAAGATCTGATTAGTTATGAGATTCCTGAAGAAATCAATAAACCTGAGACTCAAGTGAGCGAAGAACTTTTAATAAGTTCTACTGGTGATGGGATTAATTTAAATCGATCCGAAATAGTGGTGGATAATATTTTTGCATATAATGTTGCACTTAACATTATGCAAGATAGTGAGGATTTTGAACCCCGATCTGTCGAAGAATGTCAACAAAGATCTGATTGGCCAAAATGGCAAGGGCAATTCAATCAGAATTGAACGCACTTGCTAAAAGAGAGGTCTTTGGACCAGTAGTCCAAACACCTGCTGGTATAAAACCAGTTGGTCATAAATGAGTTTTTGTGCGAAAAAGGAATGAGCAAAATGAAGTTGAAAGATACAAGGCTCGCCTTGTCGCACAAGGATTCTCACAACGACCTGGAGTCGATTATGAAGAAACATATTCACCCGTTATGGATGCCATAACATTTCGATATCTCATCAGTTTAGTCTTACGTGAAAGGCTTGAAATACATATGATGGATGTAGTTACAGCTTATCTGTACGGGTCACTTGATAATGAGATTTACATGAAAATCCCTGAAGCATATTCAAAATCTCGGGAAATGTACTCAATCAGATTACAAAGATCTTTGTACGGTTTAAAATAATCTGGGCGTATGTGGTATAATATTTGTTGAAAGAGGGTTACATAAATGATGTTATTTGTCCATGTATTTTTATAAAGAAAATGGCATTAGAATTTGTTATACTTGCTGTTTATGTTGATGACATAAATCTTGTTGGAACTCCAGAAGAGCTCCAAAAGGCAATTGAATATCTTAAGAAAGAATTTGAGATGAAAGATCTTGGAAAGACAAAACTTTGTCTTGGACTGCAAATTGAATATTTAGCAAATGAGATCTTTATGCATCAATCTGCCTATACAAAAAGGGTCTTAAAACGCTTTTACATGGACAAAGCACACCCATTGAGTATACCAATGGTTGTTCGATCACTTGAAGTGAATAAGGACCCGTTCCGACCTCCAGAAGAGGATGAGGAACTCCCGGGTCCTGAAACACCCTATCTCAGTGCAATTGGTGCACTTATGTATCTATAATGCTACAAGGTCTGACATAACATTTTCTGTTAATTTACTAGCAAGATATAGCTCTTCTCTTACACGGAGACATTGGAACGGGATTAAGCATATATTGCGATATTTAAAGGGAACTCTTAATATGAGTTTGTTTTATGCTAACAAAGATAGTGCAGATCTTGTTGGTTATGCAGATGCAGGTTATTTATCTGATCCCCATAAAGCTAGATCTCAGACCGGGTACGTGTTTACATGTGGAGGTACTATCATATCATGGCGCTCCACAAAATAATCTATTGTTGCTACTTCTTCAAATCATGCTGAAATAATAGCCATTCATAAAGCAAGTAAGGAATGCGTATGGTTGAGATCAATAATTTATTTTATTCGAGAAAAATGTGATTTGGAATGTGAGAAAAGACCCACAATTTTATACGAAGACAATGTTGCATGCATAGCCCAATTGAAGGAAGGATTTATAAAAGGAGATAGAACGAAGCACATTTTACCAAAATTATTCTACACACACGATCTTCAGAAAAATGGTGATATTGATGTGCAACAAATCCGTTCAATTGACAATACGACAGATTTATTCACCAAATCTTTACCAACTTCAACTTTTGAGAAGATGGTATACAAGATTGGAATGCGGAGACTTAAATATTTGAAACAAGGTTTTTATTAGGGGGAGTAAAATACGCGATGTACTCTTTTTTTCTTATTAAGGTTTTTTCCACAGGGTTTTCCTTATAAGGTTTTTAATGAGGCAGCTAGCAATGCGTATTACTAAATATGTGTTCTCTTTTTCCTTCACTAGAATTTTTTTCCACGGGGTTTTTCCTAGTAAGATTTTAACGAGGCACATTATCTTTTAATGAACATCCAAGGGGGAGTGTTATGAATATATTATATTATAGATGTTCATTTAGTACTCCGTAGTAAATAAGCTTCCTGAAGAAGTTTATCCATATGAGGCTCCGCCATAAATATATTTATCTATTTAGTACTCTATTGGAAATAAGCCTCCTGAAGAAGCTTATCCTTTCGGTACTCCGTTATGGATAAATATTACCCATGATAGAAGATTATCTATATCTGGCACAACAGTTTAGAGCAGCAGCTTACAAGCAGCTTACACAGCAGCTTACAAGCAGCTTGCAGCAGCAGCTTACAAGCAACTTACACAACAGCTTACACAGCAGCTTACAAGCAGCTTGCAGTAGCAGCGTACACAGCAGCTTGCAGTAGCAGCTTACACATCAGCTTCCTTTCTTCTATAAATAGAGGAGAATTCAGTTCATTATGTACATAAGTTTGAAGTTTGAATAATATATTAGTTTCTCTCTATACTTGTCTTTACTTTACAGTCTTTATTTTATAACACTATACTCATTTCCTTCTAACATGACATCTTGCCATTTTCCATATTAGTAGTAGTATTATTTATATTATTATCATTCTCGCATTATTTTAGCTAGCTTTTGATTTTTATAACTATCTGTTATTTTTCTTGTGTCGATTTTCTTATTGCTTTATTATTTTGTTATTGTTACTGTTTTTGTCTTTGTTATTTTCAACATAGCTTCTTCACTATTGACTATCTTTTTCAAAACTCCTGAGAATTATTTTTCTTGAACTGAGGGTATATAAAAAATAACCTCTCTACCTCCATTAAGGTAGGAGTAAGGTTTGCGTATACATTACCATTCTCAAACCCTACATGTGAAAATATACCAGATATATTGTTGTTAATTTGTTGTTAATTATTTTTGTTGTTAATTATTTTTGTTGTTGATGACATCTTCCCATTTCAAATTTGAAAACTTATCGTTAATATCTTCAGACATAAGATGATATCTAATGAAGCAACGTGAACATAACACATGATTTCTCGTAAAATTCAGAAAATAATAAGCACAAATGTCCAATAAGCTCATCGATCTCTCCAAAAAAAAAAAATACATTTTTATTCATGTGTCTCTTTTAGTGCGAAGCTTTCGCTCACTTTTATTATGCATGTAGGAATCAAACATTTCTTTAATTTCCTAAAGTTTAATTCCCTCCAAGTCCAAGATAGGATTTTGCTATTCGGCCGTCAGCTCCTTTTGGGTAAAATCCACCTGGTTTATTCTCATTTCCACTTCCGTACACTATTCGCAGTATTTCCTCTGGCGTTCTGTCGTAGGAAAGTGAGTATTTGTCTCCTGCTAATATATTTCCTCGTATTTTCCCTTCAGCACCTACTGCTGGATTCACTTTGAGTCCTTCATCTTTCAATCCATGGCGTCCCAATTTATTTCTCAGCTCTGATATTCGGTTTGTGAACTCTGCTACTGTTATCCCGTAGGGTTCCACGTTCTCTCTTCCTCGCTCGTAAAGCAATGCTCTCAGAACTGCGTCTTGACCTGATTCTACTCCCAGTAGCCCTGCTAGTAGCTGCAAATTTTGGTTTTGTATTTGAAGTATTACGGTTCATCAATTTGAATGTAATGAAAAATACTCTACCCATTTTTGTTTTATAAGATTGAAATTTGATTGGACATGAAGTTTAAGATAGTTTCTATTACAACGATATTGTCCATGTTAATTTGGCGCACTTCGATTATTCTATCATATACTTGTTATTTTTCACCAACATAGGTACCGGGTGATTTTGTCTACAAAACTTATGAAGATGGAAAGTTTAAGATATGAAATTAACTAGTGAATATATTTATGATAATGAGACGACTATTATAATAAGAGTTTAACTTTTATCCATGACAATGTAAAAAAAATTTATATTTAAAATTAAGTCGTCTAAATGATAATTACAGAAATTGTCCATAAAAGAAACAAAGTTGTAACCAATAAAATAAGGTAGATTACCTGTTACAATAATTATAACTAACTGATAGTATAAACATTCTTTACATGACATTGTCAGTGTATATAAGTTAAGTTATTAAACTAATGATTGAAAAATTAGGTTTTAAAAAGACAAGGACATTGCAAGTAGCTTAAATTTAAATTCTTGAAATTTGTATAAATTTAAAATGATGGTTAAATGTTTTGCAACTTTCAAAGATTGAAATAATGCATGCCATGTAAATTGGAAGAAAGATAGCAGTATTAGTATCTTGAAAGATGTAGTTTAGAGAGTAATTTAAATTGATTACCCTTTTGGCCGTAGGGCTGTGGAGTTTAGGATTGGCTCCAACATATCCAGTGAGTCCAATATAAGGAATAACATACGAAGCAAGAAGATAATTAATGTCGTTAGCGTAAGGATTGAAAGGTGGTTCTAGTGGATGTCCAAATGCATCGTTCATAACTGTTGCAAATGCTTCTCTGCTTAGATTTAGCAGTGGTCTTGGAAATCCTGCTATTGTATTCTTGATTGCCCTGCAATATATATATGAAATTAAATCAATTCCTGAGGAAGATATGTAAGCGTCAGGACACTTATGTTGCTCGAACTTTTCAAAAATGTCGTCAGGTGCATGTCGAATCTTCCAAAAGTGGTATACTTTTTAACGATTTGACATGCGCGCTACAATATTTTTAAAGAGTCCATGCAATATAGCTTGCACTATTTGGTTGAATTGAATAAAGAATATTTGAAACTAAAACTGAAAAAAAGTATTTTGAGATTGAAATTGTGTTTGAGTATGAATTTTAATTGCAAAAAAAGTTGAATCTTTGTGAACGATTCAAATAAAATTTTCAATATTTTATTAATCCAATACGTGATACACTTTTTTTAAAAAAAAATATGTTCCGAAAAGATAAATATATACCTAACATGACCAACTTCTTGGAATCCGAATTGAGCAATGACATCTCTAATTAGAGAGCTGAGTTTTGCAATTCTAGCCCCAATAGGTGATGGTCCACCATCTGCAAGTTCAGGTGCAAAGCTATCCAGTCCACGGCCAAAAGAACCCCACAAGAAAAATTCAGCTTCCATATACTCTAAATTCAAAGGAAATTCTAATAAATCTACATCCGATTTTGGCACGTTAGAATCAATAGAAGCACAACTTGAACTTAGTAGTAGCAAAAAGAGGAAAATCAATAGTGAGAAATAAGCAAATATCATGGTAACAACTGAAAGAAAGAACGAGCTAGAAGTGGAATGAAGCTTAAGCAAAGGAAGAAAAAAGAAACTAAAGCATGAACAAATTAAAGCTGAGGTTTGGGTATAATTTCTTATTGTCTATATCTTAAGAATTGGTATTCTGGTTAGTTAGGCGTTGGCAATGACGCATTTTTATTCGGAGGCGGATCCAAAATTTTAATTTGATGGGTTCCATCTTTATAGTTTTACCACTGACCCATTAAATTGTTAATATTATAGTTTAAAACGTAAAATTATTGAAGTTTTAGTGATTTTTACACACACATCATATATATTCATAGGCGGACCAAGGATTTAAAAGTGGCAGGGACATCACTATCGAATAAAAATTTGAGCAAATGCTGAAGTGCGAATCGAATCCAGGCAGCACATTAAAAGTCAAGTTGTGCCCGCCAATATCGACCAATCAACTGTCTAAACTTTGAATTTTAGGGTGCCAATCAAAATATATACCTGTCATTTAAGATATATGCGCGCGCACACACAACACACATATATATAAAAATATTTTCCGAAATTACCGGAAGCCAGTGACCCAACCTAAGTGTGTGTATATATATACACTTAGGTTTATATGTATATATCCACCACTACATATAGTCTGCGTGCAAAATGATGACAAAGACACAGATGGAGAAAGAAGAGAGAGTTAAAGCTTCTAAATTTCAGGTGGGAAAGAGGTAGTTGAGAAGATTTTGGATCAACTTATTCGGAATTTCATAACTATCGTCATGCTGATGTTTTCTCTTTTCCATTTTTGTTTGTTTTGGCAACAAATGTAACCGTTCATGACAATTGGAAATGTCAAATCTTAGTATATTGGCCATTTGGTTCCAGGGTAAGTAGGATGCTAAGGCCTATGTCCAAAAGGAAGCCCAAGAATTAGCAGCGAAGGACATTTGTCATGTATTCATATAATTGGTATAAATATCAATGCAAGTAAGTTTTTACCGTCACACTATAATATTGGATTCAACGGTCATCAAACAAGCCAAGCTTTGATGATCGAAGCGCAATAATAGCCTACCACCGCGACTCGTCTCGGCCTTTACGTGGATGCAAAAGTAAGAAGAAGAGTTGTCATGGTAGCTATTACTGCAGCAAAATAACGATATGAATAAATGAGTTTACTGAAAACCAACTCAATGAAGACAATTTGAATCATAGGAAAAGACACTTTTGAATAGTTTCTTTCCTTAAAAAAAGAAAAAAAAACCAAAATTGAGAAAAAAGAAAAATATGAATTCTGGTCTTAAGGAGTGCCACATATCACCTTTAAAATATAGATCATACTAATATTATTGATTCATCCTCTTATAAATACTGTAGCAGAAAGAAAACATCTTAGTATATACACATACATGATGTGTACGTACATGCTTTATTATGGTATAATTCACACATTTAAGGGTACATGTCTTTAGGCAATCGCGGTTTTGCCTTAGCAAAAAATGGCATGGTGCGAAGGAGAGCACATTCCGGGTAATCATCAGTCAAGTCATTGCCCGGAGAGTTCGGTGGTAAACTCCAAGTAAACCCTTGAAGAAGCCTAACAAGTAACATAGTGGTAATTGTTGTGCCAAGTTTTATACCTGGACAACCTCGTCGTCCAATACTAAATGATAAAAAATGTAACTTTGAATCAGTGAAAATTACATCACCCAAAGGTTCCCTCAGTGATAGTTTATCTAAGTTTATCTCTCCCAAAGGTTCTGCAAGTTGCTTCCTTTTGTACTTCAGTGATAGTTTATCTAAGTTCAACTCTCCCAAAGGTTCTGGAACTCTTAACTCAACTTTGATGTTGCATAGTTATTTTTTTATTCATGTGTTACGAGAATTGTCATGCTCTATATACATTCTGGTAAATCGCAG
Source organism: Nicotiana tomentosiformis (assembly GCF_000390325.3). Taxonomy (NCBI): domain Eukaryota; kingdom Viridiplantae; phylum Streptophyta; class Magnoliopsida; order Solanales; family Solanaceae; genus Nicotiana; species Nicotiana tomentosiformis. Next base: position 9,078,910 of record NC_090816.1, on the reverse strand, counting down.
CCCCTATGAACTTGTTATCGCAACTACTACAGATGCTAATTCTATCAACTCTTTTTTGAAGTAAGTTGAAGTTCATCGTCATCGATTATGTGGGTTGATCTATACATGTCTAGTGTGCTTTTAAATCAAACGCTAGTTATAGATTCCGTATGAAAAGGCGTTTTGGTTCGTGTAGCGATTGCTTTTTTGATTACATTATTCTTCTTCTGTGTGCCCTTTGACATTTATTCTTCTCGGTCCTTTTTTCTACTGGTGTGATAGTGCCTTATTATTCAGCATTGTGGATTTGTTGGCTACGAAAATCAAGAAGCGCGTTGTAGTCCAGTAGGGAGGGCACAAAGAACTCTAGTTCAATCAAGTTAAAGTTCAACACTTCTGGATATATAATACAAGACAAACAAGAACTGCTACTTTGACTCAAAAATAATGTGCAGTGCAATTAACAAGACATAAGAAAAAAAGAATATGCTGATCTCAATAGGTTGCAGCACGAAATAATAAATAGGGACTCACCTTCTTCTCAGTCTTTATATGTATAAGAGTTTTGAAGCACAAGGAAGGGATAATAACTTCTAAGACAATTCAAACTAAAATATTTCAAACTCCAAAACAATGTATATACTACTTATTTTGCAATTTCTATTTTGAGTGTATCATCAACATGCACAGACAACCTTATTTGTATTGTGGAAGTGGCTGGAAATGTTGCAACAGTGATGAGTGGTAACAGGTCAAACTTGACAAAACTTATGGTTGAATTAGATTATATGGTTCTCTTATGATTTAAAATACCAAGTTCGTGATGTTGCTGTCTGGTCATAATAGTTGGTCTCTTGAATGGTAAATCTCGAATTGTCGTACCGGGATTTATCGAACCAAAGTAAGATTAACCATCCCAAAGCTTTTCTAATTAATTTTTTTTAATATTCTTGTAGCCTTGTTGATGTTGCTGGATAACACCCGGTGAATTTAGACTGCTTTTGGGGTAAGCGATTTAACTATTGCTCATTTAAAATTATATATGTTATTTTACCAATAGTTATTTATCATTTTTCAAACTTTTGTACTTACAGGTTTTGATGATTGAAGCTACAAGTCAAGATTGCAAGATTAGAAGATGCACAAGCTCATTATTATTTTGCTAAAAATGTTATGCAAAACTTGATATCATAGTCTACCTCAGGATGTTAGCTAAGTTTTTTTTGTTGAGGTGTTGAGAAAACATAGAAAGTAACATCATCATGGGATTCGAACTTGATATATTATCTTTTTATATCTAGATTTTTCAATAACAATTTGATATTTATTGATAAAAATTACTTTTTGTGGCATTGATCTTTTAGGACAACTCATGGTTATTAAGAGACCATGAATACGATCGCTAAATTACAAAATTATTTTAAATAGGGACGTCATCTCTAAACATAATCTAGGACCAGTTAAAGGTTGGTCGCGGAAATGGTTTAACGATTGGAATGACGACCAAATTTTCTGCCCATCTCTAAAAGATAATTTAGGACCAGTTACAGTTGGTCGCTAAAAAGGTTTAACGATGGGAATATATATATATTTCATCGTCTATTAGGGACGAGAAATGTAGTCTCTAAAAATTATTCACGACCAGGTTTTTTGTCCGTCTCTAAAAGATAATTTAGGACCAGTTACAGTTGGTCGCTACAAAGATTTAACGACAGGAATATATATTTTTTTCATCATCTATTAGGGACGAGAAATGTAGTCTCTAAAAGTATTTCACGACCAGATTTTTTGTCCGTCTCTAAAGTGATTTAACGACCAGGTATTAAGACACGTCGTTATTGACATTTAGCGGCGGAGGCTATTACGACCAGCCATTTCCCTTCGTAATTTACCCTTTTAGGACCGGATTTCAACTTTTAGGGACCAAATTTCCTTTCCTTAAAGGCCGTTTTTCTTGTAGTGTGTAATTAACAATGCACGTTATAATATATATATATATATATATATATATATATATATATATATATATTATAGCGTGCATTGTTAATTCTTGCTTAACTTGTCTTTGTATCAAGCAACCTGCAAGCGCTAGTCACGTTTGCTGATTTTGTCATGTTCCAGTCAATAAATTCATAGGTAAAAAAACGCTATACTCATTTTCTTCTAACATGACATCTTGCCATTTTCCATATTAGTAGTATTATTTATATTATTATCATTCTCGTATTTAGATAGCTTTCGATTTTTATTACTGTCTGTTGTTTTCCTTGTGTCGATTTTCTTATTGCGTTTTGTTATTTTGTTATTGTTACTGTTTTTATCTTTGTTATTTTCAACATAGCTTCTTGATCACTACTGACTTTCTTTTTCAAACCTGCTGAAAATTGTTTTTCTTGAGTTTAGGGTCTATCAGAAACAACCTCTCTACCTCCATAAGGCAGGGGTAAGGTTTGCGTATATATTACTATTCACAGACCCTACATGTGAAAATATACCAGATATGTTGTTAATTATTTTTGTTGTCGATGACATCTTCCCATTTCAAATTTGAAAACTTATCGTTAATATCATCTGACATAAGATGAAATCTAATGAAGCAACGTGAACATACACATGATTCCTCGTAAAATTCAGAAAATAATAAGCACAAATGTCCAATAAGCTCATCTTTCCAAAAAAAATACATTTTTATTCATGTATAATTTCTCTTTTAGTGCGAAGCTTTCGCTCACTTTTATTATGCATGTAGGAATCAAAAATTTCTTTAATTTCCTAAAGTTTAATTCCCTCCAAGTCCAAGATAGGATTTTGCTATTCGGCCATCTGCTCCTTTTGGGTAAAATCCACCTGGTTTATTCTCATTTCCACTTCCGTACACTATTCGCAGTATTTCCTCTGGCATTCTGCCATAGAAAAGCGAGTATTTATTTCCTGCTAATATATTTCCTGCTAATATATTTCCTCGTATTTTCCCTTCAGCACCTACTGCTGGATTCACTTTGAGTCCTTCATCTTACAATCCATGGCGTCCCAATTTGTTTCTCAGCTCTGATATCCGGTTTGTGAACTCTGCTACTGTTATCCCGTAGGGTTCCACATTCTCTCTTCCTCGCTCGTAAAGCAATGCTCTCAGAACTGCGTCTTGACCTGATTCTACTCCCAGTAGCCCTGCTAGTAGCTGCAAATTTTGGTTTTGTATTAGAAGTATTACAGTTCATCAATTTGAATGTAATGAAAATACTCCATCCATTTTGTTTTATAAGATGAAATTTGATTGGACATGAAGTTTAAGATAGTTTCTATTACAACGATATTGTTCATGTTAATTTGGTGCATTTCGATTATTCTATCATATACTTGTTGTTTTTCACCAGCATAGGTACCGAATGATTTTGTCTACAAAACTTATGAAGATGGAAAGTTTAAGATATGAAATTAAATAGTGAATATATTTATGATAATGAGACGACTATTATAATAAGAGTTTAACTTCTATCCATGACGATGTAAAGAATTTTAATATTTAAAACTGAGTCGTCTAAATGATAATTACAACAATTGTCCATAAAAAAACCAGATCAGTAACCAAGAAAATAAGGTAGATTACCTATTACAATAATTATAACTAATTGATAGTATAAACATTCTTTACATGACATTGCCCGCGTATATAAGTTAAGTTATTAAACTAATGATTGAATAATTAGGTTTTAAAAAGACAAGGACATTGCAAGTAGCTTAAATTTAAATTCTTGAAACTTGTATAGATTTAAAATGATGGTTAAATGTTTTGCAACTTTCAAAAATTGAAATAATGCATGCCATGTAAATTGGAAGAAAGATAGCAGTATTATGATCTTGAAAGATGTAGTTTAGAGAGTAATTTAAATTGATTACCCTTTTGGCTGTAGGGCTGTGGAGTTTAGGATTGGCTCCAACATATCCAGTGAGTCCAATATAAGGAATAACATACGAAGCAAGAAGATAATTAATGTCATTAGCGCAAGGATTGAAAGGTAATTCTAGTGGATGTCCAAATGCATCGTTCATAACTGTTGCAAATGCTTCTCTGCTTAGATTTAGCAGTGGCCTTGGAAATCCTGCTACTGTATTCTTGATTGCCCTGCAATATAAATATGAAATTAAATCAATTCCTGAAGAAGATATGTAGGCGTCAGGACGCCTATGATGCTCGGACTTTTCAAAAATATCGTCAGGTGTGTGTCGAATCTTCCAAAAGTGGTGCATTTTTTAACGATTCGACATGCGCACAACAATATTTTAAAGAATTCGTGCAATATAGCTTGACACTATAATTGGTTGAATTGGATAAAGAATATTTGAAACTGAAACCGAAAAAAGTATTTTGAGATTGAAATTGTGTTTGAGTATGAATTTTACTTGAAAAAAAGTTGAATTTTTGCGAACTATTCAAATAAATTTCTCAATATTTTACTAACCTAATATGTCTTCCGTCTTATTTTATGTGATATACTTTTTTTCAAGTACGTTCCAGAAAGATAGATATATACCTAACATGACCGACTTCTTGGAATCCGAATTGAGCAATGACATCTCTAATTAGAGGGCTGAGTTTTGCAAATCTAGCCCCAATAGGTGAGGGTCCACCATCTGCAAGTTCAGGTGCAAAGCTATCCAATCCATGGCCAAAAGAACCCCACAAGAAAAATTCAGCTTCAGTATACTCTAAATTCAAAGGAAATTCTAATAAATCCACATCCGATTTTGGCAGGTTAGAACCAATAGAAGCACAACTTGAACTTAGTAGTAGCAAAAAGAGGAAAATCAATAGTGAGAAATAAGCAAATATCATGGTTACAGCTGAAAGAAAGAACGAGCTAGAAGTGGAATGAAGCTTAAGCAAAGGAAGAAAAAAGAAACTAAAGCATGAACAAATTAAAGCTGAGGTTTGGGTTTAATATCCTATTGTCTATATCTTATGAATTGGTATTCTGGTTAGTTAGGCGTTGGCAATGACACATTTTTATTTAGAGGCGGATCCAAAATTTTAATTTGATGGGTTTCATCCAAAATTTATATGATACTTTACCCAACTACATACTTTGTCTCCATCCTTCTGCCGCCGAGCATTATTTTGGTTAGTTTTCCCTATCATTTTTTCTGTATTTTTATCTCATCGATGATCTTTGCAAACTTTTTGGTGATTTTATTAACATATATAATTTTCTTAGGTTTCTGCCATTTGAAACTGCATGTATTTTTTTCCCAATTACCATATATTTTAATTCTCTTTATAGTGCTGCAACTATATCTTATTTTTTATGGAGCTGTTTATTATTTGTGTTTTTGTATGAAACGAGTTTGGTGCTTTCGCTATTATGGTAGAATGGTGATTCCTTATGAGGAAGACGGGGATGAAAATAAATCATTTTTATGAGTAAGTCTTTAAAAGTTTACTATTTAAAATAATTAAGGGTATTTTAGTAAACTTACCAGTACAATACAATACAATCAAACCAAACAATAAAGATGTTATTTAACAATAGAAAACGATACAATCTATCCAAATGTTGTATCCATCAAAACGATATAATACGGTACAATACAATACAATACATTATAAAACGATGGGTAACAATGATCCAAATAGAGTGTTAGTATATTGGCCATTTGGATCCAGGTTAATAGTCTACTTGGCCAAACTTCTAAAATCTGCTTATTCTAAGAAGTGTTTTTCAAAAAAGTACTTCTGGTGAGAATCGATTTGTGTTTGGCTAATTAATTTGAAAAATACTTTTGAGCAGTAATTAGTGTTTGACCAAGCTTTTGAAAACTGCTTCTAATAGCCCGTTTGGCCAAACTGAAAAAATTAACTTATTTTGAGAAGTACTTTTTTTCATAAGTACTTTTCTGAGAAGTACTTTTAGAGAGAAACAGTTTGTGTTTGACTAATCAATTTAAAAATTACTTTTGAGAAATAATTTGTATTTGGCCAATCTTTCCAAAAAGTGCTTTTAAGTGTCAAATTACAAATAAGAACATGAATATATTTGCTTAGTAGTTCATATTATATAACTAGATAAATAATCATAAATATTTATTATCAAGACAGCAATTAAGTTTTTTCATTTTATTTAAGTAAAATATAAAAAGGAATAAATTAAAAAGTACTTTATTCTTTAAAGATGATTTAAATATATCAAGAATCATTTAACAAATGCAGTTTGATTGAAAAAAATTTCAAGTTCGATCAACAATTTTCCTTGCTGTTGACATGAAGGAGAAACCCTAAGATATTGTAAAGTTATTGCTGGAGAGAAGCGTGACTTGCTTGCTGAAGAAATGTCTAATATCCTAAATATTAGGCTTAAAGCAGTAGGGTTATTTTGGTATTTATAATATTTTACTAAGGATATTTTTGGTATGACAAAAATGCAAAACTGCTTCTGCTTCTGCTTATAGGGAGAAACTACTTTTTTCTGCTTCTAGCCAAAAATACTTTTTTCTCCCTAAAAAAGTTTGGCCAAACACCTCAAGTTTTGAAAACAAAAGCACTTTTGGCCCATTGACAAGCTTGGCCAAACTGGCTATAAGTATATTTTCTCTTAAGTTCTTCTCAGAAAAGTGCTTTTGGAGAGAAGTTACATTTTTCTAATTCTCAAAAACTGCTTCTGCTTCTCCTCAAAAGCACTTTTTCCTTCTAAAAGCTTGCCAAACAACTTAATTTTGGCCAAAAAATCACTTTTGACCCAAAAAAGCTTGGCCAATCAAGCTATAAGTAGGATGCTAAGGCCTATGTCCAAAAGGAAGCCCAAGAATTAGCAGCGAAGGACATTTGTCATGTATTTATATAATTGGTGTAAATATCAGTGCGAGTAAGTTTTTACCGTGAGACTAGAATATTAGATTCACCAGTCACCAAACAAGCTAAGCTCTGATGATCGAAGCGCGATAATAGCCTACCACCGCGACTCGCCTCGGCCTTTACGTGGATGCAAAAGTAAGAAAACGTGTTCTTTCTGTTAAGTTTCAAAGTTTCAATGATGACAATTCCATCTTATGTTGGTTTGCAGGATTGCAAGATTCGAAACAAGCAAAAACGAAAAGAATGAAATGCTATCCAAAGATATGATTGCTAAATTAATGGACAAGAAAAAAGAAACTTCATTGAAGCACATTTATTAGACCTCAATCAAAAGAGTTCAGATTGCTAATCAAGGAAGCCTTCGCCATCAAATATTTTGTATCCAAAAAATAAGCTCTCAATCAAGGTTAGTCGACTAATTTTCAATAAACCACAATTCACCACCTCTCTTGTACTTTCAATTGGTATCAGAGCAAGGCTCACAATCTTTGCTTAACAGATGGTGAGAAAAAGATCATGGGATCTAACACTGTTGTTGGTGCTCTATTTCAAGAAGGAACCTCTCAGGTTCGACCTCCTTATTTTAATGGTTAGCACTTTTCTCACTGAAAAGTGCGCATGGAAACTTACACAATGTCATATGACATCAAAGTTTGTTGTGTGATAAAAAAAGGAAATCTTTCAATCCCTCCTAAGAAGGATGCAAATGGTCAAATCATCGTATCAACTGATCCTTTAGACTTGGATGATTACACTGATGAACAAGATGCTGTCGTAACTGTAAATGCCAAAGCAAAAAATCTATTATACAATGCTATCAGTGGAGAAGAGTATGAAAAGATATCAAGTTGTGAAACTGCCAAAGAAATGTGGGACAAACTAGAGGTCACTTACGAAGGAGCCAACAAAGTGAAAGAAACTAGGATAAATCTTCTTGTTCGGGAATACGAGTTATTCTAAATGAAGGATGAAGAATCAATGGAAGAGATGTTCTCCAGGTTTAACAAAATTCTTGGAGATCTAAAATCCTTTGGTAGACCTATCAAGAGTGGTGAACATGATAGAACGATTCTCAGGAGCTTACCCACCATTTGGAAACCAAAAGTTATCGCCTTGGAATGTCAATATCTGGACAACATTTTCTATGATGAACTCAGAGGTAATCTAATTGCTTTTGAGAAAACTCACTTGGATAGACAAATTCAAGAGAAGAATTAAACTGTTGCTTTTAAGGCAACTGTGGTTGAACCAGAAAATGAAGAGGAAGAAGAAGGAGGAGAACAAGACGAAAACATTGCCATGCTCTCTCAAGTTATAACAAACATGATGAGGAAAAACAGGAATAGCAGAAGAGGGAAGCTTAACTTCAGGAAAGGAAGGATAAGCAATAAAGCTGATAAAAATGATGGAAGGTGCTACGAATGTAGAAAGTTTAGCCACATTCAAGCTGATTATCCTGAACTAAAAAAGAAACTCAGTAGAAACATGCAAAAGAAGAAATCCTTCGGAGCATGGAGTGATGAAGAAGAGTCTGATCATGAGGAAATTGCTAACATATGTTTCATGGCTATGAATAAAAATAAAGATTCGGGAGAACTTGGACTAATGACAGATAGCAATAATGAGGAAGACGACTCAAGAGAACTTGGTCTCATGGCGGACGAAGGAACTAGTGAGGTACGTACTCCCTTATGCCCTAATTGTTATGAACTCCAAGAATTTGTTGATATTTCTCTTGCAGTTATAAAAAGAGTCGTGAATGAACTTAGAAGAATCAAGAGAGAAAAGAAAGACTGGGCCTTGAAACTAGAAGTATGTGAGATTGAGCGTGATATGCTACATGATGGAGTAAATGAACTTTAACTTCAATTGAATGGATTGCAAAAATCCACGAGTCACAGCTCAGTCAAATCAAATCATATTGTTCATCACAAACAGAAAATTCCTGCATGTTCCTTTTGTGGTAAAAATGACCATAATACTAACGAATACAAGAACAGTATTAGAGCAGAAAGAGGCTCTGGTAACTCTAACAGTCCATCATATTTTTATTGTGGTAAAAGAGGTCATAACTCAAATCGTTGCAGGTTCAAAGATAACCGGAGATGGGTTTAGAGACCTAAATCTTCAAATCAAACTAACACTCAATATTCTAACCATTCAGGACCCAAACAAGCTTGGGTACCTAAAAACAAGTAATTTTATTTTGCAGGAACACCACAAGAAGAATCGAAAAGGAAAATGGTATCTCGACAGTGCGTGTTCCAGACATATGACTGGTGACAAATAATTTTTCAAATCAGTCACCAAACTAGATGGAGGAACAATTACTTTTCGAGACAAATCCAAAGGAAATGTAATTGGTGTTGGAAAAGTTCCTATGAGCTCAACATGTGATGTAGATAAAGTTTACCTGGTTGATGAACTTGGCTATAATCTTCTCAGCATTAGTCAACTATGTGACAACGACTATAAGGTTCGCTTTAAGAAATATTGTTGATTTATAGAAGATGAATCAGGTTAAATCATTCTTTTAGGTAATAGAGACAGAAATGTCTATACTATCAGAAATTTAGAAAATCTTGGGGATCAAATTTGTCTTACTTCCTTGATTGATGATCCCTGGGTTTGGCATAGAAAACTTGGCCATGCCAACATGCATACTATTCAAAAACTTTCTAAACATGATCTTGTAATTGGACTTCCAAAACTAGATTTTTTAAAAGATCATATATGTGATGCATGTCAACTAGGAAAACAAACTCGTTCTTCTTTCAAAGTTAAAAACATTATTTCCACCTCCAAACCTCGTCAATTGTTGCATATGGATTTATTTGGTCCTACTAGAACTGCTAGCATAGGTGGTAGGAAATATGCATTTGTCATTGTAGATCATTTCTCAAGATTTACCTGGGTTATGTTTCTAAGTCACAAAGATGATGCTCTAAAGAATTTTGAAGTTTTCTGTAAGAAGGTTCAACGAGAAAAGGGATACTACATCTCTACTATCAGGAGTGATCATGGAGGAGAATTTGAAAGCATAGTTTTTAAAATTTTTTGCAACGATCAAGGAATCTCTCACAACTTCCCTTCACCAAGATCACCACAGCAAAATGGAGTAGTAGAGCATAAAAATCGAACTTTACAGGACATGACAAGAACCATGATTGTGGAAAACTATCTACCTCATCATTTCTGGGCAGAAGCTGTGAGTACAACATTCCATATCATCAACAGGTGTCTGATTTGACCAATTCTGAAAAAGACTCCTTATGAGTTGTGGAATGGTAAGAAACCAAATATTAGTTATTTTCACCCTTTTAGATGCAAATGTTTTATCCACAACAATGGAAAGGATAATTTGGGTAAGTTTGATCCTAAGAGTGATGAAGGTATATTTCTTGGTTACTCTCCTTCAAGTAGAGCATATATAGTCTACAATAAAAGAACTTTGTGCATTGAAGAATATATTCATGTTATTTTTGTTGATACTAACCCTCACCCAAGGAATGAACAAATTCCCGAAGATGAGAAAATTTCTTGTGTCCCTAAATCTATTATTGTAGGAAAGGATCATCAAAATGAGTCAGTTGTTCAACAGACTCAACCAGCTGAAGTACCCACAAAAGATCTCGAACTGCCTCAAGCAGATCAATCGACTACTGAAGAAAGAGAACCTTCCTCAAACACTCCAAATGAATGGAAAAGTGAACCGGGATATCCTCATAAATTCATTATAGAAGATCCATAGGAAGGAATCACTACAAGAAGGTCACAAAAGAACAAGTCTCATATAGCTCTTATTTCTCAATTTGAGCCAAACAAAGTGGATGAAGCTCTCAAAGATACTCACTGGATAAATTCTATGAAAGAGGAACTAGATAAATTTGAAATAAATAAAGTATGGGAATTGGTTCCAAGACCTCCAAACTCCTCTATCATTGGAACTAAGTGGGTTTTCAGAAACAAATTGAATGAATCAGGTCAAGTGGCTCGAAATAAAGCAAGACTGGTTGCTCAAGGTTACTCTCAACAAGAAGGAATCGACTACGATGAAACCTTTGCGCCTATAGCAAGACTTGAATCCATACGAATATTACTTTCTTTCGTTGCTCGCAAAAGATTCAAGCTATTTCAAATGGATGTTAAAAGTGCGTTCCTAAATGGCTACATCTCTGAAGAAGTATATGTGAAGCAACCACCTGGATTTGCAAACTTCACCTTTCCTAATCATGTATACAAGTTGACTAAAGCTTTGTACAGTCTCAAACAAGCCCCTCGTGCATGGTATGAAATGTTAAGTTCTTTTCTTCTAAATCAAGGGTTAAAAAGAGGTAATATCGATACAACTCTTTTTATTAAGCACTCCAGTTTAGGTAATCTTATTACTCAAATCTATGTAGATGATATTATTTTTGGAAGCCCTAACTCTGTTCTTTGTGAAGAATTTGCTCTTTCCATGAAAGGAGAATTTGAGATGAGTATGATGGGAGAACTGCCTTTCTTTCTTGGACTTCAAATCAAGTAGTCTACTAAGGGGATTTTCATTAGCCAAACCAAGTACACTAAGGAGCTTATCAAAAAGTTTGGCATGGAAAATGCTAAGTTAATTGGCACTCCAATGAGTCCAACTACAATGCTCGATGAAGACAACAATGGAAAAAAGGTTGATGAAACCATGTATAGAGGAATGATTGGATCTCTATTATATCTAACTGCTAGTCGACCGGATATTATGTTTAGTGTGTGCAAATGTGCAAGATTTTAGTCGGCTCCTAAGGAATCCCATCTTTCTGCTGTTAAACGAATTATTAGATACTTAATTGGTACCTCTGAGCTAGGATTGTGGTATGCTCATTCTAACAATATTTCTCTAAAAGGCTTTTCAGATGCGGATTTTGCAGGTGGAAAGATTGATAGAAAGAGAACTAGTGGGACATGTCAATTGCTAGGAAATGCCTTAGTATCTTGGCATAGCAAGAAATAAAATTGTGTTGTACTACCAATAACTGAGGCAGAATACTTAGCCGTTGCAAGCTGTTGCATACAAGTTCTATGGATTAGGCATCAACTTCTTGACTATGATTTATCTCTTACATCTACTCCTATATTATGTGATAATACCAGCATTTTCTGTTTATCAAAAAATTATGTGCATCATTCTAGAGCAAAGCATATAGAAATTAAACATCATTTTATCCGTGATCATGTTGCAAAAGGTGATATTGTTTTAGAATTTATTAGTATTGATTCTCAACTTGCTGATATTTTTACAAAATCACTTTTGGAAGAAATATTTTATCTACTCCGAAAAAGGATTGGCATTGTGCTAAATTTGTAAATCAAATATTTTACCTTGTTCTAAAATATTTTATTTCCTTAATTATGTGTGGCTTTATTAATTTTGTGTGTAAGTGTAATTATTGCTTCTTCTCAGTACCGCCGATCAGTCACTTCAAAAGCATCACTTCCTTCTGAACCTGCCCTTTCCTTTAACCAAGACGTCCCTTCGTTCCTCCCAAAAGCATCCATAAACCCCTTCCATCTCCAGTACTCTCCTCATTCTTTTCAAAGCAATCCTTCACACCATGGCCAAAAGAAATCCCTCATCTTCTGCTGCAACCAGACGTAGTCGAAGATTTTAGAAACCCCTTAACATTGAAGAACTTGCGGATGTGGAGTCGTCTATTGACTCAGATTTCCTCAGAACAGACAATGAAAGCAGTGAATCTGCTGAAAATCCTCCCATTAGACAGAAAAAGGCCGGCAAAAGACCAATGGAGCAAACCCCCCAAAAGGCTGCATGCAAGAAAGGTAAAGTGGAGAACATGGGATTTGGTCCTGAGGATTAATCTTCTATGGTCCCAGTGAAAACGCAAGGATTGAGTCCTACAAGTCAAAATCTATGGCTTATGGATGCTCTGTAAGTCTCTCTCTCATGAAAAATCTTCACTGTGATGTGACTGCTATTTTCGATTTTCAGCACATTTCCTCTCTGTTTGATACTATTGGAAACTCTGTTTATGAAGAACCAGTAAGGATGTTTTATGCAAACCTCTTTGTGAATGATAAAGATAACTTGAAATCTATGGTTTTAGGCACCAGAATTGTTTTGGACTCTTATCAATTTGAAAAGATTTTCTCTGCTAAGTTTAGTGGGTTTGATGCGTTTGTACAAAATTCGTGGCCCAAAGACTTTGAAGTTTCCTTTGATGAAACAAAAACCTTTTTGTCTGATAATCCTCCTTACATTGGTCCCCAGAATCTTAAGTTTGAACATTGTGTCTTGAACCACATGATTGTTACTACTCTCCTCCCCAGAACTAGGTCCCTTAGCTCTTTGTCCACTAGAGATATTTTTGTCCTTTAATGTCTGGTTATTAATAAAAGACTTGATTGGTTTGTGTGAATTTGTCAATACATGCTTGAAAGAATCAGGAATATATCTTCTTCTGCTGCATGTTTGCCCTATGGTCTTCTCATCTCACATGTTCTCGAGGTCATGAAGGTAGATTTTGAAACCTTTACACCCAAGTACATTACCAACACTTATGATAAGACAACCTTCTCAATGATGGGGTACACCCTGGGTGATGATGGATGGGTGAAGTGCGCCAAAGTTGAAAGTATTCCAGTGCCAGTTGAAGTTCAAACTGAACAATCAGCATCTCAGTCGACAGCCTCTCAAAATCTTCAGCAAATTCAGCATTATCTAGATGAGGTAAAATTGCTACCAGTTGAGATGAAGGAACAGGTAGACAAAATCAAGGAAGTTACCAAGGAGACAGGTACAGACACTACTAAAAAATCAGGTTTTTGCGACGGACAAATTCTATAGCTAAACAAAAATATCCATCGCTAATCTCATTTAGCGACATATTAGCTACGGATTATCAAGAAATTCTTCTAGCTACGAGCGTTTTAGCGACAGATTAGAGACGACGTTCGTAGCTAATTCCAGTTTATTTTTGTAGTGAGATGTGGCTAAGCTCAGGATGGATATGGGAGCCACACGGAGGCAAGAAACCGGGGCTTTCAATTCCATGAGTGAAAAGATGGACAAACTTGTCAAAGATGTTGAAAATTCCTATGACTCATTCTGCACCAAAGTGATCAACACTCTCAAGTACTTCCTGGGAAGAAGTTAATGAGACTCTATGTGATGATGTTACAAATATTTTTTTTTTACTTTTTGCTTATGCTTGCTTGTTGATGTTTCTTAAAATAATCTTTTGCTTGGGTCTGAACTAGCTAAGCCTCTGCTGAAGGTACTACTTTTGCTGCTCTAATCCCCGATTAGTATGTTTATTATTTCCTATATTATTTTTTCCGTGTGTTTTTCTTTCCTTTTTGATTGATGTCAAATAGGGAGAAAGTTGTAGAGAAGTAAACACCTCAGCAGGAGAAACTCAGCACATCAGGAGACAACATTTATTCAATTATTCAGGGGGAGCAACATATAAAAAGGGAAGTCTCATAGTTTATGTTTACTTTATGCTTACTCTCTCTTGATTGTCATCATCAAAAAGGGGGAGATTGTTAAGTTTCAAAATTTCAATGATGATAATTCCATCTTATGTTAGTTTACAGGATTGCAGGATTCGAAACAAGCAAAAAGGAACGAATGAGATGCTATCCAAATATATGATTTCTAAATTAATGGACAACAAAAAGGGACTTCATTGCAACACATTTATTAGACCTCAATCAAAGGAGTTCAGATTGCTAATCAAGGAAGCCTTCGCCAGCAAATATTCTGTATCCAAAAAATAAGCTCTCAATCAAGGCTTGAATGACTCCTCAATACAAGCATATGACAAGGAAAGTCACGATCGAATCTGGGCTCTACCAAGAGCAGGATTCGAAGAGGTACCCCTTGGGTCAAATCCCTTTGATGATCTCGTGCCTCTAATTTCGATCAAGACTCAACGACCATTTTTTCTCCTATAAGAAAGCTGCTAAGATCAAATGGAAGGCTTGCGCAACTACACACATTGTCATCTAGGTCTCTCTATTTCTTAGCCTAAACACTATAATCCTTAGTTTATCAGTGTCTCAAAAGATAGGAAGAATTAGAACACAAAAGAGAGTTGTGTCAAACATTCAGAATTCATTGTTGCCATTTTTCGTTGGTGGTGAACGAGTCAAAACCATCTGTATTGTAATACTTTCAAGATCTAAAGGGAACCCTTGTGATCCAAGGGAAACTGGATGTAAGTACCACAACGGTACCGAACCAATATAAAATTGTTGTGTGTTATTTACCTTTTAATTACTGTTATCTTTCATTCTGCACTGTTTTTAGTCAACTAAAATCATTAGTAGTCTGACTAATTTTCAATAAACCACAATTCATCCCCTCTTGTACTCTCACTTTCTAAGTGTAGAAGAAGAGTTGTCATGGTAGCTATTACTGCAGCAAAATAACAATATGAAGAAATGAGTGTACTGAAAACCAACTCAATGAAGACAATTTGAATCATAGGAAAAGACACTTTTGAATAGTTTCTTTCTTTAAAAGAAAAAAAAACAAAATTGAGAAAAACGAAAAATATGAATTCTGGTCTTAAGGAGTGCCACATCACCTTTAAAATATAGATCATACTAATATTATTGATTCATCCTCTCATTAATACTGAAGCAGAAAGAAAACATCTTATATAAGTATATACACATACATGATGTGTACGTACATACTTTATTATGGTATAATTTCACATATATATTTAAGGGTACATGTCTTTAGGCAATCGTGGTTTTGCCTTAGCAAAAAATGGCATGGTACAAAGGAAAGCAGATTCCGGGTAATTATCAGTCAAGTCATTACGGTGGTAAACTCCAAGTAAACCCTTGAAGAAGCCTAGCAAGTAACATAGTGGTAATTGTTGAGCCAAGTTTTACACCTGGACAACCTCGTCGTCCAATACTAAATGATAAAAAATGTAACTTTGAATCAGTAAAAACTACATCACCACCTTCCTCATTCATATGGCGCTCTGGCTTGAACTTCATGGGATCATCCCAAACTCTAGGGTTTCGGCCAAGTCCAAGACGACATAATAACACTACACTCCCTTTTGGGATGAAGTATTCACCAACAACAGAATCCGATACAGACACATGAGGAGCGTTAAAAGCCGACAAGGGATGTAGTCGAAAGGACTCTTTAATACAAGCTTTGACATAGTTTAACTGTGGCATGTCGGATTCTTGAACCAATCTATTGTTCCCAATGACATTGTCAATCTCTTCTATGGCCCTTTGCATTATCTTTGGTTGGTTCAACATTTCTTTGATTGTCCATTCAACTGTATATGAGGGATTATCTATCGTAGCAAGCATGAATTCCTGTCATTATAATTGGTAACCAAGAAGGTCAAACAAAATAATAGTATTTGATTTTCTAAAAGCAAACTTTATGTTTTTCTAAAATCAAATCGAAATATTTTCCAAAAAGAAAAAATGCAAGTCTCGTTTCCACATAAACTAATAAACTGATGTGATCCAAACCGACAATCGATCTTCAGGCTTATGTTTCAAAAATACTTTCCAAGTTCTTTTAAAAATTACTCCCTCGTTTCAATTTATGTGAATATTTTTACTTTTCGAGATTCAAACTATGTACACTTCGTCCAATATTTTGAAATACATTTTTTAACATATTGACATGAGAAGAATTGAAACTTATAATACTTTTCACATAACTTTTGAATATCTAAATTTTAACTTTATATATCGAGTTAATCTTGTTCAATTTAGTTTCAAATTGACTCTCGAAAAAAGAAAAGGTTCACATAAACTGAAATGGAGGAAGTAAATTAAGAAAAGCCATTGAGTAATGTTGAATGTTAATGCCTTAATATTGTAAAAAAAGATTTAAATTAGTTCTGAGCAAGATTCAAGGAAGATTTAGTACTTTCTAACAAAATGTTACTCATCTGTTTCGATTTATATGGCAATGTTTGATTGGTGTCCCACATCGACTATAGGAGATGAGGTGTTTGGTTTGTTTATATAGTCTTAGGCAATCCTCACCACATGAGCTAGCTTTTGGGGTTGAGTTAGGCTCAAAGTCCATTTCTTTTTTATCATGGTATCAGAGCCAGACCCACCAAATTCTTATTTCATAAATGTTGGGACCAAATATTGTTTACGCTCTAGATGTCGAGTCCTGGGTTTGTAGGGAGAGAGGGGTGCTGGTGTCTCACATCGGCTATGCGTGGGGTATTTGGTTTGTTTATATAGTCTTGGGTAATTCTCACCCTATAAGGGGGCAAATGCACATATAACCATTCTCGGGAATACTATTTAGAGATTAATCAATACTCATTTTATCCCGAGTTTTTAATCTAAAAATTTGAACTTCACGACAATTCAGAATTTTTTTGTTCTAACTGTAAAACTAAAATCTGGAGGATTGGATTGACGTAGCTTCGAGATGATTTTGGCCGCCTGATTCGCCTTCGCTTTGATGGTGTCCACAACGATCAGCGCCAGCGTCATGACGTCGCCGCTGGCGCTGCGTTTGTCGGAGAGTAGAGTTTTTAGGCAGAGGTTGTAGTTTGGTGTGTTCTTGCATGTGGTTTCTACTAGGTTATTTCTGCTGCTGCTTGTTTTCAGTGTTAAGGTTAATAGCAATATGACTAGATATATTAGAGTCTTCATTTTGGAAAAGAAGAAAAAAACCACCTAAGTTATTGTTTTCAGTGGAGAAACTCAGGGCAGGTAGTTTGCTGGTGTGAACTCTGAAGAGGTTGGGAAGTACATATATTGGATGGAGGTGTTTGCTCTTTAAAAAGAAATTAAAAATCATTCTGTTCAACTCGCTCCGTTTAAAAAAGATATGTACTATTTCCTTATTAGTCTATTTCAATAATGAGAAATTTTTATTAAACAAATAATATGCTTATTTAAGATCAAAAGTTTCAAAAATTTTATTTTTTTTATTAAATTTTATATCAAGTTAAACTAAAAAAAAAGTTAAACAGAGGAAGTATTTGATGTGACTCTTTTAATTTTTAGTTTGTCTAAAACAATAATGGCATATTTTAATATTTAATTTTTTTTTTACTTTTAATAACATAATTTTAGAGATATTACAGTATGTTTAAGATTAGCCAAAATTACTTTTAGTTTATAAGAATTCCTTTTTTTCCTTATCTTAAATTACGTATTTAGCTCAACACCATCATAATGATATAAAAATGAAATTGATAAGGAAGTAAAAGATAGATTACGTACAACGTTGGGCGGGTAGGCGTTATCTTTCTGTTTTCGGCAAAACTTGGACATATTCAGTGGGGTCACTGGTGTGGGAGTGCAGTGGGGATAGACTTAATTTTGAGACGGTTAGATATCGGGCAAATATCACTTTTAGCCCGCGCCAGAAATTATTTACATGTATAGAATTTTTATAATTTTTGTATATAACCTATAGTATGTATATATATACAAAAAATATATATTTTTTCGGCTATTATTTTGAGAGCGGCTATACAATGTCATTTCCTCTTAGTTATCACCATTTCTTTATGGGTTTTTTTTCTAGTCTTTTTCCGGTGAAGCAAATAGATTTTTGTTTTAGGAGTAGAAAAGAAAATTGATAATGTTTCCCTACATTATTGATGTAATTTATGCCTCACCATTTTTTGACATTATTAATCTTAATATATATATATATATATATATATATATATATATATATATATATATATATATTGGTAATTAAAATTTTATATATACCAGGAAAAAAATATTTACAAATCAAAACAGAACCCTTAGAGCTTTGTCATGTTCAAAGCTTTACTGTACTTCCCTTCCCTCCTCTATGCATTCTTTCTACAACCCTTTTAATAGTCACTAACTATTACATCGGATAGTAGTCCAATCTGTTCAATATTTTCTATGTTTTCTTGTTGCTTCGACAATGCACTTCTTGCATAATTAATTTACTAAGTGTCTCACAATCTCTCGACTTGGCTTGAAAGAGTCTTGCATTCCTCTCCTACCACACAAAATACACGCAGCCTGCTAGCACAACTTTGAATAATTCTGCTTTTGCACTTCTGTTTTCAGTCCAGTTCTCTGCCCAAAGTAATTCCTCAGACCAGCCATAGGTGTTCCTGTGGATACCTTGCCAGTTGAGCAGTCTTTTCCATACTGCAGCAGCATATTGACATTCAAAGAATAGATGTTGAATGGATTCGTTTGCATGTGAACATAAAGGACATAGTTGATTATTATGAATGCCCCACTTTAGCAACCTATCCTTTGTGTATAGCCTACCATGAGCCACCAATGTTAGCGTGAATACCCACCTAGGACATCCTGCATTGTTGCATACTAACTTCCTTCAGCTCACTTTGTTGAAGTCTCCTCGCAGTTTATGATATATGTATTTGATGGAGCAAGTTTGCATCTGCATTAGATCTTCATATGGGTAGCCTGCCTTCTCAAAGTTCTCTTTGGCTTTCAGAATCTTCCTCATAATCCATGAAGCTTGGCTAGGTTGCACCTCCCATACGTGCTTGCTTTTTATATATAGTAACAATGCACCCATTGGATCCCTAGTTTATTCTTCTCCTTGCATAGGTTCCATAACTGCTTGCTAATATCTGCTTTGTTCCATAAGGACATGTCCATTACATTGAAACCACCCGCTGACTTAGGCTGAAAGACTTTCTCCCAAGCTAGGAGAGCTTTCTTTGATATAGTGCCACCCCATGTCCATAAAAAACTCCTGCAAATTGCCTTTACCATTTTTGTAATCTTCTTTGGTAGCATGAAGATTTTAGCCCAGAAAGTTTAAATGGAAAATATGACACTTTTGATGAGTCGCAGTCTCCCTGCATATGATAATAATTTGGTTGTCCAGGATGTGATTTTCCCACTAGTTTGTCAATTAGAGGTTGGCATTGAGTTATTGACACTCTTTTAGAGCTTAAAGGTACTCCAAGATATCTCACTGGCAACTTCCCTCTTGGAATGCCAAGGAACTCCAGTATTTCTTTTTGAATATCCTGTGAAACACCACCAAAGAAGATAGAGCCTTTCTTCTTATTAATTTCCAGTCCTCATCCTCTTGACAAATCCAGAAAACACTTGTATAGCAGCTAAACTGAAACTGTATCT
This sequence comes from Nicotiana tomentosiformis, assembly GCF_000390325.3. NCBI lineage: Eukaryota > Viridiplantae > Streptophyta > Magnoliopsida > Solanales > Solanaceae > Nicotiana > Nicotiana tomentosiformis. The sequence continues at coordinate 9,058,953 of NC_090816.1, read as the reverse complement.
CCTCTGCAAAACAATAAAGGTCATCTACAAATCCAAGTTGCATGATCTGCATCTTGGCACATTTGGGATGAAAGTTGAAGTCCAGGATACAGTGCAATGCCTTCAATCTTCTATTGAGGTACTTCATTGCTAGTACAAATAGGAAAGGGGATAGGGGGTCCCCTTGTCTAAGTCCTTTCCTAGCATCAAATGGTTGAGTTGTTGAGCCATTTAAGATGATGGTGTAAGTAACAGTTTGTACACAAGTCAATATTCATTTCACAAATTTCTCTGAAAATGCTAAGGCACATAATACTTGTTCAAGAAAAGGCCATTCAAATGAGTCATATGCCTTCTGCATGTCCAGCTTCATCATGCATCTTGGTGACACCCCTTTCCTCTCATACCTTTTTATTAGCTCATGAATCAGTATGATATTATCAATAATAACTCTTCCAAGAACAAAAGCAGACTAAGTCTTATCTATTTAATCGTCCATGACTCCTGGTAGTCAACTAGTCAGAACCTTTGAAATGATTTTGTAGACTGTAGTGCAACAGGAAATAGGTCTATACTCCTTTATGGTAGCAGGATTCTTGACTTTGGGTATAAGAGTTATTGAAGTACAGTTAACTGGCTTGAACATCTGTGATGATTGAAAGAAATCCAATACAGCTTGTGTTACCTTCTCCCCTATGATATTCCATGATTTATTGAAGAAACCTGTATTGAATCCATCATATCCCGGGGCCTTCAAGTCATCTATATCTTACAGAGCTTTCCATACCTCTTGCCTTGTAACAGGTAGTATCAATTTGTGTTGTTGCTCTCTATTGAGAATTGCCTCTCTTTTCATTACATTTGGATCTATTGCTTGGATTACAAGAGCATTTGACCATATCAACTGTTTATAGTAGCCAAGTACTTCAACCTCTATTTCATCCTCCATGTGTACCTGAAACCCTAGATCAGTAGTGAGACTATGAATTCCATTTAAAGTGAACCTGTTCTTTATATATGCAAAGAATTATGCAGAATTAGAATCCCCGAGCTTCAGCCATTGCACCCTTGAACTTTGCCTATAGATGCTTTTTTCAATCAGTATCCACTTCTCTCGGTTACTTTTCAGTTCCTTCTCTTTCTCAACTAGTTCTTGATTCATTTTTTTACAGTCCATTTTCTCCTGCACCTCCTGTAGTTCCATTCTGATTTCTTTGATTCTGCCATCAACACCTTTGTATTGCTGTGTGTTAAGGCCTTTAATGACTTATTTAACTCTCTTGAGCTTGTTCCACACTCCTTATAGGTTTCCAATATCTCCAGTTGTACTCCATGCTTGCTTCACTTCTGGTAGGAATTGGGGGTGATCAGCCAGGCAGTTAAAAAAACTGAACAAACTAGCTTTCTTCCTCTGCATTTGTGTGATCATCAGCTTAAAGGGTTAATGATCAGAGAATGATGGTTCTAGGATCTGTATATACAGATTGGGCATTGTCAGCAACCAGTTTGTGTTAACTATTCCACTATCGATCCTACTGTTGGTATGATTATTTTTCCTTGTATAGTCTCTACCAACAATAGGTAATATTCATTCATGCTAGTGTCAGTCATGAATTCCCTGAAATCCTTTGTTTCCATATCTTGTATTACAGTACCATGTTGTCTGTCTTGACTATTAAGTACTGAATTGAAATCTTCCATTGCTATCCATGGTCCATGTTGTATACTGTTTATTTGCCTAAGTTTTTGCCACATACTCAACCTATCTTTAATAGTATGCAAGACATATATTGTAGTAAATCCAAATGATACCAATCTTGAGTGAGTTCTGACTTGTCCATGTATGTACTGACAATCCATTCAATTAGTTCAAAATCAAAAATTCTTGGATCCCAAAAAATCCATATTATGCTCTTATTGTTGTTGCTGAAGCTTGATATCCCTTGCCATCCTGGGGCAATTTTGCTGATAGTACTGCTAGTCTTCTGCTCCTTTATTCTATGTTATACTAGTGCAATCACTTCCTTTTTATTCTACTTTTATGAAGTCCTTTGTCTCCTTTTGGTTGTATGCATTATTTAAACCTCTAACATTCCATGTAATTACACTCATACTGGTATGAATTGTGTATCATGATATTGCTCCTGCCCCCTATAAGACCCCATCTGCACATTGCTTAGTCCTAGAGCATTGGTTGTGTGCTCTTGTCCCCTTACTAAGGATTGGAATCCATTATAGCCTCCAAGAACCTTGCCTTCAACTTGCTTTGTTTTTGCCATCCTTGCTGCCGATTTTCTACTTACTGTTGTCCACCCTTCTTCTGCAGGTTGCTCAGTAGATGCACTAAGCTGTATTGTATTGTCCTCTAGGGGCTTTGGTGTTTCCACCCTCTTTGTTTGATCCCTCCCCTGATCATTCTCCTTACGTCCAGACTTCTCAGTCTTTTGCCAGATTTGCTTGACTTTATTCCCTCTCCTTTTGTATGCTTGCCTTTGTGGTTGCTGCATTATGTTCTCATTGCAATGTCCTATATGTAGACATGTGGTGCAGTATGTAGGTTTCCAGTCATAGTTTACCTCTTGCTCAATTGTTTTTCTCTTTTGGTCCTGCAGCTTCACCCCTTCTAGGTAGAGGTTTAGTAATATCCATCTCAATCAGTATTCTAGCATAATATATTCTAACTGTAGTAGTTGTATTACCCAGGGCACTACCAATTTTACTTAATGCCTTCATGCTCCAATAGTTCAGGGGAAGATTTGGAAACTTCACCCACAGCGGAATGGTTCTAAGAACTTCTTCATGCAAATTGAGCTCTAGTGTCCATGCTTTCATTACAATAGGATGATTGTTAATGGTATGAGGCCCAGTATACAAGACTTGGTTTCTTTCCTCCAAATTTGCAAATCGAATTACAAAATAGTCTTCATTATGATGGTAGATCTGGGGTTTTATTGAATACTTACCTACTGAAGCAAGGAATCTGTCACGACTTGAAATTTTCACCTTCGAGACCATGATGGCGCCTAACATTTCACTTGCTAGGCAAGCCAACGTTAGAAAAATCTTAACCATTTTTAAACAAGTCAATTTAAGCAGAAGTCAATTACTGAAATAAAGTGCGGAAGATCACAACAACCGAATCATCAAAATACATCCTCGAATCTGGTGTCACAAGTGCACAAGTTACTAGGATAATACAAATAAAGGTCTGAATAAAATTTAAGCTATTTGAAAGATAATACACAACTAAGATAATATAGAAGGTGACTTCAGAACTGCAGTCGCTGTGCAGTTATACCTCAAGTCTCCTCTGGGTAGCTGAATCCGATCAAGTCTATGGTACGCCACTGGGACCAACTCCAAAATCTGCACAAGAAGTGCACAGTGTAGTATGAGTACAACCGACCCCATGTACTCCGTAAGTATCGAGCCTAACATCAACGAAGTAGTGATGAGGCTATGACAAGACACGCACGTAAATAACCTGTACAAGTATATACAAATAGGAAGCAACAACAAAACAATAAATAATAATTTATAAATTTGGAAGGGAACATGCGAAGGGGAATGATATAGAAATTTCAGCAGGAGGAGTGCCACGTAGGAACCAATTAATTGATCAATAATAAAATGAGCAACTGATAATATGAAAATGGCACGACACCACCCTTCGTGCTTTTACTCTCATTCCTCCCATAATTTGATAAATAAATAATAATAATTGGTACGGCATCACCTTTCGTGCTTTAACTCTCTCTTGGCACGGCATCACCCTTCGTGCTTTTACACTCTCTGAAAATGGCACGACATCACCTTTTGTGCTTTTACACTCAAAAATGACACATCAACACCTTTCGTGCTTTTACGCTTTTTCTCACCATGACAATGATAGTATAAATAATAAAAATGGCACGGCATCACCATTCGTGCTTTTACGCTCTTTCTCACCATATTCAACAATAATTAAATCAATAAGAATTCCATGAATAACGATCAAATAATCAATAATAAATTTAAACAAGAATATCTTAATTAAATAAACAATTATTCAAAATGAATTGAATATCCCAGCATACTTTGACTCAACCATAACGCATAAGTACTCGTCACCTCACATATACATTGTACCCGCATATTAAATCACGTAGCAAATAAATAAATAAAATCTTACTCCCTCAAGTCAAGGTTAACCACGACACTTACCTCGCTTTGCAACCAACTCAAGATTCCAATAAACCATTGCCTCGCGAATTCATGTCTGAAATCCTCAAATATAGTCATAAATAATTCAATATACTCAATACAAATCATAGGAATTAATTTCATACGAATTTACTAATTTTTCGGATTAAAATCCAAAATTCATCTTAAAAATCAACAGTGGGTACCATGTCTCGAATCTCATAGAAACTTACAAAATTCGAACACCCATTCCGAGACGAGTCCAACCACACAAAAATTATCAAATTCCGATGTCAAATGGACCTTCAAATCTTAAATTTTCGTCTTTGGAATGTTTTACAAAAATTCCAATTTCTTCCATCTAAATCCGAAATAAATGATGAATATAGACATGGATTTATGAAATATAATCACTTTTGGTTATAGAACACTTACCCAATTCAAAGTCGTGAAAAATCTCTTTGGAATTGCCTAAATCCGAGTCTCAAAACTCAAAAATGAGTAAAAATAGTTAACTTCTGATTTTATGGGTTCTGTCCAGTCTTTTTCGCATCTGCGGACACTTAACCGCATCTTCGGTTCCACTTTTGCGAAGATTGGGGTCGCTTCTGCGGGCTGGATCGCTTCTGCGAAGAAGCGTCCCCACTTCTGCGAAAAGGCTGCCCTTCCCCCTTTCCCGCTTCTGCGATGCGTGTGCCGCTTCTGTGGTGCCCCGTCCGCTTCTGCGAGGCCTAACTCGCTTCTGTGAGCTCACATCTATGGTCTAAAATCCGCAGGTGCGATTACACCAGAAGGCCAAAATTTTAGATTTTCCTTAAGTTCAAATTTTGATTCGTTAACCATCCGGAATCCACCCGAGGCCCCCTGGTCCTCAAACAAATACACCAAAAAGTCCTAAAATATCATACGAACTTAATCGAAACCTCAAATCACATCAAACAACACTAAAATCATGAATCATACCCCAATTCAAGCTTATGGAACTTAAGAATTTTCAACTTCTACATTCGATGACGAAACCTATCAAATCAATTCCGATTGTCCTCAAATTTTGCACACAAGTCATAAATGACATAACAGACCTATTCAAATTTTCAGAATCGAATTCCGACCCCGATATCAAAAAGTCAAATCCGTGGTCAAACTTTAAAAATCTTTAGCCTTTAAATTCCTAGTTTCCGTTAAATGGCCATAACTTGAGCTAGGGACCTCCAAATTAAATTCCTGGCATACGCCAAAGTCCCAAATCACTATACAGACCTACCGGAACTGGCAAAACACTGATCCAGGTCCGTTTGCTCAAAATGCTGACCAAAGTGAACTTAATTGAGTTTTAATACTCTATTTCACATTTTAATCAATTTTTCATATAAAAACTTTCTGAAAAATTATACGGACTGTGCACGCAAGTCGAGGAATGATGAATAGTGCTTTTTGAGGTCTTAGAACACAGTAATGAATGTTTAAATTAAAGATGATATTTTGGGTAATCACATTCTCCACCTCTAAAATAAACGTTCGTCCTTGAATGGAATTAGAAAAATAACTGAGCTGGTGAAAAGATGTGGATATCTACTCCGCATGACCGACTCGGACTCCCGGATAGATGCTTCTACCGAATAACCTCTCCATTGCACCCGAACTGAAGGATAACTCTTACACCTCAACTGTCAGACCTGCCGGACTAGAATAGCTACTGGCTCCTCTTCATAAGTCAAATCATTGTCCAATTGGACTGAGCTGAAATCTAATTACATGGGATGGATCACCATGATATTTCCGGAGCATAGACACATGGAACACCAGATGAACTGCTGATAAACTTGGTGGTAGTGCAAGCTTGTAGGCTACTTTACCCACCCTTTCAAGAATTTCAAAGGGTACAATATACCTAGGGCTCAACTTGCCCTTCTTTCAGAATCTCATTACACCTCTCATAGGTGAAACCCGGAGCAATACTCTTTCTCCAACCATGAATGCAATATCTCAAACTTTACGGTTGGCATAACTCTTTTGCCTAGACTGAGCTGTGCGATGTCGATCCTGAATAATCTTAACCTTATCCAAGGCATCCTGTACCAAATCGGTACCCAACAATCGATCCTCTCCCGGTTCAAACCAGTTAACCGGTGAACGACATTGCCTCCCATATAATGCTTCATATGGAGCCATCTGAATGCTCAACTAGTAGCTTTTATTATAGGCAAACTCTGCAAGTGGCAAGAACTGATCCCAAGAGCCTCCAAAGTCTATAATACAAGCGTGAAGCATATCTTCCAATATTTGAATGGTGCGCTCTGACTGTTCGTTTGTCTGTGGATGAAATGATGTACTCAACTCAACCTGTGTGCCTAACTCACATTGTATAGCTCTCCAGAAGTACGAGGTGAACTGTGTATCTCAATCAGAAATGATAGATACGGGCACACCATGAAGGCGGACAATCTCACGAATGTAAATTTCACCTAACCGCTCTGAAGAATACGTAACTGTTACTAGAATGAAATGTGCTGACTTAGTCAACCTGTCCACAATGACCCATACTGCGTCGAACTTTCTCTGAGTCCGTGGGTGCCCAACCACAAAATTCATAGTGATACGCTCCCACATCCACTCAGGAATTTCTAACTTCTGAAGCAAACCACCAGGTCTCTGATGCTCGTACTTGACTTGCTGACAATTTAGACACCAAGCTACATACACAACTATATCCTTCTTCATTCTCCTGCACCAATAATGTTGCCACAAATCTTTATACATTTTGGCGGCACCTGGATGGATAGAATACTTTGAACGATGGGCCTCTTCCAGAATTAATCCACGAAGCTCATCCACATTAGGCACACAAATATGACCCTACATCCGTAAAACTCCACCTTCCCCCACAACAACCTGTTTGGAAACCATAAGCAAATGAGGATCATCATATTGTCGCTCCCTAATACGCTCATATAAAGAAGATTGAGCGATAGTGCAAGCTAGAACCCGACTAGGTTCTGAAATATCTAACCTCACGAACTGATTAGCCAAAGTCTAAACATCTGTAGCTAACTGTCTCTCACCAACCGAAATATATAGAAGACTGCCCATACTCACAACCTTTCTACTCAAAGCATCGGTCACCACATTGGCCTTTTCTGGGTGATACAAAATAGTGATATCATAGGCTTTTAACAACTCCAACCATCTTCTATGCCTCAAATTGAGATCTTTTTGACTTAACAGATACTGTAGGCTACGATGATCAGTGAATACCTCACACGAGATACCGTAAAGGTAATGCCTCCAAATCTTCAGAGCATGGACAATAGCTGCCAATTCTAAATCATGAATAGGATAATTCTTCTCGTGAACTTTCAACTGCCGCGACACATATGCAATCACCCTGCCATCTTGCATCAATACTGCACCAAGCCCAACGCGAGATGCATCACAATATACCGTATAAGATCCTGAACCTGTGGGTAATACCAACACTGGCGGCATAGTAAAAGCAGTCTTGAGCTTCTGAAAGTTCAACTCACACTCTTCTGACCATCCAAATGGAACACCTTTCTGGGTCATTTTGGTCAATGGGCTTGCTATAGATGAAAACCCTTCCATAAACCAGCGATAATAACCCGCCAAACCCAGAAAACTCCGTATCTCCGTAACTGAAGTAGGCCTAGTTTTGAACTGCCTCAATCTTCTTAGGATCCATATTTATGCCTTATGTTGATACAACATGCCCCAAAAAGGCAACTGAGTTTAACCAAAACTCGTATTTTGAAAATTTGGCATATAACTGATTATTCTTCAAAGTCTGAAGCACAATCCGAATATGTTGCTCATGCTCCTCTTGACTGTTGGAGTAAATAAAGATGTCATTAATGAATACAACCACAAATGAATCCAGATAGGGCTTGAACACCTGATTCATCAAATCTATAAATGCTGTTGGGGCATTTGTCAGCCCAAATAACATCACTAGGAATTTGTAATGCCCATAGCGAGTCCAAAAAGTTGTCTTAGGGACATCAGATGCCTAATCTTCAGCTGATGGTAACCAGACCTCAAGTCGATCTTTGAAAACACCTTGGCAACCTAAAGCTAATCGAATAAGTCATCAATTCTTGGAAGTGGATACTTGTTCTTGATAGTAGCCTTGTTCAACTGCCGATAATCTATACACATCCGCATTGAACTATCTTTCTTCTTCAAAAACAACACTGGTGCACCCTAGGGCGAGACACTAGGTCTAATGAATCCCTGATCAAGCAAGTCTTGTAACTGCTCCTTCAACTCTTTCAACTTCGGCGGGGCCATACGGTATGTTGGAATAGAAATTGGCTGAGTGCCCGGAGCCAAATCAATACAGAAGTCAATATCTCTGTTGGGTGGCATCCCCAGCAAATCTGCAGGAAATACTTTTGGAAATTCACGAACAACTAGTACTGAGTCCGTAGAAGAAACATCCGCACTAGGATCGCGAATATAAGCCAAATAGGCTAGACACCCCTTCTCGACTATATGCCGAGCTTTCATATAAGAAATAACCTTGCTGGTAGAATAACCAGGAATTCCTTTCCACTCTAATTGAGGTAACACAGACATGGCTAGGGTCACCGTATTGTCATGACGATCCAACATATTATGATAAGATGGCAGCCAATCCATACCCAAGATGATATCAAAATCTACCATATCAAGAAGTAGAAGATCCACGCTAGTCTCAAGACTCCCAATAGTAACCACACACGAACGATAGACATGATCTACCATAACAGAATCTCCCACTGACGTGGATACACACACAGAAGCACTCAGAGAATCACGAGGCACAACCAGATATGAAGCAAAATAGGAGGACACAAAGGAATTAGTAGATCCTGGATCAAATAGAACTGAAGCATCTCTATGGAAAACTGGAACATACGTGTGATCACAGCATCGGATGACTCGACGAAAAGCATAAAATCGGGACTGGGCCCCACCACTCTCAACTGCGTCCCTGGGACGGCCTCTAACCGGCTGGCCTCCACCCCTTATGGCCTGATCTCCACCTCTAACTGTCTGACCCCTGCCCGTAGCTGGCTGGGCGGGTGGCAGAACAACTGGTGATGGAATCATAGCACGAGAACCCTGCTGTTGTGAACTGCTCGATGCCCGAGGGCAAAATCTAGAAATGTGCCTCGGATCACCACAAGTATAACAGGTCCTCGGGTGTTGTGACTGCTGACTCTGGAACTGGCCATGTCGACCTGGATAACCGCTCTGATGACTCTGAATCGGAGGTGCATTAATAGGAGCTGGTGGTGCACTGTAAGCTAGCTGGTCAGAATGAGACACGTTAGAGCCGTGACCACTTGAAGCACTGTGGGATGCCTGGAGCACTGAATGAAACGTCCTGGGAGGATGGTCTCTACCAAAATTACCCCTACATCTAGATGAGGCACCACTAAACCCACCGAACTGACGAGGCCTCTTATCAGACCACTGCTTTCTCTCATGTGCAAGAACTATCTCGATCCTCCTCGCAACATTAGCAATCGCCTGAAAGGAAATCTCACTTCCGGTCTCCTTAGCCATCTGAAGCCTGATAGGGTGAGTGAGTCCCTCATTAAACCTCCTCACTCTCTCTCCCTCAGTAGGTAATAAAAGGAGAGCATGACAGTCTAAATCCACAAAACGGGTCTCGTACAAACTAACAGTCATACTGCCCTACTATAGACACTAAAATTGCCTGCGGTAATCCTCTCTCAATATGATAGGGAGGAACTTCTCTAGAAATAGCCGTGAGAACTACTCTCACATCAGTGTAGGAAATCCAACTGGTCTAGTAAACATAAAATCTCTCCACCATCTCTTGGCGGAACCCGTCATCTGAAATACAGCAAAATTGACCCTATTGGTCTCAACTATTCCCATGTTCCGCAACACCTCATGGAAGCGGTCAAGATAATCATGTGGGTCCTCAGAAGGTGTACCACTGAAGTGAAATGGAAAGAGCTTAGTAAAATTATCCAGTCTTAATAAGGCCTCAGAAGACATGGCAGGCCTATCACCGGCCTGTGCCGCAACAACTGGCTGAACTACCCCAACTGGCGGGGCGACTAGAGCTTGATACTGGGGAGCCATCTGCTCCGAAACGGGAGTAGTGGGAGTTTGTGCTCCTCCCCCAGCATGTGAGATGGCTGGTGCCACTGGAAATATACCATTCTGGGTCACGCCTTCCATAAGACTCACCAAACGGACTAGAGCGTCCTGAAGCACTGGAGCACCAATGAATACTTTCGAGACCTGAACTGGTCTAACCGGTACAGTCTGAAATGGAACCCCCTCCTGAAGATCCACCTGAGGTTCTACAACAGGTGCTGCTGCTTGAGTTCTAGACTGAGCTCTACCTCTGCCTCTGCCTCTAGCACAAACTCGGCCTCGACCTCTACCCCTGGTCATAGTTTCCACCGGGGGCTCTGGTCCCTGTCTATCGGTAGATGTATTACGTGTTCTCACCATATGCGAGAGAATAAGAATAGAATGGTTCAATCATCGATGATTGAATAAGATCGCATGACAGAATAAGAAAAAAGTAATATTGTTCCTAAACTCCATAGCCTCTAAAAGATAAGTACATACGTCTCCGTACCGATCCTTCAGACTCTACTAAGCCTGCTCATGACTCGTGAGACCTATGTAACCTAGTGCTCTGATACCATCTTGTCACGACCAGAAATTCTCACCTTCGGGACCGTGATAGCGTCTAACATTTTACTTGCTAGGCAAGCCAACATTAGAAAAATCTTAACCATTTTTAAACAAATCAATTTAAGCGGAAGTCAATTACTGAAATAAAGTGCGGAAGACCACAACAACCGAATCATCAAAATACATCCCCGAATCTGGTATCACAAGGGCATGAGTTTCTAGGATAATACAAATAAAGGTCTGAATAAAATTCAAGCTGTTTGAATGATAATACACAACAAAGATAAGATAGAAGGGGACTTCAGAACTGCAGACGCTGTGCAGTTATACCTCAAGTCTCCTCTGGGTAGCTGAATCCGATCAAGTCTATGGTACGCCGCTAGAACCAACTTCAAAATCTGCACAAGAAGTGCAGAGTGTAGTATGAGTACAAACGACCCAATGTACTCCGTAAGTGTCGAGCCTAACCTCGACGAAGTAGTGACGAGGCTATGACAAGACACGTACGTAAATAACCTGTACAAGTATATACAAATACGAAGAAACAATAACACAATAAATAATAATTTATAAATTTGGGAGGGAACATGCGAAGGGGAATGATATAGAAATTTCAGTAGGAGAAGTGCTACGTAGCAGCCAATTAATTCATCAATAATAAAATGAGTAACTGATAATATGAAAATGGCACGGCACCACCCTTCGTGCTTTTACTCTCATTCCTCCCATAATTTGATAAATAAATAATAATAATTTGCACGGCATCACCCTTCGTGCTTTAACTCTCTCTTGGCACGGCATCACCCTTCGTGCTTTTACACTCTCTGAAAATGGCACGACATCACCCTTCGTGCTTTTACACTCAAAAATGATACGGCAACACCCTTCGTGCTTTTACACTCTTTCTCACCATGACAGTGATAGTATAAATAATAAAAATGGCACGACATTACCCTTCGTGCTTTTACGCTCTTTCTCACCATATTCAACAATAATTATATCAATAAAAATTTCATGAATAACTATCAAATAATCAATAATAAACTTAAACAGGAATATCTTAATTAAATAAATAATTATTCAAAATGAATTAAATATCCCAGCATGCTTTGACTCAACCACAACGCATAAGTACTCGTCACCTCACATATACGTTGTACCCGCACATTAAATCACGTAGCAAATAAACAAATAAAATCCTACTCCCTCAAGTCAATGTTAACCACGACACTTACCTCGCTTTGCAACTAACTCGAGATTCCAATAAACCTTTGCCTCGCGAATTCATGTCCGAAATCATCAAATCTAGTCATAAACAATTCAATATACTCAATACAAATCGTAGGAATTAATTCCATACGAATTTAGTAATTTTTCGGATTAAAATCCAAAATTCATCTCAAAAATCAACAGTGGGTCCCATGTCTCGAATCTCAAGAAAACATACGAAATCCGAACACCCGTTCCGAGACGAGTCCAACCATACTAAAATTTTTAAATTCCGATGTCAAATGGACCTTTAAATCTTAAATTTTCGTCTTTGGAAAGTTTTACAAAAACTCCAATTTCTTCCATCTAAATCCGAAATAAATGATGAATAAAGACATGGATTTATGAAATATAATCACTTTTGATTATAGAATACTTACACAATTCAAAGTCGTGAAAAATCCCTTTGTAATCGCCTAAATCTGAGACTCAAAACTCAAAAATGAGTAAAAATGATTAACTTCCGATTTTATGGGTTCTGTCAAAGTTTTTTCACATCTGCGGACACTTAACCGCATTTGCAGAGATTGGGGTCGCTTCTGCGGGCTGGATCGCTTCTGCGGACAAGAGTCCGCTTCTGCGGACTTTCTTCTACGAAGAAGCGTCCGTTTCTGCGACAAGGCTGCCCTTCCCCTTTTCCCGCTTCTGCGATGCGTGTGCCGCCTTTGCGGTCGCGCTTCTGCGGCGCCCCTCCGCTTTTGCGAGGCCTGGATTGCTTTTGCGGTCTAAAGTCCATAGGTGCGATTACACCAGAAGGCCAAAATTTTAGATTTTCCTTAAGTCCAAATTTTGATCCGTTAACCATTCGGAATCCACCCTAGGCCCCCGGGACCTCAATCAAATACACCAACAAATCCTAAAATATCATACAAACTTAGTCGAAACCTCAAATAACATCAAACAATGCTAAAATCGCGAATCATACCCCAATTCAAGTTTAAGTAACTTAAGAATTTTTAACTTCTACATTCGATACCGAAACCTATCAAATCAAGTCCAATTGACCTCAAATTTTGTACACAAGTCATAAATGACATAACAGACATATTAAAATTTCCAGAATTGGATTCCGACTCCGATATCAAATAGTCAAATCCGTGATCAAACTTTGGCAATCTTTAGCCTTTAAATTTTTAGTTTCCGTTAAATGGCCATAAGTTGAGCTAGGGACCTCCAAATTCAATTCCGGACATACGCCCAAGTCCCAAATTACGATACGGACCCACCGGAACTATCAACATACTGATTCGGGTCCGTTTGCTCAAAATATTGACTAAAGTCAACTTAATTGAGTTTTAAAATTCTATTTCACATTTTAATCCATCTTTCATATAAAAACTTTCTGAAATATTATACGGACTGCGCATGCAATTTGGGGAGTAATGAATAGTGCTTTTTGAGGTCTTAAAATACAGTAATAAATATTTAAATTAAAGATGATATTTTGGGTCATCACAGAATCGTTCCATTGCTCCTATGGATGGTGAATTCCCAATGACATACAGAACAATAGTTGTGCTCCATTTTTTATTTTCCTGCTCAACATCCTCTAGGTCTAATTGCACAATTTTCTCCCCATATTGTATCATTGGTGCAATATATTGAAGATTCATACCTCTCGATGCCAGCTTATTCCCTACTATAACATTTGCCCATGATTGAATTCCATTTGGTTAGTGTCTTTGGGATTTTCTGCCTTGTCAGATTTGCATGGCACTGTTGCATTGATATTTGTTGTTTTTGAGTTCATCTCTGCCATTCCGCTCCCATATCTATGACCTATTCCACTACCACTTTCAGGTGTTGCTATCATTGCTTTCTGCTTGCCATTGTTGATTGCTTGATCTGAGACTATATTGCTCTGCTCACTCGTCATATTCCTCGGAGTGGTGTTTTTAGTTGGCTCCTCAATTCTCATTCCTTTGGGTGAGACAAAAAGTTCCATTACTGCATTCCTTGCATCAGTGGATCTTGGATCAGTGGACGAAATTTTTGCAGAGTTCCGTTTAGGTCGTCCTCTTCCTCCCATGGTTTTCAGCTGCGTACGTTAGCAAAGGTACGTTAACGTGCGCCGAGAGAAAAGAGAGAAAAATCCTACTGCGAGGTGATGTGCGCGTGTGTGTGTGTATATATATATATATATTGTTAATTCTTGCTTAACTTGTCTTTGAATCAAGCAACCTGCAAGCGCTAGTCACGTTTGCTGATTTTGTCATGTTCCAGTCAATAAGTTCATAGGTAAAAAAAACGCTATACTCATTTTCTTCTAACATGACATCTTGCCATTTTCCATATTAGTAGTATTATTTATATTATTGTCATTCTCATATTTAGATAGCTTTCAATTTTTATTACTATATGTTGTTTTCTTTGTGTCGATTTTATTATTGCGTTTTGTTATTTTGTTATTGTTACTGTTTTTGTCTTTGTTATTTTCAACATAGCTTCTTGATCACTACCGACTTTATTTTTCAATCCTGCTGAGAATTGTTTTTCTTGAGTCTAGGGTCTATCAAAAATAACCTTTCTACCTCCATAAGGCAGGGGTAAGGTTGGCGTATACATTACCATTCACAGACCCTACATGTGAAAATATACCAGATATGTTGTTGATTGTTTTTGTTGTTGATGACATCTTCCCATTTCAAATTTGAAAACTTATCTTTAATATCATCTGACATAAGATGAAATCTAATGAAGCAACGTGAACATACACATGATTCCTCGTAAAATTCAGAAAATAATAAGCACAAATGTCCAATAAGCTCATCTCTTAAAAAAAACACATTTTTATTCATGTATAATTTCTCTTTTAGTGCGAAGCTTTCGCTCACTTTTATTACACATGTAGGAATCAAACATTTCTTTAATTTCCTAAAGTTTAATTCCCTCCAAGTCCAAGATAGGATTTTGCTATTTGGCCGTCTGCTCCTTTTGGGTAAAATCCACCTGGTTTATTCTCATTTCCACTTACGTACACTATTCGCAGTATTTCCTCTGGCATTCTGTCATAGGAAAGCGAGTATTTATCTCCTGCTAATATACTTCCTCGTATTTTCCCTTCAGCACCTACTGCTGGATTCACTTTGAGTCCTTCATCTTTCAATCCACGGCGTCCCAATTTGTTTCTCAGCTCTGATATCCGGTTTGTGAACTCTGCTACTGCTATCCCGTAGGGTTCCACGTTCTCTCTTCCTCGCTCGTAAAGCAATGTTCTCAGAACTACGTCTTGACCTGATTCTACTCCCAGTAGCCCTGCTAGTAGCTGCAAATTTTGGTTTTGTATTAGAAGTATTACAGTTCATCAATTTGAATGTAATGAAAATACTTCATCCATTTTGTTTTATATGATGAAATTTGATTGGACATAAAGTTTAAGATAGTTTCTATTAAAACGATATTGTCCATGTTAATTTGGTGCATTTCGATTATTCTATCATATACTTGTTGCTTTTCACCAGCATAGGTACCGAATGATTTTGTCTACAAAACTTATAAAGATGGAAATTTTAAC
Organism: Nicotiana tomentosiformis; assembly: GCF_000390325.3. NCBI lineage: Eukaryota > Viridiplantae > Streptophyta > Magnoliopsida > Solanales > Solanaceae > Nicotiana > Nicotiana tomentosiformis. The sequence goes on along the minus strand of NC_090816.1, from coordinate 9,043,325 downwards.
ATATGAAATTAACTAGTGAATATATTTATGATAATGAGACGACTCTTATAATAAGAGTTTAACTTCTATCCATGACGATGTAAAGAATTTTTATATTTAAAATTGAGTCGTCTAAATGATAATTACAACAATTGTCCATAAAACAAAACATATCAGTAACCAAGAAAATAAGGTAGATTATCTGTTACAATAATTATAAATAATTGATAGTATAAATATTCTTTACATGGTATTGTCAGCGTATATAAGTTAAGTTATTAAACTAATGATTGAATAATTAGATTTTAAAAAGACAAGGACATTGCAAGTAGCTTAAATTTAAATTCTTGAAACTTGTATATAGTTAAAATGATGGTTAAATGTTTTGCAACTTTCAAAAATTGAAATAATGCATGCCATGTAAATTGGAAGAAAGATAGTAGTATTATTATCTTGAAAGATGTAGTTTAGAGAGTAATTTAAATTGATAACTGTTGCGACCAAACACACACACGTAAGTATACGTGGTCGTCAAGTAATAGAGTAGTGAGTAGAGTATCGTTCCCACGAAGACTTATGATTAACTTTTGACTAATTCAAACTCAAATAACTTATCGATTCAAGCGATTTCTCACAAAATAGATAATTTTCTAATTTACTACCTAAAAACTATCAAGTAATGAAATACTAGAAATCAACCACAATATTTAAACAATTTCGAATAACAATCAATAGGAGATAATATTCCAGGGTCACGAGTTAGCTATCAATCATGTTGCGTTCTTAGTTTAAAATGACTAATTGATTTATCTGGATTGTTGATTGACAGGGTTGATATTACTCATAAGAATCTGTTGAGTCCTTACTCGCCTATTCAAGCTAACTCAATGCCTATATGTCTATGGAATTAATATTAACAAGAATGCATTTACAATTCCTGTATTCCAACCGAGCAAGGCAATTAGGTATATGTCTATCCTAATTGCGAATCGGTTCCCCAATGCCCGGGTTCAAGATCTTGCTCTATTTAATTATATATGCAATCTAGGATTTTCACTTTCGAGTTCAACTCTAGATTCGTAGATAGTATTTCATTGTTAGCTACTCCGCAAAATAATTAAGAAAGAAATTAAATAAACAACCCAATATGATAAAATCAACTTCGTTAAATTAAATTTCAAACATCAACATTCATGTATCACCCATAACCCTAGAACAATAGGGTTCTTAGCCACTCATGTTCATACAATCATCAAAAATAAAGTTTTCAAACATAAAATCAATGAGTACTAGGAAAGGGATGGAAAAATTGATCAAATCCGTGCTCCCGAGTGTTTGGCACCTCCCTTCCTCTCTCAAAGTCACGTCCCTCCCTGTAAAAATAGGTTTAGGTTGGCTTTTATATGAGTTGGGGGCGTTTAGGGGTCGAAATGACCGAGTCCTAGTCGAAAAAGGCTACCTTCCCGTCTTGAGTGTCCAGGGCAGCGTGGGGCGCTGGCCCTGGCGCTCAAATATTTTAGCTGCTTTAAATTGCGCCACCGCCAGCGCCCCACGCTGGCTGTGGCCCTCAAATTTTACTTTATGCCTTTTTGTCCCGATTTCGCTCCAATTCGCGCCCTTTCGTCCCAAATTGCATCCGAATGATCCCTACACATAGAAATACCAAAATTTTGCACAAATAATCATATTAAACATCTCAAATCAAGACATGAGCAAAATGTGAGGCGATATATATCAAAATATGCATACATTAAGACGATTATCAACACCCCACACTTAGACTCTTGCTCGTCCTTGAGCAATGGAACTATATTAATACCCCCAAAACTTACTTAGCACTATGAAAGAGGACTTCACAATTAACTCAATCAAACACCCTACCTTTTGACTATGATCGATGTCGGCAATTAAGCATGAACACACAAATTTCATATTCTTCCCGTTTTTAAATAGCCCAAGTATACCTAATGTTATTCAACCAACTCAATCAACTCAAGTAACCTCTCCATAACTACCTTACCTCAAGAGACGACTCGTTACCACTAATCATCCTCAACTCACGCACTCACCCAACACAAGAAAGTGTACAACATCACCAATCTGTCATGACATCAAGTGCCCTCACCACAAGCAAAAGTGTGAATATCAAAGTAGTCCACAAATTCAAATATGTCATTGAACATAAATTAAGGACATCACACAATTTAACAACATTCACTCACTCTCACAAAGAATTTATGTGCATCTCGTGGTCGTACCATAAGCTTGTCCGTAGTGTACATCTCTACTAATCTAAGCTAGCTAAATCTAGGATCAATTAGGACTTTAAGGTTGTAATGTAGGCTAAGGGACGGGTAGGATACATTTAGGAATAGTGACTAACCCTCCTAAGCACTTTAATACACTACACTCACAATTCAAGCGCAATTTCTTCTCAGTTCATTCACTTGTCATACACCATAATTAACATAGCTCTCTTTTCCATCAAGCACCTCTATGGTTTCACTAGCACGAGTGAGAAGGATTAGGAGGTGTGTCTTTCTACATTATTTGAACTTTTGTTTGCTTTTTCTTGCAAAACTTTTCTTTCTCCCCTTTTTTTTTTCTTTTTCTTTCACACACTCCATGCATTGAAGTTCATAAGCTAGTGACCTTTATTCACAATTTTAGTGCACCTTAAGGGCCCTTTCATGGTTCCACTGAACAACCACTTCACAATCTTTCACCTTACTTCTTTTAGCAACTAAGTGCCTTAGGAGGTAAAGGTTCAACAATCTCAAATTAAGAACAACTAGGAGTATGGCTTGTAATGTGGTTGCACCAATTTCGTGTACCATAAGCCACCCACAATAACATCAAAGTATGATTAAGAGACTTAGGGGATTTGAGGATTGGGGGAGAAAGAAGACTACAAATACTCTAAGAACTTCCAAAATATAAGAAAAGAGATAACAAGAAGAACATACCTTTGACTCTTGAGATTAAATTGAGCAAGAAATTTTTTGAGTTTGAGAGCAAGGCAGAAACGAGGCAGAAGAAGAAGAGAAGTTCGGTCAATTTACGTGAGAGTGAAAGGGGAGGGGTTTTGGGTTTTAGTTATTTTAATTTAGGTGGGGGATGGGTTTGAGTAATTGGGTATGGGTTAGATTGTGTGTGTGTATATGGGTAATTGGGTAGGGTTATGTGGGTTTGGTATTTTAAATTAAGAAAGAAAACAAAAAAACAAACAAAATAAAATATTAATAATAATAATACACTTACCCGACCCCGCAGCCCAGCGCCCCACGCTGGGGCTGGCATTGTGGGTTCTTCAGCATACTGTAAAGTGCGCCCCAGCCAGTATGGGGCGCTGGGCTGGATGCTCATTTCGCTTTTTTTTGGTGATAAACAATCCCGACTACCCGAGCACTCAATACCTACATTACACACATTCCACACCATTTCCACCTAAGATTCTTTTTTTTTTTTGCAACTACAAAGAACATTGGGTTGCCTACTCTAACTAAAGGAAAACAAAAAACTATGCTTCGAAAGCAGTAAAAATTGGGTTGCCTCCTAACGAGCGCCTGATTTAACGTCGTGACACGACTCAACACGTGTTTAAGCATCGGCCAAGTCTACCGAGGTATTGTGACGTGCAATGTCACCACCCCAATAATGTTTTATTCTCTGGCCATTTATAAAGAAGGTACCACTTGAGCTCGTATCACGCAGTTCCACCGCTCAATGAGGCCTCACACTTACCACAACAAAAGGACCTGCCCAACGAGACTTAAGCTTTCCAGGGAATAGCTTCAACCTGGAATTGAACAAGAGAACTTCTTGACCCTGCTCAAACTCTCGATGTCAGATGTGCTTGTCATGCCACCTCTTCATTTTTTCTTTACATAATTTGACGTTTTCATATATGTGCAATCGAAACTCATCAAGCTCGTTGAGTTGCAGCAACCTCTTCTCACCAGCTAAGTCCATATCTATATTCAGCTTTTTAATTGCCCAATAGGCTTTGTGTTCAAGCTTGACGGGCAAGTTTTACGCCTTCCCATAAACTAACTTATATGGAGAAGTACCTATGGGAGTCTTGTATGCAGTTCGATATGCCCATAATGTGTCGTCTAGCTTCCCGGCCCAGTCTTTTCTATATCCACTTACTGTTTTCTCCAGAATCTGCTTTACCTCTCTGTTTGAAACTTCTACTTGACCACTCGTTTGGGGATGATGGGCAGTGGAAACCTTGTGCTTAACTCCATACTTTGCAAGAACATTATTCAGCAATTTGTTACAAAAGTGAGTTCCTCCGTCGCTTATCAACACTCTTGGAGTCCCAAAGTGTGTGAAGATGTGCTTCTTTACAAAGCTTACCACTACCTTTGCGTCATTAGTAGGAAGAGCAATGGCCTCCACTCACTTAGAAACATAGTCGACTGCCAACAAGATGTACCTCTGACCATTAGAATATGGGAACGGTCCCATAAAATAAATCCCCTAAACATCAAAAAGCTCTACTGCCAGAATATTTTTCAAAGGCATATCGTGCTTCCTCGTGATAGTTCTGGTTCTTTGGCATATGTCACAATTTTTATCAAAGGCATGTGCATCCTTAAACAATTTTGGCCAATAGAAACCTGTTGTAGCACTTTTTGGGCGGCTCTATCCCCACCGTGATGACCTCCATATGGCGAAGCATGACGGCCATGCAATATTTCATTCATCTCTTCCTTAGGAACACACCTTCGCACCAACTGATCTGCACACTGCCTATACAGGAATGGCTCATCCCACATGTAGATCCTCACATCATGTAGGAATCTTCTTCTATTGTCAGGTGTCAATTCTGGTGGCGTCACCCCACTTGCAATAAAATTCACATAATCTGCATACCATGGGGTTTCACCTGAGGTGACTGTTGATAACTGCTCATCAGGAAATGTTTCTTTGATTGACCCTCCTTCAGTTACATGGCTCCGATTTTCTAATATGGACAAGTGATCAACCATTTGATTCTCTGTCCCTTTTCGATCTCGGATTTCTAAGTCAAATTCTTGCAAGAGAAGGACCCAACGAATCAGCCTCGGCTTGGAATATTTCTTTTCAAACAAGTATCTGATAGCTGAATGATCTGTGTAGACGATGACTTTGGTTCCCACTAGATAGTATCTGAACTTGTCAAACGCCCACACCACTGCAAGCAACTCTTTTTCAGTAACTGTATAATTCATCTGAGCTGGATTCATAGTTTTTCTCGCATAATAAATGGAGTGAAAGATTTTATCCCTCCTTTGCCCCAAAATAGCTCTGATTGCTATGTCACTTGCATCGCACATCAACTCAAATGGCTGGGCCCAATCTGGGGCGATGATAATTGGTGCAGTCACTAACCTTCCCTTCAGCTCCTCAAATGCTTTCAGACAGTCATCATCAAACTTGAAAGTGACATCCTTTTCAAGAAGCCTGCACAAAGGTCAAGAAATCTTCGAAAAATATTTAATGAAACGACGATAAAAACCTGCATAGCCCAAGAAACTGCGAATGCCTTTGACGGATGTCAGTGGAGGTAATTTTTCAATCGCTTCCACCTTTGCTTTATCCACCTGCAAACCATTTTTGGACACCTTGTGTCCCAAGACTATACCTTCACGTACCATGAAATGGCACTTTTCCCAGTTTAGTACCAAGTTTGTTTCTTCACACCTAGCAAGCACTTTATTAAGGTTCATTAAACAATTATCAAAAGAACACCCAAAAAAAGAAAAATCATCCATGAACACTTCTACAAATCTTTCAACCATGTCAGTAAAAATAGCCATCATACACCTTTGAAAAGACGTAGGTGCATTACAGAGACCAAAGGGCATTCTCTTAAACGCATACGTGCCATAAGGACACGTAAATGTGGTTTTCTCTTGGTCCTCTGGGGCTATAGCAATCTGATTATATCCCGAATAACCATCTAGGAAATAGTAGTATTCCTGGCCAGCTATCCTATCAAGCATTTTGTTCAATAAAAGGGAGAGGAAAGTGGTCCTTTCGGGTGGCATTGTTCAATTTTCTATAATCTATGCAAATTCTCCACCCAGTGACAGTTCTTGTAGGAATTAAGTCATTATTTTCATTAACCACTACAGTCATCCCCCCTTTCTTAGGCACACATTGAACGGGGCTTACCCATTTGCTATCAGAGATTTGACATACAATACCTGCATCAAGTCACTTAGTCACTTCTTTTCTTGCCACCTCTTTCATGATTGGATTTAGGCACCGTTGTTGCTCTACACTTTTCTTGTGTCCGTCCTCCATGAGGATTTTATGCATGCAGAAAGCTAGACTAATGCCTTTAATGTCAAACATCGTCCACCCAATTGCTCGCTTGTGCTCACGTGGCACTCTCAACATCTTTTCTTCCTGCAATTTAGACAAGTCAGAAGAAACAATAACACGTAAAGTGTAAGAACTACCCAAATAAGCTTATTGAAGGTAAGGGGGTAGGGGTTTAAGCTCCAATTTTGGAGCTTCTTCAATTGACGGCTTTGGAGGAGACCCACTTGGCCTATTCAGAGGCTCAAACGGGTGTATTCCCTGCATGTAAGCACATGATGCATCTAGGATATGCATCATCTCCTCAACCTCATCATCAATCTCCAAGCTATCGAACAACATGAGTTCTTTTTCTAGAGAATCGCCTAGATATACACTCGTGTCAAGAAGTTGCTCATCAACCTCCACAACAGATATCATAGAGAGCTCCTCATAGTGGCGGGGAAGTTGGATCGCTTTGTAGACATTAAAAATTGCTTTCTCGTTGTCCACCCTCATAATTATTTTTCCCTCTCTCACTTTAATTATTGTATCACCAGTAGTCAAGAGAGGTCATCCCAATATGATTGGAACTTGTTCATCAACCTCAAAATCTAGAATAATGAAGTCAGCTGGGAAGATAAATTTCCCAATTTGCAGCAACACATCTTCAATCACTCCTTCAGGGTAGGCTATGGACCTATCAGCTAATTGCAATATCACAGTGGTTGGTCTTGGAGCTCCCAGACCCAATTGCTTAAACAAGGACAAGGGCATTGGATTTATGCTCGCCCCCAAATCACAAAGATCACGACCCACATCAATATTACCAATTCGCACAGGGATGGTGAAGCTGCCAGGATCCTTAAGCTTTTGAGGAAGCTTGTTTTGGACCCTTGAAGTGCACTCCTCAGTAAGTGCAACTGTCTCGAACTCAGTCAATTTTCTCTTATGAGCCACTATATATTTTATGTACTTAGCATACTTTGGAATTTCACGAAGTACATCTACCAATAGAATATTTAATTGAACCTGGCTCAACATAGAGAGAAATTTGTTGAACATGCGATCATCATTCTTTTTCTGCAATCTCTGGGGGAAAGGTGGTGGTGACCTTGCAGCCTCCACTGGCTCTGAACCTACATCATTTTTCTTTGACTCGTGTATTGCCTTATGGATCAGCTCCCCCTCAGGTATAGGCTTTTCCTTTCTCTTCTTTGGCACTTCCTCTAGTTCCCTCCCATTTCTGAGTGTAACTACATTAACTTATCACTGGGAAGAGCGCCTGCAGGTCTAGTATTTTGATTTGCTGCTAACTATCCCATTTGCCTCTCAAGATTTTCTAAAATCGGTCCTGAGCTGTTGATTGTCAAGCAACAACTTCTTCAGCAAGTCATTCGTACTCTCTTTTGTTTGTTGGGGTGGCTTCTATAGTGATTCTGATTCGGCTGATTTACGCCCCATGAGAAGTTGGGATGATTCTTCCAATTTGGATTGTAAGTGTTTCCATATTGTGCATGCTGATTCATTGGACCTCTGCTCTGTTGCCCCACATAGTATATAGATTCAGGATTCGTGGGGCACATGTCACTCATATGAATGTCACCACATAGTTCGCAGCAAATAGACATCTGTTGTACATGTTGCATCTGTTGTGTTTGTTGCATTGTCATTCTATTCATCTGATTTGCCAATTTTGCTATATCGGCTCTCATGGATGAGAAGTCATCAAGCTCAATCAATCCGGCTGCCTTTTGTTTAATTGCTCTTCGTGAGTCCCCGTCTCCTTTCCAATTATAGTCATTAGCAGTGAAGTTATTTAGCAAGAGTTGTATTTCACTATAAGGCTTTGTAATGCAACTACCCCCACAAGCTGAATCAAGATTCATCTTTGATGCCTCGTCTAGCCCATCAACAAAAGTTTGCCTGAGTCATATTAGCAATATTGGGCCTTGCAGTTTCTATCACCGCACGCTCTTCATTACCTGCCATCTCAGTTGGCTGTGGTTGAACTACGATGTCCAACTCTCCTTCTATTTTAGTTCTAGCTTCGACTTCCCTCCTCACTCTGTGAAGTGTTCGTTCAATTTCAGGATCAAGAGGAAGGAGATTGTTTGCGCTTCTACTCCTCCGCATTCAAGAGAAGAGCCTGCGTTAACACAAATAAGGTAAACTGAAAATTAGAGCTTGAACAAATAACTAATAAAAGCTTAACTCAGTCAAGTTGTTAATTTTTAAGTCCCCGGCAACGGCGCCAAAAACTTGTTGCGACCAAACACACACACGCAAGTATACGTGGTCGTCAAGTAATAGAGTAGTGAGTAGAGTATCGTTCCCACGAAGACTTATGATTAACTTTTGCCTAATTCAAACTCAAATAACTTATCGATTCAAGCGATTTCTCACAAAATAGATAATTTTCTAATTTACTACCTAAAAACTATCAAGTAATGAAATACTAGAAATCAACCACAATATTTAAACAATTTCGAATAACAATCAATAGGAGATAATATTCCAGGGTCACGGGTTAGCTATCAATCATATTACGTTCTTAGTTTAAAATGACTAATTGATTTATCTGGATTGTTGATTGACAGGGTTGAGATTACTCATACTAATATGTCGAGTCCTTACTCGCCTATTCAAGCTAACTCAATGCCTATATGTCTATGGAATTAATATTAACAAGAATGCATTTACAATTCCTGTATTCCAACCGAGCAAGGCAATTAGGTATATGTCTATCCTAATTGCGAATCTGTTCCCCAATGCTCGGGTTCAAGAACTTGCTCTATTTAATTCTGTATGCAATCTAGAATTTCCACTTTCGAGTTCAACTCTAGATTCGTAGATAGTATTTCATTGTTAGCTACTCAGCAAAATAATTAAGAATAGAATTATATAAACAACCCAACATGATAAAATCAACTTCGTCAAATTAAATTTCAAACATTAACATTCATGTATCACCCATGAGCCTAGAACAATAGGGTTCTTAGCCACGCATGTTCATACAATCATCAAAAATAAAGTTTTCAAACATAAAATCAATGAGTACTAGGAAAGGGATGGAAGAATTGATCAAATCCGTGCTCCCGAGTGTTTGGCACCTCCCTTCCTCTCTCAAAGTCACGTCCCTCCCTGTAAAGATAGGTTTAGGTTGTCTTTTATATGAGTTGGGGGCGTCTAGGGGTCGAAATGACACGAGTCCTAGTCGAAAAAGGCTACTTTCCCGTCTTGAGCGTCCAAGGCAGCATGGGGCGCTGGCCCTGGCACTCAAATATTTTAGCTGCTGTAAATTGCACCACAGCCAGCGCCCCACGTTGGCTGTGGCCCTCAAATTTTACTTTTTGCCTTTTTGTCCCGATTTTACTCCAATTCACGCCATTTCGTCCCAAATTGCATCCGAATGATCCCTACACATAGAAATACCAAAATCTAGCATAAATAATCATATTAAACATCTCAAATCGTCAAGACATGAGCAAAATGTGAGGCGATATATATCAAAATATGTATACATCAAACTGATTATCAATTACCGTTTTGGCTGTAGGGCTGTGGAGTTTAGGATTGGCTCCAACATATCCAGTGAGTCCAATATAAGGAATAACATACGAAACAAGAAGATAATTAATGTCATTAGCGTAAGGATTGAAAGGTGGTTCTAGTGGATGTCCAAATGCATCGTTCATAACTGTTGCAAATGCTTCACTGCTTAGATTTCGCAGTGGTCTTGGAAATCCTGCTATTGTATTCTTGATTGCCCTGCAATATATATATGAAATTAAATCAATTCCTGAAGAAGATATGTAAGCGTCAGGACACCTATGTTGCTCGTACTTTCCAAAAATGTCGTCAGGTGCGTGTCGAATCTTTCAAAAGTGGTGTATTTTTTAACGATTCGACATGCGCACGACAATATTTTTAAAGAGTCCATGCAACATAGCTTGGCGCTATTTGGTTGAATTGGATAAAGAATATTTGAAACTGAAACTGGAAAAAAGTATTCTCAGATTGAAATTGTGTTTGAGTATGAATTTTACTTGCAAAAAAGGTTGAATCTTTATGAACGATTCAAATAAATTTCTCAATATTTTATTAATCTAATACGTCTTATTTTATGTGATACACTTTCACTACTAAAAATCCGCTAAAAACCGACCAAATATTTCCGACCAACGTTGGTCGGTCAAAAAAAGCGACCAAAAACCGTCCGACTTGGACGGAAACTGGAAAAAAAAAAATATATTTTTTTAAACTAAATACCGACCAACGTTGGTCGGTAAATTGGTCAACGAATTGACCCAGCTGGTCAGACAAGAAAATTTTGGATTATCGACCAACGTTGGTCGGTAATCTGGACCCAATTTTTTAAATTTTAATAATTATTTTATTATTTAAAATGTTTTATAATATTTAAGAATTTATATTTAAATTTACCGACCAACGTTGGTCGGTTAATGCAGGGGAAGCATTTACCGACCAACTTTGGTCGGTAATTGTTATTTTCTGCAAAATAACCGACCAAAGTTGGTCGGTTATTACGTCAACATTGGTCAAACTTTTGTATTACTTTTATATTTACTATCTAAATAATATAAATGTATTTTGTTAACACTTTTGTAATACAAATAATGAATACACTAACATATGCTATATATAACATGCTATATATGTAGTTAAAGTAGTACAACGAAGCGTGTTATATATATATATATATATATATATATATATATATATATATATATATATATATATATATATATATAGACACACACACACACACAAACATATACTATAACAAGCTATATATATATATAGTTAAAGTATTACAATGAAGTGTGTGTGTGTGTGTGTGTGTGTGTGTGTGTGTGTGTGTATATATATATAGAGGTATAGCCGTATATATATAAGAACACTGTCACGACCCCAAATTCCCTCCGTAGGATGTCGTGATGGCACCTAGTCTCTAAGACTAGGTAAGCCTATCAATGCGGAATAATAATAAATATCTGAAATAAATAAACTATAATTCAAACAATTTCAACTCCCAAAACCCGGTAGAAATAAGTCACAAGCTTCTAAGAATTTATTCTCAATGTCTCTATATGTCAAGGTCTAGATAAAATATAAGGAAACAACATAAAATGATAGAAGGGGACTCCGGAGTCTGCGGACGCTGGCAGATATACCTCGAAGTCTCCGTGCGCAGGTAACTCAATGACGTCTAGGCTAGTAAAATGTACCTGGATCTGCACAAAAAGATGTGCAGAAACGTAGTATGAGTACACCACAACGGTACCCAGTAAGTGCCAAGCCTAACCTCGGTAGAGTAGTGACGAGGTTAGGTGAGGCCCTACTGGAATATAATAATGGCATGGTAAAATATTTATCAATGTAGTAAAATAAAATGACATTGAAAATGAATCAAATAGTATGTCACATTTAATGACACCAAATAATTGCAAATAATAACTCGTGGAAATCAAAACAGAATTTCCTTCAACTTTATGAAAATCACAATAATAATCAAAGGCAACTACAGCCATAAATCAATATCAACAAGGGCACTCCCGAGGTACCGCCTCGTAGTCCCAAATCATAAATAAATTCACAATATCTCATTTCCTTATATCACCGCGGGAGCCTTCACAATTTATTTAAAGAAAATATTTTTCCCGAAATAGCATCCCGCGTTTTAGCCACCCTTATCACACCGCATGACTTCTAGTAGTTTCCCTACTAGCCACGCGTATCAAGCCACCCTTATCTCACCGCATGCGTTTCAACACCCAGACCTTATACCACCGCATGCGTATCAATATCACAATATATCACAATTTGCACCTCAAGTGCTCAAATAATTTAACTTGCCAAAATAATTCAACAACAATATTTTTCCACAATAAAGAGCTCACGGCTCATGCCAAAATAAATCATCAATAATAGTTTGCCACAATAAAGAGCTCACGGCTCATGCCAAAATAAATCATCAATAATAGTTTTCCACAATAAAGAGCTCACAACTCATGTCAAAATAATTCATCAATAATATTCTTCCACAGTAAAGAGCTCACGGCTCCCTCACAATGAGTATAAAAATATTCAGGAGTAAATAATTTAGGAAAATAATATTTTAAAATCTTTACTACGTTGCTTCAATATCAAGTTTAAAAATGTCAAATACTTCATATTAATAATATTTAATTTAAAGAAAATCAACCTTCAAATAATGCACAGAATAAAAGAAACCAAGTTTCAACTAAACAGGTAAAACAATTAGTAAGAAAAGATCAAACAAATTTGAAGTATATATCTCACATCAATGATGAAGAATATAACAAGATAAAATAATTTAATAAATGCGCAACAGTGATCTACACAATTTAAAAATATAATCTTTCGCAAATTAACCCGTGTACACACTCGTCACCTCGTGCACACGACTTTCAACACATTTCAATAATCACATCAATACCAATTCTAGGGAAAATTTCCCCCACACAAGGTTAGACAAGTCACTTACCTCGACTTGCTCCAATTTAACCAAGTATTATGCTTTTTCCTCGAATTTCCGACTCCGATCGACTCGTATCTAGTCATAATTAATTCGATACAGTCAACAAAAATTATAGTAATCAATTTCATAAGAAAATATTACATTTTCGGTAAAATCCGAAATTAGCTCAAAATTTGCCCGTGGGGCCCACATTTCGGAATCCGGCGAAACTTATAAAATTCGACAACTTACTCAATTACGAGTCCACCCATACCAATTTTACCAAAATTCGATAACAACTCGACCTCCAAATCTTAACTTTTCGTTTTTGGAAGATTTTGCAAAAATCTTGATTTTTCTTCCATAAATTCACGGATTCATGATGTAAATGAGTATGGAATCATGAAATATAATCAATATAGGATAAGGAACACTTATCCCAATGTTTTCCCGTGAAAATCGCCCAAAAACCGTGCTCCAAAAATCCAAAACGAAATGAATGAAATGAGCATTTTTGGTCCTTAAGTTTCTGCCAATCCGTCACTAAAAGTCCATTTTTCGTCACTAAAAGTCTACCAGAAATAGCTCTACCAGTCTTACTTCAATTGATCATAACTTTATGTACAAATGTCCAAATGATAAATGGTTTAATTTTCTTGAAACTAGAATCCACCGACTACAACTTTCATGTTTTGTAATTATTCCGATTCCTTATGCATTGCGAGATATAAGCTCCCAAAGTTGGCTGCATGCATCAGAATTTCTGGCGAAATTTCTGGCGAAACTGCTCTACCAGCCTTCTTTCAATCCATCATAACTTTCTGTACAAATGTCCGAATAATGCATAGTTTAACTTTCTGGAACCTATAATCTAACGACTACAACTTTCATGTTTTGTACATTTTCTGATTCCTTATGAATTGCGAGATATAAGCTTCCAAACTTGGCTCAACGCACGGAATTTCTGCAACAGAAATTTCCAGCACTTTGTCCGAAATCCATTCCGTTTACCTTCCGAAATCCACCCGAGACCCTCGGGACCTTAACCAATTATTCCAACATGTCCCAAAATACCATATGAACTTATTCGAGGCTTCAAACTACATCAAACAATATCAAAACGACGAATCACACCTCAAATCAAAATCAATGAACTTTGAACTTTCAAATTCTATATCTTGTGTCGAAACACATCAAATCAATTCGGAATGACTTCAAATTTTGCACACAAGTCATAAATGACATAACTGAGCTATGAAAATTTTCAGAATCAGATTTCGACCCCGATATCAAAAAGTCAACCTCTCGGTCAAACTTCCCAAAAATTCAACTTTCGGCATTTCAAGCCTAATTCTACTACGGACTTCCAAATAAAATTCCGATCACGCTCCTAAGTCCAAAATCACCATACGGAGCTGTTGGAATCATCAAAATTCTATTCCATGGTCGTTTGCACATAATTTGACATCCGGTCACTATTTGAACTTAAACTTTTAATTTTTCATTAAAATTTCATATCTCGGGCTAGGGACCTCGGAATTTGATTCCGGGCATACGCCTAAGTCCCAAATCACGATACGAACCTACCAAAATTATCAAAACACTGATCCGAGTCTGGTTGCTCAAAATGTTGACCAAAGTCAACTCAGTTGAGTTTTAAAGCTCTAATTCACATTTTAATTCATTTTTCACCTTAAATTTTTCGAAAAAGTTTTACGGACTGCACACGCAAGTCGAGTAATGATAAATAGTACTTTTTGAGGTCTTAGAACATAGAATTAATTATTAAATTTAAAGATGACATTTTGGGTCATCACAAACACGAAGCGCTAGGACCACGGGGTCGGGTTCTTTTAGGGATAGACTTGTGAAGATCCTAATTAGTATATATAATTTATCATCAAATATATCTATTTGTAAATTGATTCATTGACTTATAACTTACTTAGATGCATCTATGAAGATTAAAAATAAAACGTTTGACCTATATTGACTAATAGTAAAAACAAAACGTCTCGACCTATATCGATTAATCTATGTCATGCATTATTAGTGATGAATGAATGAAAAATAGAAGAATTAATATTAAACATCTTTGATATATATATATATATATATATATATGGATCACAAATTAAATAAAAGAAAGAAGTTATTAGTATTAAGTAAACGAGTTAAATTAATAGGTCAAACATGGTCAAACTTTAACAAGCTATATATATACACACTAACATATACTATAACAATCTATATATATAGTTAAAGTATTACAGTGAAGTGTGTTTGTGTGTGAATGTATATAGGTATAGCCGTATATATATAAGAACACGAAGCGCTAGGACCACAGGGTCGGGTTCTTTTAGGGATAGACTTGGGAAGATACTAATTAGTATATATACTTTATCATCAAATATATCTATTTGTAAATTGATTCATCGACTTATAACTTACTTAGATGTATCGATGAATATTAATCGATGATTCATCAAAACGTCTCGACCTATATATCGATTAATCTATGTCATGCATTATTAGTGATGAACGAATGAAAAAAGAAGTTATTAGCATCAATTACAATATAGTGTATGTGTGTGTGTGTGAGAAATTACTCACATACTTAATTATAACTTAGAAAATTTACTTAGATAGATGCTATTATAATTTATTAAAAGTAAATAGTTAATATAATTATTTATAAAGATTATGCTTATAGTTTATAATTATTTATAATAATTATATAGTTAAATAAAATAAATGCTTATAGTTTATAATATTTTAAGAAAACAAACACAAAAAAAAAGAATTTAAATATTTTTTTTTAAAAAAACTGACCAAAGTTGGTCGGTTTTTGGTCAAACGGTCAACACTTAATGTACCGGCCAAAATTACCGACCAACTTTGGTCGGTAATTCTGAAATCAGAATTGAAAAATGGGGGAACCCCCATTTGTGTCTTATCTTCCCCTCCCCTTCTCCATTTCCCTCACTCAATACCTTCCCTTCTCCATTTCCCTCACTCAATACCTTCCCTTCTCCTTCTCTATTTCCATCACATAAATCCCATTCTCCACCCCGCGTCGCCACCGCCCAGCCCCCGCCGTCGCCGCGTCGTCACCGTCGTCACCGCTGCCACTGCCGACCCTCTCCTTCTCCATCTCCTAAAAATTCTAGGTTTGAATTACAACCCATTTATTTATTATTTCTATATTTTTTAATTAGTTATGAATTAGTTTCAATTGATTAGTGTTTCAATTATTTAAATATTTCATTTTATTGAGGATTAGGATTTAGGTCTTGTTTTAATTAGTTTTATTAACTAATTAGTTTTGTTAATTAGTCAATTAGTTATGAATTAGTTTAAATTGATGAGTGTTTCAATTTTGAGTTTGTATTGTCTTGAATAGTTTAGTTAGAATTGAATTATTAACTTTGTATTGTCTTGAATAGTTTAGTTAGAATCTAGGATTTACGATTTGTTCTTGTGAATCGAACTTTTAGGGTATGGGTTGAATTTCTTTAGTTTAGGTAGTTTATGTTTAAACTCGTAGGATATGAATTGAAATTTTAGTTTTTAGGATTTGTTCTTGCGAATTAAACTTTTAGGATATGAATTGAACTTTTAGGATATGAATTGGACCTTTTGGATATGAAATGAACTTTTAAGATATAAATTGGTGTAATTAGGAAAAAATAATTATCTTGAATTAACTTAAAAGATATAATTAATTTATAATTATAGAATAAATTAATTTGTTCTTGTGAATCAAACTTTTAGGGTATGGGTTGAATTTCTTTAGTTTAGTTAGTTTATGTTTAAACTCGAAGGATATGAATTGAAATTTTAGTTTTTAGGATTTGTTCTTGTGAATTGAACTTTTAGGATATGAATTGGACCTTTTGGATATGAATTGAACTTTTAGGATATAAATTGGTGTAATTAGGAAAAAATAATTATCTTGAATTAACTGAAAAAGATATAATTAATTTATAATTATAGAATAAATTAATTTGTTCTTGTGAATCGAACTTTTAGGGTATGAGTTGAATTTCTTTAGTTTAGTTAGTTTATATTTAAACTCGTAGGATATGAATTGAAATTTTAGTTTTTAGGATTTGTTCTTGTGAATTGAACTTTTAGGATATGAATTGGACCTTTTGGATATGAATTGAACTTTTAGGATATAAATTAGTGTAATTAGGAAAAAATAATTATCTTGAATTAACTAAAAAGATATAATTAATTTATAATATTAGAATAAATTAATTTGATTTTGTGAATCGAACTTTTAGGGTATGGGTTGAATTTCTTTAGTTTAGTTAGTTTATGTTTAAACTCGTAGGATATGAATTGAAATTTTAGTTTTTTGGATTTGTTCTTGTGAATTGACATTTTAGGATATGAATTGAACTTTTAGGATATGAATTGGACCTTTTGGATATGAATTGAACTTTTAGGATATAAATTGGTGTAATTAGAAAAAAAATAATTATCTTGAATTAACTAAAAAAGATATAATTAATTTATAATAGTAGAATAAATTAATTTATTTTTGTGAATCGAACTTTTAGGATATAGGTTGAATTTCTTTAGTTTAGTTAGTTTATGTTTAAACTCGTAGGATATGAATTGAAATTTTAGTTTTTTGGATTTGTTCTTGTGAATTGAACTTTTAGGATATGAATTGGACCTTTTGGATATGAATTGAACTTTTAGGATATAAATTAGTGTAATTAGGAAAAAATAATTATCTTGAATTAACTAAAAAAAATATAATTAATTTATAATTGTAGAATAAATTAATTTGTTCATGTGAATCGAACTTTTAGGGTATGGGTTGAATTTTTTTAGTTTAGTTAGTTTATGTTTAAACTCGTAGGATATGAATTGAAATTTTAGTTTTTAGGATTTGTTCTTGTGAATTGAACTTTTAGGATATGAATTGGACCTTTTAGATATGAATTGAACTTTTAGGATATAAATTAGTGTAATTAGGAAAAAATAATTATCTTGAATTAACTAAAAAGATATAATTAATTTATAATATTAGAATAAATTAATTTGATTTTGTGAATCGAACTTTTAGGGTATGGGTTGAATTTCTTTAGTTTAGTTAGTTTATGTTTAAACTCGTAGGATATGAATTGAAATTTTAGTTTTTTGGATTTGTTCTTGTGAATTGAACTTTTAGGATATGAATTGGACCTTTTGGATATGAATTGAACTTTTAGGATATAAATTAGTGTAATTAGGAAAAAATAATTATCTTGAATTAACTAAAAAAGATATAATTAATTTATAATTATAGAATAAATTAATTTGTTCTTGTGAATCGAACTTTTAGGGTGTGGGTTGAAGTTCTTTAGTTTATTTAGTTTATGTTTAAACTCATAGGATATGAATTGAAATTTTAGTTTTTAGGATTTGTTCTTGTGAATTAAACTTTTAGGATATGAATTGAACTTTTAGGATATGAATTGGACCTTTTGGATATGAATTGAACTTTTAGGATATAAATTGGTATAATTAGGAAAAAATAATTATTTTGAATTAACTAAAAAAGATATAATTAATTTATAATTGTAGAATAAATTAATTTGTTCTTGTTTTATTTGTATAGATGGAACATCGTACTTGGATGTACAATAGAAATTATCCTAATCGGCGGGGATTGCGGGAGGATTTTGTAGAAGGGGTTGATGACTTTATTAGACATGCAATGTCACTTCCACCATACCAAAGTGAAGGAGTAATTAGGTGCCCTTGTGTCAGGTGCGATTGTATGAAGTTTAAAAAATCGGAGGAAGTTAAGCTTCATCTTTATAGGAAGGGGTTTATAGAGAATTACTTTGTGTGGACTAATCATGGAGAGATCGATGGTAGCCGTGGGATATTTCATAACATGGTTGTTGGTGAAAGTAGTAGGTCGGTGGAGAATACAAATCTTGATTCTAGAATTCAGGATATGGTTGCGTATGCTTTTGGGATGCACTTCGGGGGTGAGCCCAATGAAAATGTTTAACAAACTCCTAATGATGACGCAAAACATTTTTATGAACAGTTAGAGGAAGCTAGTCGTCCACTACGTGAAGGAAGTCCGTACTCTGAGCTGTCTGTTGCAGTTAGATTACTAAGTATCAAATCTGATTGAAATATTTCTCAAACAGCCATGGACTCTTTCATTGATCTTGTGAGTGAACTAGTTGACCCTAATATCAACTTACCTGGTGATTTCTATAAGGCAAAGAGATTGGTTTCTAAGTTAGGACTTTCGTCAATGAGAATTGATTGTTGTGAAGATGGTTGCATGTTATATTATAAAGATGATGCAGCTTTAGATAGTTGTAAATTTTGTGAAAAGCCTCGTTTCAAGAGGCTTTCCAGCGGGAATATGGTCGTTGTCAAGGCGATCCATTATTTACCTCTTATACCTAGGTTAAAGAGGTTATATGCGTCGATGAGTTCTGCTCCTCATATGAGATGGCACTTTGAAAATAGAAGACCACCTGGTGTTATATGTCATCCTTCAGATGGAGAAGCTTAAAAGCACTTTGATAAGACATATCCAGATTTTGCTAGTGAACCAAGGAACATTCGGTTAGGTCTATGTGCGGATGGCTTCATGCCTTTTTCTATATCTGCGACACCATATTCATGTTGGCCTGTCTTTCTTACACCTTATAATCTACCACCTGAGTTGTGTATGACTAGTCCATATATATTCTAAATTGTATTATCCCCGGTCCACGTAATCCGAAAAGTTTGATTGATGTATATTTACAACCTTTGATTGATGAGCTAAAACAATTGTGGTATGATGGTGTTGAAACATATGACATATCAACCAAGCAGAATTTCAATTTGCGTGCTAATTTAATGTGGACTATTAACGATTTTTCTGCTTATGGAATGTTGTCTGGGTGGATGACTGCTGGGAAGCTAGCTTGTCCTTACTGCATGAAAAATCGTAAAGCGTTCACTTTGAAACATGGCCGAAAGCAATCATGGTTTGATTGTCACCGTCAATTCTTGCCTGATGATCATAAGTTTAGAAGGATGAAAAATACATTAAAAAAGAATAAAGTGGAATATGATTCTTCACCTCCGATACTTTCAGGTGAGGAAATTTGGGAGAGGGTCTATAATTTCAGTAAAGTTACCGAGGTCCACCTTATAGATTCCCCGGATATAATGTTAATCATAACTGGACGAAACAGAGTATATTTTGGGAGTTGCCTTATTGGAAGGATAATCTTCTCCGACACAACCTTGATGTCATGCATATTGAGAAGAATTATTTTGACAATTTGTTCAACACAGTGATGAATGTTAAAGGTAAGACAAAAGAAAACCCGAAGGCTAGAATGGACTTACAAGAATATTGCAGGCGGCTTGAATTATACTTGCAGACAGCAAACAATGGTAAGGTGTTCAAGCCCAAAGCAAGTTACACATTCACTTTGGAAGAAAGACGACAAATTTGTGATTGGGTTACGAAATTGAAGATGCCTGAGGGTTATGCGTCGAATCTTGGGAAAAAAGTAGATATGGAGGTAGGGAAGTTGAGCCATTTGAAAAGTCACGACTGCCATGTTTTCATGGAGACTTTAGTGCCTATTGCATTTTGTGGTTTGCCTGAAAGAATCTGGAAACCCATCACAGAGATTAGTTTGTTTTTCAAATACTTGTGTTCTACCACATTAAGGGAAGAAAACCTACTTCGGATGGATCAGAACATTCGTGTAATTTCTAGTAAGATGGAAAAAATATTCCCATGTGGTTTCTTTGATGTGATGGAACACCTTTCAATACACCTTGTACACGAGGCACGACTTGGAGGGCATGTTCAATGTAGATGGATGTATCCCTTTGAGAGGTAATATTATAAGTTTGATGTAATATTCTATTTTATTTGAATGTTCTTGGCTAACATGAGATTATGTAGGACAATTGGCAAATGCAAACAATTTGTTAAGCAGAGGAATAAGATTGAAGGATCTATATGCGAAGCCTATCTTGCAAAGGAAACTGCACATTTTTGTTCTTATTATTTTGAGAGTAACGTGCCATGTTCTAGGAATAGGCCCAATAGGCACACGGTCGAATGTGTGAATGATCCATTATATCCACCAATGTCCATATTCAATCAACCAGGCCGATGTTCTAAGGATGTTAGAAAGAGAAGTTTGAGTGATATGGAGTACAAGTCAGCTACACTTCATGTGTTGCTAAATTGTCCCGAAGTTGTACCATTTCTCAAGTAAGTATTGATTTATTAGTTATCAAAATGTAAAATTTACTGTGACTACATATTGATGCAACTACTAAAAATATTTGATGTGTCACAGTAGCTTCGTGGGTCAATTTGGCAATGATGTTGTATATACGAGATTTGATACGTGGTTCAAACAGTTTGTAAGTGTGTGTGTGTGTGTGTGTATATATATATATATATATATACACACACACACACGTAGTGAATGTAAAAAAATTGATTCATAAGTTGTGCTAACTTATGAATTTGTTTAACACTATGTAGGTAAATAATCCAAATAATGGTGTAAATCAATTTTTGAAAGATATATCTTGGGGACCTGGGCTTCAGGTCACAATAATGTCTAAGAACGTAATGAATGGTTATAAGTTTCATACAGAGGATTGCTCTAAAAATAAAAATAGCAACAACATCGGGGTGTTGGTTCAAGGTGGTGATGGCAACCAAGTTGGAGATATTGATTATTATGGTGTGGTCAAAGAAATATTACAACTAGAATATATAGGTTGGCCATATAAGAAATTGATACTCTTTAGATGCAAGTGGTTTGATCCAAATCCAACAAGAGGTACAAGAGTACACCACCAATACAACATAATTGAGGTTAATCATACGAGAGAGTATGATCGCTATGATCCTTTCATAATTGCACATAACGTTAGGCAAGTGTATTATGCTCCTTATCCATTGTGACGGAATAAGTCCGATTGGTGGGTTGTAATAAAAACTAAGCTTGTAGGTAGGGTGGAAGTCGAGAATGTGTTAGATGTTGCATATCAAAACGATATCTCCAATGTTCACCAAATAGTGGACGATCAGTTAGAAAATGATTTGGAACATCCTGAACGCATATTGGAAGAAGTTGATATAAATGAAGTAACAATTATAGAAAATGAGGACGAAGAATCAACTGATGAAGCTCAAACAAGTGAGGACGAAGAATTCTCGGACGAGCAACAATACATCGATGAGGATTAAAAAGTTATTTTTTTAAAAGCACTCTCATTTTATAGCTAGTTTCTTATATGTTTCAATCTAAATGTGTATTATATTATGCAGATAAAAATGGATCGCATCCATCCATGTCACAGCCATTCGGGTCACAGCCATCAGTATCACATCCACTTGGGTCGCATCCAGCTATGTCGCAGTCATAGGGATCGCAACCATCTTCATCATCGACTCCATCTATTGCAGGCTTTCGCCTGCGAGGCAGTAGCTCTGACCCGCCTACACCGTCTTCACATGCCTCTGATACACATGTTTCGGATGGTGATGATGAGGTAGTGCATTATGATCGATATGGCAGGATCATCATAGTCCCTGAGGATGATGGGTAAGTGTTATTCATTATTTTTGCGTATATTGATTTGTAACATTTTTACTAAGATATTAATGTATTTTTATTGTTAAATTGCAGGGTCAGGCCGGGTAATAAGACTACGAAGATAATCAGCAATGCCATTAGAAAGCTTTATGATGGCCCTTATGCGACTTGGACTGATTGCCCATTCTCGCTGAAGGAGCAAATTTTCAATCAATTTAAGGTATAAATATTTTTTTAAACAGTTTAATAATTTATATTTATGATGTTCCCATCTAATAATTAACTTTTGAAATACAAAGCAAGTGTGTATGGGAAGACCGCTATAGCGCGGAAGTGGCTGCAAATTTTTATCATAAAGCTCGCAAGAGATTGGCGAATGCTTTCTCGGATGCTAGAAAGAAGAACAAGAGGCCTGGCTGGTTACTTGAGAATTTATGAAATGATTTGCAAAGGCAATGGCTTACCGCAGAGTTCTTAGAGAGGAGCGAAAAAGGAAAGAAAGCTCGCGCATCCGAGAAGGGAGGCTCCTTGCACACTGGAGGTGCGATCAGCCTAGGGACAATAAAAAGAAGATTGGTACGTAATTGCTTAAATTATTTTACTTTTCTAATTATATCTATTCTGTTTATCAACTAAATTAATTTGTTTGCAGGAAAAGAAGTATAGGTGTCCAATGAGTCATGATGAGCTATTCAAGGAGACGCATATTGTGAAGAAGAAGAAAGAGGGGGATCATGATATGTGGGTCAAGGACCGGGCCTCGACTGCATATGTAAGCTTTCAATTTTCTTTAAGTATTATAATTTACTTTTATAAAAATTTTGAAATACTGATTTAATTTAAAATAATATAGGGTCTCTACCAAAGTAACGTGGAGGAATTCATCTGTAGTCATCCAGCTGGTGAATCGGGTGAGCCAACCCAACCTTCGGACGAGGATGCTGAAAGAATATGGTTGGAGTCTGTTGGCGGTCCAAAATGGGGGAAGGTATACGGGCTTCCTACTAAAAACTTTCATCGCTATAAATGTGGAATGCGAGGAATAGGAACTTCCTCGCAAGGCGAGCAACTTAATAGGGAGAGCCTCTTCGCTATGCGGGAGACAGTGACAAAGCTCACATCCGAGCTAGAAGCGGCCAAGGAAAGAGAAAGGCGCTTAGAGATGCTCAATTCCTTGGCATGCAAGCTCAGATCATAACTCTCCTATCTAGTGGAGCTTTTCTGTTGCCCCGATCTCGTGAGTCATCTCCATAGGGTCGACCTCCACGTGATCGTTCCTCCCGTCCTCCCCGTGATCGTTCTTCCCGTCCTCCACAAGACCGTTCTCTATACCGTCTTGTAAATGGAAGTTCATCAGACGGTGATGATGATGTTGTAGAAAATACCCCTTGACTTTTATATACTTTGAACTAGACAAATAGAACCAGTTTTGAACTAGTTGTAATTAGTTTTAACTTGGTTTTGGATTTTTATGTTCAATTGAACTTTAATTTGTTAGTTTTAAAGTATTTATTAAATGTTTTGGTTGTTGTTGTGTTGTTGTTGTTGTTAAGTTGTTGTTATTGTTGTTGTGTTGTTGTTGTTATTAGGTGTATTGGTATGCTGGCAGGTGGTATAGCTGCCAAAACAGGCATTTTATGCCAAAATTAAACCCAGAAAAATCGACCAAAGTTGGTCGGCTTTTAATAAAAAAAATATATTCCAAAATACCGACCAAAGTTGGTCGGTTAATGAACATTGAATTCCCAGAATTCAACATTACCGACCAACTTTGGTCGATATTTTGCCTGCACTGTTGAGGTTACCAACCATAGTTGGTCGGTAATGTTTAATTTTAATTATTTTAAAAAAATATATATTTTCAATTACCAACCAAAGTTGGTCGGTTTTTTTAAATTTTAATAAATAATAAAAAAATATAATTTAGTTAAACCGACCAACTTTGGTCGATAAAATTAAATTAATAAAATATGTTTCCGACCAAAGTTGGTCGGTATGTACTTAAACTTGTCAGATGGTCGTTTTAAGCTACCGACCAAAGTTGGTCGGTAATTTCCGACCAACTTTGGTCGGTAGGCCATTCCGACCATCAAAACACCGTCCACACCCTAATGATCACGTTTTGGTCAGTAATTGGCCATAACCGACCAACTTTGGTCGGTTTTTTTAGTCGGTTTTTTAGTAGTGTTTTTTTTAAAATATGTTCCGAAAAGATAAATATATACCTAATATGACCAACTTCTTGGAATCCGAATTGAGCAATTACATCTCTAATTATAGAGCTGAGTTTTGCAATTCTAGCCCCAACAGGTGAGGGTCCACCATCTGCAAGTTCAGGTGCAAAGCTATCCAATCCACGGCCAAAAGAACCCCACAAGAAAAATTCAGCTTCCGTATACTCTAAATTCAAAGGAAATTCTAATAAATCCACATCGGATTTTGGCACGTTAGAATCAATAGAAGCACAACTTGAACTTAGTAGTTGCAAAAGGAGGAAAATCAGTAGTGAGAAATAAGAAAATATCACGGTTACAGCTGAAAGAAAGAACGATCTAGAAGTGGAATGAAGCTTAAGCAAAGGAAGAAAAAAGAAACTAAAGCAGGAACAAATTAAAGCTGAGGTTTGGGTTTAATATCTTATTGTCTATATCTTAAGAATTGGTATTCTGGTTAGTTAGGCGTTGGCAATGATGCATTTATATTCAGAGGCGGATCCAAAATTTTAATTTGATGGGTTCCATCTTTATAGTTTTACCACTGACCCATTAGATTGTTAATATTATAGTTTAAAACGTAAAATTATTGAAGTTTTAGTTATTTTTACACACACACATAATATATATTCATAGGCGGACCAAGGATTTAAAAGTGGCAGGGACATCACTATCGAATAAAAATTTGAGCAAACGTTGAAGTGCGAATCGATTCCAGGCAGCGCATTAAAAGTCAAGTTGTGCCCGCCAAAATCGACCAATCAACTGCCTAAACTTTGAGTTTTAGGGTGCCAGTCAAAATATATACCTGTCATTTAAGATATATGCGCGCGCACACACAACACACATTTATATAAAAATATTTTCCGAAATTACCGGGAGCCAGTGACCCCAACCTAAGTGTGTGTGTATATATATATATATATATATGCGCTATATCCACCACTGCATATAGTCTGCGTGCAAAATGATGACAAAGACACAGATGGAGAAAGAAGAGAGAGTTAAAGCTTCTAAATTTTAGGTGGGAAAGAGGTAGTTGAGAAGATTTTTGATCAACTTATTCGGAATTTCATAGCTATCGTTATGGTGATGTTTTCTCTTTTCCATTTTTGTTTGGTTTGGAAACAAATGTAATCGCTCATGACAATTGGAAATATCAAATTTTAGTATATTGGCCATTTGGGATCCAGGTTAAGTAGGATGCTAAGGCCTATGTCCAAAAGAAAGCCCAAGAATTAGCAGAAACAAACCAAGCTCTGATGATCGAAGCACAATAATAGCCTACCACCGCGACTCTATTATGGCAAGCTCTTTAGGCAATCGCGGTTTTGCCCTTAGCAAAAAATGGCATGGTCAAGTCATTGCCTGGAGAGTTCGGTGGTAAACTCCAAGTAAACCCTTGAAGAAGCCTAGCAAGTAACATAGTGGTAATTGTTGAGCCAAGTTTTACACCTAGACAACCTCGTCGTCCAATACTAAATGATAACAAACGTAACTTTGAATCAGTGAAAACTACATCACCACCTTCCTTTTGGTGGGATTATCCCAAACTCTAGGGTTTCGGCCAAGTCCAAGACGTCTTAATAACACTACACTCCCTTTTGGGATGAAGTATTCACCAACAACAGAATCCGATACAGACACATGAGGAGCGTTAAAAGCCGACAAGGGATGTAGTCGAAAGGACTCTTTAATACAAGCTTTGACATAGTTTAACTGTGGCATGTCGGATTCTTGAACCAATCTATTGTTCCCAATGACATTGTCAATCTCTTCTATGGCCCTTCGCATTATCTTTGGTTGGTTTAACATTTCTTTGGTTGTCCACTCAACTGCATATGAGGGATTATCTAACGTTGCAAGCATGAATTCCTGTCAATATAATTGGTAACCAAGAAGATCAAACAAAATAATCGTATTTGATTTTCTAAAAACAAACTTTATGTTTTTCTAAAATCAAATCGAAATATTTTCCAAAAACAAAAAAATGCAAGTCTCGTTTCCACATAAACTAATAAAATGATGTAATCCAAACGGACAATCGATCTTCTGACTTATGTTTCAAAAATACTTTCTAAATTCTTCTTAAACTACTCCCTCATTTCAATTTATGTGAACATTTTTGCTTTTCAAGATTCAAACTACGTACATTTTGACCAACATTTTGAAAGGCATTTTTTCATCATATCGACATGGGAAGAATTAAAAATTATAGTATTTTTTGTATAGTTTTGGAATATCTAAATTTTAATTTTAAATATCAAGTTAATCTAATTCAATTTATCTTCAAAGATAAGTTAAATTGACTCTCGAAAAATAAAAAAGTTTACATAAACTGGAACAGAGGGAGTAAATCAAGAATATCCATCGAGTAAAGTTGAATTTTGATTACTTATATGGTCAAAACATATTGAAATTGGGTTTAACCAAGATTCAAGACAGATTTTCAGTTTCTAATTTAATCTCACTCCACTGTTTCGATTTATATGATGCCGTTTGATTGGATACTGAACTTGAGAAAGAGACTTTTGAAACTTGTGACTAGAAATATGTCATGACATTTATAGCCGTAAAAGCATTTCACTAAAGATAAAAATGAAAATCTTAAAGTTTATCATGTTGTTCACATGGTTTAAGAGATTGGAAGTATACTCACAAGGACTTGCGCTTTAATCTCTTTAGCATTCAACATAGGATTCCCATTAGTATCTCTTAGCATGATAAGAACATCAAGGATGTCTTCTTCCACAGTTTTGTTGCCATCCTTCCAAATATGAATCCTCTGGTCAATTTCAAGATCAATGTGTTTTGTTGCTATGGGAAAGGCTTTCTTAATAATTGCCTTGTGACCATCTAAATCAAATCCACTTAACCATGGTAAGTATTCTGAGATACCAAAAGAATGAAAATATTCAACAAGTGTAAAAATTGCATCAACTTGCTTCTCCTGATCTTTTTGTAATTCTACTAATGGTCCTCCATTTTCCATTATTCTTTTTCCAAGTAATCTCTTGCTGAAAATCATATTGTTAATAACATTTGCACAGTAGTATCTTGTCACTTTCCTCAAGTTAATAACAAGACGTTTGTTAATGCACTGATCATAAACGAATCGAAGAATATGGTCAGCTTCTTCATCTCTCTTACGACGAAGCCATTGAAAAGATGTAGCTGAGAGGACATGGGAAGAAAGGATTCTTCTCATTTTTATCGATTGATCACCCATAGGGAGAAAACCTGAAGTCAAGTAGCCATTGCTAACGAGGTTCGCGGACATGCAAATAGGCCTCGATGAGAGAATCGAGTCTTGATTCTTTAAAAATAGGCAAGCAAACTCAGGAGAAGTGACAGGAATGACATGAACATTACCAAGACAAATGCAAGCAATTTCAGTCTCCATTTCCTCCATTAGTTTGTGTATCCACTCAAATGCTGGCTTCTTGTTTAGTACCATTTGAGGAATGCAACCAACTATTGGCCATGGTTTTGGACCTGGAGGAAATAATGGCTTGTTTCTTGTACTACTCAATAATTTGCTTGTTATCCTAAGGATTATGGAAAATAAAATTTGCCATAGAGTAGTAATATAGCTAAAGAAAGTGGAAACCATTTGAAAAAAATAAAAAATGTGTGGCAATTTAATATTTCTGATCATGATTTTCCTTGTTATTACTGAAGGCTATGTTTCAAAGGTTGCATGCTATCTACGCTATTTATAACTAATTTGCATGAGCTTGCACATTAGTATTTTTCAGCAGTAAGACTATGTTTGGATCATTGTTACCCATCGTATAATGTATTGTACTGTATTGTATCGTTTTTATGGCCAACGTTTGGATAGAATGTATCATTGTTGTTGTTAAATAACATTTTTGTTGTTTGGTTTGACTATATCGTAATGGACTGTAACTGATAAGTTTACTAAAATACCCTCAATTGTTTTAAATAAAATGTATCAAGAATTGCGTATAAAAATAACTTAAAAAAACTTCTTTCTGCTATAATTTATCATAAATTATGTAGCTTGAAAACAAGAGCAAAAACTTGAAGAAAAAGGCTAACTATCGCCAGTTTAAAAAAACAAAATCTAAAACGATGGAAAAAGATAAAGAATACAACGGAGATTTGGATGAAAAGAACGGCACGAACCAACTCTAGAAAAGATGACGTAGACATAGTAGGTCAATAGGTTGGAGATTTGAAATTAAAATAAAAAAAAAAGGTGAAGAATACAATTATGGAGTAATAGGTAAAGGCATAACTGAAAAAGAAAATATGAAACAACCCAACCTACCAAATTGATAGTTTCATAAAATGGGGCTTTTGGTTATTCCGGAACAATGCATTTAACAATACGATACAATTAATTTTAAATAAACAATCAAAATAAATATTATTTTAGGATAACAATACAATACAATAGGTAATAATCATCCAAACAAGTTGTAAGATAAGGAAGATTAGTACGTTCTAATTTGAATATTAGTACTAATATGAAGATAAGGAGGATTAATTAGCGGAGTAGTAATCTTACAAAAGCAGTAAGATAAGGAAGATTGTGTAAAATTTGTGATCATGATTTTCGTTTTCATGAGCCAATTAGTTTTTACCTTGAATGTCAAACTCCCCCCCCCCTCCCCCCCCCCAATTTTAATGTAAATTAAATGCAGAATTTTAGTTATACAACTTAGTAGAAGTTAATATTAAGCCAAATACATGGGTAAAGATCCAGTCGAGTGTTATTCCCTCAACGAATGTTCAATTTCCTTTTTAGATGGGCTTTTACATTTATATCCGGTTTTGGGGTCACAATTGAAATTATACCCATTTTGCAAAAATATCACTTTGCGATCAATCTTCCTACCCAGTAGTTTTATTCAGTCTTAGAAGTGATTTAGGCGTTTCTTTGTTGAGCCAGTTATATGCTTTTACCCACCTAATTGTTATGTATGTTAGTTAACCCTATTGAGCATTTAATCCTATTTCTTTGGCAACCACAGTAAGAACCTTACCTATTTATTTGAATTGACCATCTATTTGAACCTTGTACCTCTCGTGAGCACTTAAATTTGTTATGAACTTTGTAAAAGTGAAGTGTGAGTGGGTTGGTTTGGATTTTGAGTGTAACTATTGGAATAAAGAGAAATGTGAAATGTTTTAAAAAGTAAGAGCCACTTGAATTGAAAAAGAAAAGAAAAGAAAAAAAGTGTGTGATTGTGAAAAAAATAATATTCCTTGATAGTGGTAACTCTTGATCTAATCGTGCTTAAAGAAGTAGGGAGTTAATGTATATTGATATGAAGGTGGAGTTTTGGTTTGACATAAATGTGGAATTTTGAATGGTTAATTGTATGTATTAAAGTGCTTAGAGAGGTGTAGTCACTCTTATATCTAAATATCCTATCCATCCCGCAGCCTACATTACAACCAAATTAAGTTCTACTTGATCCTTGACCGAATGAGCTTAATTAGTAGAGTAGTACACTACGGGCAAGCCTATGGTACGTCTTTTGTGTCATATGAATACTGTTTGTGAGAGTGAGTGAATTCTTTCTATATGGAGTTCCCATTTTTTCTTAAATTTCATTATATGTGGAACTACTCTCTATTGTTGTATGAGGGAACTTGATTCATGAAGAAAAGGTAGTATCGTTGACCACTGTGTTAGAGTAAGTGAGCGGGTTATAAAAATACATGGTGCTTTTGAGTCAAATCTTGAGGCTAGGATGTTACGGTATTGTGCTTAATCTGTTTTAAACATTCTTGGTGTGATGAGTTATGAGAGTTGTTTAAAAAGGTCGTGTCTATGTGAAGTGTAGTTTAATTGCTCGAGGTCAAGCAATGGTTTAAGTGTGGGGTCTTGATGGTAGGCTATAATTATATATGTTAGTCTCTTCTTGCACTCTAATTCACTGTACTTTATTTGTGCTTGAGCTTTAATTGATAGTGTTTTGCACTTATTGTGTATTTTATGCTTTGCATGAAGTAATTCCGAGCTATGAAGATAATTCAGAGCTAATTGGAATAAGTTGGAGCTTTGAAATCTGAGTAGAAGCCCAAGAAATTAAGTCGGGATCACGTTCGGGGGTCGAGGACCAAGTCTGAATGTCAAAAAATGAGAAAACAAAATTACTCTGAGAAAATTGCACTAGTGCCCCATGCCATGCGTAGTGGGGCGCTACTTAAAAACTCCTGCAAAGAAAAAAAAAATCAGCTCTATGAAGTTCCCCACTATCGCGTGGAATGGCACGTCGGCACGCCTGTACAAATTTTACATAGTGAATGTCCTATTTCGGCCAGAAAAAGGTAATTTCATCTGGGCCCGACCCTACTTGGTATAAATATATCGAAAAATATTATTTTATAGACTTTTGACACATATTCAACCTAAGGAGGCTAAGGAGGTGTTGGAAGAACACAAACACAAGGATTCCATCATTTTTTCCTCACTCAAGACACGCGTTTGGATTGAATTTATATTTTCCTATACTTTAATTTTGTTTGTGATGAATTGCTCCATATCTATGGAGTATTCCATTTAGGATTTGATGGATTTGGTATATTGATGATTGTTTGTGGATTATAACTTTAGTTTTATGTATTGAATCTTTTTGGATGATTTAATTGTTGCATCTATATTCACTAGTTCATGTAATCGAGAGAGGCATAACTTGTGATATCCTTGCATTATATTATTGGTTGAGTTCTTTAATTCTTCTTAGCAATCGAGAGAGGCTAGTTGAATCATTGATTAAACATAGTTAGTAGGGTAATCGAGAAAGGTTCTCCTAAAGACCAATCCACTACGCATTCTTGCATATCTTCACGTGCTTAAATTGGTTCATCTTGTGAGGTTAAGACTTAATCGAGAGAGGAGTTTTTGCTGAACATTTGAACAAATAATTGAGTGAATTGGAGAGAGACTCACTTAAACATTAGAAGTGAATTATCTAGAGTTAGATCCTAAATAATTATGTTGTACCTATCCCATCAAAACCCTATCTTCTCCCATTGATAACCTTCTTTGCTTGTTCCTTGTTGCGATTGTCATTAGTCAGTAGATTTAGATTCTTAGTTAGAAACTATATAAATCTCAATTGTTGATCATCTTGGATAGCAACCAAGCTAGAAACTACGAGAATATTGTTTAAATCTAATCCCTGTGGATAGGATATTATACTATACTATATTTGGTTAGAGAGCATAATTTAGTTGTGTGTTTCGAACTCGTCAAATTTTGGTGCAAGTCTACCCACTTTACGATCAATTTCAGACTTTAAAAAGTTGGTACAAATTAAAAAAATAAATTAACAAGTGAATATAAGTTAAATGGGGGCGACCAAATAGAGCGCCAAACCAATATTTCCGTTAGATACGTATCGTGTGGTCCATAGATAGTTAGGTTGGGATCCATTTCAAATCTTATACTTATCACATGGATTAAAAATGAAAAATTACACTAATGGCAGCCTTTAAATTTCTTTTTTATATAATTATCTTGGGTCTATTGGCACATGACATCATTTCATCCATCCCGTTAATTTGCTATAATATTTGCCTGTTAATTACTCTCCCTACATTGTTTTTGGATTTGTGGTCATATCCATTGGAATATGTAAAACGTTTCATTTGTCCCTTTAATTTGCTACAATATCTGTCGGTTGCTTGTCCTATAATTTTTGGATTTGTCGTCATGTCGATTGGCGCATGTAAAATGTTTCATTCACTCCTTTAATTTGCTGCAATATCTGCATGTTAATTGCTTACCGTATATGTTTTAGATTTGTGGTCATGTCCATTGGCACATCGACCCCATTGGTCTCAACTATTCCCATGTTTCGCAATACCTCATGGCAGCGGTCAAGATAATCCTGTGGGTCCTCAAAAGGTGTACCACTGAAGTGAACAAGAAAGAGCTTAGTAAAATTATCCAGTCTCAATAAGGCCTCAGAAGACATGGCGGGCCTATCATCGGCCTGTGCCGCAACAACTGGCTGAACTACCCCAATTGGCGGGGCTGCTAGAGCCTGATACTGGGGAGCCATCTGCTCCGGAGCGGGAGTAGTGGGAGTTTGTGCTCCTCTACCAGCATGTGAGATGGTTGGTGCCACTGAAAATGTACCATTCTGGGCCACGCCTTCCATAAGACTCACCAAACTGACTAGAGCATCCTGAAGCACTGGAGTAGCAATGAATCCTTCCAGGACCTGAACTTGTCTAACTGGTACAGTCTGAACTGGAACCCCCTCCTGAAGATCCACCCGAGGTTCTACAACAGGTGTTGTTGCTTGAGCTCTAAACTGAGTTCTACCTCTGCCTCTACCTCGGCCTCTAGCGCGACCTCGGCCTCGACCTCTACCCCTGGCCATAGTTGCCGGCGGGGGCTCTGGTCCATGTCCATCGGTAGATGTATTACGTGTTCTCACCATCTGCGAGAGAATAAGAATAGAATGGTTCAATCATCGATGATAGAATAAAATCGCACGACATAATAAGAAAGAAGTGATATTGTTCCTAAACTTCATAGCCTCTGTAAGATATGTACAGACGTCTCTGTACTGATCTTTCAGACTCTACTAAGCTTGCTCACGACTCGTGAGACTTATGTAACCTAGTGCTCTGATACCAACTTGTCACGACCCGAAATTCCCACCTTCGGGACCGTGATGGCGCCTAATATTTCACTTGCTAAGCAAGCCATCATTAGAAAAATCATAACCATTTTTAAACAAATCAATTAAATAATAATTTATAAATTTGGGAGGGAACATGTGAAGGGGAATGATATAGAAATTTCAGCAGGAGAAGTGCTACGTAGCAGCCAATTAATTCATCAACAATAAAATGAGAAACTGATAATATGAAAATGGCATGGCACCACCCTTCGTGCTTTTACTCTCATTCCTCCCATAATTTGATAAATAAATAATAATAATTGGCACAGCATCACCCTTCGGACTTTAACTCTCTCTTGGTACGGCATCACCCTTCGTGCTTTTACACTCTCTGAAAATGGCACAGCATCACCCTTCGTACTTTTACACTCAAAGTTGACACGGCAACACCCTTCATGATTTTACACTCTTTCTCATCATGACAGTGATAGTATAAGTAATAAAAATGGCACGACATCACCTTCGTGCTTTTAAGCTCTTTCTCACCATATTCAACAATAATGAAATCAATAAAAATTCCATGAATAACGATCAAATAATCACTAATAAACTTAAACAGAAATATCTTAATTAAATAAATAATTATTCAAAATGAATTAAATATCCCAGCATGCTTTGACTCAACCATAACGCATAAGTACTCGTCACCTCACATATACGTTGTACTCGCACATTAAATCACGTAGCAAATAAACAAATAAAATCCTACTCCCTCAAGTTAAGGTTAACCACGACACTTACCTCGCTTTGCAACTAACTCAAGATTCCAATAAACCTTTGCCTTGCGAATTCATGTCCGAAATCCTCAAATCTAGTCATAAACAATTCAATATACTCAATACAAATCGTAGAAATTAATTCCATACGAATTTACTAATT
Organism: Nicotiana tomentosiformis; assembly: GCF_000390325.3. Taxonomy (NCBI): domain Eukaryota; kingdom Viridiplantae; phylum Streptophyta; class Magnoliopsida; order Solanales; family Solanaceae; genus Nicotiana; species Nicotiana tomentosiformis. The sequence goes on along the minus strand of NC_090816.1, from coordinate 9,009,178 downwards.
TTCCGGATTAAAATCTAAAATTCATCTCAAAAATCAATAGTGGATCCCACGTCTCGATCAGAAAAACATACGAAATCCGAACACCCGCTCCGAGACGAGTCCAACCAGATTATGACTTGTGTACAAAATTTGAAGTCATTCCAGATTGATTTGATGTGTTTCGGCACAAGATATAGAATTTGAAATTTCAAAGTTCATTAGGCTTGAATTGGGGTATGATTCATGGCTTTGATGTTGTTTGATGTGATTTGAGGTCTCGAGCAGGTTCGTGTTATGTATTGGGACTGGTTCGTACGATTGGACGGGGTCCCGGGGGCCTCGGGTTTGATTCGGGGTTGTTCCGGACCAAGTTTGTGTGTTTTGATGCTGCTGGTTGCTGATTCTGGGGTTGTTCTTCGCATTCGCGAGGAGCCTCTCACGTTCGCGAAGAAGGATTTTGCTGTTAGAACTTTGTTCTTCGCGTTCGCGAAGAGGTTCTCGCGTTCGCGAAGAAGGAAATTTTGTTGTTCGTCGTCTGACTTTAGAGGCTCATATCTCGCAATCTATAAGGAATTTGGAGATGATCCAAACACAAAAGTTGTAGCTCTTTGTGTCTAGTTTTCAGAAAGTAAACCATTTGTCATTTAGAGTTGTGTACAAAAGGATACACTATAGGCTGTCCGGAAAGAGTTTGGAAATCTCGGTTGCATAGGGCTGACTTTGGAAGCTTATATCTTGTAATCTATAAGGAAGTGGGAGATGAGCAACAAATGAAAGTTATAGCCCTTGGAATCTAGTTTGCAAAAAGTCAAACCATTTATCATTAGGAGTTTTGTGCAAAAAGTTATGACCATTATACTAAAGGTTGTCTAAGAAGAGTTTGAAAATGACTTTTGAAGAATTTGTTCATCGCGAACGCAAAGAACAAACCCCTGGGCAGCAGAATAAAGTCCAAATTCGTGTCATTCTTCCATTTTTGGACAAAGGAAGCTCGGGTGAGGCAATATTTTGAGAGTTTTTCAAGGAAAACATTGGGGTAAGAATTCCTAACTTGATTTTGGTTAAATTACATGAATCTATTATTGTTTTTATCACTAAATTAGTGAATTGGGTTGAAAAATTTAGAAAACCCTCTTGGTTTAAATTTAAGATTTGGAGGTCGATTTTTTATTGGAATTCGATAAAATTGATATGGTTGAACTCGTATCGGAATGGGTGTTATGATTTCATAAAAATTATGTTGGGTTCCGAGAAGCGGGTCCCGCGTTGACTTTTGTTGACTTTTTGGAATAAATTTTTAAGTCGGCGTATTATTATCCGAAATTATTTCCGATAAAGTTTAATGAAGTTATACAATTAATTTGGATAGATTTGGACGGTCTGGAGGTCATTTCAAAAAAGAATGCGATTTTAGAATATCGGCATAATTTCAAAAAGGTAAGTGTCTTGCTTAACCTCGAGTGGAGAAATTACCCCTTAGGCATCGAGTCTTATGTGCCATTTGTAAAATGTGAAAAGCCGAGGACGGGAGGTGACGAGTACGTACTCGAGCTTATATGTGCAAATTTTCTTGGTTTAAAGTTTTAGGCATTCTTATGTATTAAATTAGATAATTGTTAGCATTAGTAAATCCTTGAATTATCACACCTCGTTCCTTGTTTGTCAAATTTGTATTTTATATAATAAATTTAGTGTTATTGTCACTTGGATTTTACGTGAACTCCGTGTGTTTATTGATTTGATATTGTTTTGGAATTAAATCCATGATGGAACCCTCATCTGCAAATATTTATTAATTAGTTTAAATTGAGGAGTTAATATAATTATCAAGAATTTGGATTAATGAAGGTATTGCCCTATGCTGAGTATTTTTCACCTCTGTTGATTGTTTCGAGATTTATTATACGTTGTGTGGAGTCTTGGGCTATTTGTTGACAAATTTATTAATTCTGCTATATATTTGGAATTTGGTTGTGGTTAGTGAAAATTGTGATATGAATTGTTGTATTGTGTTGTGGTTTAAACACTCTCTGTGATGACCCAAAATATCATCTTTAAATTTAATAATTAATTATGTGTTCTAAGACCTCAAAAAGTACTATTTATCATTCTTCGACTTGCATGCGCAATCCGTAAAATTTCATGGAAAGTTTTTATGTGAAAAAAATGGATTAAAATGTGGATTAGAGCTTTAAAACTCAATTGAGTTGACTTTGGTCAACATTTTGAGCAAACGGACTTGGATCAGTGTCTTGACAGTTCCAGTAGGTCCGTATCATGATTTGGGACTTGGGCGTATGCCCGGAACCAAATTCCGAGGTCCTTAGCCCGAGATATGGAATTTTGAAGAAAAATTAAAATGTTTAAGTTCGAATAGTGACCGGATGTCTAATTATGTGAAAATGACCCCGGAATAGAATTTTGATGATTCCAACAGCTCCGTATGGTGATTTTGGACTTAGGAGCGTGTTCGGAATTTTATTTGGAAGTCCGTAGCTAAATTAGGCTTGAAATGGCTAAAACAAGAATTTAAGTTTGGAAGTTTGACCGATGAGTAGACTTTTTGATACCGGAGTTGGAATCCAGTTCCAAAAATTTTCATAGCTCTGTTATGTCATTTATGACTTGTGTGTAAAATTTGAGGTCAATCGGAGTTGATTTGATAGGTTCCGACATCGAATGTAGAAGTTGAAAACTCTTAGTTTCATTAAGCTTGAATTGGGGTATGATTCATGGTTTTAGCGTTGTTTGATGTGATTTAGAGGTTTGACTAAGTTCGTATGATGTTTTAGGACTTGTTGGTATATTTGGTTGAGGTCCCGATGGCCTCGGGTGAGTTTCGGATGGTTAACGGATCAAAAATTTGACTTAAAAGCTGCTGAAATTTTCCCTTCTGCTGTATATTCTGGGCTGTGATCGAGCCCCAGATCGAACCCAGATATCGAGCCCCAGATCGAACCCAGGTATCGAGCCCATGATAGAGGCCTGAGTCGAAGCCAGGGATGGGGCTCAGTATCGAAGCCACGATCGAAGGTCCAGCTCGGGGACATGATCGAAGGTAAGGCTCGAGGGCTAGGATCGAGACCCATGCTCGATGCCCTGATCGAAGGCCCATGCTCGATGCCCTGATCGAAGGATCAACCTCGATGTCCTGATCGAAGGCCCAACCTCGATGCCCTGATAGAGGCCATGACCGAGGTCCAGGCTCGAGCCTGTGATTGAAGCCGCGATCGAGGCCCAGTTCGAGGACCAGTTCCGAAGGCTGCTGGGCAGTTTTATAAAAAGAGGGCATTCGTCCCATTTGCCATTTTTGACGCACTTGAGCTTGAGCAGAGACGACTTTTGACATATTTTCAAGGGTAAAACATTGGGATAAGTGATTCTAACTTGGATTTGGTCTACATATACAAGTATATCATTGTTTTCACCATAAATTAGTGTTTTGAGATTTAAATTTGGAAAAATTTTAGAAATCTCATAGAAAGAATTTTTGAGATTTCGGTATCGATTCAGAGTCGGATTTGAGTGAAACTGGTATCGTTGGACTCGTAATTGAATGGGTTGTCGGATTTCATAACTTTCGCCGGATTTCGAGATGTGGGCCCCGCGGGCAAAATTTTAATTAATTTCGGATCTTTTCTTTAAAATGTAGTATTTTCTTATATAATTGATTCCTATAATATTTAGTGATTGTATCGAATTATTTTGGCTAGATTCGAGCCAGACGGAGTTGGATAATCGTGGAAAAGGCCTTATAGTGAATTAAATTGGAGCAAGACGAGGTAAGTCTCTTGTCTAATCTTGTGAGGGGGAAATTACCTCATAGGTGATTAAAATTAAACAATTATTGCTAAAATTGTGGGGGGCTACGTACGCACGAGGTGACGAGAGTCCATGCATAGCTACTATTAATGCTAAAGTCCGGGTAGTTTAGGACTCAAAGCATGCCTTGTGTAAATTGTATTCTTTGATTAATTAATATTAATTGATATATATGAATATATTGTAAATTGTTAGATAAAGATATTAAAGGATGGAAATCTCATATACTTAACTTTTGTTTAAATCAATTAATTGTTAAAAGAAATTGTTCACCTCCCAAATCTATCTTATAATAAACATACTCTCCTTCCGGAGGCACATAAGAAAATGTCCTCCTTTCTTGTGGAGCGGGCCGAACGCCTCGGCAGGATAGATGCATCTATGGATCGCTTCGCATGTCCCTCGGCAGTGTACACGACACTCTGGATCGGGTCGTACGTCCTCGGAAGTGTACACGACACTCTGGATCGGGTCGTACGTCCTCGGCAGAAATCGTGCTTAAAAATAATAATTACACGATACTTTAATAATTTATTTCAGTTTGTAAAGCTAATTAATAAATTAAAAAATCCTTGGAATTTAATAAATTATTATTCTTACTTGTTTAGGAATTAATTGTTACTCCTGTAAATGAGATTTAATTGATAAATTGGAATTTATTTGAATTAAAGGAATTTAATTAATATATTGAGAATTGTTACATTTGAAGGAATTTGATTATTTCTGCTGATTAAATAAATTATTGTAAATTCTGTAAATCATGCTGATTTAAATATCCTAGTTTTATTTCAATTATTATTGACCCATAGTGAGTATCAAAGTCGGCCATCTTGTCTCTACCACTTCGAGATTAGGCTTGATACTTACTGGGTACACGTTGTTTACGTACTCATACTACACTTGCTGCACTTTTTGTGCAGGATCTGAGACAGGTACTAGTGGAGGACCTATCATCACATACCCACGTCATCCCGAGGCATAGTGGTGAGCTGCCTTTCTGAGCCGTTCTGCAGCTACCAGTGTATCTTCTTATATTTATATTCTATCTATTTCATTTCAGACATTATTTGGAGTTTTGTATAATCTACTAGATGCTCATGCACTTGTGACACCGGGTCTTGGCACACACATTGGTAGAAGTTGGTATTTTATTATTTTCTTGGAATAAAAGTTTAACCAATGTACGACTGACTTATTAGTTGGCTTGCCTAGCTGTAGTGTTGGGCGCCATCACGACCTATAGGTGAAATTGGGTCGTGACACTCTCCTTGATGTTATTTATGCGTCATACCTTGCTTGTTAATGATATACATGTGCTTGGTAAGGAAGTGTGTAAAGCACGAATGGTGATGTCGTGCCATTTGAGAGTGTAAAGCACGAAGGGTGATGCCGTGCTATTTCATTTATATTATCAGGTGAGGATGAGAGTAAAACCACGAAGGGTGATGCCGTGCAATTATTTTTATGTTATCATACATTCATGACACGAAGGGTGTTTCCGTGCAGGCGAGGACGAGAGACATACATTATATTATGATATCGTTTTGTTGTGTATACATTCATGCCTTTATCTTGAGATGTTATTGTGCACCTATGTTTTCTGTGTGGCTTGTAGTCGTTGTTGCTTCATGTGTGCCTCTGCTTTATTTTTTTTTTATTGTTATTGGCATTTCTCCCACCTAGTTGGTACTATTATATGTATGCACAGTGAGGAAGATATAAATGCATGAAGGGTGTTGCCGTGCCAATTGATTTGAATCAAATATATATATATATTGGGTGACAATGAGCTAAGTGCACGAAGGTATTGCCTTGTCATTTGATGTGATATGTTGAATATATTCCTCACGCCAGGAAAGTTAAATGAGGCGTCACATGATGACTTTTATTCGAAAGAATTATATTAGAAAGATATTTATTTGAAAGAATTATATTATAAAGATATTTACTTGAGAGAAGTATATTTGAAAGATATTTATTCGAAAGAATTATATAAGAAAGAATTATATTATAAAGATATTTACTTGAGAGAAGTATATTTGAAAGATATTTATTCGAAAGAATTATATTAGAAAGATATTTATTTGAAATAATTATATTATAAAGATATTTACTTGAAAGAAGTATATTTGAAAGATATTTACTTGAAAGTATTATATTCGAAAGGAATTTACTTGAAAGAATTATATTTGAAAGATATTTACTTGAAAGAATTACATTCAAAAGATATTTACTTGAAAGAATTATATTTGAAAGATATTTACTTGAAAGAATTATATTCGGAAATATATTTATTGAAAAGGATTATATTCGAGAGATTTTTATTGAATAACTTAGATAAAAGATGTATATTCTGAAGGACCTGATTAATTGGTTGTACCTGTGTTTATTACTCGTTTGTCAATATTTATGGTGTTCCTGTTACCTTGCTGTTTAAATCACTAGTTGATTCATGTTGCTATTACTGCTATTTATTTTCTATTATTTTTGCATGCTATATTGCACATGTTATTAGACTAGTGAGTGTCTTGACTGTACCTCGTCTTTACTCCATTGAGGTTAGTCTTGCTACTTACTGGGTACCGACCGTGGTGTACTCATACTACACTTCTGCACATTTTTGTGCAGAGCAATGTGTTGGAGATATCAGACTTGAGCAGAGTTAAAGCGGGATCGTAAGGATTCAAGGTAGAGCTATTTGGTCGTCGTAGTCCCTTGGAGTCTTTTAATTTCATTGTACTATTAATTTTTAATCAAACATTATTGTATATTCGGTCCTCGTGATCATTCCATGTATTCACTTAGAGTTCGTGACTCAGTACTACCAGTCTTGGGAGGTTGTACATTCATATTTGTTCCGCTGTTAGTTTTGGTTATTTATTTAGTTAAAAAAATGGCTTCAAAATGTGATAGAAATCGGCTTACCTTGTCATAGAGACTAGGTGCCATCACGACGTCTGTGGTGGCATTTTGGGTCGTGACATGCGATTACACCAGAAGGCCAAAATTTCAAATTTTCCTTAAGTCCAAATTTTGATCCGTTAACCATTCGGAATCCACCCGAGGCCTCCGGGACCTCAACCAAATACACCAACAAGTCATAAAATATCATACGAACTTAGTCGAAACCTCAAATCACATCAAACAACGCTAAAACCATGAATCATACCCCAATTCAAGCTTAAGTAACTTAAGAATTTTCAACTTCTACATTCGATGCCGAAACCTATCAAATCAAGTACGATTGACCTCAAATTTTGCACACAAGTCATAAATGACATAACAGACATATTCAAATTTCTAGAGTCGGATTCCGACCCCGATATTAAATAGTCAAATCTGTGTTCACACTTTGGAAATCTTTAGCCTTTAAATTCCTAGTTTTCGTTAAATGGCCATAACTTGAGCTAGGGACCTCTAAATTAAATTTCGGGCATACGCCCAAGTCCAAATCATAATACGGACCCACCGAAACTATCAAAATACTGATCCGGGTCCGTTTGCTCAAAATGTTGACCAAAGTCAACTTAATTGAGTTTTAAAATTCTATTTCACATTTTAATTAATTTTTCATATAAAAACTTTCTGAAATATTATTTGGACTGCACACGCAATTCGAAAAATGATGAAGAGTGCTTTTTGAGGTCTTAAAATACAGTAATAAATGTTTAAATTAAAGATGGCATTTTGGGTCATCACAGAATCGTTCCATTGCTCCTATGGATGGTGAATTCCCAATGACATACAGAACAATAGTTGTGCTTCATTTTTCATTTTCCTGCTCAACATCCTCTAGGTCTAATTGCATAATTTTCTCCCCATGTTGTATCATTGGTGCAATATATTGAAGATTCATACCTCTCGATGCCAGCTTATTCCCTACTACAACATTTGCGCATGATTGAATTCCATTTGCCTTCACCATTTGGTTAGTGTCTTTGGGATTTTCAGCCTTGTCAGATTTGCATGGCACTGTTGCATTGGTATTTGTTATTTTTGAGTTCATCTCTGCCATTCCGCTCCCATATCTATGACCTATTCCACTACTACTTTCAGGTGTTGCTATCACTACTTTCTGCTAGCCATTGTTGATTGCTTGATTTGAGACTATACTGCTCTGCTCACTCGTCATGTTCCTCGGAGTGGTGTTTTCAGTTGGCTCCTCAATTCTCACCCCTTTGGGTGAGACAAAAAAAGTTCCATTACTGCATTCCTTGCATCAGTGGATCTCGGATCAGTGGACTGGAATTTTTGCAGAGTTCCGTTTCGGTTGTCCTCTTCCTTCCATGGTTTCCAGCTGCGTACGTTAGCAAAGCCACATTAACATGCGGAGAGAAAAGAGAGAAAAATCCTACTACGAGGTGGTGTGTGTGTGTGCGTGTATATATATATATACAAGAAAAAGCCTTATCTAAGACCAACTTTTAGGGACGAGTTAATAATCCCGTCGCAAAAAGTATATGTATTGGGACGAGATTATATTGCGGTCCTTAATGCTTTATTTTATTGCAAAGATATTAAATCTGGTCCCTAAACAAATTAGTAAGTGGTCCCAAATTATAATTGAGGGGCCTTGAGGTGAGAAAGTGCCGCCAAAGTTCGAAAAACTGAAACTCTCTATATTCTCCAAAAACAAGCGCGCACAGATTTGCCCTAATACTCCGCCTAGCTCTAGAGCCCATCTCGCTTATCTGTGTTTTCTCAAAACTCAGACTGTGAATTTCTGCCCTAATATCCATCTCGCCTTTGAGATTAATCCAAGGTATGCCTCCTCTTTCAAGTTGCTCTTTTTCTTCTCTAAGTTGTTCTAAATCGCTGATTGTTATTCGAGTTGTTGTTGTTTTTCTTCTTCTTCTTCTACTACTACTACTACTACTACTACTCTAACATCAAAAAACTGGTAAGGTTTCATACTCTGGTATTTTTTCTTTTGTATAATCAGTGGAAAGATTATTGGGTACCCGCTACTGTCTGTCTATCTAAGGTTTCGTACTTTGGTATTCGAGTTGGGATTCCTAATTGGATAATTAAATTTCTGAAGTGTATTCAAGTTTGTGGCATATTAGTTTTATGTATTCAGTGAGAGATTTACCAAGCCAAAACAGGGACTAGCATGTATACTGTCATATTGCAATGTTGATTTACATCTGAAAAGATACTGTCATGCATTTTAGCATACCTGAAAAATAATAGCATCTGGAAAGAAGCAGTCTTTTAGTTGCGCGCGACTGTTTTGGATGATAAAGACTCTATGTTGATAAGATAAGAAAATTCAGTAGGTTAACAAGAAGTTATTAATACTTTCTTTAATTGTTCTTATTGTTCTGTTCTTCTGAAGCAAAGTTCAATTTTGCTATAGAGTCTATGTTCACAAGAAAAATAATTTACTTTGACAAAAGTTGGTAAAGGAGAAACCAATATCCATTACCAGGTATTGTGTTTTCCCCCCTTCATAACACTTTTGTAGTTTCCTCCTTTGGTTTGTTCTGTTGACCTTTTCTATTTACTGGATCATGTTATAAAACTAGTAGAATTAACATAATATTCATACAATTATTATTATTATTATTATTATGACAATACAATTGTAAGTACTGCAGTATAATTCAAAATAGTTAGAAAAAGGTAATTTTCACATGTAAAGTTTACAACGATGTTAAACAGTGTAAATCATCACATGCTTTCAAGTGATAGTTTATACAAATTTTGATGTAAGAATTGCAATTCCTATTCAAATTAATTGTGTCGTAAAGTATACTGTTTATGATTTTCTTTGTTGTAAGTACTTATTTCGATCTCGGAGCAGGCTATAAGAAACCATGTATGAATGTTTTAGGAACCAACATCTTTAATTACAAGTTAATTGATAATCTTTTATCTAGATTAGTGCCATCTGATTGTATATTGCAATGTATTAACTGATAATAGAGGTGCCCAGTCCACTAGAGAGTGCGACCTTAGAGTTGAACCAGTTGTGTGCATCTGATCGTAACAAGTTGTGTGCATCGTAGTATTTTTCTTATCTTTTATCTTTTTTTAATGTAATTTTTATTTACTCTCTAAGGTTATGGCACCTAGTAAGCAATGGATCCAACTTGTTGATAATCGGCTCGATGAAGCCTACTTAATCGGAGTGCAAACATTTTTGGATTATGCTTTTCAGAAAACAGGAGAAGAATATGAAATACGATGTCCATGTGTCAAATGTTGTAATACAACTTTAGGAACTCATAAGACAGTTGAGACACATTTGAAAGTATATGGAATAATTTAAAATTATACTTTTTGGTATCATCACGGGAAAAATTTAGGTGAGCCACTGTCAGAATCGGAAGATGAAGACGGTGATGAACTAGAAGAATGTGAAAGTGAAGATGAAGTACAAGAATTATTGAGAGATCTATATCCTAATATTGATGGAAGAACTGTGCACACTGATTGTGATGATTTAATTGAGGAGGAACCAAATATTGAAGCAAAAAGATTTTACATGCTATTGAAGGAGCCACTGTACCAAAATTCAAAAGCTTCAAAGCTTTCCTCTTTGATTAAATTGCTTCACATCAAAATTATGGGTCGTTGGAGTAATGAGTCATTTACAATATTATTGAAAATATTAAAAGAGGAGTTGTTACCTGATGGCGCCAATTTGCCAAAATCGTATTATGAGGCAAAGAAGATAATTCATGACCTTGGCCTTTCCTACAAAAAGATTGATGCTTGTACTAATGATTGCATGTTATACTGGAAGGAGGATAGCTTACTTGATTCTTGCAAAGTTTGTGGTGCGTCTAGATGGAAAATAGATAGACATAGCGGGGAAACAAGGAATAAAAAAGGTAAGAAGATAGCATCAAAGACTTTACGCTATTTTCCATTAAAGCCTAGGCTTCAGAGGTTGTTTATGTCCACAAAGACATCTACTTTAATGACATGGCATAAAGATAAAAGAGTTGATGATGGAATAATGAGGCACCCAGCTGATTCAATGGCGTTGAAGTCCATTTGATGAACTTCATCCTTCATTTGCGACAGAGCCTCGTAATGTCCGACTTGGACTTGCTAGTGATAGATTTCAGCCATTTCGGAATTCAAAAACCTTATATAGCATTTGGCCTGTGGTTCTTATTCCTTATAATTTACTACCTTGGTTGTGTATGAAACAAGAAAATTTTATTTTGTCAATGCTTATTCCTGGTCCAGGTAGTCCAGGAGATGCAATTGATATATATCTTCAACGTTTAATAGAAGAATTGAAGGAGTTGTGGGAAGTTGGCATTGAGACCTTTGATGCATCATCTAGACAGAATTTTAAGTTGCATGCTTCTTTGTTATGGACCATCAATGACTTTTTAGCCTATGGAAATTTATCTGGATGGAGTACAAAAGGAAAATTGGTGCGTCCATGTTGCAATAAAGACACCTCCTCAATTCGATTGGCTAATAGTAAGAAGCAATACTTTATGGGTCATCGACGCTACCTTCCTCTTAGCCACAAATGGAGGAATGACAAGGATTCATTTGATGGTACAAAAGAGAAAAGGCTCCCACCAAAAATGTGTTCTGGTATTGAGATACTTAATCAATTGCAAGATCTTGAAGGGATACAGTTAACAAAGGATCTAAAGAAAAGGAAGAAGATATCACATGAAAATCGAAAGGATAATTGGAACAAGAAAAGTATTGTTTTTGAACTTCCATATTGAAAGTCTCTCTTGTTGCGACATAATTTGAATGTTATGCATATTGAAAAAAATATATGTGATAATATTATGGGAACAATCATGAATGTCAAAGGAAAGACCAAGGATACAATTAAAACTCGATTAGACTTGCAAGACATGAATATTAGGCCGGAATTGAACCCCATCCAAAGAGGGTAGAAAGTTGAAGTTCCAACTGTATGCTACACATTGCCTCCCGAAAGTAAGCACAAATTATGCCAATTCCTAAAGAATTTAAAGGTTCCTGATGGGTTTTCATCTAATATTTCTCAATGTGTGAACCTGAAAGATCACAAGATACCTGGGTTGAAAAGTCATGATTTCCATGTCCTTCTGCAACATATACTCCCCCTTGCACTTCGTGGTATGTTGTCCAAAGAAGTGTGTGAACCGGTTATTGAGTTATCTTTATTCTTTAATGTGCTTGGATCAAAGGAGTTAAGGATTGATGACTTGGAACAAATTGAAGCGCAAATTCCCATAACACTTTGCAAGTTAGAAAAGGTCTTCCCCCCTTCATTTTTTGATGTCATGGTGCACTTGCCTATCCATTTAGCTAGTGAAGCTAAGATTGCTGGACCTATTCATTATCGATGGATGTATCCTGTGGAACAATGGTTAAATTTTTTGAAATCTCTTATTGATAATAGGGCATGTCCAGAAGGCTCTATTGCAGAGGGCTACATTGCAAATGAATGTATGACCTTATGTTCACGGTATCTGCATACGATTGACACAAAATTCAATTGACCTGAACGAAATTATGACGGGGGTTTGAAAAAATCTAATGGAGGTTTATCTATGTTTTATCAACCTGGAAGTACTTTGGGAGCTAAAGAACAATGTGAGCTTGAAGCAAATGAATTGGAACAAGCACATATATACACACTGAAGAATTGCGATGAAGTCATACCATATCTCGAGTACGGAGAGTTCTTTCATATCGTCTGATTTTTCTTATTTTCTTTTAGGGTAATTTTTTTTATATGACATTTATGGTTCACTTCAAATTTGTAGAGAGTTTGCACAAACTCATGTGGATACTGCGCAACACTTGTCTGATGCAAAATGGAACCGAACGTTAGGGTAAGTAATACATAAACATCAAATTTGACATTTTAATGTTGTATTACTAATTCTAAATTATTCAACTTAATCTTATTAATAGGCTGCACAATTGCATAAAGGAGATGATAGTCGGATCATGGAAGATCTGCTCTCACTTTCAGGTGGTCCTACCTAATATACGACACATTTTAATGGTTACATTGTTAATGGATATAGATTTCATGTAAAAGATTATGATAATAATTTAAGGACTCAAAATTGTAGTGTTATTGTAGTTGGTGAGAATGATAAAGATAGTGAGAACATTGATTACTATGGAATTTTGACAGATGTGATTGAATTGCAATTTGTCATGGGTGGAAGAGTGATTTTATTTCGATGTAATTGGTTTGATGTGTATGATAAAATAAAGAGAGTTAAAAAAGATGAGTATGAATTCGTGAGTGTTAATCTAAGGAGATTTTTGAACACAAATGAGCCTTTTATTTTAGCGGAGCAAGCATCTCAAGTGTTTTATGCTATTGATAACTCCAACAAAGGTTGGCATATAGTGAGGAAGACTCAACCTCGTGATTCCTATGAGATTGTAAAGCAAATGGATGATGATATTGTAGACTTAGGAAATCCTTCACAAAAGAAACGAAAAAGAACGGATGAGGTGAAGTATCTATTTATGAATTAGTATATTCATTGTTACATATACTGATGGCATGATTTCTTTTATTACTATATTGTCACACATTGTCTTACTATTTTTTTTTACTTTTGGCTCTTTGCAGGTTCAATATGAAACCATCAAAGACCGAAAATGAGGTGGAATCAACTATGAAGAGTACAACAAGATATGCTTTCGTTCCGCTGGGTACTATAAGAAAGGGACAAGGACGAGGACGAGGACGAGGACGAGGTCTTAGATCTTTGGTTGAGAAAGAGAATATGCCAACTAAGAGTTTGTTTCCTCAATCTATTGATCTTGTTAAGCAATACATCCAAACAATTTAAATCTACTGCTTTTAATGTGTACAACTGAATTTTAATGTTAAATATTAGTAATATGATTTCGTTTCGCCAGGTGCTATTGGGAAGGGATGTGGACAAGGACTTAAAACTCTACCATGTCTGCTAGTCAAGGAACGGGAACGATACATAAAAACTCCATCGTTCTTGAGAAAGAGTATATGCAAATTGATATTCCATTGCTTCCATCTACTGATCAAGTTAAGCAATACACCCAAAAAGTTGAAGCAAGTAAGTTTTTCCAAATTTGTGGTATTTTTAATTGCATATATATATATAACTGAAATTAAATGCCAAACTAAATGGTTTTTTGGTCCAGGTTCTATAGGGAAGGGACGGGAGCAAACTCCTAGATCTTTGTGCTCATCTTTAGGGATTTCTAAAAGCACAAGATCGAATTTTACCATGTCTTGTAATCAAGAAATGCGAACAATGGATAAAAACTCCTTGGTTCTTGAGAAAGAGCACATGCAAACCAATATTTCATTGCCTCCATCTACTGATCAACTTATGCAACACTCCCAAGCAACTGAAACAGGTATGATATTTTTGAATCCATATGTTATTAATTTGTAGAACTGAATTTTATTGCTATAGCTTTTACCAAATTATGCAGCCGTTCATCTAATCCTGAAAAGGTAAAAAAAGTTCGAGGGAGGAACAAGTGCAAAGAAGTTGCATCACTTGAAGTCGGACAAAAGCTGAAAGTAACCTTTTACAATAATCGAACAGTTGGAACAAATAGCAAACTGTTTTCGAGGCACTTGGGAAGAATCGTTCGTGAACGTAATATGTGTCCGTTGGGAGTATCATCGTGGAATGATATTAAGGAAGCAAAGCTGAATCACATGTGGCCAGCTATTGAGGTAAGCAAGATATTTATACAGTGAAGATGCATATCATTTAGTTGAATATATGTGTTCCTGTTTGTCCCTCTATGTAGGAATCACAACGAGTGAAATGAATCTCTGATTGATAATTGTTAATCGTTTTAATCGGCAATTAATTTAGCACTGGCCATATCAAGTGCTTACAAATGAGGGAGAGCTCTCCCCTTCTTACACACACATTTAACTGAGCCATTGCTAACAAAATCCTACATGCCATCCTTTTATAATCTTTCAATTATAGTTAAATTGAGAGGCAAGTCATCTTCCACTACTAGAGTTTGATTCAACTGTTAGTTTCTGTAGAGTTTGACATGAGAGTTGAAACTATATTATATGTTAATTGCTGGAGAGTTGCTCCTAACACAGGATTATGAGTAGTTACTAAAATTGAACTAATTCATTAACTCAACCCATGTTTTGATTATTGTAGGATAAATTTGAGAGTGTTGACATGAATAATCATCGTGATCATATCTTCTTATGGATGAAAGATTTATGGAATAAATGGAGAGGACACTTGCATGCAAAATACGTGAAGGATAAGCCAATCCAACAGGCTCTTAAGAATATTCCAAAGGGAATAGACAAGAAAGAATGGGAGTGGTTAGTAAAGGAACATTTTTCTTCAGAAAGTTTTCAGGTATGCCTAGTGATTTAATAATCTATTTCGCTAAAGCATCATCTGCATTTTGCCTTCTCTTCAACTACAAATTTGGCCTCTTTCCATTAACATAATTGTGAAAAAAAACTAGTTCTACTTTCACCCATATAGAATCATGTAATTCCAACATTCTTAAACATTAGTGTTATTAAACATTAATGTTTCACAAATATAGGCGAGAAGCAACAGGAATGCGGCAAATCGAGCTAAGTTGAAGATGCTTCATCATATTGGTAGCAAGCCTATTCGTGAGATCATTTATCAAAAGGTATTATCATAAAATTTTTATTTTCCTAAGAAAATATTTACGAGCTATTCTTTGACATGTTTGCCTTTGATGATGTAAAGGGCGGAAAAGATGGCAACCCACCGGATTTGTCAACAATTTTCTTTGAGACCCGTAAGAAAGATAACAAGCTTGTTGAACCTGAAACAATTGAAAAACATGTATGTTTGGAAAATTGAATATGTAAATTACTTGAAATTATGGTGGATTCTGATTTTAAATGTTTTTTCTATATTTTGTAGGCTCAAATCGAAGAAATAGTTCAAGCAGATCCATCTCTACCTAGCATAGAGATTGTAGAAAAATGTTGTGGACCTCAAACTCGTAGCCATGTGTTTGGCTTTGGGGGTGGAGTGAAGGCGAAAGACTTGAAAGGTGGAACTTCTTTAAAGGCTGAATTACTGTCCGCGCTACGTTCAACTCGAGAAGAAAATAAATCTTTGAATGAGGAAAACAAATCCTTGAATGAGCGCTTGTCTACCTTAGAAGATGAGATGAAAGAAATGAGTAAAATAAGAGAGTTCTTCGCTGCTCAACAATCACATGTCCCGCTTACAACGACATCGCCCGTTTCAACTGAATGACCTCTGTTTTTGTCTGCTGACCAAGTTAGTAACAATATACCCAACTTTTTATTTTTTATTCATGATTTGCATATAGTCAATTTCTATATTACATATTTGTTTGTCTTCACCCTTCTGAAAGGAGAACCATTTAAAATTCCCATAGTTTTTGTTCAATGCCCAATTTCCTTAGCAGACCTTGCTCAACTAAAAATATAAAGTGTGAACTATTAGAAAATGAATCAGTCTTTATATCATATCCTCTTCAGGTAATCTATCTGTTCTATTCGCCAGTTATGCACCTGTTTCCTATTGCAAATTCTGGAGTTGTGTGCTTATTGCCATGCTTTATACATGTGGTGTATGTGTTACGGCTGCATGTTGCATCCTTATCTTTTTCCTTTTCGAGTGGTTGTGTCATCGTATAGTCCCTCAGTGATAGTTTATCTAAGTTTATCTCTCCCAAAGGTTCTGCAAGTTGCTTCCTTTTGTACTTCAGTGATAGTTTATCTAAGTTCAACTCTCCCAAAGGTTCTGGAACTCTTAACTCAACTTTGATGTTGCATAGTTATTTTTTTATTCATGTGTTACGAGAATTGTCATGCTCTATATACATTCTGGTAAATCGCAGCCCCTATGAACTTGTTATCGCAACTACTACAGATGCTAATTCTATCAACTCTTTTTTGAAGTAAGTTAAAGTTCATCGTCATCGATTATGTGGGTTGATCTATACATGTCTAGTGTGCTTTTAAATCAAACGCTAGTTATAGATTCCGTATGAAAAGGCGTTTTGGTTCGTGTAGCGATTGCTTTTTTGATTACATTATTCTTCTTCTGTGTGCCCTTTGACATTTATTCTTCTCGGTCCTTTTTTCTACTGGTGTGATAGTGCCTTATTATTCAGCATTGTGGATTTGTTGGCTACGAAAATCAAGAAGCGCGTTGTAGTCCAGTAGGGAGGGCACAAAGAACTCTAGTTCAATCAAGTTAAAGTTCAACACTTCTGGATATATAATACAAGACAAACAAGAACTGCTACTTTGACTCAAAAATAATGTGCAGTGCAATTAACAAGACATAAGAAAAAAAGAATATGCTGATCTCAATAGGTTGCAGCACGAAATAATAAATAGGGACTCACCTTCTTCTCAGTCTTTATATGTATAAGAGTTTTGAAGCACAAGGAAGGGATAATAACTTCTAAGACAATTCAAACTAAAATATTTCAAACTCCAAAACAATGTATATACTACTTATTTTGCAATTTCTATTTTGAGTGTATCATCAACATGCACAGACAACCTTATTTGTATTGTGGAAGTGGCTGGAAATGTTGCAACAGTGATGAGTGGTAACAGGTCAAACTTGACAAAACTTATGGTTGAATTAGATTATATGGTTCTCTTATGATTTAAAATACCAAGTTCGTGATGTTGCTGTCTGGTCATAATAGTTGGTCTCTTGAATGGTAAATCTCGAATTGTCGTACCGGGATTTATCGAACCAAAGTAAGATTAACCATCCCAAAGCTTTTCTAATTAATTTTTTTTAATATTCTTGTAGCCTTGTTGATGTTGCTGGATAACACCCGGTGAATTTAGACTGCTTTTGGGGTAAGCGATTTAACTATTGCTCATTTAAAATTATATATGTTATTTTACCAATAGTTATTTATCATTTTTCAAACTTTTGTACTTACAGGTTTTGATGATTGAAGCTACAAGTCAAGATTGCAAGATTAGAAGATGCACAAGCTCATTATTATTTTGCTAAAAATGTTATGCAAAACTTGATATCATAGTCTACCTCAGGATGTTAGCTAAGTTTTTTTTGTTGAGGTGTTGAGAAAACATAGAAAGTAACATCATCATGGGATTCGAACTTGATATATTATCTTTTTATATCTAGATTTTTCAATAACAATTTGATATTTATTGATAAAAATTACTTTTTGTGGCATTGATCTTTTAGGACAACTCATGGTTATTAAGAGACCATGAATACGATCGCTAAATTACAAAATTATTTTAAATAGGGACGTCATCTCTAAACATAATCTAGGACCAGTTAAAGGTTGGTCGCGGAAATGGTTTAACGATTGGAATGACGACCAAATTTTCTGCCCATCTCTAAAAGATAATTTAGGACCAGTTACAGTTGGTCGCTAAAAAGGTTTAACGATGGGAATATATATATATTTCATCGTCTATTAGGGACGAGAAATGTAGTCTCTAAAAATTATTCACGACCAGGTTTTTTGTCCGTCTCTAAAAGATAATTTAGGACCAGTTACAGTTGGTCGCTACAAAGATTTAACGACAGGAATATATATTTTTTTCATCATCTATTAGGGACGAGAAATGTAGTCTCTAAAAGTATTTCACGACCAGATTTTTTGTCCGTCTCTAAAGTGATTTAACGACCAGGTATTAAGACACGTCGTTATTGACATTTAGCGGCGGAGGCTATTACGACCAGCCATTTCCCTTCGTAATTTACCCTTTTAGGACCGGATTTCAACTTTTAGGGACCAAATTTCCTTTCCTTAAAGGCCGTTTTTCTTGTAGTGTGTAATTAACAATGCACGTTATAATATATATATATATATATATATATATATATATATATATATATATATATATATTATAGCGTGCATTGTTAATTCTTGCTTAACTTGTCTTTGTATCAAGCAACCTGCAAGCGCTAGTCACGTTTGCTGATTTTGTCATGTTCCAGTCAATAAATTCATAGGTAAAAAAACGCTATACTCATTTTCTTCTAACATGACATCTTGCCATTTTCCATATTAGTAGTATTATTTATATTATTATCATTCTCGTATTTAGATAGCTTTCGATTTTTATTACTGTCTGTTGTTTTCCTTGTGTCGATTTTCTTATTGCGTTTTGTTATTTTGTTATTGTTACTGTTTTTATCTTTGTTATTTTCAACATAGCTTCTTGATCACTACTGACTTTCTTTTTCAAACCTGCTGAAAATTATTTTTCTTGAGTTTAGGGTCTATCAGAAACAACCTCTCTACCTCCATAAGGCAGGGGTAAGGTTTGCGTATATATTACTATTCACAGACCCTACATGTGAAAATATACCAGATATGTTGTTAATTATTTTTGTTGTCGATGACATCTTCCCATTTCAAATTTGAAAACTTATCGTTAATATCATCTGACATAAGATGAAATCTAATGAAGCAACGTGAACATACACATGATTCCTCGTAAAATTCAGAAAATAATAAGCACAAATGTCCAATAAGCTCATCTTTCCAAAAAAAATACATTTTTATTCATGTATAATTTCTCTTTTAGTGCGAAGCTTTCGCTCACTTTTATTATGCATGTAGGAATCAAAAATTTCTTTAATTTCCTAAAGTTTAATTCCCTCCAAGTCCAAGATAGGATTTTGCTATTCGGCCATCTGCTCCTTTTGGGTAAAATCCACCTGGTTTATTCTCATTTCCACTTCCGTACACTATTCGCAGTATTTCCTCTGGCATTCTGCCATAGAAAAGCGAGTATTTATTTCCTGCTAATATATTTCCTGCTAATATATTTCCTCGTATTTTCCCTTCAGCACCTACTGCTGGATTCACTTTGAGTCCTTCATCTTACAATCCATGGCGTCCCAATTTGTTTCTCAGCTCTGATATCCGGTTTGTGAACTCTGCTACTGTTATCCCGTAGGGTTCCACATTCTCTCTTCCTCGCTCGTAAAGCAATGCTCTCAGAACTGCGTCTTGACCTGATTCTACTCCCAGTAGCCCTGCTAGTAGCTGCAAATTTTGGTTTTGTATTAGAAGTATTACAGTTCATCAATTTGAATGTAATGAAAATACTCCATCCATTTTGTTTTATAAGATGAAATTTGATTGGACATGAAGTTTAAGATAGTTTCTATTACAACGATATTGTTCATGTTAATTTGGTGCATTTCGATTATTCTATCATATACTTGTTGTTTTTCACCAGCATAGGTACCGAATGATTTTGTCTACAAAACTTATGAAGATGGAAAGTTTAAGATATGAAATTAAATAGTGAATATATTTATGATAATGAGACGACTATTATAATAAGAGTTTAACTTCTATCCATGACGATGTAAAGAATTTTAATATTTAAAACTGAGTCGTCTAAATGATAATTACAACAATTGTCCATAAAAAAACCAGATCAGTAACCAAGAAAATAAGGTAGATTACCTATTACAATAATTATAACTAATTGATAGTATAAACATTCTTTACATGACATTGCCCGCGTATATAAGTTAAGTTATTAAACTAATGATTGAATAATTAGGTTTTAAAAAGACAAGGACATTGCAAGTAGCTTAAATTTAAATTCTTGAAACTTGTATAGATTTAAAATGATGGTTAAATGTTTTGCAACTTTCAAAAATTGAAATAATGCATGCCATGTAAATTGGAAGAAAGATAGCAGTATTATGATCTTGAAAGATGTAGTTTAGAGAGTAATTTAAATTGATTACCCTTTTGGCTGTAGGGCTGTGGAGTTTAGGATTGGCTCCAACATATCCAGTGAGTCCAATATAAGGAATAACATACGAAGCAAGAAGATAATTAATGTCATTAGCGCAAGGATTGAAAGGTAATTCTAGTGGATGTCCAAATGCATCGTTCATAACTGTTGCAAATGCTTCTCTGCTTAGATTTAGCAGTGGCCTTGGAAATCCTGCTACTGTATTCTTGATTGCCCTGCAATATAAATATGAAATTAAATCAATTCCTGAAGAAGATATGTAGGCGTCAGGACGCCTATGATGCTCGGACTTTTCAAAAATATCGTCAGGTGTGTGTCGAATCTTCCAAAAGTGGTGCATTTTTTAACGATTCGACATGCGCACAACAATATTTTAAAGAATTCGTGCAATATAGCTTGACACTATAATTGGTTGAATTGGATAAAGAATATTTGAAACTGAAACCGAAAAAAGTATTTTGAGATTGAAATTGTGTTTGAGTATGAATTTTACTTGAAAAAAAGTTGAATTTTTGCGAACTATTCAAATAAATTTCTCAATATTTTACTAACCTAATATGTCTTCCGTCTTATTTTATGTGATATACTTTTTTTCAAGTACGTTCCAGAAAGATAGATATATACCTAACATGACCGACTTCTTGGAATCCGAATTGAGCAATGACATCTCTAATTAGAGGGCTGAGTTTTGCAAATCTAGCCCCAATAGGTGAGGGTCCACCATCTGCAAGTTCAGGTGCAAAGCTATCCAATCCATGGCCAAAAGAACCCCACAAGAAAAATTCAGCTTCAGTATACTCTAAATTCAAAGGAAATTCTAATAAATCCACATCCGATTTTGGCAGGTTAGAACCAATAGAAGCACAACTTGAACTTAGTAGTAGCAAAAAGAGGAAAATCAATAGTGAGAAATAAGCAAATATCATGGTTACAGCTGAAAGAAAGAACGAGCTAGAAGTGGAATGAAGCTTAAGCAAAGGAAGAAAAAAGAAACTAAAGCATGAACAAATTAAAGCTGAGGTTTGGGTTTAATATCCTATTGTCTATATCTTATGAATTGGTATTCTGGTTAGTTAGGCGTTGGCAATGACACATTTTTATTTAGAGGCGGATCCAAAATTTTAATTTGATGGGTTTCATCCAAAATTTATATGATACTTTACCCAACTACATACTTTGTCTCCATCCTTCTGCCGCCGAGCATTATTTTGGTTAGTTTTCCCTATCATTTTTTCTGTATTTTTATCTCATCGATGATCTTTGCAAACTTTTTGGTGATTTTATTAACATATATAATTTTCTTAGGTTTCTGCCATTTGAAACTGCATGTATTTTTTTCCCAATTACCATATATTTTAATTCTCTTTATAGTGCTGCAACTATATCTTATTTTTTATGGAGCTGTTTATTATTTGTGTTTTTGTATGAAACGAGTTTGGTGCTTTCGCTATTATGGTAGAATGGTGATTCCTTATGAGGAAGACGGGGATGAAAATAAATCATTTTTATGAGTAAGTCTTTAAAAGTTTACTATTTAAAATAATTAAGGGTATTTTAGTAAACTTACCAGTACAATACAATACAATCAAACCAAACAATAAAGATGTTATTTAACAATAGAAAACGATACAATCTATCCAAATGTTGTATCCATCAAAACGATATAATACGGTACAATACAATACAATACATTATAAAACGATGGGTAACAATGATCCAAATAGAGTGTTAGTATATTGGCCATTTGGATCCAGGTTAATAGTCTACTTGGCCAAACTTCTAAAATCTGCTTATTCTAAGAAGTGTTTTTCAAAAAAGTACTTCTGGTGAGAATCGATTTGTGTTTGGCTAATTAATTTGAAAAATACTTTTGAGCAGTAATTAGTGTTTGACCAAGCTTTTGAAAACTGCTTCTAATAGCCCGTTTGGCCAAACTGAAAAAATTAACTTATTTTGAGAAGTACTTTTTTTCATAAGTACTTTTCTGAGAAGTACTTTTAGAGAGAAACAGTTTGTGTTTGACTAATCAATTTAAAAATTACTTTTGAGAAATAATTTGTATTTGGCCAATCTTTCCAAAAAGTGCTTTTAAGTGTCAAATTACAAATAAGAACATGAATATATTTGCTTAGTAGTTCATATTATATAACTAGATAAATAATCATAAATATTTATTATCAAGACAGCAATTAAGTTTTTTCATTTTATTTAAGTAAAATATAAAAAGGAATAAATTAAAAAGTACTTTATTCTTTAAAGATGATTTAAATATATCAAGAATCATTTAACAAATGCAGTTTGATTGAAAAAAATTTCAAGTTCGATCAACAATTTTCCTTGCTGTTGACATGAAGGAGAAACCCTAAGATATTGTAAAGTTATTGCTGGAGAGAAGCGTGACTTGCTTGCTGAAGAAATGTCTAATATCCTAAATATTAGGCTTAAAGCAGTAGGGTTATTTTGGTATTTATAATATTTTACTAAGGATATTTTTGGTATGACAAAAATGCAAAACTGCTTCTGCTTCTGCTTATAGGGAGAAACTACTTTTTTCTGCTTCTAGCCAAAAATACTTTTTTCTCCCTAAAAAAGTTTGGCCAAACACCTCAAGTTTTGAAAACAAAAGCACTTTTGGCCCATTGACAAGCTTGGCCAAACTGGCTATAAGTATATTTTCTCTTAAGTTCTTCTCAGAAAAGTGCTTTTGGAGAGAAGTTACATTTTTCTAATTCTCAAAAACTGCTTCTGCTTCTCCTCAAAAGCACTTTTTCCTTCTAAAAGCTTGCCAAACAACTTAATTTTGGCCAAAAAATCACTTTTGACCCAAAAAAGCTTGGCCAATCAAGCTATAAGTAGGATGCTAAGGCCTATGTCCAAAAGGAAGCCCAAGAATTAGCAGCGAAGGACATTTGTCATGTATTTATATAATTGGTGTAAATATCAGTGCGAGTAAGTTTTTACCGTGAGACTAGAATATTAGATTCACCAGTCACCAAACAAGCTAAGCTCTGATGATCGAAGCGCGATAATAGCCTACCACCGCGACTCGCCTCGGCCTTTACGTGGATGCAAAAGTAAGAAAACGTGTTCTTTCTGTTAAGTTTCAAAGTTTCAATGATGATAATTCCATCTTATGTTGGTTTGCAGGATTGCAAGATTCGAAACAAGCAAAAACGAAAAGAATGAAATGCTATCCAAAGATATGATTGCTAAATTAATGGACAAGAAAAAAGAAACTTCATTGAAGCACATTTATTAGACCTCAATCAAAAGAGTTCAGATTGCTAATCAAGGAAGCCTTCGCCATCAAATATTTTGTATCCAAAAAATAAGCTCTCAATCAAGGTTAGTCGACTAATTTTCAATAAACCACAATTCACCACCTCTCTTGTACTTTCAATTGGTATCAGAGCAAGGCTCACAATCTTTGCTTAACAGATGGTGAGAAAAAGATCATGGGATCTAACACTGTTGTTGGTGCTCTATTTCAAGAAGGAACCTCTCAGGTTCGACCTCCTTATTTTAATGGTTAGCACTTTTCTCACTGAAAAGTGCGCATGGAAACTTACACAAAGTCATATGACATCAAAGTTTGTTGTGTGATAAAAAAAGGAAATCTTTCAATCCCTCCTAAGAAGGATGCAAATGGTCAAATCATCGTATCAACTGATCCTTTAGACTTGGATGATTACACTGATGAACAAGATGCTGTCATAACTGTAAATGCCAAAGCAAAAAATCTATTATACAATGCTATCAGTGGAGAAGAGTATGAAAAGATATCAAGTTGTGAAACTGCCAAAGAAATGTGGGACAAACTAGAGGTCACTTACGAAGGAGCCAACAAAGTGAAAGAAACTAGGATAAATCTTCTTGTTCGGGAATACGAGTTATTCTAAATGAAGGATGAAGAATCAATGGAAGAGATGTTCTCCAGGTTTAACAAAATTCTTGGAGATCTAAAATCCTTTGGTAGACCTATCAAGAGTGGTGAACATGATAGAACGATTCTCAGGAGCTTACCCACCATTTGGAAACCAAAAGTTATCGCCTTGGAATGTCAATATCTGGACAACATTTTCTATGATGAACTCAGAGGTAATCTAATTGCTTTTGAGAAAACTCACTTGGATAGACAAATTCAAGAGAAGAATTAAACTGTTGCTTTTAAGGCAACTGTGGTTGAACCAGAAAATGAAGAGGAAGAAGAAGGAGGAGAACAAGACGAAAACATTGCCATGCTCTCTCAAGTTATAACAAACATGATGAGGAAAAACAGGAATAGCAGAAGAGGGAAGCTTAACTTCAGGAAAGGAAGGATAAGCAATAAAGCTGATAAAAATGATGGAAGGTGCTACGAATGTAGAAAGTTTAGCCACATTCAAGCTGATTATCCTGAACTAAAAAAGAAACTCAGTAGAAACATGCAAAAGAAGAAATCCTTCGGAGCATGGAGTGATGAAGAAGAGTCTGATCATGAGGAAATTGCTAACATATGTTTCATGGCTATGAATAAAAATAAAGATTCGGGAGAACTTGGACTAATGACAGATAGCAATAATGAGGAAGACGACTCAAGAGAACTTGGTCTCATGGCGGACGAAGGAACTAGTGAGGTACGTACTCCCTTATGCCCTAATTGTTATGAACTCCAAGAATTTGTTGATATTTCTCTTGCAGTTATAAAAAGAGTCGTGAATGAACTTAGAAGAATCAAGAGAGAAAAGAAAGACTGGGCCTTGAAACTAGAAGTATGTGAGATTGAGCGTGATATGCTACATGATGGAGTAAATGAACTTTAACTTCAATTGAATGGATTACAAAAATCCACGAGTCACAGCTCAGTCAAATCAAATCATATTGTTCATCACAAACAGAAAATTCCTGCATGTTCCTTTTGTGGTAAAAATGACCATAATACTAACGAATACAAGAACAGTATTAGAGCAGAAAGAGGCTCTGGTAACTCTAACAGTCCATCATATTTTTATTGTGGTAAAAGAGGTCATAACTCAAATCGTTGCAGGTTCAAAGATAACCGGAGATGGGTTTGGAGACCTAAATCTTCAAATCAAACTAACACTCAATATTCTAACCATTCAGGACCCAAACAAGCTTGGGTACCTAAAAACAAGTAATTTTATTTTGCAGGAACACCACAAGAAGAATCGAAAAGGAAAATGGTATCTCGACAGTGCGTGTTCCAGACATATGACTGGTGACAAATAATTTTTCAAATCAGTCACCAAACTAGATGGAGGAACAATTACTTTTCGAGACAAATCCAAAGGAAATGTAATTGGTGTTGGAAAAGTTCCTATGAGCTCAACATGTGATGTAGATAAAGTTTACCTGGTTGATGAACTTGGCTATAATCTTCTCAGCATTAGTCAACTATGTGACAACGACTATAAGGTTCGCTTTAAGAAATATTGTTGATTTATAGAAGATGAATCAGGTTAAATCATTCTTTTAGGTAATAGAGACAGAAATGTCTATACTATCAGAAATTTAGAAAATCTTGGGGATCAAATTTGTCTTACTTCCTTGATTGATGATCCCTGGGTTTGGCATAGAAAACTTGGCCATGCCAACATGCATACTATTCAAAAACTTTCTAAACATGATCTTGTAATTGGACTTCCAAAACTAGATTTTTTAAAAGATCATATATGTGATGCATGTCAACTAGGAAAACAAACTCGTTCTTCTTTCAAAGTTAAAAACATTGTTTCCACCTCCAAACCTCGTCAATTGTTGCATATGGATTTATTTGGTCCTACTAGAACTGCTAGCATAGGTGGTAGGAAATATGCATTTGTCATTGTAGATCATTTCTCAAGATTTACCTGGGTTATGTTTCTAAGTCACAAAGATGATGCTCTAAAGAATTTTGAAGTTTTCTGTAAGAAGGTTCAACGAGAAAAGGGATACTACATCTCTACTATCAGGAGTGATCATGGAGGAGAATTTGAAAGCATAGTTTTTAAAATTTTTTGCAACGATCAAGGAATCTCTCACAACTTCCCTTCACCAAGATCACCACAGCAAAATGGAGTAGTAGAGCATAAAAATCGAACTTTACAGGACATGACAAGAACCATGATTGTGGAAAACTATCTACCTCATCATTTCTGGGCAGAAGCTGTGAGTACAACATTCCATATCATCAACAGGTGTCTGATTTGACCAATTCTGAAAAAGACTCCTTATGAGTTGTGGAATGGTAAGAAACCAAATATTAGTTATTTTCACCCTTTTAGATGCAAATGTTTTATCCACAACAATGGAAAGGATAATTTGGGTAAGTTTGATCCTAAGAGTGATGAAGGTATATTTCTTGGTTACTCTCCTTCAAGTAGAGCATATATAGTCTACAATAAAAGAACTTTGTGCATTGAAGAATATATTCATGTTATTTTTGTTGATACTAACCCTCACCCAAGGAATGAACAAATTCCCAAGATGAGAAAATTTCTTGTGTCCCTAAATCTATTATTGTAGGAAAGGATCATCAAAATGAGTCAGTTGTTCAACAGACTCAACCAGCTGAAGTACCCACAAAAGATCTCGAACTGCCTCAAGCAGATCAATCGACTACTGAAGAAAGAGAACCTTCCTCAAACACTCCAAATGAATGGAAAAGTGAACCGGGATATCCTCATAAATTCATTATAGAAGATCCATAGGAAGGAATCACTACAAGAAGGTCACAAAAGAACAAGTCTCATATAGCTCTTATTTCTCAATTTGAGCCAAACAAAGTGGATGAAGCTCTCAAAGATACTCACTGGATAAATTCTATGAAAGAGGAACTAGATAAATTTGAAATAAATAAAGTATGGGAATTGGTTCCAAGACCTCCAAACTCCTCTATCATTGGAACTAAGTGGGTTTTCAGAAACAAATTGAATGAATCAGGTCAAGTGGCTCGAAATAAAGCAAGACTGGTTGCTCAAGGTTACTCTCAACAAGAAGGAATCGACTACGATGAAACCTTTGCGCCTATAGCAAGACTTGAATCCATACGAATATTACTTTCTTTCGTTGCTCGCAAAAGATTCAAGCTATTTCAAATGGATGTTAAAAGTGCGTTCCTAAATGGCTACATCTCTGAAGAAGTATATGTGAAGCAACCACCTGGATTTGCAAACTTCACCTTTCCTAATCATGTATACAAGTTGACTAAAGCTTTGTACAGTCTCAAACAAGCCCCTCGTGCATGGTATGAAATGTTAAGTTCTTTTCTTCTAAATCAAGGGTTAAAAAGAGGTAATATCGATACAACTCTTTTTATTAAGCACTCCAGTTTAGGTAATCTTATTACTCAAATCTATGTAGATGATATTATTTTTGGAAGCCCTAACTCTGTTCTTTGTGAAGAATTTGCTCTTTCCATGAAAGGAGAATTTGAGATGAGTATGATGGGAGAACTGCCTTTCTTTCTTGGACTTCAAATCAAGTAGTCTACTAAGGGGATTTTCATTAGCCAAACCAAGTACACTAAGGAGCTTATCAAAAAGTTTGGCATGGAAAATGCTAAGTTAATTGGCACTCCAATGAGTCCAACTACAATGCTCGATGAAGACAACAATGGAAAAAAGGTTGATGAAACCATGTATAGAGGAATGATTGGATCTCTATTATATCTAACTGCTAGTCGACCGGATATTATGTTTAGTGTGTGCAAATGTGCAAGATTTTAGTCGGCTCCTAAGGAATCCCATCTTTCTGCTGTTAAACGAATTATTAGATACTTAATTGGTACCTCTGAGCTAGGATTGTGGTATGCTCATTCTAACAATATTTCTCTAAAAGGCTTTTCAGATGCGGATTTTGCAGGTGGAAAGATTGATAGAAAGAGAACTAGTGGGACATGTCAATTGCTAGGAAATGCCTTAGTATCTTGGCATAGCAAGAAATAAAATTGTGTTGTACTACCAATAACTGAGGCAGAATACTTAGCCGTTGCAAGCTGTTGCATACAAGTTCTATGGATTAGGCATCAACTTCTTGACTATGATTTATCTCTTACATCTACTCCTATATTATGTGATAATACCAGCATTTTCTGTTTATCAAAAAATTATGTGCATCATTCTAGAGCAAAGCATATAGAAATTAAACATCATTTTATCCGTGATCATGTTGCAAAAGGTGATATTGTTTTAGAATTTATTAGTATTGATTCTCAACTTGCTGATATTTTTACAAAATCACTTTTGGAAGAAATATTTATCTACTCCGAAAAAGGATTGGCATTGTGCTAAATTTGTAAATCAAATATTTTACCTTGTTCTAAAATATTTTATTTCCTTAATTATGTGTGGCTTTATTAATTTTGTGTGTAAGTGTAATTATTGCTTCTTCTCAGTACCGCCGATCAGTCACTTCAAAAGCATCACTTCCTTCTGAACCTGCCCTTTCCTTTAACCAAGACGTCCCTTCGTTCCTCCCAAAAGCATCCATAAACCCCTTCCATCTCCAGTACTCTCCTCATTCTTTTCAAAGCAATCCTTCACACCATGGCCAAAAGAAATCCCTCATCTTCTGCTGCAACCAGACGTAGTCGAAGATTTTAGAAACCCCTTAACATTGAAGAACTTGCGGATGTGGAGTCGTCTATTGACTCAGATTTCCTCAGAACAGACAATGAAAGCAGTGAATCTGCTGAAAATCCTCCCATTAGACAGAAAAAGGCCGGCAAAAGACCAATGGAGCAAACCCCCCAAAAGGCTGCATGCAAGAAAGGTAAAGTGGAGAACATGGGATTTGGTCCTGAGGATTAATCTTCTATGGTCCCAGTGAAAACGCAAGGATTGAGTCCTACAAGTCAAAATCTATGGCTTATGGACGCTCTGTAAGTCTCTCTCTCATGAAAAATCTTCACTGTGATGTGACTGCTATTTTCGATTTTCAGCACATTTCCTCTCTGTTTGATACTATTGGAAACTCTGTTTATGAAGAACCAGTAAGGATGTTTTATGCAAACCTCTTTGTGAATGATAAAGATAACTTGAAATCTATGGTTTTAGGCACCAGAATTGTTTTGGACTCTTATCAATTTGAAAAGATTTTCTCTGCTAAGTTTAGTGGGTTTGATGCGTTTGTACAAAATTCGTGGCCCAAAGACTTTGAAGTTTCCTTTGATGAAACAAAAACCTTTTTGTCTGATAATCCTCCTTACATTGGTCCCCAGAATCTTAAGTTTGAACATTGTGTCTTGAACCACATGATTGTTACTACTCTCCTCCCCAGAACTAGGTCCCTTAGCTCTTTGTCCACTAGAGATATTTTTGTCCTTTAATGTCTGGTTATTAATAAAAGACTTGATTGGTTTGTGTGAATTTGTCAATACATGCTTGAAAGAATCAGGAATATATCTTCTTCTGCTGCATGTTTGCCCTATGGTCTTCTCATCTCACATGTTCTCGAGGTCATGAAGGTAGATTTTGAAACCTTTACACCTAAGTACATTACCAACACTTATGATAAGACAACCTTCTCAATGATGGGGTACACCCTGGGTGATGATGGATGGGTGAAGTGCGCCAAAGTTGAAAGTATTCCAGTGCCAGTTGAAGTTCAAACTGAACAATCAGCATCTCAGTCGATAGCCTCTCAAAATCTTCAGCAAATTCAGCATTATCTAGATGAGGTAAAATTGCTACTAGTTGAGATGAAGGAACAGGTAGACAAAATCAAGGAAGTTACCAAGGAGACAGGTACAGACACTACTAAAAAATCAGGTTTTTGCGACGGACAAATTCTATAGCTAAACAAAAATATCCATCGCTAATCTCATTTAGCGACATATTAGCTACGGATTATCAAGAAATTCTTCTAGCTACGAGCGTTTTAGCGACAGATTAGAGACGACGTTCGTAGCTAATTCCAGTTTATTTTTGTAGTGAGATGTGGCTAAGCTCAGGATGGATATGGGAGCCACACGGAGGCAAGAAACCGGGGCTTTCAATTCCATGAGTGAAAAGATGGACAAACTTGTCAAAGATGTTGAAAATTCCTATGACTCATTCTGCACCAAAGTGATCAACACTCTCAAGTACTTCCTGGGAAGAAGTTAATGAGACTCTATGTGATGATGTTACAAATATTTTTTTTTTACTTTTTGCTTATGCTTGCTTGTTGATGTTTCTTAAAATAATCTTTTGCTTGGGTCTGAACTAGCTAAGCCTCTGCTGAAGGTACTACTTTTGCTGCTCTAATCCCCGATTAGTATGTTTATTATTTCCTATATTATTTTTTCCGTGTGTTTTTCTTTCCTTTTTGATTGATGTCAAATAGGGAGAAAGTTGTAGAGAAGTAAACACCTCAGCAGGAGAAACTCAGCACATCAGGAGACAACATTTATTCAATTATTCAGGGGGAGCAACATATAAAAAGGGAAGTCTCATAGTTTATGTTTACTTTATGCTTACTCTCTCTTGATTGTCATCATCAAAAAGGGGGAGATTGTTAAGTTTCAAAATTTCAATGATGATAATTCCATCTTATGTTAGTTTACAGGATTGCAGGATTCGAAACAAGCAAAAAGGAACGAATGAGATGCTATCCAAATATATGATTTCTAAATTAATGGACAACAAAAAGGGACTTCATTGCAACACATTTATTAGACCTCAATCAAAGGAGTTCAGATTGCTAATCAAGGAAGCCTTCGCCAGCAAATATTCTGTATCCAAAAAATAAGCTCTCAATCAAGGCTTGAATGACTCCTCAATACAAGCATATGACAAGGAAAGTCACGATCGAATCTGGGCTCTACCAAGAGCAGGATTCGAAGAGGTACCCCTTGGGTCAAATCCCTTTGATGATCTCGTGCCTCTAATTTCGATCAAGACTCAACGACCATTTTTTCTCCTATAAGAAAGCTGCTAAGATCAAATGGAAGGCTTGCGCAACTACACACATTGTCATCTAGGTCTCTCTATTTCTTAGCCTAAACACTATAATCCTTAGTTTATCAGTGTCTCAAAAGATAGGAAGAATTAGAACACAAAAGAGAGTTGTGTCAAACATTCAGAATTCATTGTTGCCATTTTTCGTTGGTGGTGAACGAGTCAAAACCATCTGTATTGTAATACTTTCAAGATCTAAAGGGAACCCTTGTGATCCAAGGGAAACTGGATGTAAGTACCACAACGGTACCGAACCAATATAAAATTGTTGTGTGTTATTTACCTTTTAATTACTGTTATCTTTCATTCTGCACTGTTTTTAGTCAACTAAAATCATTAGTAGTCTGACTAATTTTCAATAAACCACAATTCATCCCCTCTTGTACTCTCACTTTCTAAGTGTAGAAGAAGAGTTGTCATGGTAGCTATTACTGCAGCAAAATAACAATATGAAGAAATGAGTGTACTGAAAACCAACTCAATGAAGACAATTTGAATCATAGGAAAAGACACTTTTGAATAGTTTCTTTCTTTAAAAGAAAAAAAAACAAAATTGAGAAAAACGAAAAATATGAATTCTGGTCTTAAGGAGTGCCACATCACCTTTAAAATATAGATCATACTAATATTATTGATTCATCCTCTCATTAATACTGAAGCAGAAAGAAAACATCTTATATAAGTATATACACATACATGATGTGTACGTACATACTTTATTATGGTATAATTTCACATATATATTTAAGGGTACATGTCTTTAGGCAATCGTGGTTTTGCCTTGGCAAAAAATGGCATGGTACAAAGGAAAGCAGATTCCGGGTAATTATCAGTCAAGTCATTACCTGGAAAGTTCGGTGGTAAACTCCAAGTAAACCCTTGAAGAAGCCTAGCAAGTAACATAGTGGTAATTGTTGAGCCAAGTTTTACACCTGGACAACCTCGTCGTCCAATACTAAATGATAAAAAATGTAACTTTGAATCAGTAAAAACTACATCACCACCTTCCTCATTCATATGGCGCTCTGGCTTGAACTTCATGGGATCATCCCAAACTCTAGGGTTTCGGCCAAGTCCAAGACGACTTAATAACACTACACTCCCTTTTGGGATGAAGTAGTCACCAACAACAGAATCCGATAAAGACACATGAGGAGCGTTAAAAGCCGCCAATGGATGTAGTCGAAAGGACTCTTTAACACAAGCTTTGACATAATTTAGCTGTGGCAAATCGGATTCTTGAACAAATCTATTGTTCCCAATGACATTGCCAATCTCTTCTATGGCCCTTTGCATTATCTTTGGTTGGTTTAACATTTCTTTGATTGTCCATTCGACTGCATATGAGGGATTATCTAACGTAGCAAGCATGAATTCCTGTCAATATAATTGGTAACCAAGAAGGTCAAACAAAATAATCGTATTTGATTTTCTAAAAACAAACTTTATGTTTTTCTAAAATCAAATCGAAATATTTTCCAAAAACAAAAAATTCAAGTCTCGTTTCCACATAAACTAATAAAATGATGTAATCCAAACGGACAATCGATCTTCTGACTTATGTTTCAAAAATATTTTCTAAATTCTTTTGAAACTACTCCCTCGTTCCAGTTTATGTAAACATTTTTGCTTTTTAAGATTCAAACTACGTACATTTTATTGACCAACATTTTGAAAGACATTTTTTCATCATATTGACATGGGAAGATTTAAAAGTTATAGTACCTTTTGTATAGTTTTTGAATATCTAAATTTTAATTTAAATATCGAGTTAATTAAATTCAATTTAGCTTCAAAGATAATTTAAATTGACTCTCGAAAAATGAAAAAGTTCACATAAACTGGAACAGAGGGAGTAAATCAAGAAAAGCCTTCGAGTAATGCTGAATTTTAATTACTTATATGGTCAAAACATATTGAAATTGGTTTTACGCAAGATTCAAGACAGATTTAGCAGTTTCTAACAAAGTCTTACTCGTCTGTTTCGATTTATATGACGTCGTTTGATTGGATACTCAGCTTGAGAAAGAAACTTGTGACTATAAAAGCTGAGAAAGAAACTTGTGACTATAAATATGTCAATGACATTTATAGCCGTAAAAGCACGTCATAAAAATGAAAATCTTAAAGTTTATCATGTTGTTCACATGGTTTAAGAGATTGGAAGTATACTCACAAGGACTTGCGCTTTAATCTCTTTAGCATTCAACATAGGATTCCCATTAGTATCTCTGAGCATGATAAGAACATCAAGGATGTCTTCTTCCACAGTTTTGTTGCCATCCTTCCAAATATGAATCCTCTGGTCAATTTCAAGATCAATGTGTTTTGTTGCTATGAGAAAGGCCTTCTTAATAATTGCCTTGTGACCATCTAAATCTAATCCACTTAACCATGGTAAGTAATCTGAGATACCAAAAGAATGAAAATATTCAAGAAGTGTAAAGATTGCATCAACTTGCTTCTCCTGATCTTCTTGTAATTCTACTAATGTTCCTCTATTTTCCATTATTCTTTTTCCAAGTAATCTCTTGCTGAAAATCATATTGTTAATAACATTTGCACAGTAGTATCTTGTCACTTTCCTCAAATTAATAACAATACGTTTGTTAACGCACTGATCATAAACGAATCGAAGAATATGGTCAGCTTCTTCATCTCTCTTACGACGAAGCCATTGAAAAGATGTAGCTGAGAGGACATGGGAAGAAAGGATTCTTCTCATTTTCATCCATTGATCACCCATAGGAAGAAAAAGTGAAGTCAAGTAGCCATTGCTAACGAGGTTCGCAGACATGCAAATAGGCCTCGATGAGAAAATCGAGTCTTGATTCTTTAAAAATAGGCAAGCAAGCTCAGGAGAAGTGACAGGAATGACATGAACATTACCAAGACGAATGCAACAAATTTCAGTCTCCATTTCCTCCATTAGTTTGTGTATCCACTCAAATGCTGGCTTCTTGTTTAGCACCATTTGAGGAATGCAACCAACTATTGGCCATGGTTTTGGACCTGGAGGCAATAATGGCTTATTTCTCGTAGTACTCAATAATTTGCTTGTTATCTTAAGGATTATGGAAAAGAAAATTTGCCATAGAGTAGTAATATAGCTAAAGAAAGTGGAAACCATTTGAAAAAAATAAAAAATGTGTGGCAATTTAATATTTCTGATCATGATTTTCCTTGTTATTACTGAAGGCTATGTTTCAAAGGTTGCCTGTTATGTACACTATATATAACTTTGAGCTTGCACATTAGTATTTTTCAGCAGTAAGACTATGTTTGGATCATTGTTACCCATCGTATAATGTATTGTACTGCATTGTATCGTTTTTATGGCCAATGTTTGGATAGAATGTATCTAATTGGAAGAGCAATCAAACTACAATTCACATAAACACGCTGTAAGATAAGGAAGATTAGTACGTATTTAATTTGAAGATTAGTACTAATCTTAAGATAAGGAAGATTAATTAGCGAGTAGTAATCTTACAAAAGCAGTAAGATAAGGAAGATTGTGTAAAATTTGTGGTCATGATTTTCGTTTTCATGAGCCAATTAGTTTTTACCTTGAATGTCACCCCCCCCCCCCTAATTTTAATGTAAATTAAATGCAGAATTTTAGTTATACAACTTAGTAGAAGTTAATATTAAGGCCAAATACATGGGTAAAGATCCAGTGCAGTCTTATTCCCTCAAGGAATGTTCAATTGCCTTTTAGACGGGCTTTTGCATTTATACTCGGTTTGGGGGTCACAATTGAAAATATACCCACTTTGTAAAAATATCACTTTACGATCAATCTTCCTACCCATTAGTTTTATTCAGTCTTGAAAGTAATTTGGCGTTTCTTTGTTGATCCAGTTATATACTTTTACGCACCTAATTGTTATGTATCTTTATTAACCCATTGAGCATGCAATCCTGTTTCTTTGGCAACCACAGTACAAGCCTTACCTATTTGTTTGAATTGACCATCTATTTGAACCTTCTACCTTTCGTGAGCACTTGAATTTGTGAACTTTGTAAAGGTGAAGTGTGGGGTGGTTGATTTGGCTTTTGAGTGGAACTATTGAAATAAGGAGAAATGCGCAATGTTTTGAAAAAGTAAGAGCCACTTGAATTGAAAAAGAAAAGAAAAGAAAGTGTGTGATTGTGAAAAAAATATATTCCTTGATAGTGGTAACTCTTGATGTAATTGTGCTTAAAGAAGTAGGGAGTTAATTTATATTGATGTGAAGGTGGAATTTTGGTTTGACATAAGTGTGGGATTTTGAATAGTTAATTGTATATATTAAAGTGATTAGGGATGTGTAGTCACTCTTATATCTAAATGTATCCTACTCATCCCGCAGCCTACATTACAACCAAATTAAGTCCTACTTGATCCTTGACTGAATGAGCTCAATTAGTAGAGTAGTACACTACGGATAAGCCTATGGTACGTCTTTTGTGGTATATGAATGCTTTTTTTAAGAATGAGTGAATTTTTTCTATATTGAGTTCCCAATTGTTCTTAAATTTCATTGTGTGTGGAACTACTCTCTATTGTTGTGTGAGGACACTTGATTCATGAAGAAAAGGTAATGTCGTTGACCTCTGTGTTAGAATAAGTGAGCGGGTTATAAAAATGCGTGGTGTTTTTGAGTCAAATCTTGAGGCTAGGATGTTATGGTATTGTGCTTAATCTGTTTTAAATATTCTTGGTGTGATGAGTTATGAGAGTTGTTTAAAAGGTCATGTCTATGTAAAGTGTAGTTTGATTACTCGAGGTCGAGCTATGGTTTAGGTGTGGGGTGTTGATGGTAGGCTATAATTATGTATTTTAGCCGCTTATTGCACTCTAATTCATCGCACTTTATTTGTGTTTAAACTTTAATTGGTAGTATTTTGTACTTATTTTTTGTTTTATGCCTTGCAGGAAGTAATCCCGAATTATAAAGATAATTTCGAGCTAATTTGAATAAGTTGAAACTTTGAAATCTGAGTAAAAGCCCAAGAAATTAAGTCGGGATCACGTTCGGGGGTTGAGTACGAAGTATGTATGTCAAAAAATGAGAAAACAAACTTATTCTAAGAAAATTATACTACAGCCCCGCGCCATGCGTAGCGGAGCACTAGTGCAAAATTCCTGCAAAGTAAAAAACATCAGCTCTATGAAGTTCTCCACTAGCACGTGGCTTGGCGAGTCGCCTCATGCGGCGCACCTATACAAATTTTACAGAGTGAATGTCTTATTTCGGCTGGAAAAAGGTGATTTCGTCTGGGACCGATCCTACTTGGTATAAGTACATGGGAAAATATTATTTTCTGGGCTTTTAACATATATTCGACCTAAGGAGGCTAAGGAGGAGGAGTTGGGAAGAACATGGGCACAAGGATTTCATCATTCCTTCCTCACTCAAGACAATAGTTTGGATTGAATTTATGTTTTCCTATACTTTAATTTTATTTGTGATGAATTGCTCCATATCTATGGAGTAGTTCCATTTAGGGTTGGATAGATTTGGTGTATTGATGATTGTTTGTAGATTATAACTCTAGTTTTAGGTATTAAATCGTTTTGGATGATTTAATTATTGCATCTATATTCACTAGTTCATGTAATCGAGAGAGGCATAACTTGTGATATCCTTGCATAATATTGTTGGTTGAGTTCTTTAATTCTTCTTAGCAATCGAGATAGGCTAGTTGAATCATTGATTAAACCTAGTTAGGAGGATAATCGAGAGAGGTTCTCCTAAAGATTAATCCACTATGCATTCTTGCATACCTTCACGTGCTTAAATTGGTTCATCTTGTGAGGTTAAGACTTAATCGAGAGAGGAGTTTTTGCTGAACGTGTGAACAAATAATTGACTCACTTAAATATTAGAAGTGAATTATCTAGAGTTAGATCCTAAACAATTATCTTGCACATATCCCATCAAAACCCTATCTTCTCTCATTGATAACCTTCTTTGCTTGTTCCTTGTTGCGATTTTCATTAGTCAATAGCTTTAGATTCTTAGTTAATTTTAGTTAAAAATCATATAAATCTCAATTGTTGATCATCTTGGATAGCAACCAAGCTAGAAACTGCCAGAATATTGTTTAAATCCAATTCTTGTGCATATGATATTATACTATACTATATTTGGTTAGCGAACATAATTTAGGTCTGTGTTTCGAGCTCGTCAAATTTTGGTGCAAGCCTACCCACTTTACGATCAATTTCAGACTTTAAAGAGTTGGTATAAATTAAAATTAAAAATAAAAAGTGAATACATATTAAATGGGGCGACCAAATAGAGCGCCAAAGCAATATTTCCTTTAGATTCGTATCGTGTGGTCCATAAATAGTTAGGTTGGGATCCATTTCAAATCTTAAACTTATCACATGAATTAAAAATGAAAAATTAGCAGCCTTTAAATTTCTTTTTTATATAAGTATCTTGGATCTATTGGCACATGATATCTCATCCCTTTAATTTGCTATAATATTTGCCTGTTAATTACTCTCCCTATATTGTTTTTGGATTTGTGGTCATATCCATTGGTATATGTAAAACGTTTCATTTGTTCTTTTAATTTGCTACAATATCTGTCGGTTGCTTGTCCTATACTTTTTTGGATTTGTTGTCATGTCCATTGGCACATGTAAAATGTTTCATTCACCCCTTTAATTTGCTGCAATATGCATGTTAATTGCTTTTGGATTTGTGGTCATGTCTTGTCACGACCCAATTTCACCTATAGGTCGTGATGACGCCTAATACTACAGCTAGTCAAGCCAACTTAATAAATTAAGCGTATATTGACAAAATTTAAAACCAAGAAAATAATAAAATACCAAATTCTACCAATGTGTGCGCCAAGACCTGGTATCACAAGTGTATGAGCATCTAGTAGATTATACAAAACCTCAAATACTGTCTGAAATAAAAATAGACAGAATGAAAAATACAAAGAGAGACACTAGTAGCTGCAGAACGACGCAGAAAGTTGCGGCTCACCACTATGCCCATGGATAACGTAGGTATAAGACGATAGGTCCCCCACTAGTACTTGCCTCAGGTCCTGTACAAAAAGTGCAGCAAGTGTAGTATGAGTACGTAAACAACGTGTACCAAGTAAGTATCAAGTCTAATCTCGAAGTGGTAGAGACGAGATGACCGACTTTGACACTCACTATGGGTCAATAATAATAATAATTGAAATACAACTAGGATATTTAAATCAGCATGATTTACAAAATTTACAATAATTTATTTAAGCAGCGGAGATAATCAAATTCCTTCAAATGCAACAATTCTCAACATATTAATTAAATTCCTTAAATTCAAATAATTTCTAATTTATCAATTAATCTATTTACAAGAATAACAATTAATTTCATAACAAGCAGGAATAATAATTCATTAAATTTTAAGGATTCTCCAATTTATCAATTAGCTTCGCAAGCTGAAATAACTATTAAAGTATCGTGTAATTATTATTATTAAGCACGATTTCTGCCGAGGACGTACGACCCGATCCAAAGTGTCGTGTACACTACCGAGGGACGTGCGGCATGATCCATAGATGCATCTATCCTGCCGAGGCGTTCGACCCGCTCCACAAGAAAGGAGGACATTTTCTTATGTACCTCCGGAAGGAGAGTATATTTATTATAAGATAAATTCGGGAGGAGAACAATTTCTTTTAACAATTAATTAATTTAAACAGAAAATCAAGCATATGAGATTTCCTTCCTTTAATATATTTATCTAACAATTTACACAAGTAATTCATGCTTTGAGTCCTAAACTACCCGGACTTTAGCATTAATAGTATTTACGCACGGACTCTCATCACCTCGTGCGTACGTAGCTCCCGCAATTAGCAACAATTATTCAATTTAATCCCTACGGGATAATTTTCCCCTCACAAGATTAGACAAGAGACTTACCTCGTCTCAAAGTCCACTTTTCGATTATCACGTCGCGTAAAATTCTCGATTCGATGCCGAAAAATCCGAAACTATCCAAAAGTTATATAAAATAATTAATATATGTTCAATAATTCGAAATTCATCTAT
Source organism: Nicotiana tomentosiformis (assembly GCF_000390325.3). NCBI lineage: Eukaryota > Viridiplantae > Streptophyta > Magnoliopsida > Solanales > Solanaceae > Nicotiana > Nicotiana tomentosiformis. The sequence continues at coordinate 8,969,664 of NC_090816.1, read as the reverse complement.
TAAATAAATAACCCTATCCAAAATAGTAAAATTCTGAAATTTCACCCCGGGCTCACGTGCCCGGATTCCGAAAGTTTTCAAATGGAAACGTTACCCATAATCTTAGGAACATAAATATATAATTTTTACTAAGTTCCATAACAAATTTTGTGGTTAAATCTCATTTTTGTCAAACACCTAGGTTTTCACCTAAATCCATGATTTTCACTAATTTACATGTTATAATCTACCAATAATCTATGTATGTAACTCGAATCGCCCAAGAGATGAAAGCAAAGTGAGATAAATGGCCTAAGTCGCGCATTAAATGAGCTGGGCACAGGCCTCTGATGTCGCATTTGCGACACCAGGTTCGCAAATGCGATACAACTCTCGCAAATGCGACCAAAGAGTCACAAATGCGAACTTTGCTGGGATCGCAAATGCATCAAATGTGTCACAAATGCGAACACTGCCTAGGTCGGGATTTTTTGCAATTGCGAAGCCCTTCTCGCAAATGCGAGGTTCGCATTTGCGAACAATTTCTCGCATTTGCAAGACCTGCAACTGCTGCCAAGAAACACCAGAAAACTGATGTATTTTTATTCCTTCCGAACGTCCGAAACTCACCCGAACCCTCGGGGCTCCACACCAACTATCCACACAAGTCTAATAACCTCATACAAACTCGCTCGAGCGATCAAAATCCGGAAATAACATCAAAAACCAAGAATCGGACGCCAAAACGCATGAATTGACTTTCAAGAACTTCTAAAAAGACTTCTGCTCGTCCGATTCCTATCAAATCAACTCAGAATGACACCAAATTTTGCGTGCAAGTCTTAAATGACATAACGGAGCTGTGAAAATTTTCAGAACTGGATTCCGACTCCGATATCAAAAAGTCAAGTCCCCGGTCAAACTTCCAAACTTAAATTCCTATTTTAGCCATTTCAAGCCTAATTTAACTACGGACTTCCAAATAAAATTTCGAATACGCTCCTAAGTCCAAAATCACCATACGGATCTGTTGGAATCATCAAAATTCTATTCCGGAGTCGTTTTTCTCAAAATGTTGACCGAAATCATACTTAACACTTTAAGGCCAACTTAAGGAACCAAGTGTTTCGGTTTCAACCCAAACACTTCCAAATCCCGAACCAACCATCCCCGCAAGTCATAAATCATTAAAAGCACATACGAGAAGTTTTATTTTTGAGAACGGGATTCTAAAAGTTAAAATGACCAGTTGGGTCATTACATGTCCATTGGCACATGTCATTGTTTCATTCATCCCTTTAATTTTCTACAATATCCACATGTTATTTGCTCGCCCTATATTTTTTGTTGTCATCCCAGTAGCACATTTTCATCGTTTCATTCATTTCTTTAATTTGCTACAATGGAATGTAATAATGTACGAATCCACATGTAAACATAGACATATAATATCTATTTACATGGGCCCGAATGACCCCTGATTGAGGAATCGTACAAGACTTTTCGACCAAAGGACAAGTCTGTTCCTACTTTGTGTTCGGTGCCGGGTATGAATTCGATTCTAAGTCGGAGAATGTGGTCAAAGCGCATTTTGTGAAGTGTTCGTCGTGATTCAAATTTGGCTATTATTAATTGATTGCTCTATATTTGTCATGATCCAAAATCCCACCCGTTGTGATGGCGCCTATATCAATACTAGGCATGCCGACAATCTCAATACATCACCATATCTTTTAAGTTTGAAAACTGAATGATTAAATTTAGCGAAAGAAATCTCAAAAGTACAAATATAAATACTCCCAAAACTCGGTGTCACTGAGTACATGAGCATCTAATATGAATACAAGTCTGGAAAATACGGTCTATAATAGACTAAGACCAATACAGTAAACACGGAGATAGGGAAGGAGAGACAAGGTCTGCGAAATACGGCAGCTACCTCTAAATCTCCAAAAAATCAACCGTGCGAGAGAATTAACACCCGCTATGTCCAAAAACACCTGGATCTGCACATGGAGTGCAGGGTGTAGTATGAGTACAACCAACTCAGCAACTAATAATAATAAGTAAGGAACTAAAGATAGTGACGAGCTACACAGTTATAGTTAATTTTCAGTAATTCCAACAAAAAATATGCATGCTTTCAAATCCAACATTTTAATCAAGTCAATTCTATACAATTCAAGTTCATATATTCCGGATATAAAATCTTTCAAAAAATTTCACAACAATGACAGATAACGACTAAATGCAACAACAAATGAAAAACAAGTACAGCATCTCAGGACAACAATCACCCACTAGGCTCCCAGCACTCAGCACTCACACTCAATAGGTACCCGCGCTCACTGTGGGTGTACAGACTCCGGAGGGGCTCCTACAGCCCAAGCGCTATAATCTGCATGGACAGCTCACGTGCTGCACAGACAACTCACGTACCATAGTATAAATATCTGGATCCGCACGGACAACTTACGTGCTATAGTATAATATAAAGATCCGCATAGACAACTCACGTACTATAGTATAATATCTCACAATTAGGCCCTCGGCCTTGCTCAGTCATAAATCTCTCCAGTCTCTCGGGCTCTCAATAATCATGAAATTAGTCCAAACAATAATGATATGATGCATTAATAATGAACAATAGAGACTGGTATAAAATAATCATGTAAACTGTGACTGAGTACAAAACAACAATTAAGCAGATAGTTCAACATGTACACGAATTCTGTGGGTCTCAACAGTACCAACATATAGCTTAAACATGGTTTCTAACATGGTTTATAGTCAAATTTCCACAATACATAGAAAGCACATAACTATCAACAAGTTATTCAACTTTATAGTTTTTACGGGACGGACCAAGTCACAATCCTCTCGGTGCACGCTCACACGCCCGTCACCTAGCATGTGCATCACCTCCAAAATAATCACATGACACAAAATCCGGAGTTTTGTACCCTCAGGACCAGATTTAAAACTGTTACTTACCTCAAAACGTAAAATTCTTTACTCTGCTATGCCTTTGCCTCGCAATTCGGCCTCCGAATGCCTCGAATCTTGTCACAAATAATTTGTTTCAATCAATAAAATTTATTAAAATTAATTTCATATGAAAATATAATATTTCCATAAAAGTCCGAAATTTAACTTAAAAATCGCTCGTGGGGTCCACGTCTCGGAGCCCGACAAAATTTATAAAATTCGAAAGTCCATTCAACCACGAGTATATCCATACCAATTTTATCAAAATCCGACCTCAACTCGACCTCAAAATCTTCAAATCTTATTTTTATATCCCTAAGTTCAAATCCCCAATTTACACCTCAAAAATATGTAATCTAGTCGGATTATTCGATGATAATTCAATATTATGGAGTAGAAATGATCACAAGGGACATACCTCAAGATTTCATGTGATTGCTCGCTCAAACATCGCCTCACCCGCTTTTGGAAATGTCAAAAATGACAAAATCTCGGACTCCTCTATTTTTAACATTCAGACCAGGATTTTTGTACCTGCGGATCCATTTCCGCACCTGCGGAGCCGCATCTGCGGTCAAAGCTCCGCTTCTGTGGAAAAATCACTTAAGCCTGCCTCCGCTTCTGCGATCAAGGGACCGCATCTGCGCTCATCGCAGGTGTGGAAACCCATCGCATCTCCGGCCAAACTCGCATCTGCGCCCAGCTTCCCCCTTTTGCGACCATCGCAAGTGCGGGAAAATCTTCGCACCTGCGGCTTCTGCTCAACTCTTCCTTGGCCACTTCTACGGTTCCTCCTTCGCTTCTGCGGGCTCGCACTAGCGGTGCCCACTCTGCAAGTGGGGTTGCATGAGTAGCAGCAGCACTTCAGCTGCATTCCTCAACTCCAATCAAGCCGTTAACCACCCGAAATCACCCCGAGGCCCTCGGGATGTCAACCAAATATATCAACAAGTCCTATAACCCGATACGAATTTAGTCGAATCCTAAAACCCCCTCAAATAACATCAAAAATACCGATTACACCCGGATTCAAGCCTAAAGAACTTTAAAATTTTTGAATTCTACAACAACGCCTAAACCTATAAAATCACGTCCGATTGACCTCACATTTTGCACACAAGTCATAAATGACATAACAGACCTATTAAAATTTTCAGAATCATATTTCGACCCTGATATCAAAAAGTTAACCCCCCGGTCAAACTTTCCAAAATTCAACTTTCGCCATTTTAAGCTTAATTCTACTACGGACCTCCAAATAATTTTTCGGACACGCTCCTAAGTCCAAAATCACCATACAGAGCTATTGGAATCATCAGAATTAAAATGGGTCCTAAATAAAAAAAATACGTAGCACTTTTAATATATCTGAAAACTTTTTAGTATAAATAAAGTAAGAATTTGATTTATTTAAAATGGGTAGATGAATATTTTTCGTAACGTTTCAATTTGAGTTGATTTGACAATGCCACTCTTTACTCCTTCATTAAATAATGTGTAAAATATTTACTTCCCCTTACTTAATTTTACATATTATTTGTCTCTCTTTGATATTCTTATTCATCTTCTGTATAAAAATAATTACTAATAATTTTGTATCTCAAAAAACTATATATATATATATATATATATATATATATATATATATATAAAATATTAAAAATACGAAGGCCCTTAACAAAATATCGTTCGCCTTTTTTGCCCTTAAAAATATACATTTTTATTGGATAAAATTATAATTGTAATTGTGATTAAATTATTTTTCTAATATTTAAGACTTAAAAATCAACTAAAATATTAGATATTAAATCTTTCCCTTATTTAACTAGGTAGGAAGTTCGAATATTTAGGAATCTATAATTTATCTTTTTCGAATAGTTTAGGCCAAGTAACTATTTAAGCAAGATTAACGCCTCTACTTACATATAAACAAATCTTGTGTTTAGATTTATGGACGGTTTTCATCATCTAAGTTCAATAAGAGATGCAAAAATTAGTTTGATATAACATTTATTTTCAAAATTTTCACGACTATTTATTTTATTAAAACTCTTGTGGAAAACTATGTCAATTAGAAAAATAGTCTAATTAAACAAATTGCTATACACATGATTTATATAATCAACATTTGCTAATTTAGAATTAACACTTCATTAGTTGATTGAACTCTTTTTAATTAAATTTTTTAACTTTTTAAACTCTCTAATATTGAAAATTTGACGTTTATCAGAAACCATGAAGGTAATAATGATGTCATATAAATATCTCATTTTTTATTCAGCCATATCATTTCTCAACAAATTTAAGGTACTTAGTTTACATAAATACATGACCTTAATTTACATAATACAAGGCTTGATTGTTGATATTATATTTGATTTATATAACTTTAAAAAATAAATTAAGCTAGAAGCATCTTAAACTTGTGACTACAATAATATTTTAAACTATTGCTAAAAAAATTGTAACGACCCGGTGTCACGTCTCGAAATTCCCCCCTTCGGACCGTGATGGTGCCTAATATTTTACTTGCTAGGCAAGCCAACGTTAGAATAATATTATCTATTTTAAAATAATTTGTAAATTTATTAATAACAAAGAAATAAATGCGGAAGTAAAGTCTGAAATGTAGTAAATAATCCATAAATAAACAACGGTGTCTAAATACCATCCCAGAATTGGTGTCATAAGTGCACGAGCTTCTATAATAATACAAATAAAGGTCTGAATAAAATAAAGCTGTCTCGAAATAAACACACAGCTAAAGTAAAATAGACGGAAACTTCAGAACTGCGGACGCCGTGCAGTTATACCTCAAGTCTCCTCTGGTAGCTGAAATCGGAGCAAGTCTATGGTACACCGCTGGGACTAACTCCAAAATCTGCACAAGAAGTGCAGAGTGTAGTATCAGTACAACCGACCGCATATACTGGTAAGTGCTGAGCCTAACCTCGACGAAGTAGTGATGAGGCTAAGGAGGTTCGCTTACATTAACCTGTACGCAATATTAGTAACAACAACAAATAATAGAAATAAATCAGGTAACTCATTTATAATAATTGAAGCCAACTCAGCAGTCATAATCCATTATTATTTTAACTAATTTCCGTTATAGCGTGCAACCGCTTTCACAATATATTCATTTTGAATCCTCTCATATAATTATTTTTAATCAAGTATATATTGACTTTTAAATAAGTCTATTGCGGCGTGCAACGATCCCCCAAATATTGACTTTTAATAAGCCTGTTGCGGCGTGCAACCCGATCCTCCAATATGGACTTTTTAATAAGTCTGTTGCGGCGTGCAATCCGATCCTCCAATACTGACTTTTTAATAAGTATGTTGTGGCATGCAACCCGATCCTCCAATATGGACTTTTTAATAAGTCTGTTGCGGTGTGCAACCCGATCCTCCAATATAGACTTTTTAATAAGTCTATTGCGGTTTGCAACCCGATCCTCCAATATGGACTTTTTAATAAGTCTGTTGCGGCATGCAACCCGATCATCCAACATGGACTTTTTAATAAGTCTGTTGCGGCGTGCAACCCGATCCTCCAATATATTCATTTCGATCAATGCTGTTGCGGCATGCAACCCGCTCCTCCAATATATTTATTTACCAATTCTTATAGAAGAAATTTCCCCAATAAATGCAACAATTAATATAAAATTATAAGACAACAAGCATACAATAATTATGATTTAATTATGAAACAAACAATGACAAATAGCAAGTTATTATGGAAATCAGAGAGAAAATAGGCAGTCTAATATTTAATATGCTAAATGTCAAATAACAATTAAGACACATAATTCAAATAGCATGTAACGATTAATGCAAGAATTCAAGAATTAATATTTGACAAAGAATAGGAGAGAAACAATTATTATAACAATTAATTCATGATTTAAAATAATTTATGATTTTTCAAGTAAGTAGACAAACAATTAATTTGACGACGTCTAGACACTCGTCACCTTGCCTATACGTCGTTCACATGCATTTCACATAACAAATAATTTAAGGATTCTATTCCCTCAAGTCAAGGTAAACCATGACACTTACTTTGCTTTGAAATTTCCAATCAATTACTCGACCACAACTTTTCCTTTTAAATTTGTCTCCAAAAGCTTCAAATCTATTCACAACCAATTCGATATACTCAATACGAATCATAGGAAATAATTCCATATGAATTAACTAATTTTCCGGATAAAAATTCAAAATTTATTTAAATATTCGACAGTGGGACCCACATCTCAAATCCCAGAAAAAACTCGCGAAATCCAAACATCCGTTCTGTTACGAGTTCAACCATACAAAATTATCCAATTCCGATATCAAATGGACTTTCAAATCTTACATTTTTATTTTTGGAAGGGTTTATAAAAATCTGATTTTTCTTCCCTAAATTCACGGATTCATGATGTAAATGAGCATGGAATCATGAAATATAATCAATATAGGATAAGGAACACTTACCCCAAGAATCATACTCTTAATCACCCGTCATTACCCAAACTAGAAATTGAAGATTAGGGATCAGAACCTTACCTCTTTGATGAAGAACATGAAGGATTTCTTGTCGGATTTCAAGGCTTGGACAAGAATTTGATGAACAAGATACTTTATCTACTTCCTCTATCTAGAACACTCTCACTTCTCTCTAAAATTATCATATAATTGCCCCAAAACATACCCCAAAACCTATTTATCAAAATGGGGCCGGGTTATAAAAATAAGAAAATTACCCCTCCGAAAATAGGTATGCGGTCGCACAATGGACTGCACAATTGGTGTGCGGGTCGCAGAATGATCGCACAAATTGGTGCCCAGAACTGGGCTGTTCTGGACCATTTTGCGACCAGTTTGCAGTCGCATAACCATTTTACGATCGCATGATGGTCGCATAATCGCATTCTGTCAGCCTTTGGTAATTTGGTCATAACGTCTTGTAGGAATGTCCAAATGACGAATGGTTTGAAGCGTTGGAAAATAGATACATAGACCTTTCCTTTTACAGGTAATAAACCATATAAAACTTCATATCATGAGAGTTATGCCCATTTGAAGTTAGGTCCTGTGCGAACTCACTTGAAACTTTAGTCTTATGAAATTTCCAACTTCTACATTCGATGCCGAAACCTATCAAATCAAGTCCGATTGACCTCAAGTTTTGCACACAAGTCATAAATGACATGAAGGGTCTATGAAAATTTTCGGAACTGAATTCTGACTCCGATATCAAAAAGTCAACCCCGTGGTCAAACTTGGAAGTCTTTAGCCTTTAAATTACTAGTTTCCGTTAAATGGTCATAATTTGAGCTAGGGACCTCCAAATTAAATTCCGGGCATACGCCCAAGTCCCAAATCAGGATACGGACCTAAGGGAACTGTCTAAATACTGATCCGGGCCTGTTTGCTCAAAATATTGACTAAAGTTAACTTGGTTGAGTTTTAAGGCTCTAGTTCACATTTTAATCATTTTTTCACATAAAAACTTTCCGGAAAATTTTACGAACTTCGCACACAAGTCGAGGAGTGACAAATAGTGATTTTCAAGGTCTTAGAACAAAAAATTAATTATTAGATTTAGAGATGACATTTTGGGTCATCACATTCTCCTCCTCTAAAACAAATGTTCGTCCTCGAACGAAGTTAGAAAAAGTAACTGAGGTGGTGAATAAGTGTGGATATTTACTCCGCATGTCCGATTTAGAGTCCCAGGTAGATGCCTCTACCGTCTGACCTCTCCAGTGCACTCTAATTGAAGGATAACTCTTAGACCTCAAATGTTGGACCTGTCGGGCTTGAATAGCCACCGTCTCTTCCTCATAAGTCAAATCCTTGTCCAATTGGACTGAGTTGAAATCTAACACATGGAATAAATTACCATGATATTTCCGGAGCATAGACACATGAAACACCGGATGAACCACTGATAAACTAGGTGGTAATGCAAGTCGGTAGGGTACTTCACCCACCCTTTTAAGAATTTCAAAAGGTCTAATATACCCAGGGCTCAACTTGCCCTTCTTTCCGAACCTCATTACACCTTCATAGGTAAAACCCGAAGTAATATTCCTTCTCCAACCATGAATGCAATATCACGAACTTTACGGTCGGCATAACTCTTTTGCCTAGACTGAGCTGTGCGAAGTCAATCTTGAATAACTTTGACCTTATCCAAGTAATACTGTACCAAATCGGTACCCAACAAACGAGCCTCTCCCGATTCAAACCAGCCAACTGGCGAACGACATCGTCTTCCATATAATGCCTCATATGGAGCCATTTGAATGCTCGACTCGTAGCTATTATTATAAGCAAACTCAACAAGTGGCAAGAAATTATCCCAAGAACCTCCAAAGTCCATAAGACAAGCGCGAAGCATATCTTCCAATATATGAATGGTGCGCTCTGACTGTCCGTCTGTCTGTGGATAAAATTTTGTTTCAACTCAACCCACGTGCCTAACTCACGCTGTACAGCCCTCCAGAAGTGTGAAGTAAACTGCGTACCTCGATCTGAAATAATAGACACGGGCACACCGTGAATGCGGACAATCTCACGAATATAAATTTCAGCTAACCTTTCTGAAGAATAGGTAACTGTCAGTGGAATGAAATGTGCTGACTTGGTCAGCCTGTCCTCAATGACCCAAACTGCATCAAAGTTTCTCATAGTCCGTTGGAGTCCAACAACAAAATACATAGTGATACGCTCCCATTTTCACTCAGGAATTTCTAACTTCTGAAGCAAACCACCAGGTCTCTGATGCTCGTACTTAACTTGCTGATAATACAGACACCGAGCTACATATTCAACTATATCCTTTTTCATTTTCCTCCACCAATAATGTTGCCGTAAATATTGATATATTTTGGCGGTACTTGGATGAATAGAATACCAAGAACTGTGTGCCTCTTCAAGGATTAATTCACGAAGCCCGTCAACATTAGGCACACAAATACGACCCTGCATTCGTAGAAATCCATATTTCCCACAACAACCTATTTGGCATCACGGTGTCGCACCGTGTCCTTAAGTATAAGTAAATTAGGATCATCATACTGTCTCTCTCGGATATACTCATATAAAGAAGACCGTGAAAATTTAAGTTAGAAAAGTTGACCGGATGTGGACATATGTGTAAACGACCTCTGATTTGAATTTTGATAATTCCAATAGCTCTGTATGATGATTTTAGACTTAGGAGCATGTCCGAAAAATTATTTGGAGGTCTGTAGTGGAATTAGGCTTGAAATGGCGAAAGTCGAATTTTTGGAAAGTTTGACCGGGGGGTTAAATTTTTGATATCCGGATCAAAATCGGATTCTGGAAATTTGAATAGGTCCGTTATGTCATTTATGACTTGTGTGCAAAATTTGAGGTCAATCGGACGTGATTTGATAGGTTTCAGAGTCGTTTGTAGAAATTGGAAATTTCAAAGTTCATTAGTCTTGAATTGGGGTATGATTCGTGGTTTTAGCATTGTTTGAGGTGATATGAGGATTCAACTAAGTTCGTATGATATTTTAGGACTTGATGGTATATTTGATTGAGGTCGTGGGGGGCTCGGGTTTGTTCTGGGAGGTTAACGGATCATTGTTGGACTTGGCATGTTGACTGAAGATTGCTGGTGTGTTTTTCTAGTTTCCTTCTTCTCGTTTGCGAGTGGGCCCTCGCGTTCGCGATGGGGAATTAAGGCAGGAAAGATTTACTCTTTGCGTTCACGAGTGGGCCCTCGCATTCGCGAAGAGGAGATGAGTTGTTCATCGTGTTCCCGCTTTCGTACCGCGTTCGCGAAGAAGAGCTCTATAAAGCATCGTGTTCGCGAGCAGTGTCTCGCGTTTGCGAAGAGAAAATGTTGGGCATTACGATTTTGTGCTTTGTGAAAGCGAGGGACCTGTCGCGCTCGCAAAGAAGAGATTAGAGCATGGGAAGAGACGATGTTTGGGAGATTTTCAAGGAAAATAACGGGGTAAGTGTTCTTAACTCATTATTGGTCAAATTACCCGAATTCATGGTTGTTTTTAACATTTAATGGGTGAATTAAGCTGGAAAGATTAGAAAACCCTATTTGTTTAAATTGTAGATTTGAGGGTCGAGTTGAGGTCGGATTTGGGTAAAATTGGTATGGGTAGACTCGTGGTTGAATGAGCTTTCAGATTTTGTAACTTTTGTCGGGTTCCGAGATGTGGGCCCCACGGGTGACTTTTGAGCTAATTTTCGGATTTTTATGAAAAAATAGTATTTTCTTGTGGAATTAATTCCAATAAATTTTATTGACTGAATCGAATTAGTTTAGGCTAGATTCGAGGCGTTTGGAGGCCAATTCACGAGGAAAAGACATTGCAGAGTAAAGAATTTCACGGCTTGAGGTAAGTAACAGTTTTAAATATGGTCCTGGGGGTATGAAACCCCAGATTTTTATGTCATGTGATTGATTTTGAGGTGACGCACATGCTAGGTGACGGGCGTGTGGGCGTGCACTGAGGGGATTGTGACTTAGTCCATCCCGTGAAACTGTAAAATTGAATAATCTGTTGTTATCTTTACATTCTCCATGTAGTAGAGAAATTGAACCACAAATCATGTCTAGATTATATGTTGGCACTGTAGGGCCACAAAGGTCGTGTACATGTTGAACTATCTGCTTAAGGGTTGTTCTGTACTCAGTCAGAGTTTACTTGTTTATTTTATGTCACTCTTTATTGTTCATTTTTGATGCATCATATCATTGTTGTTTGGGCTGATTTCATGATTTCTATGAGCCCGAGAGACTGGAGAGATTGATGACTGAGCGAGGCCGCGGGGCTGATTGTGAGATATTATTATAGCATGTGAGTTGTCCGTGCAACACGTGAGTAGTCCATGCAGATCCAGATATTGATACTATAGCACGTGAATTATCCGTGAAATACGTGAGTTGTCCGTGCGGGTCCAGATATTGATACTATAGCACGTGAGTTTTCCATGCAGCACCTGAGTTGTCCGTGTGGATTATAGCGCTTGGGCTGTAGGAGCCCCTCCGGAGTCTGTACACCCCTAGTGAGCGCGGGTACCCATTGAATGTGAGTGCTAAGGGCTGAGAGCCGAGTGGTTGAGCTGTTGTGACGAGTTGAGTGACGGTTGCCCTAAGAGGCAAGCTAGAACTCGACTGGGTTCTGACACATCTAAACTCATAAACTGATTAGCCAAGGTATGAACATCTGTAGCTAACGGTCTCTCACCAACCGGAATATAAGCAAGGCTGCCATACTCACAACCTTTCTACTCAAAGCATCGGCCACCACATTGGCCTTTTCGGGGTGATACAAAATGGTGATATCATAGTCTTTTAACAACTCCAACCAACTTCTCTGCCTCAAATTAAGATCTTTATGTTTGAAAAAATACTGAAGGCTACGATGATCGGTAAATACCTCACACGAGACACCGTAGAGGTAACGCCTCCAAATCTTCAGTGCATGAACAATGGCCGCCAATTCTAAGTCATGAACAGGATAATTCTTCTCGTGAACTTTCAACTGGCATGATGCATATGCAATCACCCTGATATCTTGCATTAATACTGCACCAAGACCAATGTGAGATGTGTCACAATATACCGTATACGATCCTGAACCTATGGGTAATGCCAACACTGGTGTCGTAGCCAAAGCGGTCTTGAGCTTCGGGACGCTCAACTCACACTCGTCTGACCATCTGAATGAGGCACCTTTCTGGGTCAGTCTGGTCAATGGGCTTGCTATAGATGAAAACCCTTCCACGAAACGACGATAGAAACTTACTAAACCCAGGAAACTTCGGACCCGAACTCAAAATTGAAGATTAGGGGTTAGAACCTTACCTATTTGATGAAGAACTCGAAGGATTTCTTGTTGGATTTCAAGGCTTGGACAAGAATTTGATGAACAAGACACTTTATCTACTTCCTCTCTCTAGAACACTCTCACTTCTCTCTAAAATCATCAGATAATTGCCCCAAAATATACCCCAAAACCTATTTATTAAAATGTGGTCGAGTTATGCAAATAGGAAAATTACCCCTCCGAAAATAGGTATGCGGTCGCACAATCGACCGCACAATTGGTGTGCGGGTCGCAAAATGATCGCACAAATCGGTGCCCAGAACTGGGCTGTTCTGGACCATTTTGCGACCAGTTTGCGGTCGCATAACCATTTTGCGATCGCATAATCACATTCTGCCAGCCTTTGTTATTTTGGTCATAACTTCTTATAGGAATGTCCAAATGATGAACGGTTTGAAGCGTTGGAAAATAGACACATAGACCTTTCATTAGATAGGTAATACACCATATGAAACTTCGTATCATAAGAGGTATGATCATTTAAAGTTAGGTCTTGTGCGAACTCACTTGAAACTTTAGTCTTATGAAATTTCCAACTTCTACATTCGATGCCGAAACTTATCAAATCAAGTCCGGTTGACCTAAAATTTTGCACACAAGTCATAAATAATATAACGGAGCTATGAAAATTTTCAGCACTGACTTACGACTCCGATATCAAAAGGTCAACCCCGTGATCAAACTTGGAAGTCTTTAGCCTTTAAATTACTAGTTTCGGTTAAATGGTCATAACTTATGCTAGGGACCTCCAAATTAAATTCCGGGCATACGCACAAGTCCCAAATCACGATACGGATCTATCAAAACTTTCCAAACACTGATCCAGGTCCGTTTATGCAAAATGTTGACCAAAGCCAACTCGGTTGAGTTTTAAGGCTCTAGTTCACATTTTCATCTATTTTTCACATAAAAACTTTTCGAAAAGTTTTACGGACTTCGTACTCAAATCGAGGAGTGACAAATAATACTTTTCAAGGTCTTAGAATATAATTAATTATTAGGTTTAGAGATGATATTTTGGGTCATCACACCTGACTAGTCGTTTGAAAAGTTATAGCCCCGTTTCTCTATTTACCGCTCATTCTGTATTTTATAATTGTTATGTAACTTTCCGGGATAATTGGTTCGGGTCCGGTGAGGTTTTTTGAGTGAATTGGAACACTTAGTTCCAAATTTTAAAACTTAAGTTGAAAAGGTTGGCTAGATGTCGACCTATATGTAAACGACCCCAAAATAGAATTTTGATGATTTCAACAGCTCCGTATGGTGATTTTGGACTTAGGAGCATGATCGGAATTTTATTTGGAAATCCGTAGTTAAATTAGGCATGAAATGACTAAAATAGGAATTTAAGTTTAGAAGTTTGACCGGGGAGTTGACTTTTTGATATCGGGGTAGGAATCCAGTTCCGAAAGTTTTCATAGCTCTGTTATGTCATTTATGACTTGTGTGCAAAATTTGAGACCAATCAGTCTTGATTTGATAGGTTCCAACATCTAATGTAGAAGTTAGAGTTTCTAAGTTTCATTAAGCTTGAATTGGGGTATGATTCATGATTTTAGCGCTGTTTAATGTAATTTGATATTTCGACTAAGTTCGTATGATATTTTAGGACTTGTTGGTGTATTTGGTTGAGGTCCAGGGGGCCTCGGGTGAGTTTCACATGGCTAACAGATCAATTTTGGACTTGGAGTTTCTTAAATCTGGCGTCTGGTTTCCTTCTATGCGATCGCGTGAGAAGGTCCGCGATCGTGTAGACTTAATTGGGTAGTTGGAAAATTTGTACTATGCTATCGCGTGGGCTAGTCCATGGTCGTGTAGGTTTGGTAAGTTGTACTATGCGAACGCGTGGCTAAGACTGCGTTCGCGAAGAGGAAACGAGGCCGAAGCTGGTCCACACGCCTAACCCTTCACGATCACATGGACGAGTCCACGATCGCGTAGGTATTGGAATGCTATATTTCGCGATCGCGTGGAGTTATCCGCAATCACATAGTATCAAATTTGGGCAGTGGAGATTTGTTCTTCGCGATCGTGTTACTTCATCCGCGATCGCATAAGCTTAATTCTGGGCAACCTTATTTTGTCCTTCGCGATCGCGTGCCTATGTCCGTGATCGCATAGAAGACAAATCCTGGGGAGAGAGTTTAAGTTCTAAAAATGGAACTTTTACCGATTTGGAGCTCGGATTGAGGCGATATTTGGGAGATTGTCAGAGAAACTATCGGGGTAAGTGTTCTTAACTCAATTTTGGTTAGATTATCCGAATCCATCACTGTTTTTATCATTTAATTGGTGAATTAAGTTGGAAAAGTTTGAAAACCCTCTTGGATAGATTTGAGGATTTGAGGGTCGAATTGTTATCAGAATTTAGTCATTTTGGTATAGTTAGACCCGTGGTTGAATGGGCGTTCATATTTAGTAACTTTCATTGGATTCCGAGATGCGGGCAATTTTTGAGTTAATTTCATATTTTATTAAAAAATGTAGTATTTTCTTAAGAAATTGAATCCTATAATTTTTGTTGACTGTATCGAATTATTTTGGCTTGATTCGAGCCATTCAGAGTTGGATAATCGAGGAAAAGGCCTACTAGTGGATTAAATTGGATCAAGTCGAGGTAGGTGACTTATCTAACCTTGTGTGGGGGAAAATTCCCCTAGGATTGGTATTGATGTGATAATTGCAATATGTTGAAAGTCATGTATACGAGGTGACGAGTGTGTATACGGACTAAATATAGAAGGTTATGTATTTAAATTGTGTAGATCACTGTTGCATATTAGTTAAATCATTGTATCATGTTATATTCATCATCATTGGATTATTTCATATTCTAAAAAATTGTCTGACCATTTCTTGCTAATTCCTTTACTTGTTTAGTTGAAAACTTATTTCTTTTGTTTTGTGCATTACTTGAAGGATGGATTTCTTAATTTAAATATTATTAAAAATGAAGTATTTTATATTTAAAAATTTAATATTTTGACAAGGTGTTAAATTAGTGAAATATTATTTTTGCTGAATATTATTTGAGATTTTCGTACTCATTGTGATGGAACCGTGATCCGTTTATTATGGAAAAATATTGTTGTTGATTTATTTTTGCAAGTTGAAATATTTGGGCACTTGAGGTGCAAATTGTGATATATTGTGATATTAATACGTATGTGGTGGTATAAAGTCTGGGTGTTGAAACGCATGCGGTGAGATAAGAGTAGCTTGATACACGTGGCTAGTAGGGAAACTACTAGAAGTCATGTGGTGTGATAAGGGTGGCTAAAACGCGGGATGCTATTTTGAAAAAAATGTTATTCCTTAAAGTTGATTGTGAAGGCTCCCGCGGTGATATAAGGAAATGAGATATTGTGCATTTATGATTTGGGACTACGAGGAGGTACCTCGGGAGTGCCCTTGTTGATAATTATTTATGGCCGCAGTTGCCTTTGATTATTGTTGTGATTTCTTTAAAGTTGAAAAATTCTATTTTGTTTCCGTGAGATATTATTTGCCATTATTCTGTGTAGTTAAATGGTGACATACTACTACTTGATTCATTTCTATTGTCATTTTATTTTTATTATATTGTTAAACTATTCACCATGTCTTTTATTATTCTAGTAGGGCCTGACCTGACCTCATCATTACTCTACCGAGGTTAGGCTTGACACTTACTGGGTACCGCTGTGGTGTACTCATACTACGCTTTTGCACATATTTTTGTGCAGATCCAGGTACATCCTACATGCCTAGACATTAGTGAGCTACCTGTTCACGGAGATTTTGAGGTATATCTGTCAGCGTCCGCAGACTCCGGAGTCCCCTTCTATTCTTATTATGTTGCTTCCTTATTTTCTGTAAACTTTGATATATAGAGATATTGAGGATAAATTCTTAGAAGCCTATGACTTGTTTCTACCGGGTTTTGGGAGTTGAAATTATGTGAATCTGAAGATTTATTTATTTTAGATTTCTATTGTTATGTAACGACCCGGCCGGTTGTTATAAATATTATAACCCCGTTCCCCCATTTAGTGCTCAATTTATGTCTTGCAATTGATTTATGACTTATCGGGTTAGTTGGTTCGGGTCCGGAAGAAACTCGAAGTGAAATGAGACACTTAGTCTCATAATTGAAAATTTAAGTTAGAAAAGTGGACCGGATATGGACCTATATGTAAACAACCTCGGATTTAAATTTTAATGATTCCAATAGCTCCATATGATGATTTTGGGCTTAGGAGCGTGTCCAGAATATTATTTGGAGGTCCATAGAGGAATTAGGCTTGAAATGCCGAAAGTTTAATTTTTGAGAAGTTTGATCGGGGAGTTGACTTTTTGATATTGGGGTAGGAATCTGATTCTAAAAATTGGAATACCTCTGTTATGTTATTTATGACTTGTGTGCAAAATTTGAGGTCAATCAGACGTGATTTGATAGGTTCCGGAGTCGTTTGTAGAAATTAGAAATTTCAAAGTTCATTAGGCTTGAATTGGGGTGTAATTCATGGTTTTAGCATTGATTTAGGTGATTTGAGGGTTCGACTAAGTTTGTATGATGTTTTAGGACTTGTTGGTATATTTGGTTGACGTCCCGAGGGGCTCGGGTGAGTTTCAGATGGTTAACGGGTCGAATTTTGGACTTGGAACTCTGTTGGAATTTTTCTGATGCACTATTTGGTTTCCTTCATCGCATTCACGAGTGGAGCCTAGCGTTCGCGAAGAGGAACTGAGAGGCTGGAAATATTTGCTCTTCGCGTTCACAAAGAGAAGAACACGTTTGCGAAGGGTGGACTAGGTGTGCATCGCGAACGCGAGAGGTGTTACACGTTCGCGAAGAAGAGAGGAAGCAGCTGAGGACCCCAAGCAATTGGTCTACGCGATCATGTAGGAGGTGTCGCGTTCGCGTAGTGAGGGGGAACGAAGCATCGCGTTCGCGATGGGTTGAACGCGTTCGCGATGGGTTGAACGCGTTCGCGTAGAAGGCATTGAGGAAGAGGCATTTTGTGCTTCACGAACGCGAGGGTGATGTCGCATTCGCTAAGGAGGAATTTGGACGGGAACAATTTTGTGCTTCGGGAACGCGAGGCACTGACCGCGTTCTCAAAGAAGAAAAGCCTGGGAAATGAGTTTAAGTTATGAAAATGGGACTTCGTCCTATTTTCAGTTTTTGACGATTTGGAGCTCGGATTGAGGCGAATTTTGGGTGATTTTAAGAGGAAACAACGGAGTAAGTGTTCTTATCTCAATATTAGTTAAATTACTCGAATCCATGGTTGTTCTTATCATTTAATTGGTGAATTGAGTTAGGAAAGTTTGAAAACCCTCTTGGTTAAAATTGAAGATGTGAGGGTCGAGTTGGGGTCGGATTTTGGTAAAATTGGTATGGTTAGACTCGTGGTTGAATGTGCTTCCGGATTTTGTAACTTTTGTTGAATTCCGAGACGTGGGCCCCATGGGCGCTTTTTGAGCTAATTTTCGGATTTTTATGAAAAATTATTATTTTCTTATGGAATTAATTCCAATAAATTTTATTGACTGAAACGAATTATTTATGACGAGATTCGAGGCATTTGGAGACCAATTCACAAGGAAAGGACATTGCAGAATAAGAATTTCACGGCTTGAAGTAAGTAACAGTTTTAAATCTGGTCTCGAGGGTATTAAACCCCGGATTTTGGTATCATGTGATTATTTTGGAGGTGACGCACATACTAGGTGACGGGCGTGCACCGAGGGGATTGTGACTTGGTCCGTCCCGGGAAAAATATAAAGTTGAATAATTTGTTGTTAGCTATATGCTCTCTATGTATTGATAAAATTTGATTATAAATCATGTTAGAAATCATGCTTAGGCTATGTGATAGTACTGTTGGGACCCACAGAGGTCGCGTACTTGTTGAATTGCCTGCTAAATGCTATATGTACTCAGTCTCAGCTTTTACTTGCACATTTTATCTCAGTCTCTGTTATTATTATTGATACATCATGTCATTGTTGTTTGGGTTGATTTCGTGATTATTAAGAGTCTGAGAGACTGGAGAGATTTATGACTGAGTGAGGCCGAGGGCCTGATTGTGAGATATTGATACTATAGCACGTGAGTTGTCCGTGCAACACGTGAGTTGGCTGTGCAGATCCTTATATTATACTATAGCACGTGAGTTGGCCGTGCGGATCCTTATATTATACTATTGCACGTGAGTTGGCCGTGCAACAAGTGAGTTGGCCGTGAAACACGTGAGTTGGTCGTGCATATCTAGATATTTATATTATGGCACGTGAGTTGTCCGTGCAATTTATAGCGTTTGGACTATAGGAGCCCCTCCGGAGTCTGTACATCCCCAGTGAGCGTGGGTACCCATTGAGAGTGAGTGATGAGGGCTGGGAGCCCAGGGAGTGATGAGGGCTGGGAGCCCAATGAGTGATTGTTGTCCTAAGAGGTTGTACTTAATTTCCATTTGTTGTTGCACTTAGTTGCTATCTGTCATTATTGTGAAATCTCTGAAAGATTTTGATATACGGATTACATGAACAGGAACTGTATAAAAAAATTGATTTGACATTAAACTTCCAGATTTGATAGTATGTCTATTCTTTGCTGGAATTACTGGAAATGAAAAATAACTGTGCAGCTCATTTCTATCTTCAGTTCCTTATTTATTATTGTTACTTGCTGAGTTGGTTGTACTCATACTACACCCTGCACTTTGTGTGCAGATCCAGGTATTCCCGGATATAGCTGGTGTTGATCCTTTCACGCAGTTGATTTTCAGGAGTTTTTGAGGTAGCTGCCATGTTCCGTAGACCTTGTCTCTCCTTCTCTATCTCTTTGTTTACTATATTTGGTCTCAGACTATTATAGACTATATTTTCTAGACTTGTATTCATATTAGATGCTCATGTACTCAATGCTACCAGGTTTTGGGGAGTGTTTGTATTGTATTTAAATATTATATTTTCAACTTTAAAGAGAAGCTTTGGTTTATTGAGATTAATGGTTTGCCTAGTATCGAGATAGGCGCCATCACGACAGGTTGGAAATTTGGGTCGTGACATGTTATTCCGCATTAATAGGCTTACCTAGTCTTAAAGACTAGGTGCCATCACGACATCCTACAGAGGGAATTTGGGGTCGTGAGAAGTTGGTATCAGAGCTCTAGGTTCATAGGTGTTATGAGTCACAAGAAGGTTTAGTAGAGTCTGGAGGATCGGTACGGAGACGTCTGTATTTATCTTTGGGAGGCTATGGAACTGTTAGGAAATATTCACTTCTTTGATTCCTTATCGTGCACATATGTTGACTTTGAAGTTCTAAACCATTGTGTTTCTATTCTATCACAGATGGTGAGGACACACACAACTAGATCTGATGATCAGACACCCGCGCCCCCTGTTGGATCCGCAAGAGGTCGAGGTCGGGACAGAGACCGAGGAAGACTACGTGGTGTAGCTAGAGCACCTGCACAAGCTGCTGCAGCAGAGCCACCAGTAGCTCCAGTTGGAGAACAGACACCTGAGATGTCATTTACTACCCCAGCACTTCAGGAGACTCTTGCCCAGTTCTTGAGCATGTTTGGTTCTGTAGCTCAGGCAGGGTTGATTCCACTTGCTCCTGCTATCTCTCAGGCTGAGGGAGGAGCAGAGACTCCCGCCGCCCCTAATTCTGAGCCACGAGCCCAAGTTGACCATGGCCCAGAGGTTATACCAGTGTAGCCATTTGTTCCAGTTCGGCCAGAGGTTAAGACATCAGTTTCATAGGGGGAGCAATTCAGGCTCGAGAGGTACAAGAAGTACCACCCTCCCACTTTCAGCGATTTGGCTTCAGAGGATGCTCAAGTTTTTCTTGAGTAATGTCATCGTATCCTCCGTACTATGGGTATTGTGGATTCCAGCGGGGTTTCTTTCACGGCATTCCAGCTTAGAGGAGCGGCCTACCAGTGGTGGCGGGTATATGAGTTGGATAGTCCGACTGAGGCAGCTTCACTTACTTGGACTCAATATGTTGATATATTTTTGAGGGAATATGTTCCTCAGAGTCTTATAGATGCATGACACGTAGAGTTTGAGCAGTTGTACCAGGGTTCTATGACCGTGTCAGAGTATGCGATCCGATTCAGTGATTTGGCTAGGCATGTACCATCCTTAGTTGCTACTGTTCGAGAGCGGGTTCGCCGATTTATTGAGGAGATCCACCCTAGTATTAGATTCAGTATGGCAAGAGAACTGGAGATGGATATCACATACCAACAAGTAGTGTAAATTGCTAGGAGATTGGAGGGTATGCAGACTCGGGAGAGAGAAGAGAGGGAAACTAAGAGACCCCGAGATTCTGGCACATATAATAATTCATATGCCCCAGCTGCAACCCGTCATGGTAGAGGCTATGTGAGCCATCCTATTCATTCAGCACTTCCAGCTTCCAATTGGATTCCGGCTACTCCCAGACCTCAGGTTCCATATTATACACCGCAGTGTCTACTGTACCTCCTGTACAGAGTGCTTTTAGTGGGCAGTCTAGTTGATCATGCCCGAGCCAGTCCTAATAGCCATATCCTCTAAGGGCTTGTTTTGAGTGTGGTGACACTCGTCATATAATAAGGGATTGCCCCAGATTTAGGAGGGGTGCACCTCCATAGATTTCTCAGGCCCAACCTATTCCACAGGGTGCTCAGGTTTCTTAGGCCATGATTACTGCACCGGTTGCCACTCGACCTGCACAACCAGCTAGATGTGGAGGTCAGATAGGTAGAGGTCGCCCTAGAGGGGGAGGCCAGGACATATATTATGCCCTTCCTGCTAGGACAGAGGCCGTTGCATCCGATTTTGTTATCACACGTATTATTCCGGTATGTCATAAAGATGCATTAGTCTTAGTTGATCCAGGCTCCAATTATTCTTATGTGTCATCTTGTTTTGCCTCGTATTTGGGCTTATCCCATGATTCCTTGAGCTTTTCTTTTTATGTATCTACACCCGTGGGTGAATCTATTATTGTGGACCGCGTGTATCGGTCGTGTTTAATTGTTATAAGTAGTTTTGTCACCCTATCACACTATTCTTGATTGTTATTCCAAGACGGTGATGTTGGCTATGCCAGGTCTATCGCGGCTAGAGTGGAGAGGTATCTCGGATTATGTTCCTAGCAGGGTTATTTCATTTCTTAAGGCTCAACGGATGGTTGAGACGGGGTGTGATACATATCTGGCCAATTTGAGAGATTTTAGTGTTTATACTCCTACCGTGGAGTCAGTTCCTATAGTAAGGGATTTTACTAATGTATTTCCAGCGGATCTTCTAGGTATGCCACCCAACAGGGATATTGACTTTGGCATTGATTTGTTACCAGGCACTCAGCCTATTTCTATTCCACCATATCCTATGGCCCCAACAGAGTAAAAAGAATTAAAAGTGCAGTTACATGAGTTGCTTGATAAGGGCTTTATTTGGCCCAGTGTATCGCCTTGGGGTGCTCCTGTCTTATTTATGAAGAAGAAGGATGGTTCTATGCGGATGTGTATTGATTACCGCCAGCTGAACAAGGTTACAGTGAAGAACATGTATCCATTACCACGTATTGATGACCTATTTGATCCGCTTTAGGGTGTCAGAGTGTTCTCTAAGATCGACTTGCGTTCAGGCTGTTACACCCCATATTTTTGTACGGGAAAGTACACCATAAATAAATTGATGAAAGCTCGGAAATGAGATGTTACATCCCGTATTTTTGTACGTTAAAGTTTCGTCGTAAGTTAATCGACGTAAGTTTGGGAATAAGATTATTTTGTGATTGTAAACATTATGCTATTTCAAATAAGTGGTAAGTAAATTCGTGAAGGTGAGAGGGTAAGCAAATCGAAAAAAATAAATTTTCGTCGAAGTTTGACATTTTGGGGTAAAATATGGCCCGAGCTAAAATACTCGGCATTTATGGACTACTGCCATACAAGGTACCACATGACCATAATAGTAAGGTGTATAAGGTGTGTTAAAAGTGAGTAGTATTTTAAGTAATTTGAGATAATTCTTAATTATGTGAATAATTGATTAATGGGGGAAATTAACAAGTTACTTAAGGATTAGTGGGTGATTAATTAAGATGTTGGATAAGGCCTAAAGGTCCCCAAACGTGGCTGCAATATATGTTTCATTTGGTGACTCTTAAGTCACTTTGCAAGGTGGATTTTGGAGGAAATTTTGTGACTAAGTCATCCAAAGTTGGGCCCACATCCATGTATAAGATATCTCAAACTTAAGAGTCTCATGACTCTTAAGAGTCTCATCACATTACTATCTCAAACTTAAGAGTCATATGACTCTCAAGAATCTCATCACGTTACTTTGAGTCTTTCTAATATGCATTTGCATATATCACATAAGCAATGTAAGTTTGTGACTACAGCGCGACTACCAGAAGGCAAAGTTAGACCCCAGAGTAATAGAAATCAGTATGGGCTGATGAATAAGATAAACTAAACATGAATTAGGGACTGAATAATTTGATAATGGTAAACATCATGAGAATTTCAGATTTCATTTTGGCAATAATAGAATGGACAACAGAAGAAGATTCATGAGAAATTCAGAGAATGGTCATTCAGGAATACGCTTCCCTAAAGCAAGCAATGTGAGTAAAGTTTAGTTTAAGGGACTGTATGTGCTAGTTATACTAAGTGTCACCCTTGCGAGTAAGGAAATTCATTATCCTTGGTATATAAGGATTACCGTAAGGCGAGTAAGGGTCATCGATGATGTGAAAAGATGCCAAGGATGAAGAGGTAAAACAGCTATATGTAGATCATCATAGCACTAGATCATAGTACTCCCCAAAAGGGGGGAATATGGAGTGATGTGCCATTAAGTCAGAATTAAGTGGTTCTAGTAACTATGGAATGGTAAAGGAAGAATGTGATAAAAATGAGAAAGGGATGAGATTGCACTTCCTACAGATATGCTACGATTCCAGAACATTATGCTAACACGACGTCAAGGAGAGGAAGTAAGGGTTTTGGTCCGGGATGTTTTTGATAAATAAGGATCCAGTGCGAGAGGTAAGTTAAGACAAAAGGAATAAACCAAGAAAGATTACCTGGAATATTGATATGAGAATGGACCAAAGAGTAGTTAGCAGTTGACTCAGGAAGATCCTAATTATGGCTATACAGGTTGTAATAGACGAATCAGCAAATCGTGCAAGATAATCATAGTAAAACCCAATATAGTGAATTCAACCTCGCAGTAATGTCATTGTTATATTTGAGATATATTAAGATAGGAGTCGGGATAGTTAAAGGTACCATATGAATGTTACAGGAATTAAAGAGAGTGACACTAGGAAGACAGTCAAAATATCAGTTCAGAAGAAACCCTACAAGCACAAGGGCATGGAGGTAAGTAACTATGGAAAATTATAGGTAAGGGAGGACATCAAAATTTCCGTAATAAGCTCACAGCTTTACAAGAGTCAGAGGGACCTCCCTAAGTATTACAATGAAAGACTAGCAGAGGAAATAAGGAAGAAAGATGCAACCTAAGCATAGTGACCTAAAAAGGAAATGGTCTTGTAACAACAGTCTTACAACAACCTTATATGCACTCCATATGAAAGTGGAACATACCGTGGCTAATGAACAGGAAGTAAAATCAAAAGTAATACTCGAGATCATATGAGTTGTACAAAAATTACAGCATGCGTGGGAACTAAGATAAGCTAAGTAGGCACGCAACAAGGAGGCAGAAAGATCAGGAAAAGTAATAGCTTATGTTTAAAGGAAGCTGATAAGGAACGGAAGGAATTATTCAATCAATGATCCAGAGTTAGTTACGTTATGAATGCACTTAAAAGTTCGGAGTATTATCCATACATCATATATGTTGACAATCGTAGAGTCGTAGAAGATTTAGGTATAAGTTAAAAGAAAGAATTGAGCCCAAGTCATAGATAAAGGATTTAATTGTTAGGAGATAGTATCATGGATATTCCATAGCGTCCATGAAGGGCTAAAGTAATAACTAATACCATGAGCCGCATATTGGAAGAAAGCTTAAGCCTACATAAAGGTCGATCAGAGGGAAGAGGAAACTAAAGAGTTACATCAACTAAGTAAATCAGGAATCAGATTATTGGACCCAGAATATCATAGACCTCATGATTGAGAACATTGCAGGATCACTCTTAATATCATAGGTACAAGAGAGAAAGTACAACAACCATATTCTATAACGGCCCTACGATAAAGCCACTTAGAAAAGTACTAGCCTCATAAGAAGTCAGTACGAAGCTCCCACTGGATTGTGGATACACCAGAGGTGAAAGTATTATAATAGAGCTTCAAGTTATGGATATGAATTATACCTATGTGGAAGGGAGGTCATGAAATAAATAGAATATACGATGCAAGATTTTAAGGTAGTAAGGTGAAAGTGAACAACGTACGAAATACTCAAATAAAGAAGGTTGTGTAAAGTCCAATTTCGGATAAAAGGCTAGAAGCGCGGGGATTCAGTATCCAAGAATAATAGCGGCATCGTCAGTAGCATATCTTCCAACCTATGGTTTCGAGGTACCGAGAGATCTAGCCAAGAGAGTAAAGAAGAGTTAGAGACGATGTGATGTCTCACTTAATATTCTAAAATAACACAAGGAAAACTGTAGTGCTAGCAACTTGAAGGAATGTTGCGAGTAGTATAAATAGATATGTATAGGTCGCAAGCTAAAGTATGGTAAAGCGACAAGGTTTTAGGAAGACAAGAGTAAGGATAAGAAAGGGCGAGTGAGAAGGTGATGAGAGCAAACGGGACGTAAAAGCAAAAGAATGTCTTGTTCAAGTTTTCAGAATAAAGCGATAGACGTAAATGTTAGCGGGAAATAAGAAAGAGTTAATGAAGCATTATGAGTAAAATATGATACATGAATGACAACTGTAGATCAAAAGATGACAGTATAACAGAGTCTATAATCAAGTGAAGGAAACGACGAGAGGTGACAAACCTTGAGACAACAAAAGAGTATAGGCCATAAAGTCATATCCTCATTTTGAGAAATAAGTTTGTGACTCCAATGCGACTACCAGAAGGAAACATTAGACCCCAGAGTAATAGAAATCAATATGGGCTAGTGAACAAGATAAACTAAACATGAATTAGTGACTGAATGATTTGATAATGGTCGACATCATGAGAATTCCAGATTTTGTTTCGGCGATAATAGAATGGACAACCGAAGAAGATTCATGAGAAATTCAGAGAATGGTCATTTAGGAAAACGCTTCCCTAAAGCACGCAATTTGAGCAAAGTTCAGTTTAAGGGACTGTATGTGCTAGTGATACTAAGTGTCACCCTCACGAGTAAGGAAATTCATTATCCTTGGTAATGAAGGATTACCGCGAGGCGAGTAAGGGTCATCGATGATGTGAAAAGATGCCAAGGATGAAGAGGTAAAACAACTATACGTAGATCATCGTAGCACTTAATCATAGTACTCCCCAAAAGGGGGGAATATGGAGTGATGTCGCATTAAGTCAGAATTAACTGGTTCTAGTAACTATGGAATGGTAAAGGAAGAATGCGATAAAAATGAGAAAGTGATGAGATTGCACTTATTCAAATTCTACAGATATGCTACGATTCCAGAACATTATGCAAGCACGACGTCAATGAGAGGAAGTAAGGGTTTTGGTCCGGGATGTTTTTGATAAATAAGGATCCAGTGCGAGAGGTAAGTTAAGACAAAAGAAATAAACCAAGAAAGATTACCTGGAATATTGATATGAGAATGGACAAAAGAGTAGTTAGCCGTTGACTCAGGAAGATCCTAGTTATGGCTATACAGGTTGTTATAGACAAATCAGCAGATCGTGCAAGATAAACATAGTAAAATCCAATATAGTGATGTCAGCCTCACAGTGATGTCATTGTAATACTCGAGATATATTAAGATAGGAGTCGGGGTAGTTAAAGGTACCATATGAATGTTACAGGAATAAAAGAAAGTGACACTAGGAAGACAGTCAAAATGTCAGTTCAGAAGCAACCCTACAAGCAACCCTATAAGCACAAGGGCGTGGAGGTAAGTAACTACAGATAATTATAGGCAAGGGAGGATATCAAAAGATCCGTAATAAGCTCACAACTTTACAAGAGTCAGAGGGACCTCCCTAAGTATTACAATGAGAGACTAGCTGAGGAAATAAGGAAGAAAGCTGAAACCTAAGCACAATAACCTAAAGGAAATGGTCTTATAACAACAGTCTCACAACAACATTATATGCACTCCATAAGAAAGTGGCACCTACCGTGGCTAATGAACGGGAAGTAAAATCAAAAGTAATACACGAGATCATATTAGTTGTACGAAAATTCCGGCATACGTGGGAACTACGATAAGCTAAGTAGGCACGCAATAAGGAGGCAGAAAGACCAGGAAAAGTAATAGCTTACGTTTAAAGGAAGTTGAGAAGGAACGGAAGGAATTATTCGATCAATGATCCAGAGTTAGTTACGTTATGTACTCACTTAAGAGTTCAAGGTATTATCCATACAATATATATGTTGACAATCATACAGCCGTAGAAGATTTCAGTATAAGTTAAAAGAAAGAATTGAGCCCAGGACATAGACAAAGGATTGAATTGTTAGGAGATAGTATCTTGGATATTCCATAGCGTCCATAAAGGGCGAAAGTAATAACTAATACCATGAGCAGCAGATTGGTAGATAACTTAAGCCAACATAAAGGTTGATCAGAGGGAAGAGGAAACTAAAGAGTTACATCAACTAAGTAAATCAAGAGTCTGATTATTGGACCTAGAAAAGAATAAACCTCGTGATTGAGAACATTGCAGGATCACTCTTAATATCAGAGGTACAAGAGAGAAAGTACAACAAGTATATTCTATAACGGCCCTAAGATAAAGCCTGTTAGAAAAGTGCCAGCCTCATAAGAAGTCAGTACGGAGCTCCTACTGGATTTGTGGATACACCAGAGGTGCAAGTATTATGTTTGAGCTTCAAGTTATGGACGTGAATTATACCTATATAGAAGGGTGGTCATGAAAGAAATAGAAGATACGATGCAAGATTTTAAGGTAGTAAGGTAAAGGTGAATAACGCACGAAATACTCAAATGCAGAAGGTTGTGAAAAGTCCAACTTCGTATAAAAGTTTAGAAGCGCGGGGATTCAATATTCAGGAATAATAGAGGCATCGTCACTAGCATATCTTCCAGCTTATTATTTCTAGGTACCGAGAGATCTATCCAAGAGAGTAAAGAAGCGTTAGAGATGATGTGATGTCTCGCTTGATATTCTAAAATAACACAAGAAAATTTGTGGTGCAAGCAAGTTGAAAGAAGGTTGCGAGTAGTATAAATAGATATGTATAGGTCGCAAGCTAAAGTATGGTAAAGAGACAAGGTTTAGGAAGACATGAGTAAGGATAATAAAGAGCGAGTGAGAAGGTGATGAGAAAGGATAAGTGCTCAGGATCGAGCCCATGAAAACAAGATAGTTGATGGTTTCTCTAAGTTGTAGAGAGCTCAGTATTGCCTTAACAAACTTAAAGGAGTCTAAGACTAGTAGAATTTAGAAGAAATGGAATACTGCTCTGGTAATAGAATGAGGGTGTAATTGTGACAAATAAAAAATGACGTTTGGGCCTTCGATCGAGTAATGATTTGTAGAACAATAAGGGATTTCAAGAATTGTACAACATTAAAATACCCATGTAAGTGAATCAAATTGGGATGCTATGAAATATGGTTATGAAAGTATAGTATCGCCCCTAGGTGGATCAGTCTAATTACTTCAGATGTTCCCAATGAGACGTGAGCCCTAGCGGTAGTGTTACATAAGAAGTCATGTTATCACAGGTAGATTATGGATCAACGTTAAGGTGAATCGACAATTGATGGATAAAGTTCCAACGTATGAGAAGATATACAGATTCCATCCTTTAGATAAACAATAATAAGGAAGCATTGAAGGACTTGGATTTGTACATCTATGATAAGAAGCGAGAGAGTAACCTGGAATTGGGTTGCAGACCTTGATAATAATAAAACCATGCTAAGATTTATGGTATAGTATGACCTACCTTGATGTAATAAAGTCATACGGATGAATAACCTGGTCTATGAGATAAGATATAACAATATTAGTAAGTTCGACAAAGTACCGAGCGAGGAACTTTAGTATACCCATAGATGCCTAGAGGGACATCTTATTAAGCTTTATATATGTTTACAAAGTAAGACCTAGAGATTGGCTAAAAGTGGAGGAAAAAGGAGAGAAGAGTCGCATAGGCGGACTTACAAAGTCAGAGTTGTACATGCTGCATGATAAAAGGTAGAAACAGTTACAAGATTGGAAGGATTCTGACCACGAGTCATGGTATGAGAAAGAGGCCTAAAGAGGGGAATGCCCTGGCCTTTGGAATTCATTCATAGAACAGTTGCCCAAATGGCAAGAGGAGTACTAATGTATTCACGAGATCTATGGGTTATGAGAATGATAAGTGCATCAGTCAACATTCAAGAATGAATGTTCCAAAGGGGGGAATGATGTTATACCCCATATTTTCGTACGTGAAAGTACACCATAAATAAATTGGTGAAAGCTCGGAAATGTGATCTGTTACATCCCGCATTTTCGCATATTAAAGTTTCGTCGTATGTTAATCGACATAGGTTCGGGAATAAGATTATTTTGAGATTGTAAGAATTATGCAATTTCAAACAAGTGATAAGTAAATTCATGAAGGTGAGAGATTAAGCAAATCGAAAAAATGAATTTTCGTCGAAGTTTGATATTTTGGGGTAAAATGCGGCACGAGCTAAAATACTCGGCATTTATGGACTAGTGCCATACAAGGTACCACATGACTATGATAGTAAGGTGTATAAGGTGTGTGGAGATAATTCTTAATTATATGAATAATTGATTAATGGAGAAATTAACAAGTTAATTAAGGATTAGTGGGTGATTAATTAAGATGTTGGATAAGGCCTAAAGGTCCCCAAACGTGGAAGTAATATATGTTTCATTTGGTGACTCTTAAGTCACTTTGCAAGGTGCATTTGGAGGAAATTGTGTGACTAAGTCATCCAAAGTTGGGCCCACATCCATGTATAAGATATCTCAAACTTAAGAGTCTCATCACGTTACTATCTCAAACTTAAGAGTCATATGACTCTCAAGAATCTTATCACGATACTTTGAGTCATTCTAATATGCATTTGCATATATCACATAAGCAATGTAAGATCTTTAACAATTCAAAGCAACGTGAGAATTTGCAATTCTAAGGGAGCTCGGTATAATCATTTCTCAAGAATATCATATGGATTTTTCCCTACCTCGATCCGCCGTTATGTGTCTTTTTCACAATTGACGTGTGTTAAATGGATTGTCAAGAGAATCGGCTCAGCTATGTTAAGGATATACCTTCTTTTCTTTTGGCATGATCGATACGATACAAACGAAACGAGTAAATGCACAACTTCATAAATGACTCTATTCATAGAAATATTACAGATGCCTATATTCTAGAATTCCCATATGTCTTATTGTTCTATCATCTGTTCATGGGTATCAGAAAATTCGTAAGTTGATAAAGTTTGTTTCATGATATTAATCAGAGATCTAATGGTCTTTTGACGTTTCGAGAGATTTTATTGACGTACTTCTCATGCATTGCATTCATATATACATGTACATTGACCCATGACCAGATTGCGTTATATACACGTATATATATATATATATATATATATATATATATATATACGCGTATATTATATGTAAATGGGATATGGAAAAAGGTTACGACGTTATATACGCACCACCACCTGATCAGCTGGTATACGTTGATGATTTTGCCCATAGTGGCCGAGATGATATGATGAGATGCCCTAAGAGGCATGATGATGTTATGAACACATGTACCTATGCACGACATGACATTCATATGCATATGCACGATACTATAAGTATTTCATAATTTATAGAGTTATCCAGACTTATAGGTTGAGGCATGCACTCCATGTTTCTTCCATATCTTTTATATACTTATTTATGTGCCTTACATAATCGGTACATTATTTGTACTGACATCCTTTGTTGGGGACTCTTCATTAATTCCTGCAGGTATATAAGATTAGTTTGACAAGCCCTCCTAGTAGACGAGGTAGCATTCAGCGAAGGATCGGTAAGACAACACCTCATTCGGAGTGCAGCCGAGTCTATGAGTTATCGTGTTAGAATTTTTCTACGATCGCGTAGAGTTAATTTGAAGCAGTGATATTTCTTGCTTCATGATCACGTGAAGCGGGACACGATCGTGTATCTATGTGAGTTTATTATGAGCGAGCGCATGAAGAAGGTCGCGTTCGCGTAGAGGAAATGGGGTAGAAATGGAAATCAAGCATTTGTGCTTCGCGATCGCATGGTTAGGTCCGCGATCGTGTAGGTCTGTGATGTTGTACATCGCGATCGTGTGGGAAAATCCGCGATCGCGTAGAGTCAAATCTGAGCGATGGAAAATATTTCTTCGCGATCGCGTGGAAATGTTCTTGATCGCGTAGAGCAAATGTCTAGGCAGTGAGTTTAAGTTATGAAAATGCGACTTCGTCCCATTTCCAGTTTTTGACGGATAAGAGCTCAGGAAGAGGCGATTTTCGGGAGGTTTTCAAGGAAAACAACGAGGTAAGTGTTCTTAACTCAATATTGATTAAATTACTCGAATCTATGGTTGTTTTTATCATTTAACTGATGAATTAAATTGGAACGGTTTGAAAACCCTCTTAGTTTAAATTGAAGATTTGAGAGTCGAGTTGGGGTCGGATTTTAATAAAATTGTTATGGTTAGACTCGTGGTTGAATGAGCTTCCGTATTTTGCAACTTTTGTCAACTTCCAAGACGTGGGCCCAACAAGCAATTTTTGTGCTAAATTTCGGATTTTTATGGAAAATTAGCATTTTCTTATGGAATTAATTCCAATAAATTTTATTGACTGAAACGAAGTATTTGTGACTAGATTCGAGGCATTCAGAGGCCGATTTACCAGGGAAATGCATCGCAAAGTAAAAGAATTTCATGTTTTGAGGTAAGTAACAGTTTTAAATCTGGTCTTGAGGGTATGAAACCCCAAATTTTGTGTCATGTGATTATTTTGGAGGTGACACACATGCCAGGTAACGGGCGTGTGGGCGTGCACCGAGGGGATTGTGACTTGGTCCGTCCCGTGAAAACTGTAAAGCTGAATAACTTGTTGATAGTTATGTGCTCTCTCTGCGTTGTGGAAATTTGACTATAAGTAATGCGAGAAACCATGCTTAGGCTATATGTTGGTATTGTTGGGACCCACAGAAGTTGTGTACATGCTGAATTATCTGCTTAAATTGTCGTTTTGTACTCAGTCACAGTTTACTTGATTATTTTATCTCTGTCTCTATTGTTCATTATTGATGTATCATATCATTGTTGATTAGGATGATTTTATGATTGTTGAGAGCCTGAGAGACTGGTGAGCTTTATGACTGAGTGAGGCCAAGGATCTGATTGTGAGATATTATACTATAGCATGTGAGTTAGTCGTGCTGCTCGTGAGTTGTCCGTGCAAATCCTTATATTATACTATAGCACGTGAGTTGGCTGTGTAACACGTGAGTTGGCCGTGCAGATCCTTATATTATACTACAACACGTGAGTTGGCCGTGCACCATGTGAGTTAGCCGTGCGGATCCAGATATTTATATTATGGCACGTGAGTTGTCCGTGTAGATTATAGCGCTTGGGCTGTAGGAGACCCTCCGGAGTCTATACACCCCAGTGAGCGCGGGTGCCGATTGAGTGTGAGTATTGAGGGCTGAGAGCCGAGTGGTTGAGCTGTTGTGACGGGTTGAGTATCTATTGCCTGAGAGGCTGTACTTACTTTTCATTTGTTGTTGCACATAGTTGTTATCTGTCATTGTTGTGACATTCTCTGAAAGATTTTATATCCGGATTACATGAACTTGAATTGTATAAAATTGATTTGACTTAAACTTCCGGATTTGAAAGCATGTCTATTCTTTGCTGGAATTACTGAAAATCAACTATAATTGTATAGTTCGTCACTATCTTCAATTTCTTATTTATTATTATTACTTGCTGAGTTGGTTGCACTCATACTACACCATGCACTTCGTGTGCAGATTTAGGTATTTCCGGACATAGAGTATGTTGATTCTTCCGTACAACTGCTTTTTATAGATTCAGAGGTAGCTGTCGTGTTTCGCAGACCATGTCTCTCCTTCCCTATCTCCTTATTACTATATTTTGGTCTTAGACTATTATAGACCATGCTTTTCCAGACTTGTATTCATATTAGATGCTCATGTACTCAGTGACACCAGGTTTTCGGGAGTGTTCGTATCAGTAATTGTGGGATTTCGTATTGTATTTAAATATTGTATTTTCAAACCTAAAAGAAATTGTGGTTTATTGATATTATCGACTATCATAGTATCGAGATTGGCGCCATCATGACAGGTTGAGATTTTGGGTCATGACAATCATTTATTAAACCAAGTTAGGAGGATAATCCAGAGAGGTTCTCCTAAAGACCAATCCACCACGCATTCTTGCATATCTTCACGTGCTTAAATTGGTTCATCTTGTGAGGTAATTAAGACTTAATCGAGAGATGATTTTTTGCTGAACGTTTGAACCAATAATTGAGTGAATTCGAGAGACTCACTTAAACATTAGAAGTGGATTATCTAGAGTTAGATCCCAAATAATTATCTTGCACATATCGCGTGAAAACCCTATCTTCTCCTATGGATAACATACTCTGCTTGTTCCTTGTTGCAATTGTCATAAGTCAATAGCTTTAGATTCTTAGTTAATTTTAGTTAGAAATCATATAAATCTTAATTGTTGATCATCTTGGATAACAAACTAAGCTAGAAACTACAAGAATATTGTTTAAATCCAATTTCTGTGGATACGATATTATAAAATACTATATTTACCTAGGGAGCATAATTTAGGTGTGTGTTTCGAGCTCTTCAAATTTTTGTGCAAGCCTACCCACTTTACGATCAATTCGATTTTAAAAAGTGGGTACAAATAAAAACAACAATGAATACAGGTTAACTGGGTGCGACCGAATAGGACGCAAAAGTAATATTTCGTTTAGATTCGTATCATGTGGTCCATAAATAATTAGGTTGGGATCCATTTCAAATCTTAGACTTATCACATGAATTAAAATGAAAAATTCGCAGCCTTTAAATTTCTTTTTTATATAATTATCTTGGACTCAATACTTGGACTCAATATTTTGATATATTTTTGAGGGAATATGTTCCTCAAAGTCTTAGAGATGCATGGAACGTAGAGTTTGAGCAGTTGCGCCAGGGTTCTATGACCGTGTCAGAGTATGCAGTCCGATTCAGTGATTTGGCTAGGCATGCACCATCCTTAG
Source organism: Nicotiana tomentosiformis (assembly GCF_000390325.3). Classification (NCBI taxonomy): domain Eukaryota; kingdom Viridiplantae; phylum Streptophyta; class Magnoliopsida; order Solanales; family Solanaceae; genus Nicotiana; species Nicotiana tomentosiformis. The sequence continues at coordinate 8,935,343 of NC_090816.1, read as the reverse complement.
TTGCTACTGTTCGAGAGCGGGTTCGCCGATTTATTGAGGGGATCCACCCTAGTATCAGATTCAGTATGGCTAGAGAACTGGAGATGGACATCATATACCGACAAGTGGTGTCAATTGCTAGGAGATAGGAGGGTATGCAGACTCGGGAGAGAGAAGAGAGGGAAACTAAGACACCCCGATATTCTGGCACATATAATAATTCATGTGCCCCAGCTGCAGCCCGCCATGGTAGAGGCTATGTGAGCCATACTATTCATTCAGCACTTCCAGCTTCCAGTGGAATTCCGGCTACTCCTAGACCTCAGGTTCGATATTATGCACCGCCAGTGTCTACTGGACCTCCTGTATAGAGTGCTTTCAGCAGGCAGTCTAGTCGATCATGCCCGAGCCAGTCCTAACAGCCATATCCTCCGAGGGCTTGTTTTGAGTGTGGTGACACTCGTCATATAATAAAGGATTGCCCCAGATTTAGGAGGGGTGCACCTCCATAGATTTCTCAGGCCCAACCTATTCCACAGGGCCCTCAGGTTTCTTAGGCCATGATTACTGCACCGGTTTCCACTTGACCTGCACAACCAGCTAGAGGTGGAGGTCAGATAGGTAGAGGTCGCCCTAGAGGGGGAGGCCAGGCCAGATATTATGCCCTTCCTGCTAGGACAGAGGCCGTTGCATCCGATTTTATTATCACATGTATTATTCCGGTATGTCATAGAGATGCATCAGTCTTAGTTGATCTAGGCTCCACTTATTCTTATGTGTCATCTTATTTTTCCTCGTATTTGGGCTTATCCCGTGATTCCTTGAGTTTTTCTGTTTATATATCTACACCCGTGGGTGAATCTATTATTGTGGACCGCGTGTATCGGTCGTATTTAATTGTTCTAAGTAGTTTTTCACCCTATCACGCTATTCTTGATTATTACGCCAAGATGGTGACATTGGCTACGCCAGGTCTATCGCGACTAGAGTGGAGAGGTACCTCGAATTATGTTCCTAGCAGGGTTATTTCATTTCTTAAGGCTCAATAGATGGTTGAGACGGGGTGTGATACGTATCTGGCCTATTTGAGAGATGTTGGTGTTTATACTCCTACCGTGGAGTCAGTTCTTATAGTAAGGGATTTTACTGATGTATTTCCAGTGGATCTTCTGGGTATACCACCCGACAGGGATATTGACTTTGGCATTGATTTGTTACCAGGCACTCAGCCTATTTCTATTCCACCATATCCTATGGCCCCAACAGAGTAGAAAAAATTAAAAGTGCAGTTACATGAGTTGCTTGATAAGGGCTTTATTTGGCCCAGTGTATCACCTTGGGGTGCTCCTGTCTTATTTGTGAAGAAGAAGGATGGTTCTATACGGATGTGTATTGGTTACCGCCAACTGAACAAGGTTACAGTGAAGAACATGTATCCATTATCATGTATTGATGACCTATTTGATCAGCTTCAGGGTGTCAGAGTGTTCTCTAAGATCGACTTGTGTTCAGGCTGTTACACCCCATATTTTCGTACGTGAAAGTATGCTATAAATAAATTGGTGAAAGCTCGGAAATGAGATCTGTTACATCCTGCATTTTCGCACGTTAAAGTTTCGTCGTATGTTAATCGACGTAAGTTCGGGAATAAGATTATTTTGAGATTGTAAGAATTATCCTATTTCAAACAAGTTATAAGTAAATTCGTGAAGGTGAGAGATTAAGCAAATCGAAGAAAATGAATTTTCGTCGAAGTTTGACATTTTGGGGTAAAATACGGCCCGAGCTAAAATACTCAGCATTTATGGACTAGTGCCATACAAGGTACCACATGACCATGATAGTAAGGTGTATAAGGTGTATTAAAAATGAGTAATATTTTAAGTCATTTTAGATAATTCTTAATTATTTGAATAATTGATTAAAGGGGAAAATTAACAAGTTAATTAAGGATTAGTTGGTGATTAATTAAGATGTTGGATAGGCCTAAAGGTCCCCAAACGTGGCAGCAATATATGTTTTATTTGCTGACTCTTAAGCCACTTTTCAAGGTGGCATTTGGAGGAAATTTTGTGACTAAGTCATCCAAAGTTAGGCCCGCATCCATGTATAAGATATCTCAAACTTAAGAGTCTCATGATTCTTAAGAGTCTTATCATGTTACTATCTCAAACTTAAGAGTCTGATGACTCTCAAGAATCTCATCACGTTACTTTGAGTCATTCTAATATGCATTTGCATATATCACATAAGCAATGTAAGATCTTCAACAATTCAAAGCAACGTGAGAATTTGCAATTCTAAGGGAGCTCGGTATAATCTTTTCTCAAGAACATCATATGGATATTTTCCTACCTCGATCCGTCGTTACATGTCTTTTTCGCAATTGACGTGTGTTAAATGGATTGTCAAGAGAATCGACTCAGGTATGTTAAGGCTATCCCTTCTTTTCTTTTGGCATGATCCATACGATACAAACGAACCGAATAAATGCACAACTTTCATAAATGACTCTATTCATACAAGTATTAGAGATGCCTATGTTCTTGAATTCCCATAGGTCTTATTGTTCTATCGTCTGTTCATGGGTATCAGAAAATATGTAAGTTGATAAAGTTTGTTTCATAATATTAATCAGAGATATAATGGTCTTATGACGTTCCGAGAGATTTTATTGACGTACTTCTCATGCATTGCATTCATTTATACATGTACATTGACCCATGACCAGATAGCGTTATATACGCGTATGTGTGTGTGTATATATATATATATATATATATATATATATATATATATATATATATATATGGGATATGGGAAAAGGTTACGACGTTATATACGCACCACCACCTAATCCGCTAGTATACGTTGATGATTTTACCTACAGCGGCCGAGATGATATGATGGGATGCCCTCAGAGGCATGATGATGTTATGAACATATGTACATATGCACGAAATGACATTCATACGTATGTCATGCACTCCATATTTCTTTCATGTCTTTTAGATAATTATTTATGTGCCTTATATACTTGGTACATTATTCTTACTGACGTCCTTTGTTAGGGAAACTGCATTCATGCCTGCAGCTATATAAAATCAGTTTGATGAGCCCTCCTAGTAGACGAGGTAGCATTCAATGAAGGATCGGTAAGACTCCACCTCATTCGGAGTGCAGCCGAGTCTATGAGTTATCGTGTCAGAAGTTTGCTACAGACTTATAGGTAGGCCGGTACCCTGTCCCATCTTATGTTAAATACTCTTAGAGGCTTTGTAGACAGAGATTCATTTTGTACAGTATGTGAGAGGCCTTGATGGCCCAAATGTAATCATGTTCAAGAAAGATGGTTCATTGATACAATGTCTCCTACTGATAGTTATACATTACGAGTTGGGGCCATGTTGGCCCAGTTATCAATGATAGTAAGATAAGAAAGAAATGTTATGTTGATACCCGGTCGAGTAAAGTACCGGGTGCCCATCACGGCCCATCGATTTGGGTCGTCACGAAAGTGGTATCAGAGTAGTTCTGTCCTAGGGAGTCTACAAGCCGTGTCTAGTAGAGTCTTGTTTATGGGTGTGTTGTGCACCACACTTATAAGCAGGAGGCTACATGGCATTTAGGGCTGTCACTCTTTTTTCTTACTCTAGATCATGTAGTAGAGCTCAGTTGTAGGAACTCAATTTCCTAAACTCTATCTTATTCATAATACGACGATGCCTATATCTAGAAAGACGGTTGGTAAGAGATTGCATGTGGATGTTAAAGAGTTGAGTCAGAGGAACTCGATTTTGCATGATGCTTATGATGAGTAAATGTAAGGTCTAAAATAGATCATGTGTGTACTAATACGTGTAAGACTCTTGATAAGGAGACTTAAGACAAAGAATATCTATCCACCCATATGGTGAAAGGCAATGAGAGATTCAGAAGATATATACAAGCTTCAACAAGTAAAAGGAGCAAGATGAGAAGGGTACGAGGTACCCAGTTAATGAAGATTATCTGTATTTTCAACTCAAACAGAAAAATATAAGCAGTGTGAGTTACTTTCAACAGTAACATAGGTATGTATAATTGATCACTCCTATCTCAGTTATACCCTATTGGGGGCTAACAGGTGTAGTTTAAGAAAGGGACGGAATATCAAGATCCGGCTGGGGTTAGAGTAACCCAAAATGGTGAATGGATTGTTTGTGTTAGTTGACATTTCCAAAGGATATTACAAATGTGCTAATAGATCTCCTTGTGAAGCACCCATATAGTGCACTCTAGAATATTACAATTAGATGTGAATACTAGCATGATAAAAAAAATAAATTCAGAAGATAGGCACTAAAAGCCAGGAAGGGATAAATATTACCTTAGAGTGGCTCGCGTCCCTAGTATAGCGAGAACGTTAAGCAACCCGAGGAGCCACTAGATGGAGCAAAGGGGAGCTAAAAGAAAAAGAATGTCTTGTTCGAGTTCTCAGAATAAAGCGATAGACGTAAATGTTAGCGGAAAATAAGAAAAGAGTTAATGAAGCATTATGAGTAAGATATGATACATGGATGACAATTGTAGATTAAAAGATGATAGTATTACAAAGTCTATAGTCAAGTGAAGGAAAAGACGAGAGGTGACATACCTTGAGAAAACAAAAGAGTATAGGCCATAAAGTCATATCCTCATTTTGAGAAATAAGTTTGTGACTCCAACGCGACTACCAGAAGGCAAAGTTAGACCCCAGAGTAATAGAAATTAGTATGGGCTGGTGAACAAGATAAACTAAACATGAATTAGGGACTGAATGATTTGATAATGATAGACATCATGAGAATTTCATATTTCGTTTTGGCGATAATAGAATGGACAACCGTAGAAGATTCATGAGAAATTCAGAGAATGGTCATTCCGGAAAACGCTTCCCTAAAGCAAGCAATGTGAGTAAAGTTCAGTTTAAGGGACTGTATGTGCTAGTTATACTAAGTGTCACCCTCGCGAGTAAGGAAATTCATTATCCTTGGTACAGAAGGATTACCTCAAGGCAAGTAAGGGTCATCGATGATGTGAAAAGATGCCAAGGATGAAGAGGTAAAATAGTTATACGTAGATCATCATAGCACTAAATCATAGTACTCCCCAAAAGGGGGGAATATGGAGTGATGTGTCATTAAGTCAGAATTAAGTGGTTCTAGTAACTATAGAATGGTAAAGGAAGAATGCAATAAAAATGAGAAAGGGATGAGATTGCACTTATTCAAATCCTACAAATATGCTACGATTCCAGAACATTATGCTAACACGACGTCAAGGAGAGGAAGTAAGGGTTTTGGTCCGAGATGTTTTTGATAAATAAGGATCCAGTGCGAGAGGTAAGTTAAGACAAAAGGAATAAACCAAGAAAGATTACCTGAAATATTGATATGAGGATGGACAAAAGAGTAGTTAGCCGTTGACTCAGGAAGATCCTAGTTATGGCTATACAGGTTGTTATAGACAAATCAGCAGATCGTGCAAGATAAACATAGTAAAACCCAATATAGTGAATTCAACCTCGTAGTAATGTCATTGTTATATTTGAGATATATTAAGATACGAGTCAGGGTAGTTAAAGGTACCATATGAATGTTATAGGAATAAAAGAGAGTGACACTGGGAAGACAGTCAAAATATCAGTTCAGAAGAAACCCTACAAGCACAAGGGCATGGAGGTAAGTAACTATGGAAAATTATAGGCAAGGGAGGACATCAAAAGATCCGTAATAAGCTCACAGCTTTACAAGAGTCAGAGGGACCTCCCTAAATATTACAATGAAAGACTAGCTGAGGAAATAAGGAAGAAAGCTGCAACCTAAGCATAGTGACCTAAAAAGGAAATGGTCTTGTAACAACAACCTTATATGCACTCCATATGAAAGTGGAACATACCGTGGCTAATGAACAGGAAGTAAAATCAAAAGTAATACTCGAGATCATATGAGTTGTAGGAAAATTACAGCATGCGTGGGAACTAAGATAAGCTAAGTAGGCATACAACAAGGAGGCAGAAAGATCAGGAAAAGTAATAGCTTACGTTTAAAGGAAGCTGATAAGGAACGAAAGGAATTATTCGATCAATGATCCAGAGTTAGTTACGTTATGAATGCACTTAAGAGTTCGGAGTATTATCCATACATCATATATGTTGACAATCGTAGAGTCATAGAAGATTTCGGTATAAATTAAAAGAAAGAATTGAGCCCAGATCATAGATAAAGGATTTAATTATTAGGAGATAGTATCATGGATATTCCATAGAGTCCGTGAAGGGTTAAAGTAATAACTAATACCATGAGCCGCATATTGGAAGATAGCTTAAGCCTACATAAAGGTCGATCAGAGGGAAGAGGAAACTAAAGAGTTACATCAACTAAGTAAATCAGGAGTTTGATTATTGGACCCAGAAAATCATAGACCTCATGATTGAGAACATTGCAGGATCACTCTTAATATCATAGGTACAAGAGAGAAAGGAGAACAAACATATTCTATAATGGCCCTACGATAAAGCCACTTAGAAAAGTACCAGCCTCATAAGAAGTCAGTACGAAGCTCCCACTGGATTGTGGATACACCAGAGGTGCAAGTATTATAATAGAGTTTCAAGTTATGGACGTGAATTATACCTATGTGGAAGGGAGGTCATGAAAGAAATAGAATATACGATACAAGATTTTAAGGCAGTAAGGTAAAGGTTAACAACATACGAAATACTCAAATACAAAAGATTGTGAAAAGTCCAACTTCGGATAAAATTCTAGAAGCGCGGGGATTCAGTATCCAGGAATAATAGTGGCATCGTCAGTAGCATATCTTCCAACCTATGATTTTGAGGTACCGAGAGATCTAGCCAAGAGAGTAAAGAAGAGTTAGAGACGATGTGATGTCTCACTTAATATTCTAAAAAACACAAGGAAATCTGTGGTGCAATCAACTTGAAGGAATGTTGCGAGTAGTATAAATAGATATGTATAGGTCGCAAGCTAAAGTATGGTAAAGCGACAAGGTTTTAGGAAGACAGGAGTAAGGATAAGAAAGGGCAAGTGAGAAGGTGATGAGAGCAAAGGGGAGGTAAAAGCAAAAGAATGTCTTGTTCAAGTTTTCAGAATAAAGCGATAGACGTAAATGTTAGCGGGAAATAAGAAAGAGTTAATAAAGCATTATGAGTAAGATATGATATATGAATAACAACTGTAGATCAAAAGATGACAGTATTACAGAGTCTGTAGTCAAGTGAAGGAAAAGACGAGAGGTGACAGACCTTGAGACAACAAAAGAGTATAGGCCATAAAGTCATATCCTCATTTTGAGAAATAAGTTTGTGACTCCAACGCGACTACCAGAAGGAAATGTTATACCCAGAGTAATAGAAATCAGTATGGGCTAGTGAACAAAATAAACTAAACATAAATTAGTGACTGAATGATTTGATAATGGTCGACATCATGAGAATTCCAGATTTCGTTTCGGCGATAATAGAATGGACAACCGATTCATGAGAAATTCAGAGAATGGTCATTCAGGAAGACGCTTCCCTAAAGAAAGCAATTTGAGCAAAGTTCCGTTTAAGGGACTGTATGTGCTAGTTATACTAAGTGTCACCCTCGAGAGTAAGGAAATTCATTATCCTTGGTAATGAAAGATTACCGCGAGGAGAGTAACGGTCATCGATGATGTGAAAAGATGCCAAGGATGAAGAGGTAAAACAGCTATACGTAGATCATCGTAGTACTAAATCATAGTACTCCCCAAAAGGGGAGAATTTGGAGTGATGTGGCATTAAGTCAGAATTAAGTGGTTCAAGTAACTATGGAATGGTAAAGGAAGAATGCAATAAAAATGAGAAAGTGATGAGATTGCACTTATTCAAATCCTAAAGTTATGCTACGATTCCAGAACATTATGCAAGCATGATGTCAATGAGAGGAAGTAAGGGTTCCGACCCGGGATGTTTTTGATAAATAAGGATCTAGTGCGAGAGGTAAGTTAAGACAAAAGGAATAACCCAAGAAAGATTATGTGGAATATTGATATGAGAATGGACCAAAAAGTAGTTAGCAGTTGACTCAGGAAGAGCCTAGTTATGGCTATACAAGTGGTTACAGACGAATCAACAGATCGTGCAAGATAAACATAGTGAAACCCAATATAGTGGCATCAGCCTCGCAGTAATGTCATTGTAATACTCGAGATATATTCAGATAGGAGTCAGGGTAGTTAAAGGTACCATATATATGTTACAAGAATAAAAGAGAGTGACACTCGGAAGAGAGTCAAAATATCGGTTCAGAAGCAACCCTACAAGCACAAGGGCATGAGGGTAAGTAACTATGGATAATTATAGGCAAGGGAGGACATCAAAGGATCCGTAATAAGCTCACAACTTTACAAGAGCCAGAGGGACCTCCCTAAGTATTACAATGAAAGACTAGCTGAGGAAATAAAGAAGAAAGCTGAAACCTAAGCACAGTGACCTAAAAAGGAAATGGTCTTGTAACAACAGTCTCACAACAACATTATATGCACTCCATAAGAAAGTGCCATCTACCGTGGCTAATGAACAGGAAGTAAAATCAAAAGTAATACACGAGATCATATTAATTGTACGAAAATTCCGGCATGCATGGGAACTAAGATAAGCTTAGTAGGCACGCAATAAGGAGGCAGAAAGGCCAGGAAAAGTAATAACTTACGTTTAAAGGAAGCTGAGAAGGAACAAAAGGAATTATTCGATCAATGATCCAGAGTTAGTTACGTTATGAACGCACTTAAGAGTTCTGAGTATTATCCATACAATATATATGTTGACAATCATACAAGCATAAAAGATTTCGGTATAAGTTAAAAGAAAGAATTGAGGCCAGGCCATAGACAAAGGATTGAATTGTTGTGAGATAGTATCTTGGATATTCCATAGCGTCCATGAAGGGCCAAAGTAATAACTAATACCATGAGCAGCAGATTGGAAGATAGCTTAAGCCTACATAAAGGTTGATTAGAGGGAAGAGGAAACTAAATAGTTACATTAACTAAGTAAATCAAGAGTCTGATTATTGGACCTAGAAAAGTATAAACCTCGTGCTTGAGAACATTGCAGGATCACTCTTAATATCATAGGTACAAGAGAGAAAGTACAACAACCATATTCTATAACGGCCCTACGATAAAGCCAGTTAGAAAAGTACCAGCCTCATAAGAAGTCAGTACGGAGCTCCTACTGGATTGTGGATACACCATAGGTGCAAGTATTATGATAGAGCTTCAAGTTATGGAAGTGAATTATACCTATATGGAAGGGTGGTCATGAAAGAAATAGAAGATACGGTGCAAGAGTTTAAGGTAGTAAGGTAAATATGAACAACACACGAAATACTCAAATGCAGAAGGTTGTGAAAAGTCCAACTTCGGATAAAAGGTTAGAAGCGCGGGGATTCAGTATTCAGGAATAATAGAGGCATCATCACTAGCATATCTTCCAGCCTATTATTTCTAGGTACCGAGAGATCTATCCAAGAGAGTAAATAAGCGTTAGAGACGATGTGATGTCTCGCTTGATATTCTAAAATAACACAAGAAAATCTGTGGTGCAAGCAAGTTGAAAGAAGGTTGCGAGTAGCATAAATAGATATGTATAGGTCGCAAGCTAAAGTATGTTAAAGCGACAAGGTTTAGGAAGACACGAGTAAGGATAATAAAGAGCGAGTGAGAAGGTGATGAGAATGGATAAGTCCTTAGGATCAATCCCATTAAAACAAGATAGTTGATGGTTTCTCTAAGTTGTAGAGAGCTCAATATTGCCTTAATGAACTCAAAGGAGTCTAAGACTGATAGAATTTAGAAGAAATGGAATACTGCTCTGGTAATAGAATGAGGGTGTAATTGTGACAAATAAAGGATGACGTTTGGGCCTTCGATCGAGTAATTATTTGTAGAAAAACAAGGGATTTCAAGAATTGTATAGGATTAAAATACCCACGTAAGTGAATCACATTGGGATACTATGAAATATGGTTATGAAAGTATAGTATCACCCCTAGGTGGATCAGTCTAATTACTTCAGATGTTCCCGATGAGACGTGAGCCCTAGCGGCAGTGTTACATAAGAGGTCAAGTTATTACAGGTAGATTATGGATCAACGTTAAGGTGAATCGACAATTGATGGATAAAGTTCCAACGTATGAGAGGATATACATATTCCATCCTTTAGATAAAAAATAATAAGGAAGCATTGAAGGACTTGAATTTATACATCGATTGTAAGAAGCGAGAGAGTAACCTGGAATTGGGTAGCAGACCTTGATAATAATAAAACCATGGTAAGATTTATGGTATAGTATGACCTAACTTGATGTAATAAAGTCATACGGATGAATAACCAGGTCTATGAGATAAGATATAACAATATTCATAAGTTCGACAAAGTATCGAGCGAGGAACTTTAGTATACCTATAGATGCCTAGAGGGATATCTTATTAAGCTCTGTATATGTTTACAAAGTGAGGCCTAGAGATTGGCTAAAAGTGGAGAAAAAGGGAGAGAAAAGTCACATAGGCGCACTTACAAAGTCAGAGTTGTACATGCTGCATGATAAAAGGTAGCAACAGTTACAAGATTGGAAGGATTCCGACCACGAGTCGTGGTATGAGAAAGAGGCCTAAAGGGGGAAATGCCCTGGCCTTTGGGATTCATTCATAGAACAGTTGCCCAGATGGCAAGAGGAGTACTAAAGTATTCACGAGATCTATGGGTTATGAGAATGATAAGTGCATCAGTCAACATTCGAGGACAAATGTTCCAAAAGGGGGAGGGGGGGGGAATGATGTTACACCCCATATTTTCGTACGTGAAAGTACACCATAAATAAATTGGTGAAAGCTCGAAAATAAGATCTGTTACATCCCGCATTTTCGCACGTTAAAGTTTAGTCGTATGTTAATCGACGTAAGTTCCGAAATAAGATTATTTTGAGATTGTAAGCATTATGCTATTTCAAACAAGTGATAAGTAAATTAGTGAAGGTGAGAGGGTAAGCAAATCGAAGAAAATGAATTTTCATCGAAGTTTGACATTTTGGGGTAAAATACGGCACGAGCTAAAATACTCGGTATTTATGGACTAGTGCCATACAAGGTACCACATAACCATGATAGTAAGGTGTATAAGGTGTGTTAAAAGTGAGTAGTATTTTAAGTAATTTGAGATAATTCTTAATTATGTGGATAATTGGTAAATGGAAGAAATTAACAAGTTAATTAAGGATTAATGGGTAATTAATTAAGATGTTGGATAAGCCCTAAAGGTCCCCAAACGTGGCAGCAATATATGTTTCATTTGGTGACTCTTAAGTCACTTTGCAACGTGGCATTTGGAGGAAATTGTGTGACTAAGTCATCCAAAGTTGGGCCCACATCCATGTATAAGATATCTCAAACTAAAGAGTCTTATGACTCTTAAGAGTCTCATCACGTTACCATCTGAAGCTTAAGAGTCATATGACTCTCAAGAATCTCATCACGATACTTTGAGTCATTCTAATATGCATTTGCATATATCACATAAGCAAGGTAAGATCTTCAACAATTCAAAGCAACGTGAGAATTTGCAATTCTAAGGGAGCTCGGTATAATCATTTCTCAAGAATATCATACGGATTTTTCCCTACCTCGATCCGCCGTTACGTGTCTTTTTCACAATTGACGTGTGTTAAATGGATTGTCAAGAGAATCGGCTCAGGTATGTTAAGGCTATCCCTTCTTTTTTTTGGCATGATCCATACGATACAAACGAAATGAGTAAATGCACAACTTCCATAAATGACTCTATTCATAGAAGTATTAGAGATGCCTATGTTCTTGAATTCCCATATGTCTTATTGTTCTATCGTCTGTTCATGGGTATCAGAAAATATGTAAGTTGATAAAGTTTGTTTTATGATATTAATCAGAGATATAATGGTCTTATGACGTTCCGAGAGATTTTATTGACGTACTTCTCATGCATTGCATTCATATATACATGTATATTGACCCATGACCAGATGGCGTTATATACGTGTATATATATATATGGGATATAGAAAAAGGTTACGACGTTATATACGCACCACCACATGATCAACTGGTATACGTTGATGATTTTGCCCACAGTGGCCGAGATGATATGATGAGATGCCCTAAGAGGCATGATGATGTTATGAACACATGTACCTATACACGACATGATATTCATACGCATATGCACGACACTATAAGTATTTCATGATTTACAGAGTTATCCAGACTTACAGGTTGAGGCATGCACTCTATGTTTCTTCCATGTCTTTTATATACTTATTTATGTGCTTTACATAATCGGTACATTATTTGTACTGACATCCTTTGTTGGGGACTCTTCATTAATGCCTGCAGGTATATAAGATCAATTTGACGAGCCCTCCTAGTAGACGAGGTAGCATTCAGCGAAGGATCGGTAAGACAACACCTCATTCGGAGTGCAGCCGAGTCTATGAGTTATCGTGTTAGAATTCTTCTACGATCGCGTAGAGTTAATTTGAGGTAGTGATATTTGGTGCTTCGCGATCGTGTAAAGCGGGACATAATTGCGTAGCTATGTGAGTTTGTTATGAGCGAACGCGTGAAGAAGGTCACGTTCGCGTGGAGGAAATGGGGCAGAAATTGAAATCACGCGTTTGTGCTTCGCGATCGCATGGTTAGGCCCGCGATCACGTAGGTCTGTGTTGTTGTATTTCGCGATCGCGTGGGAAAATTCGCGATCGCGTAGAGTTAAATCTGGGTGATGGAAAATTGTTCTTCGCGATCGCGTGGAAATGTTCGCGATTGCGTAGAGCAAATGTCTGGGCAGAGAGTTTAAGTTATGAAAATGGGACTTCGTCCCATTTCCAGTTTTTGACGGATAGGAGCTTAAGAAGAGGTGATTTTCGGGAGGTTTTCAAGGAAAATAATGAGGTAAGTGTTCTTAACTCAATATTGGTTAAATTACTCGAATCTATGGTTGTTTTTATCATTTAACTGGTGAATTAAGTTGGAAAAGTTTGAAAACCCTCTTAGTTTAAATTGAAGATTTGAGGGTCGAGTTGGGGTCAGATTTTAATAAAATTGGTATGGTTAGACTCGTGGTTGAATGGGCTTCCGGATTTTGTAACTTTTGTCAAGTTCCGGGGCGTGGGCCCACAAGCAACTTTTGAGCTAAATTTCGAATTTTTATGGAAAATTAGCATTTTCTTATAGAATTAATTCCAATAAATTTTATTGACTGAAACGAATTATTTGTGACTAGATTCGAGGCATTCGGAGGCCGATTTACCAGGGAAACGCATCGCAGAGTAAAAGAATTTCATGTTTTGAGGTAAGTAACAGTTTTAAATCTGGTCTTGAGGGTATGAAACCCCAGATTTTATGTCATGTGATTATTTTGGAGGTGACGCACATGCTAGATGACGGGATTGTGACTTGGTCCGTCCCGTGGAAACTGTAAAGCTGAATAACTTGTTGATAGTTATGTGCTCTTTATGCGTTGTGAAAATTTGACTATAAGTAATGCGAGAAACCATGCTTAGGCTATATGTTGGTATTGTTGGGACCCATAGAGGTTGTGTACATGTTGAATTAGTTGCTTAAATTATCGTTTTGTACTCAGTCATAGTTTACCTGATTATTTTATCTCAGTCTCTATTGTTCATTATTGATGTATCATATCATTGTTGATTGGGCTGATTTTATGACTGTTGAGAGCCTGAGAGACTGGTGAGCTTTATGACTGAGTGAGGCCGAGGGCCTGATTGTGAGATATTATACTATAGCACGTGAGTTGGTCGTGCAGCTCGTGAGTTGTCCGTGTAGATCCTTATATTATACTATAGCACGTGAGTTGGCCTTGCGGATCCTTATATTATACTACAACACGTGAGTTGGCCGTGCAGCACATGAGTTGGTCGTGCAGATCCAGATATTTATATTATGGCATGTGAGTTGTCCGTGCAGATTATAGCGCTTGGGCTGTAGGAGACCCTCCGTAGTCTGTACATCCCAGTGAGCGAAGGTACCCATTGAGTGTGAGTGCTGAGGGCTGAGAGACGAGTGGTTGAGCTGTTGTGACGGGTTGAGTATCTATTGCGTGAGAGGCTGTAATTGCTTTTCATTTGTTGTTGCACGTAGTTGCTATCTGTCATTGTTGCGACATTCTCTGAAAGATTTTATAGCTGGATTACATGAACTTGAATTGTATAAAATTGATTTGACTTAAACTGCCGTATTTGAAAGCATGTCTATTCTTTGCTGAAATTACTGAAAATAAACTAGAATTGTATAGTTCGTCACTATCTTCAATTTTTTATTTATTATTATTACTTGCTGAGTTGGTTGTACTCATACTACACCCTGCACATCGTGTGCAGATTCAGGTATTCCCGGACATAGCGGATGTTGATTCTTCCGTACAGCTGATTTTTCAGAGATTCAGAGGTAGCTGTCGTGTTTCGCAGACCATGTCCCTCCTTCCCTATCTCCTTATTACTGTATTTTGGTCTTAGACTATTATAGACCATGCTTTTCTAGACTTGTATTCATATTAGATGCTCATATACTCAGTGACACCAGGTTTTGGGGAGTGTTCGTATCAGTAATTGTGGGATTTCGTATATTATTTAAATATTGTATTTTTATACTTAAAAAAAATTATGGTTTATTGATATTATCGACTAGCATAGTATCGAGATCGGCGCCATCATGACAGGTTGAGATTTTGGGTCGTGACAATCATTTATTAAACCAAGTTAGGAGGATAATCCAGAGAGGTTCTCCTAAAAACCAATCCACTATGCATTCTTGCATATCCTCACGTGCTTAAATTGGTTCATCTTGTGAGGTAATTAAGACTTAATCGAGAGATGATTTTATGCTGAACGTTTGAACCAATAATTGAGTGAATTCGAGAGACTCACTTAAACATTAGAAGTGGATTATCTAGAGTTAGATCCCAAACAATTATCTTGCACATATCGCGTGAAAACCCTATCTTCTCCTATGGATAACATACTTTGCTTGTTCCTTGTTGCAATTGTCATAAGTCAATAGTTTTAGATTCTTAGTTAATTTTAGTTAGAAATCATATAAATCTCAATTGTTGATCATCTTGGATAACAAACCAATCTAGAAACTTCAAGAATATTGTTTAAATCCAATTTTTGTGGATACGATATTATAAAATACTATATTTTGCTAGGGAGTATAATTTAGGTGTGTGTTTCGAGCTCTTCAAATTTTTGTGCAAGCCTACCTATTTTACGATCAATTCGACTTTAAAAGGTGGGTACAAATAAAAAAACAATGAATACAGGTTAAATGAGGGCGATCGAATAGGACACAAAAATAATATTTCGTTTAGATTCGTATCGTGTGGTCCATAAATAATTAGGTTGGGATCCATTTCAAATCTTAGACTTATCACATGAATTAAAAATGAAAAATTCGCAGCCTTTAAATTTCTTTTTTATATAATTATTTTGGATCCATAGGCACATGACATCATTTCATTCATCTCTTTAATTTGCTATAATATTTGCCTGTTAATTACTCTCCCTCCTTTTTTTTTTTTTGGATTTGTGGTCATATCCATTGGTATATGTAAAACGTTTCATTTGTCTTTTTAATTTGCTACAATATCTGTCGGTTGCTTGTCCTATAATTTTTGGATTTGTTGTCATGTCCATTGGCACATCTAAAATGTTTCATTCACCCCTTTAATTTGCTGCAATATGCATGTTAATTGCTTACCCTATATGTTTTGTATTTGTGGTCATGTCCATTGGCACATGTCATTGTTTCATTCATCCCTTTAATTTGCTACAATATCCACATGTTAATTGCTCGCCCTATATTTTTTGTTTTTGTTGTCATCCCATTAGCACAATTTCATTCATTTCTTTAATTTTCTACAATTGAATGTAATGATGTAGGAATACATATGTAATATAGTATTTATTTATGTAGGCCCGAATGACCTCCCTCGGAACCGTACAAAACTTTTCGACCAAAGGACAGGTATGTTCATGCTTCGTGTTCGGTTCCGATTCAAATCTGCCTGTTATTAATTGATCGCTCTATATTTGCGGTCATATCTATTGGTCCATGTCATTGTTTCATTCATACCTTTAATTTGCTACAATATCTACATGTTTATTACTACTAGGGGCGACTCTACTGTTATTAGTAGTAAGGCCTGCGCCTCAAGCCTCAAACTTTTGGGGGCCTCATTTTGTTAAAAATATTAGGTTTATAAGTATTTAAAAACAATACGTAGTACTTTTAATATATATATATATATATATATATATATACGTAGTACTTTTAATATATATATGAAAACATTTTAGTAAAAATAAAGTAAGAATTTGATTTATTTAAAATGGGTAGATGAATAGTTTTTGTAACGTTTCAATTTGAGTTGATTTGACAATACCACTCTTTACTCCTTCATTAGATAATGTGTAAAATATTTACTTCCCCTTACTTAATTTTATATATTGTTGTCTTTCTCTTTGATATTCTTATTCATCTTATATATATATATATATATATATATATATATATATATATATATATATATATATTAAAGTACGAAGTCCCTTAACGAAATGTCGTTCGCCTTTTTGGTCCTTAAAAATATATATTTTTGTTGGGAAAAATTATAATTGTAATTGTGATTAAATTATTTTCCTAATATTTAGGATTTAAAAATCAACTAAAATATTGGTTATTAAATCTTTCCCTTATTGAACTAGGTAGGAAGTTCGAATATTTAGGAATCTATAATTTATCTTTTTTCGAATAATTTAAGCCAAGTAACTATTTAAGCAAGATTAACGCCTCTACTTACACATAAACAAATCTTGTTTTTAGATTTATGGACGGTTTTCATCATCAAAGTTCAATAAGAGATACAAAAGTTATTTTGATCTAACATTTGTTTTCAAAATTTTCATGACTATTTATTTTATTAAATATCTTGTGGAAAACTATGTCAATTAGAAAAATAGTCTAATTAAAAAAATTGCTATACACATGATTTATATAATCAACATTTGGTAATTTAGAATTAATACTTCATTAGTTGATTGAAATTTTTTAATGAAATTTTTTAAACTCTCTAATATTGAAATTTTGACATTTATCAGAAACCATGAAGGTAATAATGATGACATATAAATATCTCATTTTTTATTCAACCATGTCATTTGTCAACAATTTTAAGGTACTTAGTTTACATAAATACATGGCCTTAATTTACATAATACAAGGCTTGATTGTTGATATAATATTTGGTTTATATTACTTTAAAAAATAAATTAAGCTAGAAGCATCTTAAACTTGTGACTACAATAATATTTTAAATTGTTGCCAAACCAATTGTAACGACCCGATCAGTCATTTTAAAAGTTGTACCCCCATTTTTAATTTACTGCTCATTCTGTACTTTATAACTGTTATGTGACTTGCCGGGATAATTGGTTCGGGTCCGGTGAGGTTTTTAGAATGAATTGGAACACTTAGTTCCAAAGTTTAAAACTTAAGTTGAAAAGGTTGGCTGGATGTTTACCTATGTGTAAACGACCCCAGAATTAAATTTTAATGTTTCCAACAGTTCCATATGGTGATTTTGGACTTAGGAGCATGATCGAAATTTTATTTGGAAGTCCGTAGTTAAATTAGGCCTGAAATGACTAAAATAGGAATTTAAGTTTGAAAGTTTGACCGGGGAGTTGACTTTTTGATTTCGGGGTCAGAATCCAGTTTTAAAATTTTTTATAGCTCCATTATATCATTTATGACTTGTGGGCAAAATTTGAGGTAAATCGAACTTGATTTGATAGGTTCCGGCATCGAATGTAGAAGTTAGAATTTTTAAGTTTTATTAAGCTTGAATTGGGGTATGCTTCGTGATTTTAGCGTTGTTTGATGTGATTTGAGGTTTTGATTAAGTTCGTATGATGTTTTAGGACTTGTTGGTGTATTTGGTCGAGGTCCCGGGGGCCTCGGGTGAGTTTCGGATGGCTAACGGATCATTTTTGGACTTGGAGTTTCTGAAATCTCGAGTCTGGTTTCCTTCTATGCGATCGCGTGAGAAGGTCCGTGATCACGTATAATTTAATTGGGCAGATGGAAAATTTGTGCTATGCGATCGCGTAGGTTTGGCAAGCTCTGCTATGCAAACGCGTGGCTAAGACATCGTTCGCGAAGAGGAAACGAGGCCGAAGCTGGTCCACGTGCTTAACCTTTCGCGATCGCGTGGACGAGTCCGTGATCACGTAGATCTGGGAATGTTGTGTTTCGCGATCGTGTGGAGTTATCCGCGATCGCACAATGTCAATTTTGGGCAGTGGAGATTTGTTCTTCGCGATCGCGTTACTTCATCCGCGATCGCATAAGCTTAATTCTCGGCAACCTTATTTTGTTCTTCGCGATCGCGTGACTTTGGCCGCGATCGCATAGAAGAAAAGGCCCGGACAGAGAGTTTAAGTTCTGAAAATGAGACTTTTCCATTTTTACCGATTTGGAGCTCGGATTGAGGTGATTTTTGGGAGATTTTCAGAAAAAAAACATCGAGGTAAGTGTTCTTAACTCAATTTTGGTTAGTTTACCCGAATCGATCACTGTTTTTATCATTTAATTGGTGAATTAAGTTGGAAAAGTTTGAAAACCTTCTTAGTTTAAATTGAAGATTTGAGGGTCGAGTTGGGGTCAGATTTTAATAAAATTGGTATAGTTAGACTCGTGGTTGAATGGGCTTCCGGATTTTGTAACTTTTGTCAAGTTCCGGGGCATGGGCCCCACAAGCAATTTTTGAGCTAAATTTCGGATTTTTATGAAAAATTAGCATTTTCTTATGAAATTAATTTCAATAAATTTTATTGATTGAAACGAATTATTTGTGACTAGATTCGAGGCATTCGGAGGCCGATTTACCAGGGAAATGCATCGCAGAGTAAAAGAATTTCATGTTTTGAGGTAAGTAACAGTTTTAAATCTGGTCTTGAGGGTATGAAACCCCAGATTTTGTGTCATGTGATTATTTTGGAGGTGACGCACATGCTAGGTGACGGGTGTGTGGGCGTGCACCGAGGGGATTGTGACTTGGTATGTCCCGTGGAAACTGTAAAGCTGAATAACTTGTTGATAGTTATGTGATCTTTATGCGTTGTGAAAATTTGACTATAACTAATGCGAGAAACCATGCTTAGGCTATATGTTGGTATTGTTGGGACCCACAGAGGTTGTGTACATGTTGAATTAGCTGCTTAAATTATCGTTTTGTACTCAGTCACAGTTTACCTGATTATTTTATCTAAGTCTCTATTGTTCATTATTGATGTATCATATCATTGTTGATTGGGCT
This sequence comes from Nicotiana tomentosiformis, assembly GCF_000390325.3. Classification (NCBI taxonomy): domain Eukaryota; kingdom Viridiplantae; phylum Streptophyta; class Magnoliopsida; order Solanales; family Solanaceae; genus Nicotiana; species Nicotiana tomentosiformis. The sequence goes on along the minus strand of NC_090816.1, from coordinate 8,915,922 downwards.
GATTTTATGACTGTTGAGAGCCTGAGAGACTGGTGAGCTTTATGACTGAGTGAAGCCGAGGGCCTGATTGTGAGATATTATACTATAGCACGTGAGTTGGTCGTGCAGCTCGTGAGTTGTCCGTGCAGATCCTTATATTATACTATAGCACGTGAGTTGGCCGTGCAGATTCTTATATTATACTACAACACGTGAGTTGGCCGTGCGGATCCAGATATTTATATTATGGCACGTGAGTTATCCGTGCAGATAATAGCGCTTGGGCTGTAGAAGACCCTCCGAAGCCTGTACATCCCAATGAGCGAGGGTACCCATTGAGTGTGAGTGCTGAGGGCTGAGAGACGAGTGGTTGAGCTGTTGTGACGAGTTGAGTATCTATTGCGTGAGAGGCTGTAATTGCTTTTCATTTGTTATTGCACGTAGTTGCCATCTGTCATTGTTGTGACATTCTCTGAAAGATTTTATATCCGGATTACATGAACTTGAATTGTATAAAATTGATTTGACTTAAACTACCGTATTTGAAAGCATGTCTATTCTTTGCTGAAATTACTGAAAATGAACAATAATTGTATAGTTCGTCACGATCTTCAATTTCCTATTTATTATTATCACTTGCTGAGATACTACACCCTGCACTTCGTGTATAGATTCAGGTATTCCCGGACATAGCGGATGTTGATTCTTCCGTACAGCTAATTTTTCAGAGATTCAGAGGTAGCTGTCATGTTTTGCAGACCATGTCTCTCCTTCCCTATCTCCTTATTACTGTATTTTGGTCGTAGACTATTATAGACCATGCTTTTCTAGACTTGTATTCATATTAGATGCTCATGTACTCAGTGACACCAGGTTTTGGGGAGTGTTCGTATTAGTAATTGTGGGATTTCGTATTGTATTTAAATATTATATTTTCAAACTTAAAAGAAATTATAGTTTATTGATATTATCTACTAGCATAGTATCGAGATCGGCGCCATCATGACAGGTTGAGATTTTGGGTCGTGACAATCATTTATTAAACCAAGTTAGGAGGATAATCCAGAGAGGTTCTCCTAAAGACCAATCCACTACGCATTCTTGCATATCTTCACGTACTTAAATTGGTTCATCTTGTGAGGTAATTAAGACTTAATCGAGAGATATTTTTTGCTGAACGTTTGAACCAATAATTGAGTGAATTCGAGAGACTCACTTAAACATTAGAAGTGGATTATCTATAGTTAGATCCCAAACAATTATCTTGCACATATCGCGTGAAAACCCTATCTTCTCTTATGGATAACATACTTTGCTTGTTCCTTGTTGCAATTGTCATAAGTCAATAGCTTTAGATTCTTAGTTAATTTTAGTTAGAAATCATATAAATCTCAATTGTTGATCATCTTGGATAACAAACCAATCTAGAAACTTCAAGAATATTGTTTAAATCCAATTTCTGTGGATACGATATTATAAAATACTATATTTTGCTAGGGAGTATAATTTAGGTGTGTGTTTCGAGCTCTTCAAATTTTTGTGCAAGCCTACCTACTTTACGATCAATTCGACTTTAAAAAGTGGGTACAAATAAAAAAACAATGAATATAGATTAAATGGGGGCGACCGAATAGGACGCAAAAATAATATTTCGTTTAGATTCGTATCGTGTGGTCCATAAATAATTAGGTTGGGATCCATTTCAAATCTTAGACTTATCACATGAATTAAAAATGAAAAATTCGCAGCCTTTAAATTTCTTTTTTATATAATTATCTTGGATCCATAGGCACATGACATCATTTCATTCATCCCTTTAATTTGCTATAATATTTGCCTGTTAATTACTCTCCCTCCTTTTTTTTTTTTGGATTTGTGGTCATATCCATTGGTATATGTAAAACGTTTCATTTGTCTTTTTAATTTGCTACAATATCTGTCGGTTGCTTGTCCTATAATTTTTGGATTTGTTGTCATGTCCATTGGCACATCTAAAATGTTTCATTCACCCCTTTAATTTGCTGCAATATGCATGTTAATTGCTTACCCTATATGTTTTGTATTTGTGGTCAATGTCCATTGGCACATGTCATTGTTTCATTCATCCCTTTAATTTGCTACAATATCCACATGTTAATTGCTCGCCCTATATTTTTTGTTTTTGCTGTCATCCCATTAGCACAATTTCATTCATTTCTTTAATTTTCTACAATTGAATGTAATGATGTAGGAATACATATGTAAATATAGTATTTATTTAAGTAGGCCCGAATGACCCCCCTCGGAACCGTACAAAACTTTTCGACCAAAGGACAGGTATGTTCCTGCTTCGTGTTCGGTTCCGATTCAAATCTGCCTGTTATTAATAGATCGCTCTATATTTGCGGTCATATCTATTGGTCCATGTCATTGTTTCATTCATACCTTTAATTTGCTACAATATCTACATGTTTATTACTACTAGGGGCGACTCTACTGTTATTAGTAGTAAGGCCTGCGCCTCAAGCCTCAAACTTTTGGGGCCTCATTTTGTTAAAAATATTAGGTTTATAGGTATTTAAAAACAATACGTAGTACTTTTAATATATATATGAAAACATTTTAGTAAAAATAAAGTAAGAATTTGATTTATTTAAAATGGGTAGATGAATAGTTTTTGTAATGTTTCAATTTGAGTTGATTTGACAATACCACTCTTTACTCCTTCATTAGATAATGTGTAAAAAGTTTACTTCCCCTTACTTAATTTTACATATTTTTGTCTTTCTCTTTGATATTCTTATTTATCTTCTATATATATATTAAAAGTACGAAATCCCTTAACGAAATGTCGTTCGCCTTTTTTGCCCTTAAAAATATATATTTTTGTTGGGAAAAATTATAATTGTAATTGTGATTAAATTATTTTCCTAATATTTAGGATTTAAAAATCAACTAAAATATTGGTTATTAAATCTTTCCCTTATTGAACTAGGTAGGAAGTTCGAATATTTAGGAATCTATAATTTATCTTTTTTCGAATAATTTAAGCCAAGTAACTATTTAAGCAAGATTAACGCCTCTACTTACACATAAACAAATCTTGTTTTTAGATTTATGGACGGTTTTCATCATCAAAGTTCAATAAGAGATACAAAAGTTATTTTGATCTAACATTTGTTTTCAAAATTTTCACGACTATTTATTTTATTAAATATCTTGTGGAAAACTATGTCAATTAGAAAAATAGTCTAATTAAAAAAATTGCTATACACATGATTTATATAATCAACATTTGGTAATTTAGAATTAATACTTCATTAGTTGATTGAAATTTTTTAATGAAATTTTTTAAACTCTCTAATATTGAAATTTTGACATTTATCAGAAACCATGAAGGTAATAATGATGACATATAAATATCTCATTTTTTATTCAACCATGTCATTTGTCAACAATTTTAAGGTACTTAGTTTACATAAATACATGGCCTTAATTTACATAATACAAGGCTTGATTGTTGATATTATATTTGGTTTATATTACTTTAAAAAATAAATTAAGCTAGAAGCATCTTAAACTTGTGACTACAATAATATTTTAAATTGTTGCCAAACCAATTGTAACGACCCGATCAGTCATTTTAAAAGTTGTACCCCCGTTTTTAATTTACTGCTCATTCTGTACTTTATAACTGTTATGTGACTTGCCGGGGTAATTAGTTCGGGTCCGGTGAGGTTTTTAGAATGAATTGGAACACTTAGTTCCAAAGTTTAAAACTTAAGTTGAAAAAGTTGGCTGGATGTTTACCTATGTGTAAACGACCCCAGAATTAAATTTTAATATTTCCAACAGCTCCATATGGTGATTTTGGACTTAGGAGCATGATCGAAATTTTATTTGGAAGTCCGTAGTTAAATTAGGCCTGAAATGACTAAAATAGGAATTTAAGTTTGAAAGTTTGACCGGGGAGTTGACTTTTTGATTTCGGGGTCAGAATCCAGTTTCGAAATTTTTTATAGCTCCGTTATATCATTTATGACTTGTGTGCAAAATTTGAGGTAAATCGAACTTGATTTGATAGGTTCCGGCATCGAATGTAGAAGTTAGAATTTTTAAGTTTCATTAAGCTTGAATTGGGGTATGCTTCGTGGTTTTAGCGTTGTTTGATGTGATTTGAGGTTTTGATTAAGTTCGTATGATATTTTAGGACTTGTTGGTGTATTTGGTCGAGGTCCTGGGGGCCTCAGGTGAGTTTCGGACGGCTATCTAGTTTCCATCTATGCGATCGCGTGAGAAAGTCCGCGATCACGTATAATTTAATTGGGCAGATGGAAAATTTGTGCTATGCGATCGCATGGGCGAGTCCGCGATCGCGTAGGTTTGGCAAGCTGTGCTATGCAAACGCGTGGCTAAGACTTCGTTCGCGAAGAGGAAACGAGGCCGAAGCTGGTCCACGTGCTTAACCTTTCGCGATCGCGTGGACGAGTCCGTGATCACGTAGATCTGGGAATGTTGTGTTTCGCGATCGCGTGGAGTTATCCGCGATCGCACAATGTCAATTTTGGGCAGTGGAGATTTGTTCTTTGCAATCGAGCTACTTCATCCGCGATCGCATAAGCTTAATTCTCGGCAACCTTATTTTGTTCTTCGCGATCGCGTGCCTTTGGCCGCGATCACATAGAAGAAAAGGCCCAGGCAGAGAGTTTAAGTTCTCAAAATGGGACTTTTCCATTTTTACCGATTTGGAGCTCGGATTGAGGTGATGTTTGGGAGATTTTCGAAAAAAATATCGGGGTAAGTGTTCTTAACTCAATTTTGGTTAGTTTACCCGAATCGATCACTGTTTTTATCATTTAATTGGTGAATTAAGTTGGAAAAGTTTGAAAACCTTCTTGGATAGATTTGAGGGTCGAATTGTTATCGGAATTTAGTCATTTTGGTATGGTTAGACCCGTGGTTTAATGGGCGTTCATATTTCGTAACTTTTACCGGATTCTGAGACATGGGCCCCTCATGCGATTTTTGAGTTAATTTATGATTTTATTGAAAAATGTAGTATTTTCTTAAGAAATTGATTCCTATAATTTTTGTTGACTATATCGAATTATTTTGGCTAGATTCGAGCCATTCAGAGTTGGATAATCGAGAAAAAGGCCTACTAGTAGATTAAATTGGAGCAAGCCGCGGTAAGTGACTTGTCTAACTTTGTGTGATGGAAATTCCCCTAGGATTGGTATTTATGTGATAATTGTAATGTGTTGAAAGTCATGTACACGAGGTGACAAGTGTGTATACAGACTAAATGTGGAACGTTATGCTTTTAAATTGTGTAGATCACTATTGTATATTAATTAAATCATTGTATCATGTTATATTCATCATAATTGGATTATTTCATATTCTTAAAAATTGTCTGACCATTTCTTGCTAATTGCTTTACTTGTTTAGTTAAAAACTTGTTTCTTTTGTTCTGTGCATTACTTGAAGGATGGATTTCTTAATTTAAATATTATTAAAAATAAAGTATTTTACATTTAAAATTTTGATATTTAGACAAGGTGTTAAATTAGTGAAATATTATTTTTGCTGAATATTTTTTTGATTTTTTCGTACTCATTGTGATGGAGTCGTGAGCTCTTTATTATGAAAAAATATTGTTGTAGATTTATTTTGGCAAGTTGAAATATTTGGGCACTTGAGGTCAAATTGTGATATATTGTGATATTGATACCCATGCGGTGGTATAAGGTCTTGGTGTTGAAACGCATGCGGTGAGATAAGGGTGGCTTGATACGCGTGGCTAGTAGGGTAACTACTAGAAGTCATGTGGTATGATAAGGGTGGCTAAAATACGAGATGCTATTTTGGGAAAAATATTTTTCTTTAAAATTGATTGTGACAGATCCCGCGGTGATATAAGAAAATGAGATATTTTGAATTTATTTATGATTTGGGACTACGAGGTGGTACCTCGGGAGTGCCCTTGTTGATATTTATTTATGGCCACAGTTGCCTTTGATTATTTTTGTGATTTCCTCAAAGTTGAAAAATTCTATTTTGTTTCCGCGAGATATTATTTGCCATTATTTTGCGTAGTTAAATGGTGACATACTACTACTTGATTCATTTCCATTGTCATTTTACTTTTATTATATTGTTAAAACATTTCACCAAGCCTTTTATTATTCTAGTATGACCTGACCTGACCTCGTCACTACTCTACCGAGGTTAGGCTTGGCACTTATTGGGTACCGTTGTGGTGTACTCATACTATGCTTCTACACATCATTTTGTGCAGATCCAAGTACATCCTACCAGCCCTGACATCAGTGAGCTACCTGTGCACGGAGACTTGGAGGTATATCTGCCAGCGTCCGCAGACCCCGGAGTCCCATTCTATTTTTATTATGTTGCTTCCTTATTTTCTGTAGACTCTGATATATAGAGATTTTGAGGAAAAATTCTTAGAAGCTTGTGACTTATTTTTACCGGGTTTTGGGAGTTGTAATTATATGAATTTGCAGATTTATTTATTTCAGATTTTTATTGTTATTCCGCATTGATAGGCTTACCTAGTCCTAGAGACTAGGTGCCATCATGACATCCTACAGAGAGAATTTTGGGTCGTGACAAGTTGGTATTAGAGCTCTAGGTTCATAGGTGTTATAAGTCACAAGCAGGTTTAGTAGAGTCTCGCGGATCGATACAGAGATGTCTGTATTTATCTTCGGGAGGCTATGGAACTGTTAAGATATATTCACTTCTTTGATTCCTTATCGTGCTCATCTGTTGACTTCGCAGTTCTAAACCATTGTCTTTCTAATCTCTCACAGATGGTGAGGACACGCCAGATGATCAGACACTCGCACCCCCTGTTGGAGCCGGAAGAGGCCAGGGTCAGGGCAGAGGCCGAGCTAGAGGCCGAGGAGGACCACGTGGTGCAGCTAGAGCACCTGCACAAGTTGCTGCAGCAGAGCCACCAGTAGCTCCAGTTGGAGAACATGCACCTGAGATGCCTGTTAATACCCCTGCACTTCGTGAGACTCTTACCCAGTTGTTGAGCATGTTTGGTACTCTAGCTCAGGCAGGGTTGATTCCGCTTGCTCCTGCCACATCTCAGGCCCGGGGAGGAGCACAAACTCCCGCCGCCCCTACTCCAGAGACACAGGCCCAAGTTTACCATGCCTCAGAGGTTATACCAGTGTAGTCATTTGTTCCAGTTCGGCCCAGGTTAGGACAGTTGTTTCAGAGGGGGAGAAACTCAGGCTTGAGAGGTACAAGAAGTACCACCCTCCCACTTTCAGCGGTTTGGCTTCAGAGGATGCTCAGGGTTTTCTTGAGGAATGTCACTGTATCCTCCGTACTATGGGTATTTTGGATTCCAGTGGGGTTTCTTTCACCGCATTCCAGCTTAGAGGAGCAACCTACTAATAGTGGCGGGCATATGAGTTGGATAGTCCGACGGAGGCAACTTCACTTACTTGGACTCAATTATCTGATACGTTCTTGAGGGAATATGTTCCTCAGAATCTTAGAGATGCATGGAGCGCAGAGTTTGAGCAGTTGCGCTAGGGTTCTATGACTGTGTCAGAGTATGCGGTCGAATTTAGTGATTTGGCTAGGCATGCACCAGCCTTAGTTGCTGCTGTTCGAGAGTGGGTTCGCCGATTTATTGAGAGGTTCCATCCTAGTATCAGATTCAGCATGGCTGGAGAACTGGAGATGCACATTACATACCAACAGGTGGTGTCAATTTCTAGGAGATTGGAGGGTATGCAGACTCGGGAGAGAGAAGAGAGGGAACCTAAGAGACCCCGAGATTCTGGTACATATAATAATTCACGTGCCCCAGCTGCAACCCATCATGGTAGAGTCTATGTGAGTCGACCTGTTCATTCAGAATTTCCAGCTTTCAGTGGTATTCCGGCTACTCCCAGACCTCAGGTTCCATATTATGCACCACCAGTGTCTATTGTACCTCCTGTACGGGGTGCTTTCAGCGGGCAGTCTAGTCGATCAGGCCCGAGCCAGTCCCAGCAGCCACATCCTCCGAGGGCTTGTTTTGTGTGTGGTGACATTTCCCGTATCCCGTGATTCCTTGAGTTCTTCTGTTTATGTATCTACATCCGTGGGTGAATCTATTATTGTGGACTGCGTGTATCGGTCATGTTTAATTGTTATCAGTGGATTTGAGACCAGAGCTGATTTATTATTACTCAGTATGGCGGATTTCAATATTATTTTCGGCGTGGATTTATTGTCGCCCTATCACGCTATTCTTGATTATTACGCCAAGACGGTGATGTTGGCTATGCCAGGTCTACCGCGGCTAGATGTCACGGCCCAAAATTCCCCCCTTCGGACCGTGATGGCGCCTAACATTTTACTTGATAGGAAAGCCAATGTTTGAGAATATTATTAGCCATTTTTAAGCAAATTTTAAATTTATTAATAACAAAGAACAATTGCGGAAGTAAGGTCTAAAATGTATTGAATAATCCATAAAAATATGGTGTCTAAATACCATCCCAAAATTGGTGTCACAAGTGCACGAGCTTCTAGAATTATACAAATAAAGGTCTGAATAAAATAAAGCTGTCTGGAAACAAGCACACAACTAAATTAAAGTAGACGGGGACTTCAGAACTGCGAACGCCGTGCAGTTATACCTCAAGTCTCCTCTAAATAGCTGAAATCCGAGCAACTCTATGGTACGCCGCTGGGACCAACTCCAAAATCTGCACAAGAAGTGCAGAGTGTAGTATCAGTACAACCGACCCCATGTACTGGTAAGTGCCGAGCCTAGCCTCGACGAAGTAGTGATAAGTCTAAGGCGGGTCACTTACATTAACCTGTACGCAATATTAGTAACAACAACAAATAATAAAAATACATCAAGTAACCCATTTATAATAATTTAAGCCAACTCAGCAGTCATAATTCATTAATATTTCAACTAATTTTCTTTATAGCGTACAAACCGCTTCCACAATATATTCATTTTCAATCCTCTCATATGATTATTTTTAATCAAGTATATATTGACTCTTAAACAAGTCTATTGCGGCGTACAATCCGATCCCCCAATATAGACTTTTAAAAACTCTGTTGCGAACAACTGGTACTGAGTCCATAGAAGGAACATCTGCACTGGGATAGCGAATATAAGCCAAATAGGCTAGACACCCTTTCTCGACCATACGTCGAGCTTTCATATAAGAAATATCCCTGTTAGCAGAATGACCAGGAGTTCCTTTCCACTCTAACCGAGGTAACCCCGGCATCTCTAGGGTCACTGTCTTGGCATGACAATCCAATATAACATGATAAGGTGACAACCAATCCATACCCAAGATGACATCAAAATCTACCATATCAAGAAGTAGAAGATCCACACTAGTCTCAAGACTACCAATAGTAATCACACATGAATGATAGACATGATCTACTACCACAGAGTCTCCCACCGGTGTAGATACACACAGAGAAGCACTCAGAGAATCACAGGGCACAACCAAATATGAAGTAAAATAGGAGGACACATAGGAATAAGTAGATCCTGGATCAAATAGAAATGAAGAATCTCTATGGGAAACTGGAATAATACCTGTGATCATAACATCAGATGACTCAGCCTCAGGCCTAGCTGAAAAAGCATAAAATCGGGGCTGAGCCCCACCACTATGAACTGCGTCTCTAGGACAACCTCTAACTGGCTAGACTCCACCTCTAACATCATGACCTCTAACTCTAATGGACTGACCTCCACCTCTAATGGCCTGACCTCTACCTCTAGCTTCCTGACCCCAACCTCTATCTGGTTGAGCAAGCGGTGAAGCAACCGGTGTCGGTATGATGGCACGAGAATCCTACCTGGATCTGTTACTCGCCAACCTAGGACAATACCTCTTGATGTGACCAATGTTCCCACACTCATAACAACCATCCTGATGACGTGGCTGCTGAAGCTGAAGTTGACCTGAATGGGCAGGATAACCACTATAGTTACTCTGGAGTGGTGGTGCACTGATAGGAGCTGAATGCGCACTAAATGTTGGCTGCCTAGAGTAAGGCATAATAGGATCGTGACTCTCTGAAGCACCGTGAGATGCGTGAAGTGCCGAATGAAATGGTCTGGGAGGATGACCCCTACCAAAATTATCCCTGCCTCCATGCGAGACACCACTAAAACCATCGAAATGACGAAGCCTCTTATCAAACCTCTGCCCGCTCTCCTGTGCAAGAACCGTATCGACCTTTCTCGCGCCATTAGAAGCTGCCTGAAAAGAAATCTCACTTTCGGTCTCCTTGGCCATCTGAAGCCTGATAGGGTGAGTGAGTCCCTCAATAAACCTCCTCCTCTCTCTCTCCCTCAGTAGATAGTAAAAGGAGAGCATGACGGGTCAAATCCACAAAACGGGACTCATGCTGAGTAACGGTCATACTGCCATGCTGTAGACGCTCAAATTACCTGCAAAAATCTTCTCTCAGTATGATAGGAAGGAACGTCTCTAGAAATAGCTGAGAGAACTGCTCCCAGGTAAGTGCAGGCGATCCAACTGGTCTGGTAAATTCGTCATCTGAAATTTTAGCAAAATAGACCCCATTGGCCTCAACTATACCTATGTTCCGCAGCACCTCATATCAGCGGTCTAGATAATCCTATGGGTCCTCAGAAGTTGTACCACTGGAGTGAACTGAAAAGTGCTTAGTAAACTTATCCAGCCTCAATAAGGCCTCAAAAGATATGGCAGGCCTATCATCGGTCTGTGCCGCAACAACTGGATGAACTACCCCAACCGGTAGGCTGCTGGAGCCTGATTATGGGGAGTCATCTGCTCCAGAGCGGGAGTAGTGGGAGTTTTCTCTCCTCCCCTAGCCTGTGAGACGGCCGGTGCCATTGGAAATGTACCATTCTGGGCCACGCCCTCCATAAGACTCATCAAACGGACTAGAGCGTCCTGAAGCACTGGAGTGGCTATGAATCCTTCCGGGACCTGAACTGTTCCAACTGATACATTATGAACTGGAACCTCCTCCTCAAGGTCCACCCGAGGTTCTACAACAGGTGTAGCTTCTCGAGTTCTAGACTGAGCTCTACCTCTGCCTTTGCCTCGACCTCTAGCACGACCTCGGCCTCAACCTCTACCCCTAGCCACAGTTGCCACCGGGGGCTCTGGTCTATGTCCCTAGGTAGATGTATTACGTGTTCTCACCATCTGCGAGATAAAATAAGAGTAGAATGGTTTAATCATCGATGATAGAATAAATTCGCACAAAAGAATAAGAAAGAAGTGATATTGTTCCTAAACTTCATAGCCTCTGAGAGATAAGTACATACGTCTCCGTACTGATCCTTCAGACTCCACTAAGCTTGCTCGTGACTCATGAGACCTATGTAACCTAGTGCTCTGATACCAACTGTCACGACCCGAAATTCCCACCTTCGGACTGTGATGGCGCCTAATATTTCACTTGCTAGGCAAGCCAACGCTAGAATAATATTAGCCATTTTTAAAAAAAATTTAAATTTATTAATAACAAAGAACAATTGCGGAAGTAAGGTCTTTAATGTATTGAATAATCCATAAAAATACGATGTCTAAATACCATCCCAGAATTGGTCTCACAAGTGCACGAGCTTATAGAATAATATAAATAAAGGTCTGAATAAAATAAAGCTGTCTGGAAACAAACACACAGCTAAAGTAAAGTAGACAGGGACTTCAGAACTGCGAACGCCGTGTAGTTATACCTCAAGTCTCCTCTGAGTAGCTGAAATCTGAGCAAGTCTATGGTACACCGTTGGGACCAACTCCAAAATCTGCACAAAAAGTGCAGAGTGTAGTATTAGTACAACCGACCCCATTTACTGGTAAGTGCTGAGCCTAACCTCGACGAAGTAGTGACGAGGCTAAGGCGGGTCACTTACACTAACCTGTACACAATATTAGTAACAACAACAAATAATAAAAATATATCAGGTAACCCATTTATAATAATTTAAACCAACTCAGCAGTCATAATCCATTAATATTTCAACCAATTTCGTTTATAGCGTACAAACCGCTTCAACAATATATTCATTTTCAATCCTCTCATATGATTATTTTTAATCAAGTATATATTTACTTTTAAATAAGTCTATTGCGGCGTGCAATCCGATCCCCTAATATATACTTTTAACAAATCTGTTGCGGCGTGCAACCTGATCCTCTTATATATGGACTTTTTAAATAGTCTGTTGCGGCGTGCAATCCAATCCCCCAATATATTCATTTCAATCAATTATGTTGCGGCGTGCAACCCGCTCCTCCAATATATTCATATACCAATTCTTATAGAAGAAATTTCTCAATAAATGCAACAATTAATATAAAATGATAAGACAACAAGCATACAATAATTATGATTTAATTATGAAACAAACAATGACAACTAACGATTTATTATGGAAACAGGGAGAAAATAGGTTGTTTAATATTTAATATGCTAAATGTCAAGTAGCAATTAATGCACATAAACTAAATAAGTATGTAGCAATTATTACAGGAATTCAAGAATTCATATTTGACAAAGAATATGAGAGAAACAATTATTATAACAATTAATTCGCGTATTAAAACAATTTTAGGATTTTGAAATAGTTATGAAAATAATTAATTTGACGACATATAGACACTCGTCACCTTGCCTATACGTCGTTCCCATGCATTTCACATAACAAATAATTTAAGGGTTCTATTCTCTTAAGTCAAGGGTAACCACGACACTTACCTCGCTTTGCAAATTCCAATCAATTACTCGACCAAAGCTTTTTCTTTTAAATTTGTCTCCAAGAGCTTCAAATCTATTCACAAACAACTCGATATACTCAATACGAATTATAGGAATTAATTCCATATAAATTTACTAATTTTTTGGATAAAAATCCAAAATTTATTTAAATATTCGACAGTGAGAAGCATGTCTCAAATATCGAAAAACTTACGAAATCCGAACACCCGTTCCGATACGAGTTCAACCATACAATATTTATCCAATTCTGATGTCAAATAGACCTTCAAACCTTAAATTTTCGTTTTTGGAAGATTTTATAAAAATCTGTTTTGTCTTCCATAAATTTACGGATTCATTATGTAAATGAGTACGGAATCATGAAATATAATCAATATAGGATAAGTAACACTTACCCCCAATGTTTTCATGTAAAAATCGCCCAAGAATCGCCTTACCCGAGCTCAAAAATTAGAAATGGTTGAAAATGGGTCGAAACCCCATTTCTAGAACTTAAGTTCTATTTTTTTCAGATTTTTATTCATCACGATCGCGGAAATTCGTTCGCGATCGCGTAGAAACAAATATGCCCAGGTTTGTTTAATACTACGCGATCGCGTATAAGGCCATGCAATCGCAGAGAACAATTTCTCATCCTTACGCGATCGCGTACAGGTTTATGCGATCGCGTAGCATAATTTCGGTGCTTCAGCTTCTGCATCATTCCTTCTTCGCGATCGCAGCTTTGTGCTCGCGTTCGCAGTGCACTAGGAGCTAGCCTTTCGCGTTCGCGAGCCTATATTCGCGAACGCGAAGAGTAAAACTCACGGCTTAAAATTTTCTTTTTGCGATCGCAGGAATGGCTTCGCGATCGCAAAGCACAATGCACCAGATGACAACAGAAATTCAAAAACCAGATTTTCTAAGTTCAAAATCATCTTGTAGCCTATCCGAAACTCACACGAGACCTCGGGGCTCCAAACCAAACATGCACACAAGTCATAAAATATGATACGAACTTGCACACGTGATCAAATCGTCAAAATAACACCTAGAACTACGAATCAGACACCAAATCAAAGAAAGTTTTCAAGAAAACTTTAAAACTTATATTTTTACAATCGGACGTCCGAATCACGTCAAATCAACTCTGATTCTCATAAAATTCGGCAAACAAGTCATAAATATTATAGTGGACCTATACTAGGCTCCGGAACCAAAATACAGACCCAGTGTCAATAAATCCAAAATCAGTAAATTCTTAAAAATCATTAAGCTTTCAAACTTTACTTTTTCATCTTAATTCCTTATCTCGGGCTAGGGACCTCAGAATTCGATACCGGGCATACGCCCAGGTCCCAAATCACGATACGAACCTGCCAAAATTGTCAAAAATACTGATACGAGTCCATTTGCTCAAACTATTAACCAAAGTCAACTCAGTTAAGTTTTAATGCTCTATTTCACATTTTACTCCATTTTTAAATAAAGCTTTCCTGAACATTTTTACGTACTGTGCATGCAAGTGAAGGAGTGATAAATAGTGATTCTTGAGTTCTTAGAACACATAATTAATTTTTAAATTTAAAGATGATATTTTGGGTCATCACACTAGAGTGGAGAGGTACCTCAGATTGTGTTCCTATCATGGTTGTTTCATTTCTCAAGGCTCAATGGATGGTTGAGAAGGGGTGTGATTCATATCTGGCCTATATGAGAGTTGTTAGTGTTGATACTCCTACTGTGGAGTTAGTTCCTATAGTAAGGGAGTTTCCTGATGTATTTCCAGCGAATCTTTCGGGTATGCCACCCGACAAGGATATTGACTTTGGCATTAATTTGTTATCGGGTAATCAACCCATTTCTATTTCACCATATCGTATGGCCCCAGCAAAGTTGAAAGAATTAAAGAGCAGTTACATGAGTTGCTTGATAAGGGCTTCATTCGGCCTAGTGTATCACCTTGGGGTGCTCCTGTCTTATTTGTGAAGAAGAAGGATGGTTCTATGCGGATGTGTATTGATTACTTCCAGCTGAACAAGGTTACAGTGAAGAACATGTATTCATTGCCACGTATTAATGACCTATTTGATCAGCTTCAGGGTGCCAAAGTGTTCTCTAAGATCGACTTGTGTTCAGGCTATCATCAGTTGAAGATTCCGGAGTCAGATATCCCGAAGACTGCTTTTAGGACTCGGTATGGTCATTATGAGTTCCTTGTAATGTCATTTGGGATAACCAATGCCCCAGCAACATTTATGCACTTAATTAATAATGTATTTCATCCCTATCTTGATTCTTTCGTCATTGTATTTAGTGACGACATTCTGGCGTATTCCCGGAGTCGGGAAGATCATGAGCAACACGTGAGGACTGTGCTTCAGACTTTGAGAGAAAAGAAGTTATATGCAAAAATTTTAAAGTATGAATTCTGGCTTAATTCAGTGGGATTTTTGGGTCATATAGTTTCATGCGAAGGGATCAAGGTAGATCCGAAGATGATTGAAGCAGTGCAGAGTTGGTCCAGACCGTCCTCAACTATAGAGATCCGTAGTTTCTTGGTTTGGAAGGGTATTATCATCGATTTGTAGAGGGTTTCTCTTCTGTTTCTGCACCTATGACCAAATTGACCCAGAAGGGTGCTCCATTCAGTTGGACCGAGGAATGTGAGGAAAGCTTCCAAAAGCTTAAGACAGCTTTGACTACAACCCCAATATTGGTATTACCTACAGGTTCAGGTTCTTATACTTGTGTATTGTGATGCGTTGTGTATTGGTCTCAGCGTAGTGTTGATACAAGACGGTAGGGTGATTGCCTACGCGTCCAGACAGTTAAAGATACATGAGAAGAATTATCTGGTCCATGACCTTGAGTTAGCAGCTATTGTTCATGCCATGAAGATTTGGCGGCATTATTTATACGGTGTCCATTATGAGGTCTACACCGATCACCGGAGTCGACATCATCTGTTTAAACAGAAGGATCTTAATTTGCGGCAGCGGAGATGGTTGGAGTTGCTTAAGGATTATGATATCACCATTCTTCTCTCCTGCCTTGATTCTACATGCAAAGAAACACTCCTTCCATTTCAAATTAGATGGGGCAGTTTGACTCGGCACGAAGTTTAAGAAAAAAAAAAGAAAGACTTTTGAAACTTGTTGGCTTAAAAGCTTAAGGGGTAAAAGCTTTGTGGGGTTATGATATTTTTGTGGTTATAAAAACTTCTCATTAAGGGTAAATGGGTAAAATGAAGAGTTTAAAGTTGAATTATTTTCACATTTAGAAATGTGTCATTTATTTTGGAACAGACTAAAAAAGAAAGTACCTCATTTAATTTGAAACGGAGGGAGTAGTTGATAATTCGTGTTTCAACTATTCTTGGAATGTATTTTATTTATCTTATTAGAACGTCGTATATTTCATGACCCGGTTAATTATTGAATAGAAATGTGAAAGATATTGGTTAGATATATCTGTTGTGTTAATCCTTACAAAAATATATATCGACTTTATGCACACACATCGACTTTAAAAATGAAAGTATTCTTTTGTTATTTTACATGAAATGCATGTGGATTGAGAGTACCAACTTTCATATTTCCTAATAGAAACTTAAGCTTTTATTATTAAAATCAAAATATGTAAGAAAGTTACTAATAAAAAATAATAAAGAAATTTAGATGGGGAATGAACTAAGTAGTGATGGTCACTGTGTAGTACCATAGCTCATGTCCGGATGCCGTCTAAAACTTTTATATGTATCCTGCATTAAGGCCGTGCTAATGGCAATTAGGGGTGCTTATCGGGTGGATCGGCTTGTTATTTACGCTTAACGGTTCGGCTTATCGGTTATCGATTTATAAATATAGTAATCCGCTTGCTATCCAATGAGACATTGGACGGATTGGTATCGGATTAACGATTATCAGGTATTTATCAGGTAGTTTATCGGTTAAACCAAATAGAAAATAAAAGAGAAGCAGAGAACGAGAAAATTTGTCATTTTGTCTAACTTCAAACTGCAAATGAAGTCGCTGCTGTCCAGCTAAGCAAATATGTTTGAAGAATGTTCTATGTCTTGTCTACCTTATCAGTTATATGAATATGTAAGATCACCGAAACCAGAGAGAAATGTGACCACCGGCTACTTCCTCTTATCAAGCATGGATATTATGACTAAAAGTATGAGCAGGACAAGTAGGGAAAAATGACCAACTGAATATTTGATGGATAAGACAGTGGCAGCGAATCTCCGATAAACCATGCAGAAGACCAAAGGGTAAAAGTATAAATATTAAAAATTTTAACAGGTTAACGGTTTATCCGATATGAAAATTGAGTAATTCGTCTCCAAACCGTTTAATTATAAAATATCAATATGTTTACCAACCATTACCCTGATAATCCGATACCAATAAGCCAATAAGTCATTTTTACGGTTCGGTTAATGGTTAGATTCAGTTTTAAACAACCCATTATATTTGAATTAGCCACAGTTGATAAATTTTATTAGACTTCATATGTGATACTTGATACACTAAGCACTTCATATTTCATTGTTTCTGTTCACCTTTTACGTCCATCATATCTTTTCAGTTTTAGAGTAAAAGGATTAATAGGACCAGAAACAAGTTAACTGTAACGATCCGACTTGTCGTTTTAAGAATTTATGCCCCATTTAGTGACTTAAGGTCTCGAGCAACTTCGTAATATGTATTATGGCTCGCGGGTGTGGTCGAGTTTGATTTCCGGAAAGTTCGAAATTTAATTAAAAGAACAATTCTTATTTAGAAGCTTAAATGGAAGAGTTGACCGGAGAGTTAACTTTTGAGCAAACGACGATTCGACGCATTTTGGCGAAAGTTGAAAAATAGAAGATTGTTGGAAAGTTCGACCGAAGGGTGAATTTTTGATAACGAGGTCGGATTTTGATTTCGGAAATGGGAATAGATCCATTACGTCAATTATGACTTGTATGCAAAATTTAAAGTCATTCCGGATTGATTTGATACGTTTCGGCGCAAAATATAGAAGTTGGAAGATTTGAAAACTCATAATTCGATTCGATGCACGATTCATAATTTTGGCGTTGTTTGACGTGGTTTGAAGCATCGACTAAGTTCGTATTATATTTTGGGACGTGTTGGTATAATTGGTTAAGGTCCCGAGGGCCTCGGGTGGATTCCGGAAGATTAGCGGATTGTTTGGAATTTTTTGTGACTGCTGGTTTTTGGCAGCCACTGGTGTCATCGCATCTGCGATGTAATTAACCACAGATGTGCCATCGCAGAAGCGAGGCTGAGGTCGCAGAAGCAAAATGGACAGGTCTGGACAGTGGTCGCAGGTGCGAAAAATTCCCCGCACCTGCGCGATCGCATATGCGGTACATGGAGCACAAAAGTGAGAAGCTTCGCAGATGCGCAATTGGTCATCGCTTCTGCGATTGCGCAGAAGCGAAGAGAACTCCGCAATTGCGAGGGCCTTTGGTCAGTGGACTTCCGCAGAAGCGAGTTTTGGCTCACAAAAGCGGCTCCGCAGATGTGGCGACGCGTCCTCAGGTGCGAAAATTGGTAGAAACATTTAAGGACCAAAAATGGCCATTTCGCCATTTTCATTTTGGACTTTTGGTGCTCAGATTTGGGCAATTCTGGAGAGATGTTTCACAAGCTTGGTTGGGGTAAGTGTTCTACATCTGAAAGTAATTATATTTCATGAATCTGTGGTAATATTCATCATTTAATTCAGATTTAAATGGATGAAATCAAGCTTTTTGTAAAAGTTTCCAAAAATAAAAATTTAAGATTTGGAGGTCGAGTTATTATTGGAATTCGATAACATTGGTATGATTGAACTCGTATCGAAATGTGTGTTCGAATTTCTTGAAAATTATGTCGGGCTCCGAGGGGCGGGCATCGCGTTGACGTTTGTTGACTATTTGAAATAAATTTTTAAGTCGACGAATTATTATCCAGAATTATTTCTGATACATTTTAATGAACTTAGACAATTAATTTGGATAGCTTTGAGCTGTCAGGAAGTCAATTCAAGCAAGGAGGTGATTTTGGAATATCGGCATAACTTCAAAAAGGTAAGTGTCTTGCCTAACCTCTAGTAGGAGAATTACCCCTTAGGCATCGAGTTTTTATGTGCCATTTGTGAAATGTGAAAAGTCGTGTACGCGAGGTGACGAGTACGTATTCATGCTGATATGTGCAAAATTTATTGAGTTAAAGTCTTGGGCATATTGTGTAGTAAATTGAATAATTGCTTGCATATATTTAATCATCTATTTGCCATGCCTCGAATCACATTTATTGAATTTGTTTTTATATGATAAGTTGATGTAATTATTACTTGTATATTTATGTGAATTCCGTGAGTTTATTGGTTCGATATTTCTTGGAATTTAATTTCATTATGAATTTTCTCTATGCAAATAATTAATTAAACAAGCTTAAGAAGAAGTGTTAATATAATTATCAAAATTTGGATTAATGAAGGCATTGCCCTATGCTGATTATTTTCTATCTCTTTTGGTTGTTTTTGAGGGTTTATACACATTGTATGGAGCCTTGGGCTAATTGTTGTTAAATTAATTAATTTTGTTATATCTTTGGAATTTGTTGTGGCCATTGGGCAAATTGTGATATGAATTGATTTTATTATGTTGCCGTGATAATATTCTGTGTAAATTGTTTTGTTATTTGAGTTATTATTTTGAGGATATAAGGATGGCATTTCACTGTTGATATTATGTGGGTTTAAGGGTGGCATTTCACTGTTGTTGTATTTGTTGGGATATTATTTGGGCGGAGCGATAAGGGTGGCTATAGGAGAGATAAAGGTAGCTATTGATATTGTCAGGGTGGAGGAATAATGGAGGCTATTCTAGGAGTGATAAAGGTGGCTATTTGTCAGGGATGATATGTGATGATGTGGAGTTGTTGCGTTGGAAATGTTTATGTGATGTTGTGATTTTTCTTGTGATTATTTTTATACCTTGTGCATTTGTATTTGTCTTGTTGTTGTAAATTGATAATAGTCTGATTTATGTTAAAATTGGGAGCTTGTGGCTATTGCCAGGCGGATATGAAAAGCAATATGGGCACGAGGTACCGTGAGTAAATAATGATGATATTGGCACATGAATTATCAGTGCAGTTGTGATATGAAATGTGGGCACGAGGTGTTGTGGTTAAATGATGATGATATTTGGCACGTGAGTTGTCCGTGCGATTGTGCTAGAGAAATTGGTACGAGGTGTCGTGGAATATGAAAGTGGGCTAAGACCCGTATTTTTATAATATTTAAATAAGGGTCACAATGTGACTTTTATTTGAAAGATATTTATTTGAGAAAATTATATTTGAAAGAGATTTATTCGAAAGATATTTATTTGAGAAAATTATATTTGAAAGAAATTTATTGAAAGAGATTATTCGAAAGATAGTTATCTGAGGAAATTATATTTGAAAGAGATTTATTGAAAGAATGATATTTGAAGAATATTTATCTGAGGAATTATAATTGAGAGAGATTTATTGGAAGGATTATATGTGAAAGATATTTATTTGAAGGACTTGATTTAATTTGGTGTACTTGTATTTATCATTTGTTGAGCAATATTAATGGTTGATTCGTGTTGCCCTTATTGTTATTTGTTTCCTATTATTTTGTATACTATATTGCACATGTTATTAGACTAGTGAGAGTCTTGACTGCACCTCGTCTCTACTCCACTGAGGTTAGTCTTGATACTTACTGGGTATAGACCGTGGTGTACTCATACTACACTTATGCATATTTTTGTGCAGAGCCAGGTATTGGAGCTATCAGACTCGGACAAAGTTAAAGTGGGATCGCAAGGATTCTATGTAGAGTTGCATCGTCATCACAGTTCCTTGGAGTCTTTCTATTTTATTGTACTGTTAATTATTATTCAAACAATATTGAATATTCGATCTTTGAGATCATTTCATGTATTCAGTTAGAGTTCCTGACTCAGTATTACCAGTCTTGGGAGGTTTTCATGTTTTCATATTTATTTTCGCTTTTGGTTTCGATTATCTATTAAAACAAAATGGCTTGAAATGTAATTATAATCGACTTACCTAGTCTAGAGACTAAGTGCCATCATTACGCCTGTGGTTGGATTTTGGGTCGTGACAAGCTGGTATCAGAGCTCTAGGTTCATAGGTTCTACGAGTCACGAACGAGTTTAGTAGAGTCTTGAGGATCGGTAAGAGACATATGTACTTATCTTCGAGAGGCTACAAAACTGTTAGGAAATTTCCACTTCTTTCCTTCCTGTCGTGCGGGTTTGTTGATTATGGAATTTGAGCCTTTGTATCTCTATTCTCTCACAGATGGTGAGGACACGCGCTACCGGGTTAACTGAGCAGGCATCCGTATATACTGCTAGGGCTGCAAGAGGCTGGGGCTGAGGTAGAGGTCGAGGAAGGGTACGTGCCACGACTGGAGCACCTGTCAGAGCAGCACTTGAGAAGCCACCAGTAGCTCCAGTTGGGAGACAGGTACCAGAAGCACCTGTTGTTACCCCCGGACTTCAGGAGACTTTAGCACGGTTCCTGGGTATGTTTGGTACCTTAACTCATGCGAGATTGATTGCTGTTGGACAAAAGTTTTTGCAGATTAGGGGAGTAGCTTAGACTCCTACCACAACTCTAGAGCAGCATGGTCAGGTTCCGGGTGTAATACCGGTATAACCTGTTATTCCGGTTCGGCTTGAGATTAGGCTAGAGGAATCAGAAGAAAAACAAAAGAGACTTAAGAGGTTTAAGAGGTATAGCCCACCTACTTTCAGGGGCACAACTATAGAGGATGCCCAAGGATTTCTAGAAAATTGTCACCGTATTCTCCGCACTATGGGTATTGTGGAAGTGAGCAGAGTTTCCTTTACTATATTTTAACTGTCAGGTGCAGCGTATCAGTGGTGGAAAATCTATGAAGAAGGTAGACCAACCGATGCAACACCACCAACTTGGGATCAATTTCGAAAATATTTTTGAAAGAGTTTGTTCCCCAGACTCTCTGAGATGCGTGGCGCACAAAGTTTGAACGGCTGCGTCAAGGAACTATGACAATGTTAGAATATGCTATCAGGTTCAGTGAATTAGATCGTCATGCACCTATCTTGGTTCCTACAATCAGAGAGCGAGTTCGCAGATTCATTGAAGGACTCGATTATTATCTTAAAATATGCATGGCGCGAGAGCTGCAATTTGATACTCCATTTCAACAAGTAGTGGCGATTGCGAGGAGGATTGAGGGTGTTCTAGGTGAGGAAATGGAGTATAAGGAGGCCAAAAGGTCTCGAAGCTCTAGAGAGTTCAATGGATTTTATCTTCGGCTATGATCCATTATGGCGGAGGCTCGAGCAGTCGGCCAACTCAGTCCGCACATCTGATTACTCGGGGTGCTCCAGTAAGTTTTTATAGTGCACCACCGATACGAGATTCTTAGAGTAGTTATTCCAGTTATCCGGCACAGACTCAGTACGAGCAACCGCGACCTCAGAGGGATTGTTATGAGTGTGGTGATACTAGGCACATTATGAGAGATTGTCCCAGACTTGGGAGGGGTGGATTTTATCAGAACACTCAGGCCATGGGCCCTAATGTAGTTACTACCCCACATGCACAGCAAGTTGTGGGTGGAGGACATGCATGTAAAGGGCGCCCTAGAGGGGGAGACCCAACCCATTGATATATTTGCTATGGTATGACTGAGGCCAATACATCAGAGGGTGTCGTTATAGGTATGATCCTGATTTGTTATGAAGATATTTTCCCTTAATTTGATTCGGTTTCGAATATTGAGGTGAGTCATCCTAATATGCTCTGCTTATGGGTGAGTATCGTAATTTTGTAAACCACTTATATGTTTATCCATGTTGGGAGGTTTGATGATGTTAGCCCGTGTCTATCATTTTTAATTGTGTACACCATTGAGGGTTATAAGTCCAAATGTGACTTTTTATTACTCACTTCAATGGGTTTCGATGTGATTTCACAAAAATTGAATTCAATTTTATGAATTATATGCCCTATCGGGATGGGGGTTCATTATGTGTTGAGAAAATTGTTTACGATATTTATGAAAAGAAGAAAGAAAGGAAATTGAAAATTTCAGTTGGCACAATGTGCAAAATACTTGTGATTCGGAATTGAGAATGAGATCCTCGCATTTTTTATATATATTATGTGAAATATTTAAACCGGGGTGCAAGCCACGATGTAAGTTATATAAGGACGAGGTACTTGAGGTGAAAATTTTTATGAGTTTAAAATTCTCTCTTTGTGAAATTAAATTTGTAGTATATTATTAATAGGGAGTCATGCCTGTTAGGCTTATTTAATAATTCTTGTATATTTTGCTGTGCATATTTAGCCATAATTATGCTGTAAACATTGAGTTTTAGCCTATAAGGTGGGTGCCCAGGTGGCGTTAAATGTAACTCGTTAATTTGGGTAAATATTTATGATGTACTCATGCCTCACATTCTGTTGTCAGTGTTGTGAAAATTCGAAACGAGGTTTTGGTTAATATGGGATTAATTGATGATGCTGGAATTAATTATGAATAACTTTTAAGACTAGAGATGTGGTGATGGGCATACATATGATGTGCTTCATGTCCTGATATCGTTATGATAACGCAGCACTTGTAATGCTGAGATTAGTGTTATTGATATATACATTGTGGTGCTTTGTTGGGTTGTGGATGTATTGTTAGGATTTCTTTTGGTGTTAGTCTAGCAGGTGGATAGGCCTAATTACAGGGGAAGCTCTACCGAAATTTCTGAAAAATTTGGGAATTAGTAAATATTTGGGGGATTGAGACGTGCAAAAGAAGAGATAAGTTATGTTATGTGTTTGAGGGCGAATGATCCTAAACGGGGGAGAATGTAACACCCAAGAAAATTTTTGAAGTACTTCAACACTATCAAGAAAGTTGATGTGCGCGTAGGCACGAGTTGCTATAGCCAGTTGAGACTAATACCATGCATTGATGTGAAAATATGGCCTTTTGAAAATGTTTGGACTGTAAGAAAGTGGTGTTAAGGCTTATAAGTGTAAATAAAAGAAATAATCTTCACCGAAATGATGTTGTCGGACCCCTGTTAAATTTACGATGACATAGAATCACCAGTGAGTATATGTGAAATAATGCACTCAGTAATTTAATGTCGTCAGAAAGATTCTTGGCACGTTCGAGGACGAACGCATGTTTAAGAGGGGGAGAAAATAACGACCCGGCTTGTCGTTTTAAGAATTTACACCCCGTTCAGTGACTTAAGGTCTCGAGCAACTTCGTGATATGCATTATGACTCGCGGGTGTGGTCGAGTTTGATTTTCGGAAGATTCAGAATTTAATTAAAAGAACAATTCTTATTTAGAAGCTTAAATGGAAAGAGTAGATCGGAGAGTTGACTTTTGAGCAAACGACCCCGGAATGGAATTTTGATGATAGCAATAGCTTCGTATGATGATTTCAGACTTAGGCGTATGTTCGTATTTGGATTTGAAAGTCCGTAGGCCAATTCGACGCATTTTGGCGAAAGTTGGAAAATAGAAAATTTTTGGAAAGTCCACCCTTAAAGTTGGAAAATCGAAACTTTTTGGAAAGTCCGACCGAATGGTGGATTTTTTATAACGAGGTCGGATTTGAATTTTGAAAATGGGAATAGCCCCATCACGTCAATTATGACTTGTGTGCAAAATTTAAAGTCATTCCGTATTTATTTGATACATTTCGGCGCAAAATATGGAAGTTGAAAAATTTGAAAACTCATATTTCGATTCGATGCAGATTCGTCATTTCGGCATTGTTTGACGTGGTTTAAAGTCTCGACTAAGCTCGTATTGTATTTTGGGACGTGTTGGTATAATCTTTTATGGTCCCGAGGGCCTCAGGTGGATTCTAGAAGGTTAGCGGATTGTTTGGAATTTTTTGTGAATGCTGGTTTTTGGCAGCCACTGGTGTCATCGCATATGCGATGTAATAGACCGCAGATGCACCATCGAAGAAGCGAGGCTGAGGTCGTAGAAGAGAGATGGACAGGTCTTGACAGTGGTCGCAGGTGCGAAACATTCCCCGCACCTGCGTGATCGCAGATGCGGTACATGGAGCGCAGAAGAGAGAATCTTCTCAAATGCGCAATTGGTCATTGCTTCTGCGATTGGGCAGAAGCGAAGAGAACTCCGCAGGTGCGAGGGCCTCTGGTTATGTAATGACTCAACCGGTCATTTTTACTTTTAAAACCCCGTTCCCTAAAAATAAAACTCCACATACGTGCTTTTAATGATTTATGACTTGCGGGGATGGTTGGTTCGGGATTTGGAATTGTTTGGGCTGAAATCGGAACACTTGGTTCCTTAAGTTGGTTTTAAAAGGTCAAGTTTGACTTCGGTTAACATTTTGAGAAAATGATCCTGGAACCGGAATTTGACGGTTCAAATAGCTTCGTATGGTGATTTTGGACTTGGGAGCGTGTTCAGCATTGTATTTGGAAGTCCGTAGTTAAATTAGGTTTGAAATGGCTAAAATAAGAATTTAAGTTTAGAAGTTTGACTGGGAAATCGACTTTTTGATATCGGGGTCGGAATCCAGTTTCGAAAATTTTTATAACCCCGTTATGTCATTTATGACTTGTGTGCAAAATTTGAGGTCAATCAGACTTGATTTGATAGGTTTCGATACCGAATGTAGAAGTTGGAAAGTTTAATTTTCATTAAGCCTGAATTGGAGGATGATTCGTGGTTTTAGCATTGTTTGATGTGATTTGATATTCCGACTAAGTTTGTATGGTATTATAGGACTTGTTGGTATAATTGGTTGAGGTCCCGAGGGGTTCGGGTGAGTTTTGGACAGCTAACAAATAATTTTTGGCTTTTGGAACATTTCTGATAGTTACTGATTTCTGGTATTTTAAATCTTCTACGCGATCGCGTGGATTGGGATGCAATCGCGTAGGCTTAATTTGGCAGCTGAGAATTTGTTCTATGCGATCGCGTGGGTATGTCCGCGATCGTGTAGGTTGGGGGAACTGTGCTATGTGAACATGTGGCTAAGACCGCGTTCGCAAAGAGGAAACGAAGCAGAAGCGGACCACGCGCTTAGTGCTTTGCGATCGCACAGGCTTGCGGAGACTGTGCAACGCGATCGCGTGGGATTTTATGCGATCACGTAGGGTTATTTTTGGGGCAGAAAAGTTTGTGCTATACGATCACATGTGCTGGTCCGCGATCGCGTAGAAGAAATCACTGGGCAGAGAGTTTAAGTTCTGAAAATCAGACTTCGTCCCATTTTCCATTTTTAACGATTTGGAGTTCGTATCTAGGCGATGTTTGGGAGATTTTTAGAGAAAACAACGGGGTAAGTGTTCTTAACTCAATATTGATTAAATTACCCGAATCCATCACAGTTTTTATCATTTAATTGGTGAATTAAGTTGGAAATATTTGAAAACCCTCTTGGATAGATTTGAGGATTCGAGGGCCGAATTGTTATCAGAATTTAGTGATTTTAGTATGGGTAGACTCTTGGTTGAATGGGCGTTCACATTTCGTAACTTTTGCCGGATTCCGAGACGTGGGCCCCACAAACGATTTTTGAATTAATTTTGGATTTTTATTAAAAAATGTAGTATTTTCTTATAGAATTGATTCCTATAATTTTTAGTGATTGTATCGAATTATTTTGGCTAGATTCGAGCCAGACAGAGTTGGATAATCGCGGAAAAGGCCTTCTAGTTGATTAAATTGGAGCAAATTGAGGTAAGTCTCTAGTCTAATCTTGTGAGGAGGAAATTACCCATAGGGATTAAATTAAATAATTATTGCTAATTGTGGGGGCTACGTACGCACGAGGTGACGAGAGTCCGTGCGTAGCTACTATTAATGCTAAAGTCCGGTTAGTTTAGGACTCAAAGCATGAATTACTTGTGTAAATTATATTCTTTATTAATTAAGTTATTTGATGTATATATTGTCAATTGTTATGATACGTAGTAAAAGATGAAATTTTTATACGCTTAAATTTTTGTTTAAATTATTTAATTGTTGAAATAAATTGTTTATCCTCTCGAATAAATCTTGCAATAAATACTCTTATTCTGGAGGTACATAAGAAAATGTCCTCCTTTCTTGTGGATCGGGCCGAATGCCTTGGCAGGATAGATGCATCTATGGATCGTGTCGCACGTCCCTCGGCAGTGTACATGACAGTCTGGATCGGGCCGTACGCCCTCGGCCGAAATCGTGCTTAATAATAATAATTACACGCTACTTTGATAGTTTATTGCAGCTCGCGAAGCTAATTGATAAATTGGAAATCTTTAGAATTTAAAGAATTATTATTCCTGCTTGTTAAGGAATTATTGTTGTTTCTGAAAATAAGACTAATTGATAAATTGGAAATTTATTGGAATTTAAGAAATTTAATTATTTCTGCTCGTTAAGTAAATCATTGTAAATTCTGTGAATCATGCTGATTTAGATATTCTAGTTTTATTTCAATTATTATTATTGACCCATAGTGAGTGTCAAAGTCGGCTATCTCGTCTCTTCCACTTCGAGATTAGGCTTGATACTTACTGGGTACATGTTGTTTACGTACTCATACTACACTTGCTGCACCTTTTGTGCAGGATCTGAGACATGTACTAGTGGAGGACCTATCATCACATATCCACGTCATCCCGAGGCATAGTGGTGAGCTATCTTTCTGAGCCGTCCTGCAATTACCAGTGTCTCTTCTTATATTTACATTTATGTCTATTCCATTTTAGATAGTATTTGGAGTTTTGTATAATCTACTAGATGCTCATACACTTGTGACACCGTGTCTTGGCACACACATTGTTAGAATTTGATGTTTTATTATTTTTATTAGATTTAAATCTAATCGATATATGTTTAATTTATTAATTGGCTTGCCTAGCTGTAGTGTTGGACGCCATCATGACCTATAGGTGAAATTCGCTCATGACAACATGGTATCAGAGCACTAGGTTCACGTAGGTCTCCCAAGTTATGAGCAAGCCTAATAGAGTTTTGCAGATCGGTACGAAGATGTTTGTACTTATCTTCGAGAGGCTATAGGGTGTTAGGAAACTACCTTTCTTCATCTTCCATCGTGTAATTGATGTAATACTAAATAACCTTCTCTTACTCTCTCACAGATGGTGAGAACGCGCTCGAATGAGGTTCCGGACCAGGGAAGAGCTACTCCCCCAGTTGCTAGAGGCCGAGGTAGAGGATGTCCCAGGAGTATTCCAGTTATTTTACCAGTGGGTTCAACAGAGGATCCCTTTATTGAGGAGCAGGGTGAAGTGCCTGTAGCAGAGCCAGCTCCGGTGGATTTCACATATGTACCGGGATTTCAGTATGTTATGGGTCGTATGTTGCGATTCATGGATACTATGACTCAGGCCGGTTTATTTTCAGTAGACCCAGCCACATCTCAGGTGAGCGGGGGAGCACAAATCCCTACCGCGCAGGCTCATGGACAGGCAACTGCTGTATATCAGACCCAGGGTGCACTACCCGTAGGTGGAGCCCAGCCAGTGGCAGCTGCTACACCTGAGCCCAGGCTAGTTGCAGCCGCTGATCCGCAGAAACTATTGGACAGATGGACTAGACTACATCCTCATGTCTTTGGGGGTGAGCGACATGAGTATCCCCAGGACTTCATAGATCGGTGCAGGGACAGACTGCACAACATGAGGATATTGGAATCTCATGAGGTTGACTTTGCTACTTTTTAGCTAGAGGGCAGGGCCCATAGATGGGGGCAGTCTTATGTTCTTAGCAGACCAGCAGATTCTGCCCCCATTACTTGGCACCGATTCACCCGTATCTTCCTGGACAGGTATATTCCACCCTCCCAGAGGGAAGAGTTGTGGTTTTAGTTTGAGCAGCTCCAGTAGGGTCAGATGTTAGTGACTGATTATGAGGCGAGGTTCTCTGAGTTATCTCTTATCTCTCTATGCACTTATGATACTCCCTATTGAGGCGGAGAAAGTGCGCAAGTTTGTAGCTGTTTTACATACTGGCATTCAGGCTACTATGGCTTGAAAGGTTGAGATGGGTAATTCTTATGAGCTAGTCGTGGAGATAGCCCGGAGGATTGAGGGTGTACGTCAGCGGAGCCGAGAGCAGGTTGTGAAAGATAAGCAGTTCAGGTATTCTGGAGAGTTCAGAGGGGATCCGTCTGGGGGCAGAGGTCAGTTCGTGAGAGGGCAGTCCAGCACGCCCCCATATCCAGCACCACTGCCTCTTCGAGGTGCTCCAGTACGACCTTATTTTAGTGCTATACCAGAGAGTTCTTATTGCCCACCAGCTATTCAGGGTTCTTCCAGTGGGTATTCAGGTCCCCATGGCCATACTTCTAGTCAGCAGCTTATTGCATCGCAGAGTTGTTACGAGTGCGAGGATCCCAGTCACATATAGAGATTCTTTCCAAGACTGCGGGGTAGACCAGAGCAACAGGATCAAAAACCTATGATTACCGCACCAGTTGCTCCACCAGTCGTCCAGCCACAAAGAGGTAGAGGACAGGTAGGTAGAGGTGGAGGCCAGCTAGTTGGTGATCCATCTCGGTTCTATGCTTTTTCTGGCAACACCAGATATAGAGGCCTCAGATGCCGTGATTACAGGTAATATTTCTATTTGCGGCAAAGATGCCTCAGTATTATTTGATCCAGGATCTATGTATTCATATGTGTCATCTCTATTCGCTCCATTCCTAGGTGTTTCTTATGAGTCCTTGAGTACTCTAGTTTATGTGTCCTCTCCTGTGGGCGATTGTGTTATTGTGAACCGGACCTACCGGTATTGTATTATTACATTCTGTCGTTATGAAACTAGAGCAGATCTCTTATTGCTCGAGATGACCGATTTTGAAATTATTCTCGGTATGGACTGGTTATCTCCATACCATGCTATTCTCGATTGTCATGCCAAAATTGTTACCTTGGCTATTCCATCTAATCCTAGGCTGGAGAGGAAGGGTTCATCTGTTAGTTCATATCGAGTTATTTCTTTTATAAAGGCTCAACACATAGTTGAGAAGGTTTGTTTAGCTTATCTAGCTTATGTTCGGGATACTACTGCAGAGACTCCGACTATTGATTCAGTGCCTGTAGTTCGGGAGTTCTCCGATGTATTTCCTTCAGATCTTCCAGGTATGCCACCTAATCGTGATATTGATTTCTGTATTGACTTGGCTCTGGATACACAGCCTATATCTATCCCACCGTATCACATGGCTCCGAAACAATTGAAAGTATTGAAAGAGCAGCTTGAAGAGTTACTAGCAAAATGGTTCGTCAGACCGAGTGTATCGCCTTGGGGTGCACCGATATTATTTGTGAGGAAGAAGGATGGCACAATCCAGATGAGCATTGATTATCGCCAATTGAACAGAGTCACTATTAAGAACAAGTACCCATTGCCACATATTGATGATCTTTTTGATCAGTTGCAGGGTGCTAGGGTGTTCTCTAAGATCGACTTGAGGTCGGGGTACCATCAGTTGAAGATTCAGGATTCGGATGTTTCGAAGACTACTTTTCGTACTAGATATGGTCATTATCAGTTTCTGGTGATGTCTTTTGGTTTAACTAATGCCCCGGCAGCATTCATAGATTTGATGAACAGGGTATTCAGGCCATATACTTATTCATTTGTCATTGTCTTTATTTATGACATTTTGATCTACTCACGCAGTAAGGAGGAGCATGAGCAGCATATGAGAGTGGTGCTTCTGACATTGCGGGAACAAAAGCTATATGCTAAGTTCTCCAAATGTGAGTTCTGGCTGGAGTCTGTAGTATTTTTGGGGCATATTGTATTGGGTGAAGGCATTAAGGTTGATCCCAAAACGATTGAAGCAGTTCAGAATTGGCATCGTCCCACTTCGGCGACTAAGATCAGGAGTTTTCTGGCTTTAGCATGTTATTATCATCGATTTGTGGAAGGTGTTTCATCTATTACAGTGCCTTTGACCAAATTAACCCAGAAGGGTGCTCCGTTCTGATGGTCTAATGATTGTGAGGTGAGCTTTCAGAAACTCAAGACAGCATTGACTACAACACTAATGTTAGTGTTGCCTTCCGGTACAAGGATGTATAAAGTGTATTGTGACGCTTTACGCATTGGTTTGGGTTTTGTATTGATGTGGGAAAAGTGAGTTATTGCATATGCTTGACGTCAACTAAAGCCCCACGAGAAGAATTATCCAGTACATGATTTGGAGCTAGCTGCTATTATTCATGCTCTTAAGATTTGGAGGCATTATCTTTATGGGGTTTTTGATGAAGTTTATACCGATCATCGCAGTTTGCAGCATTTGTTCAAGTAGATGGACCTAAATTTGAGGCAGCGCAGATGGCTGGAGTTAAAAAAAGATAATGATATTACTATCCTGTATCATCCAAGCAAAGCAAACGTGGTTGCAGATGCCTTCAGTAGGAAGGCGGAGAGTATGGGTAGTTTGGCTTTCATTTCAGTAGAGGAAAGGACATTAGCTTCGGATATTCAGTCCTTAGCTAACAGACTTGTGAGGCTAGATATTTTAGAGCCCAACTGAGTTCTTGCATGTGTTGTGGCCCAGTCTTCACTATTTGAGCAGATCAAGGCTCGCCAGTATGATGACCCACACTTGATGGTTCTTCGAGAAACGGTACTACGAAGTGGTGACAAGGAAGTTACTATTGGTGTGGATGGTGTTCTGCGACTCCAGGGTCGTCTATGTGTTCCTAATGTGGATGGACTGAGGAAAAAGATCATAGAGGAGGCACACAGTTCCAGGTATTCTATTCATCCGGATGCTATGAAGATGAATCGTGATCTAAGGCAGCATTATTGGTGGCGGCGAATGAAAAAGGACATAGTTGAGTATGTAGCTAGGTATGTGAATTGTCAGTAGGTTAAATATGAGCACCAGAGGCCAGGTGGCCTACTTCAGCAGATGACTATACCAGAATGGAAATGGGAACGTATCACTTTGGACTTTGTGGTTGGGTTGCTGCGGACCTTGCGGAAGTTTGATACAGTTTGGGTCATTGTTGACAGGTTGACTAAGTCGGCACACTTTATTCCGGTTGTGACTACGTACACTTCAGAGAGGTTGGCTCAGATTTATATTCAGGAGATAGTTCGGTTCCATGGTGCGCCAATTTCTATCATATCGGATAGAGGCCCTCAGTTTACTTCACATTTATGTATAGCAGTACAGAGTGAATTGGGGACCCGTGACGAGCTCAGCACAACTTTTAATCTGCAGACGACGGACAGTTAGAGCGGGCAATTCAGATTTGGAGGATATGCTCAGGGCATGTGTGATTGACTTTGGAGGTCAGTGGGATTGTTGCTTGCCTTTGGCCTAGTTTGCTTATAATAACAGCTACCAATCCAGCATCGATATGGCTCCATTTGAGGCTTTATATGATCGGCGATGTCGTTCGCCCATCGGATGGTTTGAGCCCGGTGAGGCTAAGTTATATGGTACTGATTTGGTAAAGGATTCCTTGGAAAAGGTAAAGTCGATTCAGGAGTGACTTCGTACAGCACAGTCCAGACAGAAGAGCTACGCAGATCAGAAAGCGCGTGATTTGTCATTTATGGTAGGTGAAAAAGTTCTCTTGAAGGTTTCACCGATGAAGGGAATTATGAGATTCGGGAAGAAGGGCAAGTTGAGTCCAAGGTTTATAGGCCCATTTGAGGTGTTGAGACGAGTTGGGGAGGTTGCTTATGAGCTTGCATTATCTCCCAGTCTATCGGGAGTTCATCCGATTTTCCATGTATCTATGCTCTAGAAGTATTATGCTGACCTGTCACATGTGTTGGACTTCAGCACAATTCAACTAGATAAGAGTTTGGGTTATGAAGAGGAGCCATTTGCCATTGTGGATAAAAAAGTTTGCCAATTGAGGTCCAAGAGGATTTCTATAGTAAAAGTCCAGTGGAGGGGCCAACCAGTCGAGGAAGCGACTTGGGAGGCCGAGGAGGACATGCGGAGAAAGTATCCACACTTATTCGACACTCTAGATA
This sequence comes from Nicotiana tomentosiformis, assembly GCF_000390325.3. Classification (NCBI taxonomy): domain Eukaryota; kingdom Viridiplantae; phylum Streptophyta; class Magnoliopsida; order Solanales; family Solanaceae; genus Nicotiana; species Nicotiana tomentosiformis. Next base: position 8,883,105 of record NC_090816.1, on the reverse strand, counting down.
TTATTCTAAACCCGTTCGAGGATGAATGTTTGTTTAAGAGGTGGAGAATGTAATGACTCAACCAGTCATTTTTACCTTTAGAACCCCGTTCCCTAAATATAAAACTCCTCGTACGTGCTTTTAATGATTTATGCCTTGCGAGGATGGTTGGTTCGGGATTTGGAAGTGTTTAGATTGAAATCAGAACACTTGGTTCCTTAAGTTGGTTTTAAAAGGCCAAGTTTGACTTCGGTTAACATTTTGCAAAAACGACCCCGGAATCGGGATTTGATGGTTCCAATAGCTCCGTATGGTGATTTTGGACTTAGGAGCGTGTTCAGAAGTTTATTTGGAAGTCCGTAGTTAAATTAGGCTTGAAATGGCTAAAACAAGAATTTGAGTTTAGAAGTTTGACCGGGGAGTTGACTTTTTGATATCGGATTCGGAATCCAGTGAAATGTTTTATAGCTCAGTTATGTAATTTATGACTTGTGTGCCAAATTTGATGTCAATTGGACTTGATTTGATTAAGCTTGAAGTTGGAAAGTTTAAGTTTCATTAAGCTTGAATTGGAGGATGATTCGTTGTTTTAGCGTTGTTTGATGTGATTCGAGGTTCCGACTAAGTTCATGTGGTATTATAGGACTTGTTGGTATAATTGGTTGAGGTCCCGAGGGGTTCGGGTGAGTTTCGGATGGCTAACGGATCATTTTTGGCTTTTGGAACAATTCTGATTGCTGCTGATTTCTGGTATTTTTAACCTTCTACGCGATCGCGTGGATTGGGATGCGATCGCGTAGGCTTAATTTGGCAGCTGAGAATTTGTTCTATGCGATCGCGTGGGCAAGTCCGTGATCGCGTAGTTTGGTGGAGTTGTGCTATGCCAACGCGTGGCTAAGGCCGCGTTCGCGAAGAGGAAACGAAGAAGAAGCGGACCACGCGCTTAATGCTTCGCGATCGCGTGAGGAGGTTCGCGATCGCGTAGGCTTGCGGAGACTGTGCAACGCGATCACGTGAGTTTTTCTGCGATCGCGTAGGGTTATTTTTGGGGCAGAAAACTTTGTGCAATGCGATCACGTGTGTTGGTCCGCGACCGCGTAGAAGAAATCACTGGACAGAGAGTTTAATTAACGATTTGGAGCTCGAATTTAGGCGATTTTTGGGGGATTTTCAGAGAAAACAACGGGGTAAGTGTTCTTAACTCAATATTGGTTAAATTACCCGAATCCATCACTGTTGTTATCATTTATTTGGTGAATTAAGTTGGAAAAGTTTGAAAACCCTCTTGGATAGATTTGAGGATTCGAGGGCCGAATTGTTATCGGAATTTAGTGATTTTGGTATGGGTAGATTCGTGGTTGAATGGGCGTTCATATTTTGTAACTATTTCCGGATTCCGAGATGTGGGCCCCATGGATAATTTATGAATTAATTTCGATTTTTATTGAAAAATGTAGTATTTTCTTATAGAATTGATTCCTATAATTTTTAGTGATTGTATCTAATTATTTTGGCTAGATTCTAGCCAGACAGAGTTGGATAATCGTGGAAAAGGCCTTCTAGTGGATTAAATTAGAGAAAATTGAGGTAAGTCTCTTGTCTAATCTTATGAGGGGGAAATTACCCCATAGGGATTAAATTAAATAATTATTGCTAATTGCGAGGGCTACGTACGCACGAGGTGACGAGAGTCCGTGCGTAGCTACTATTAATGCTAAAGTTCGGGTAGTTTAGGACTCAAAGCATGAATTACTTGTGTAAATTGTATTCTTTATTAATTAAGTTATTCGATGTATATATTGTGAATTGTTATGAAAGGTAGTAAAAGATGAAATTTTCATATGCTTAAATTTTTGTTTTAATTAATTAATTGTTGAAATGAATTGTTTATCCTCTCGAATAAATCTTGCAATAAATACTCTCATTCCGGAGGTACATAAGAAAATGTCCTCCTTTCTTGTGGATTGGGCCGAACGTCTCGGCAGGATAGATGCATCTATGGATCGTGATGCACGTCCCTCAGCAATGTACACGACACTCTGGATCGGGTCGTACGTCCTCGACAGAAATCGTGCTTAATAATAATAATTACACGATACTTTGATAGTTTATTGCAGCTTATGAAACTAATTGATAAATTGGAAATCTTTGGAATTTAAAGAATTATTATTCCTGCATGTTAAGGAATTATTGTTGTTTCAGAAAATGAGACTAATTGATAAATTGAAAATTTATTAGAATTGAAGGAATTTAATTTTTTTTGCTCGTTAAGTAAATCATTGTAAATTCTATGAATCATGCTGATTTAAATATTCTAGTTTTATTTCAATTATTATTATTGACCCATAGTGAGTGTCAAAGTCGGTTATCTCGTCTCTACCACTTCGAGATTAGGTTTGATACTTACTGGGTACACGCTGTTTACGTACTCATACTACACTTGCTGCACTTTTTGTGCAGGATCTGAGACATGTACTAGTGAAGGACCTATCATCACATGTCCACGTCATCCCGAGGCATAGTGGTGAGCTGCCTTTCTGAGCCGTCCTGCAGTTACCAGTGTCTCTTCTTATATTTACATTTTTGTCTATTCCATTTCAGACAGTATTTGGAGTTGTGTATAATCTACTAGATGCTCATACACTTGTGACACCAGGTCTTGGCACACACATTGGTAGAATTTGATGTTTAATTATTTTTATTGGATTTAAATCTAATCGATATATGCTTAATTTATTAGTTGGCTTGCCTAGTTGTAGGGTTGGATGCCATCATGACCTATAGGTGAAATTGGGCCGTGACAGGTCAGTGGACTTCCTCAAAAATGGGTTTTGGCTTGCAAAAGCTGCTCCGCAGATGCGGCGACACGTCCGCAGGTGCGAAACTGGGCAGAAACATTTAAGGACCAAAAATGGTCATTTCACCATTTTCGGTTTGGACTTTTGGTGCTCGGATTTGGCGATTCTGGAGAGATTTTTCACAAGATTGGTTGGGGTAAGTGTTCTATATCTGAAAGTGATTATATTTCAAGAATCTATGGTTATATTCATCATTTGATTCGGATTTAAATGGAGGAAATCAAGATTTTTGTAAAATCTTCCAAAAACGAAAATTTGAGATTTGGAGGTCGAGTTGTTATTGGACGTCAATAAAATTGGTATGGTTAAACTCGTATTGGAATAGGTGTTCGGATTTTATGCAAAATTATGTCGGGTTCCGAGGGACGGGCCCCGCGTTGACGTTTGTTGACTTTTTGGAATAAATTTTTAAGTCGACGTATTATTATCCGGAATTATTTTTGATGAATTTTAATGAAGTTATACAATTAATTTGGATAGATTTGAGCTGTCCGGAGGTCAATTCAAGCAAGGAGGCGAATTTGGAATATCGGCATAACTTCAAAAAGGTAAGTGTCTTGCCTAACCTCTAGTGGGAGAATTACCCCTTAGGCATCGAGTTTTTATGTGCCATTTGTGAAATGTAAAAACCCGTGTACGCGAGGTGACGAGTACGTATTCGGGCTTATATGTGCAAAATTTATTGAGTTAAAGTCTTGGGCATATTGTGTAGTAAATTGGATAATTGTTGGCATATATTTAATCATCTATTTGCCATGCCTCAAATCACATTTGTTGAATTTGTTTTTTATGACAATTTGATATAATTATTACTTGTACATTTATGTGAATTCCGTATGTTTGATGGTTCGATATTTCTTGGAATTTAATTTCATTATGAGTTTTCCCTATACAAATAATTAATTAAACTAGCTTAAGAAGAAGTGTTAATATAATTATTAAAATTTGGATTAATGAAGGCATTGCCCTATGCTGATTATTTTCTATCTCTGCTGGTTTATACCTTGTGCAATTTATCTTGTTGTTGGTAAATTGATAATAGTCTGATTTATGTTGAAATTGGGAGCATGTGGCTATTGCCAGGCGGATTATGAAACAAAATGTGGGCACGAGGTGCTGTGAGTAAATAATGATTATAGTGGCACGTGAATTGTCCGTACAGTTGTGATATGAAATGTGGGCACGAGGTGCTGTGGTCAAATGATGATGATATTTGGCGCGTGAGTTGTCCGTGTGGTTGTGCTAGAGAAATGGGTACGAGGTGCCACGGAAATATGAAAGTGGGCTGAGACCCATATTTTTATGATTTTTAAATAAGGGTAACGAGGTAACTTTTATTCGAAAGATATTTATTTGAGAAAATTATATTTCCAAGAGATTTATTGAAAGAGATTTATTCGAAAGATATTTATTTGAGAAAATTATATTTGGAAGAGATTTATTGAAAGAGATTTATTCGAAAGATATTTATCTGAGAAAATTATATTTGAAAGAGATTTATTGAAAGAATGATATTTGTAGAATATTTATTTGAGGAATTATAATTGAGAGAGATTTATTGGAAGGATTATATGTGAAATATATTTATTTGAAGGACTTGATTTAATTGGGTGTACTTGTATTTATTATTTGTTGAGCAATATTAATAGTTGATTCGTGTTGCCCTTATTGTTATTTGTTTTCTATTATTTTGTATACTATATTGCACAGGTTATTAGACTAGTGAGTGTCTTGATACTTACTGGGTAGTGACCGTGGTATACTCATACTACACTTCTGTATAATTTTTGTGCAGAGCCAGGTATTGGAGCTATCGGACTCGGACAGAGTTAAAGTGGGGTCGCAAGGATTCGAGATAGAGTTGCTTGGTCGTCGCAGTTCCTTGGAGTCTTTCCATTTTATTGTATTGTTAATTATTGTTCAAACAATATTGAGTATTCGATCTTTTAGATCATTTCATGTATTCAGTTAGAGTTCGTGACTCAGTATTACCAGTCTTGGGAGGTTTTCATATTTGTTTCCGCTTTTGATATCGATTATCTGTTAAAACAATTGGCTTGAAATGTAATTGTAATCATCTTACCTAGTTGTCACGACCCGAAATTCTGACCTTCGAACCGTGATGGCGCCTAACATTTCACTTGCTATTGAGTGAAATCAGAAATTCATTTAAAATTAATTCCTATAATTCGTATTGAGTATATTGAATTGTTTGTGAATAGATTTGACGCTTTTGGAGACAAATTCAAATGGAAAAGTTGTGGTCGAATAATTTATTGGAATTTGCAAAGCGAGGTAAGTGTCGTCGTTAACCTTGACTTGAGGGAATAGAACTCTTAAATTATTTGTTAGGTGAGTTTTATGTGAACGACGTATAGGCGAGGTGACGAGTGTCTATTTGTCCTATCCTTTTTCGCGTTCGCGAAGGTCCTCTCATGAACGCGAAGAGTAACCTGATGAGGCTGAGACATCTTCTTCGCGAATGCGAAGGCCTGGTCGTGAATGCGAAGTGGTGGGGGATTTACCCTTCGCGAACGCGAAGCATGTGGGGACCTGGGGAGGGGGGGGGCTTTGGTCGTTCCTTCATCGCGAATACGAGCAACGTCTCGCGAACGCGAAGGCCAGGGGGGAAGTAACCTTCGCGAACGCGAGCTGGGTCTCACGAACACGACAGTGGCCTCGCGATCGCGATGCACACAGTCGCCCAGTGCATAAAACAGAACCAAAAACGGGATTTTAGCCAAAATTCATTTTTCTCAAAAACAAAATAGTGAGACGCAATTTTTCAAGAGCCATTTCTTCCCCAAATTGTTGGTAAGTGATTCTAAACCATTTTCTTTCAATTACCCATTACATTTCTTGAATTTTCAACCTAAAATCTAGAGTTTTCATGGTAGAATTAGGGATTAGGGTAGAAACTAGGGATTTCGGGTATTTGGGGATTTAGACCTCAATTTGAGGTCGGATTCCAAAATTAATTACATATTCGGGCTCGAGGGTGAATGGATAAAAGGATTTTGGTCCGAACCTCAGGTTTTGACCAAGCGGGCCTAGGGTCGATTTTTCGACTTTTTGGAGGAAAATTTGGAAAATTTAATTTATGCAACATAATTAATTTCTTTAGCAATATTTGTTATTATTGAGTCATTTTTGAATAGATACGAGTGGTTTGGAGGTAAATTCCAAAGGAAAAGCTATGATTGAGAATTAAGTGGCCTTCGGAGCGAGGTAAGTGTTGTGTCTAACCCTGACTTGATGGAATTAGGAACCTTAGATTACTTGCTAAGTGAAATCCATGTGAGCGGCGTATATGTGAGGTGACGAGTACTTATGCACCGCCAATTTACCTATTTTTCATGTTTCGCTGTTTTTCTTATATTATCTCTTTCCTATGCCAAATTGCAACATGTTATACTAGTGTTGTTCAATTTATCGTTCTTATCATGTTTACGGATTTTCTGGTGATAATTGAGTTTTTATTTCAAAGTTGAGATTGATATTATGGAACCAAATATTGAAGTAAGGTTTGTACTTATTATTCTATCTCTCTGTTGTTATTTATACATTGCATTATGGTAAGGGAGAGTGTTAATGCACGAAGGGTGATATCGTGCCATATTGTGAGTGTTAATGCACGAAGGGTGATGCCGTGCCATATTGTGAGTGTTGATGCACGAAGGGTGATGCCGTGCCATATTGTGAGTGTTAATGCACGAAGAGTGATGCCGTGCCATGATATGATAGTTAATGCACAAAGGGTGATGCCGTGCCGTTTCTATTAATTTTATGGTGAGATTGAGAGTAGAAGCACGAAGGGTGATGCCATGCATTTTTTCTTACCATATTCACTATTCATGTTGATTCATGGTATATTGACTGCTCTGGTGATCATTCTGTTGTAGTTCTTTATCTTGTATTCCCCTCAGTATGTTTCCCCTCCCAATTTTTCCTGTTTAGTTCTACATTCCTGTTATTTGCGTATACACTGTTAAATTGTACAGGTTGATTTGTAGGTGCCTTGCCTTAGGCTCGTCACTACTTCGTCGAGGTTAGGCTTGACACTTACCAGTACATGGGGTCGGTTGTACTGATGCTGCACTCTGCACTTTCTGTGCAGATTTTGATACCGACTCAGGTTGATCGAGATTTGCTACTGGTCCGCTGTCCGGAGACTCAAGGTAGATCTGTCGGCGTTCACAGACCTTGAAGTCCCAGTCTATATTTTATGTCCTACTGTTTTCTTTCATTCAGACAGTTGTATTTCTTCAGACTATTACTTGTAGTAAATTTTAGAATGCTCTTGAATTGTGACTCCAGATTCGGGTGGTAGTAATTAATACAGTTGTATGATATTCCGCACTTATTATATTTTATTTTACTTAATTATTGTTATTTACTGAATGAAAATAAGGAATTGGTTTAATGATTCTCTAACGTTGGCTTGTCTGGCAACTGAAATGTTAGGCGCCATCACGGTCCCGTCGGTAGAAAATTTCGGGTCGTGACATTTTTTTTCTTTTTTCTTTTTGGGAATTTGAGTAAGTTAAAATAGAAACTAAAAGGTTCAAAATAATATTTGAAGCATAAATTATCCCAAAAGATTTACGTGCTAAATGAGTAAGAAAAAAATTAAACTTTACTCAAACAAGAAAACAAATCATAGTTTGGTACTATCTGAAATTGAGTAACTTTACCTTCGGTGGGAGAAATTTTATCTTCCCTTTAACTTATGGTCTAATATTAAAAAGTTTCGTTTTTTCCAGATATAAACAGATTATTCAACTTCACAGTTCCATGGAATTTAACCAAGTCACAATTCCTACGGTGCACGCCCGTCACCTAGCATGTGCGTCACCTCAAAACCAATCACATAACATATAATCCGGTGTTTCATATCCTTAGGACCAAATTTAAAACTGTTACTTGCCTCAAACCGTAAAATTCATTACTCTGCTATGCCTTTGCCTCACAAATCGGTCTCAGAATGCCTCGAATCTAGTCACAAATAATTCTTTTCAGTCAATATAAATTATAGGAATTAATTCTATATGAAAATACTAATTTTCCAATAAAAATCCGAAATTGCACCCAAAAGTTGCCCGTGCAGCCCACGTCCCGGAATCCGACAAAACAAAATCCGACAACCCATTCAATTACGAGTCCAACCATACTAGTTTCACTCAAATCCGACTTCGAATCGACATTCAAATCCCAAAAAATCATTTTATGAAATTTCTATAGGTTTCCCCAAATTTCCATCTCAAACTACTAATTAAATGATGAAAACAATGATATATTCATGTATGTTAACCAAATCTGAGTTAGAATCACTTACCCCAATGAATTTCTTGAAAATCCCACGAAACATCGCGACAAACCGAGCTCCCAAAGTACAAATGTGAAATAATACCCAAACCCTCAGTTTTATAATACACAATCTGACCCCTCATTGTGCTAATCACACATATTTTTATATGGCCGCACATCCCAGGTTCTGCGGCCGCAGTTGAAATTGTGCGGTCGCACTTCTATGGTGACTGAAACTACAAGGCTTTAGTAATTTGACCATAACTTTCTCTACAAATGTCCAAATAATTAGTTATAAACCTTTCTAGAAACTAGATTCAAAGGGCTACAAGTGAGATCATCGAACCTGCAGAACCCTCCTGAAGTGCGGCTGCGGGATGAATTGTGCGGCCGTAGGCAGAATTGTGCGGTCCGCACTTTTAATATGCGGTCCGCACTTTTTCCTTTGCCTCAGCACTCAAAAAATGTGCACTTCCAAAAATTCCAGAACAACATAGAGTGCCGAAATGCCTGGACTCGCTCAAAATTCACCCCGGAACTCATTCGAGCCACTTGGGAACCCCGTACGAATGTACCAACAAGTCAATAACACGATACGAACTAGTGGAGCCCTCAAATCACATCAAAAAACATCAAAAAAACACAAATCATACTCCAATTCAGGCTTAATGAAAAACTAACAATTTCCAACTTTTACCTTCAATGTCGAAACCTATCAAATCAAGTCCGATTGACCTCAAATTTTGCACACACGTCATAAATGACATAATGGAGGTATTCCAATTTTGAAAATCATATTCCGGCCCTGATATCAAAAATTCAACTCCCCGATCAAACTTCCAATCTTAAATTTTTATTTTAGTCATTTCTAGCCTAATTTAGTTACCAGCTTCCAAATTATTTTTCAGACACACTCCTAAGTCCAAAATCACCATACGGAGCTATTGAAATCATCAAAACTCTATTTAGGATTCATTTACATATAAGTACACATCCGGTCAATGTTTCTAAATTAAATTTTTAATTATAAGACTAAGTGTCTCATTTCACTCTAAAATCCTTCCGGACCCAAACCAACTAACCTGGTAAGTCATAAGACAATTGTAAAGCATAAATTAAGCAGTAAATGGGGAAATAGGGTTGTAATACTCAAAATGACCGGCCAGATCATTACAGAAATGGATTGGAATCGGGCTCAGGAATTGGAATGGGAGAACTGCAAGTGCTTCATATCTGATGCAATCGCACTTGCGTGGAAAGGTCCGCAGGCGCGAACTCGCAGAAGAGGACTTAAGACAGGAGCTGGGTGGTCACATGTGCGAGGGTTGTTCCCTATTTGCTTGCTTGTAGAACTGATTGAGGCTCTACAGATGCGGACTTGGGCTGGCCGGCTAAGGGTCGTAAAAGCGAAAGGAATTCGCAGAAGCTGACCCGTAGAAGCGTCTCCCCGTCCGTAGAAGTGAGGAAGCTCGAGGCAGTGGAGGATCGCAGGTGCGACCTTTTGACTGCACTTGCGGTTTCGCGGATGCTATCTAGTGTCCGCAGGTGCGGAAGCCGCTGGGCAGTGGCGGTTTTTAATCCGAAACTTAGGCCATTTTACCTCACATTTCATTTGATCTTGGGAGATTTTGAAAGCTCATTTGAGGGGGATTCTCATCAATGTCCTAAGGTAACTAACTCCCACCAATTTTTAAGTTAATTGTGTGGGTTTTAGGTAGGTGTATTTTTGTTGTGAATTACTTGTGTGGTGATCTACGTACGCACTAGGTGACGAGGGTCCATGCGTAGCTTTATTTTCCATGAGATGTCCGGGTAGTCTTAGATTCACATCCTTCTTTAAGTGTACTACCATGTTTGTTGTGCATATTAATTATCTTAATTAGAGCTGAGACTAGAGATTTTTAAGTTGAAAACTTCCAAGTTAGATTTATTATTTTGGGGAAAGAATTGAAGAATACTTAATAGCTTTGAAAAATTCATGTCCTCCCGCGTCGCAAGTACTTCTGCGAGCGAGTTAAACTTCTTTTTTCTCAAGGGAGCGTGTCATTCGCCTCGACAGTATAATAGATGCATCTATGGTTCATGCCGTTTGACCCTCGGTAGTGCACAAAGTATTTTGGATCAGGCCGTACAACCTCGGCATCAATCGTGCCTGATAATTCTCGAAAGTCGCTTACACTTGATATTATATTATGGCTTGAGAGGTATAATTATTAAATGACCGAAAGTGATTTGGGACTAGTAGGTGTTAGATGGAAATTTTGAAATTTACTATCAGTTAAGGAATCATTAATTCACTGCTTGTAATTGTGTTATTATTATTATTTCCATGTTCCATACCTGTTTAGAATTTCTGCATTTTGTTATTAGCCCATAGTAAGTGTCGATGTCGACCCCACATCAATATTTCGTCGAGGTAAAACTGGATACTTACCGGGTACATGTTGTTTATGTACTCACGTTACACTTCTGCACTAATCATGCAGTATATGAGGCAAGTGCATCTGGCATCCCGGTGCACACCCCTAATATACCGAGGTTTAGTGGTGAGCTGCTTTCCGAGCCCGTTCTGCAGCACCCAGAGTCTCTCTTTTGCATTTATTTTCTATCTACTCTATTTGAGATAGTAGTTTAGTATTTTGTATATTCTACTAGTAATTCATACACTTGTGACACCAGGTCTTGGAAATATGCTAGTAGACATTTGATGGCTTTTGAGTATTTTTCTCATATTTGCTTAGGCTTTATTTTATTAAATTGTTACCTCTTATTTACTTAATAAATAAAAGTCAACTATTTTGAAATTTTTAAAAAGAATAAATACATGTCTAGTTCACCGTTGGCTTGCCTAGCGGCGACGTTGGGCGCCATCATGGCCTATAGGAGAAATTGAGTCGTGATAGGGCCTAAAGCCAAAGTTTAACGTGAGACCTAAATTTTTAAAAGCAAGTTGTTATATATATATATATATATATATATATATATATATATATATATATATATATATATATATATATATATATATACACTAGTTTCTCTGTACATGCGTTGCACGTGTATGCCAAGTAATATTATAATTAACTTCATAAAATAAAGTCAATATTATTAATTAAAAAAAATCTTTGACTAAATAATTAAACGCGAATGAAAAAAGTGTAAGCTTTTGTGATAGATTCAAGTGGATTGGCTCATAGTCATTTTTTCATCGAGGTAAAGATGATTCGATATCATGTGAATCTATGAAGATGAATGATCAAAGTTTAAATTAGATGCAATCTTCCTTGTGTTATATGCTTCTTTCATTTGTTGTTACTTTTTCATGACCAGGACTTTGGAATATCGAAATTTATATTCCTTTTGAAAATGCTATGTAAAGCTGGACCATGTTAGAAAATATATTGCAGTTGTATATTGGCTATTGAAAGACTATAATATCACCATATTGTATCATCCCGTGAAGGCCAATGTGGTGGCTGATGCTTTGAGTAGAAAGTCAGTGAGTATGGGTAGCCTTGCATATATTCCAGTTGGTGAGAGACCGCTTGCATTGGATGTTCAGACCTTGGCCAACCAATTTGTGATGTTAGATGTTTCTGAGCCTAGCCGTGTTCTAGCTTGTACAATTGCTCGGTCTTCTTTATTTGAGCGCATCAGAGATCGGGAGGATGACGATCCTCATTTACTTGTCCTTAGAGACACAGTGTGGCACGGTGGTGCCAAGCATGTTACTGTTGGAGATGACGGAGTTTTGAGGATGCAGGGTCTTATTTGTGTGCCTAATGTGGATGGACTTCATGATTTGATCCTTGAGGAGTCCCACAGTTCCTGGTATTCTATTCATCCGGGCACCGCCAAGATGTATCAGGACTTGAGGCAACATTATTGGTGGAGGCGAATGAAGAAGGACATAGTTGCCTATGTAGTTCAGTGCGTAAATTGACAGCAGGTAAAGTTTGAGCATCAGAGACCTAGTGGTTTACTTCAGAGGTTAGATATTCCTGAGTGGAAGTGGGAGTGTATCACTATGGACTTTGTTGTTGGACTCCCACAGACTCAGAGGAAGTTCGATGCAGTTTGGGTCAATGTGGACAGGCTGACTAAGTCAGCGCATTTCATTCCTTTGGCAGTTACCTATTCCTCGGAGTGGTTGGCAGATATTTATATTCATGAGATCGTCCGTCTTCACGGTGTGCCCGTGTCTATCATTTCTAATCGAGGTACGCAGTTTACCTCACACTTTTGAAGGGCAGTTCAGCGTGAGTTGGGTGCGTGGGTAGAGTTGAGCACAGCATTTCATCCTCAGACGGACGGGCAGTCCGAGCGTACTATTCAGATCTTGGAGGATATGCTCCGCGCCTGTGTTATTGACTTTGGAGGTTCTTGGGATCAGTTTTTGCCGTTAGCGGAGTTTGCCTACAATAACAGCTACCAGTCTAGCATTCAGATGGCTCCTTATGAGGCATTATATGGTAGACGGTGTAGGTCGCCAGTTGGGTAGTTTGAGCCGGGGGAGGCTCGGTTATTGGGTACAGATTTAGTACAGGATGCCTTGGATAAGGTCAAGATTATCCAGGATCGACTTCGCACAGCTCAATCCAGGCAAAAGAGTTATGCCGACCGTAGAGTTCGTGATGTTGCACTCATTGTTGGAGAGAGAGTGTTACTTCGGGTATCACCCATGAAGGGTGTAATGAGGTTCGGAAAGAAGGGCAAGTTAAGCCCTAGGTACAACGGACCTTTTTGTGATTCTGGAGAGAGTGGGAGAGGTGGCTTACAGGCTTGCGTTGCCACCCAGTTTAGTAGCTCTGTCCAATTGGACAAGGATTTGACTTACGAGGAGGAGCCGGTGGCAATTCTAGCCCGGCAAGTCCGTCAGTTGAGATCAAAGAGTTACCCTTCAGTTCGAGTGCAGTGGAGCGTCAGCCTATTAAGGCAGCTACTTGGGAGTCCGAGTCCGATATGCGGAGTAGATATCCCCACCTTTTCACCAGCCCATGTATTTTTCTATGTCCGTTCAAGGACGAACGGTTGTTTTAGAGGTGGAGAATGTGATGACCCAAAAGGTCATCTTATGTTTTAGAACTCGAATCTGCGCTCTTAAGCCTTAAAAATCTCATTTTTACCCTCCTCGATTTTCGTGCACAGTCGAGACAGGTTTTCGGAAAGCCTTTATGTTGAAAACTAATTAAAATAAGAATTTTCGCCTTAAAAGTTGATTTTAGTTGACTTCGGTCAACAGTTTTGGTAAACGGACCCGGATCCATGCTTTGACTGCCCTGGTAGGTCCGTATCGAATTATGGGACCTGGGCGTATGCCCGGAATTGAATTTGGAGGTCCCTAGCTTGAGTTATGAATTTTTGATGAAAATAAAAAGTTTGGAAATTATTTGTTTTTAAGAATTGATTGTTATTTGGCATTGTTAGTATCGGGTCCATATTTTGGTTCCGGAGCCCGGTACAGGTTCATTATGATATTTAAGACATGTCTGTGAAATTTGGTGAGAAACGGAGTTGATTTGATGTGATTCGGACGTCAAGTTGAGAAAATAGAAATTTTAAAGTGTTCTTGAGAATTTCATTTGAATTGGTGCAAAATTTAGAGTCCTAGCTGTTATTTTTGGCGATTTGATCGCGCGAGTAGGTCCGTATGATGTTTATAGACTTGTGTGCATGTTTGGTTTGGAGCCCCGAGGGCTCGGGTGTAGGCCACGAGATGTTTTGGACATGGGAAAAATCTGGTTTTCTGCATAATCTTCAATTGATGGTAGCCAGATCTCAAATCAATCTTCGAAAATACCTTGGCACCCTGAAGCTGATCAAATAAGTCATCAATTCTTGGCAAATGATATTTGTTCTTAATAGTTGTTCATGATCAATTACCGAATTGCAAATAAACCTCATGTTAAAAAACATCTCGTTGCAAACCTTCACAATACTCATAACGAGATGCGAGGTATGAAGACCTCATAATTATTTACCCGAATTAACGAGTAACATTTAACGCCACCTGGGCGAGCACCTACCTCGTAGGTTAAAACTCAATAATTACAAACATGAATTTTGGCAAATGTGCATAGAGAATTTATACAAGAATTCTCAAATAAGTCTAACAGGCATGACTCCCTATTAGTACTATAGTACAAATTTAATTTCACAAGGGAGAGCTTAAACACAAGAATTTTCATTATAAGGATCTCATCCTCAGTTCTGATAGCTGAAATTTCACGAATACGATACCCACAACACACCTCATGACAAATGTAAGTCTTGTTCTAACTCTCACAATATTGCCACGACGACAGAGACATGTAGAAACTCATAACCACGTGCCGAATCAATAATTCATGGCGTATCCCCTCCTGACCAAAACCATTACCTAATTCTGAACTGAATACGATATTTTCTCTTTAATGCACCTTACATAAATCTGATTGCACTAATTTCAGGTCTAATAATCTCGTCTCACCCAGTACAAACTGCTCGGGCAATAAGCCACCTCATACACTGCCAAAAATCTCATATGACACCTACAATGCTCCAATAAGCTACAAACTCGAATGTGATACATAAGGAAAAACGAGCTCTGAAAAGGACTACCCAACCCGCGTAACGAATAGAATGGCCGGATAAATGCTATGAACTTACCTCAGGGATGAAACAAAGACACACAAAATGAGTGTAAGAAACTATGCTCAACATCTCACTGCTGCGGCATGCAACCCGATCCGACATGACAATGTTGTGGCATACAACCCGATCCAAACATGACAATGTTGCGCCGTACAACCCGAGCCACATAACATGGCCGTGGCGGCGTGCCACCTGATCCAAATAAGAACACTCGTCACATCCGAAATAAACTCACACGATCTACAGCCTAAGTAATAGAATGCCTCTTAGGCATAAACTCTCGCATTAACGATAGTACCATAATATTCATACATGGTTTTAATATTTAACAATCAAGTGACTAACATGCCACACTTATATAAATCTCCCAGTGGGGTACGCTCCCACGACCTTCCACTCAGGTATCCATGTTTGCAGATCCATACCACCAGTCGTACTAATTCTGTAAGGCAAATCACAATCTGCAAATCAATACAAAGTACATGTTCCATAGAACACCATTCTCAGGCGACACTAAGATAACGCCATCTTACTCTAAACACCATATTTCTTCCCTGCTCATTCGAGCTCGTGACATTCTTATCATCACTGAACCACAACCTTGATCCTGTACTTCCAATTCCCATGTCGCTCGCTGCACCTATCATGCTGCTATGCGATAATAAACGTGTTCACCATAACCTTTGAACTACAGCTAGAATAACCACTTCATTGGATAGAAACCTTTCACTTAGCTCATTTCCGAAGACCAATACAACACGCAAATGAATTCCCAAACCACAGAATATACAAACCTCAAGTTGTGACCTAAACCACCATGACTCTTCCGGAATCCATTTACACAATAAGGCCATGTGAATCAAATACCTCGTAAATCAATCAAGTTATGGTGGCTATCAAGCCCGCACGTACAACCACAAACCACATGTATGACTTTACACGCTGAAGGAACTGATCATTACCACAATTATGCTGACTCAACTATTACTAACTGACCCAACTTCTTTCAATTTACCCTTGACCTGACTTAGAAATATAATAGCTCTATTCCCAACATAACGAACTCAATCCGCACTCATCCCGAGTGACCCGAATCGCGAGACCACGTCGTCTCAATACCCAGGAATTATCTCATACCCTTTCGAGCGCACAATAGCATCTCTAACTGGTGCACCCATTCTTCAAGACCTTCACTGAGTCCGAAGCTATTTCTTCCTTTCCTCTAATACTGTACTTTAATTCTTGAACCCACTAGAACTGTTGTTGAGATTCACCCACTCTGACTTGGTCCTGAATATCACCAAACTCCAATGCCCTACTAGCACATAAACACACTTTCAAAGAGCAACAAACTGAATCCCTTTCCTTGTACATTACATCCACAAGAAGCATAAGCTCGACGTCTCCCCAAATCCTGCACTTCAATAGATAAGGCGAAGTATAACACACATTAATCGAGTTCCTTGCTGAATTACCCCTGATGTTTTCTTTGCTTAGTCGTAACTAACCCACCAATGCACCAATAACCAGAAGTTGCACAAGCCGACAACCACGTGACCCAATCATAGACGATAGGCCTCCCCCACTTAGATTTAAGCTACTATCACATAATGTAGAGCCGACAATGATTTCTCCTTCTCATTTACCATGGTCGTGCACCATTAACCGGCCAAGCTTCTTGTAGTCTCTTGTTAAACTTTTCATGAACATTCCGAATTATCAGCCATAATTGCATATTCGACCTATTGTCGGGTAGTAAGTAGAACTCCTCATAGAAACTTTATCAAAGTCATGAAACCGCTAACCTGCCCGCAAGAGATTTGTACCGACACCTTCCAACAATGTTGCACTTGGTACAACTACCACACAATCAGTACATTCTCCTGAGCCCACGCTCGCCCACCAATTGTATAAGTCTGTTCCTTCCCCATTGACATTAACTTAAAGTTCATCAATAGCTTCCAAACTCAAATCATATTGCATCAGAAACGATAATCAAATCTTCACGCCCTCTTTATTTCAAGCAATTACTTTCTGCCATATTTGATCTTTCTTTGTACAGTAACCATAATTCCAAATAAAATCCGTAGACCAAATCACCTTCCATCACGATTACCAACCTTTCCTACACTTTCTCAAGGGACGCGACTATCCTACCACAGAATCCATATGCTAATCTGCCACTCTTATATACATAGGTTAAGCCATCTCCTTTAAGCATCTTCTCAACCTCTGTTTTTCACACTTGACCTGCTAGTACTTTAATAACCGCGAAACACTTCCCACCATGTCCATCCTCATACTTCGTTGCTCAAATGTTGCGTCAAATCGTATATCTATCTCTGTAGCACCTGAATGAATAAATTGTTACCGACTCAAAGCCTCTTCTGAGATCATCTTTCTCGATCCATCAACTTTAGAAATACAAATTCGATTCTCAACCACTGCACACTGCTATCTCCGACAACCGCCCCCCAGGCGCCATTTCACAATGCCCTGCCCCAAATCAAAATCAAAGGAGACCATAACACTACCGAACCGTAATGCATTCAAAGAAGGATGGCGACATCGCATCACAATGCAAATTCCACCACGCTCGAACATATCAAGTCTCGTTACTTCATCAACAAAACCTGGACATTTATAGTCCGATTGCCTTTCCTTTGTTGGAATTAAATGTTGAACCTCTAAATTATGCACTGAAAACTCCTCCTTTCAAGTCATTCACTGCCTTAACATATAAATGAGCACCCTACCATTACACCAACATTGTGCGATAACAACGCATAGACATCGTAGCAATATGTGCACATTCTCGAAATAGAAAGTACACATACTGGACTGGAACAAAAGAACATCCTTCCACAACGTGACGATAATAGGAAATGCTTAACATATACCAATGGATATGACCACAAATCCAAAAAAAAAAGGAGGGGGAGTAATTAACATGCAAATATTATAGCAAATTAAAGGGATGAATGAAATGATGTCATGTGCCTATGGATCCAAGATAATTATATAAAAAAGAAATTTAAAGGCTACGAATTTTTCATTTTTAATTCATGTGATAAGTCTAAGATTTGAAATGGATCCCAACCTAATTATTTATGGACCACACGATACGAATCTAAAGGAAATATTGCTTTTTCGTCCTATTCAGCTGTCCCCATTTAACCTGTATTCATATTTTTTTAATTTGTACCCACTTTTAAAGCCAAATTGATTGTAAAGTGGGTAGGCTTGCACCAAAATTTGAAGAGCTCAAAACACACCTAAATTATGCTCCCTAGCCAAATATAGTATAGTATAATATCGTATCCACGGAGATTGGATTTAAACAGTATTCTTGTAGTTTCTAGCTTGGTTTGTTATCCAAGATGATCAACAATTGAGATTTCTATGATTTCTAACTAAAATTAACTAAGAATCTAAAGCTATTGACTTATGACAATTGCAACAAGGAACAAGAAAAGAATGTTATCCATAGGAGAAGATAGGGTTTTCACGGGATATGTGTAAGATAATTATTTGGGATCTAACTCTAGATAATCCACTTCTAATGTTTAAGTGAGTCTCTCGAATTCACTTAATTATTTGTTCGAACGTTCAGCAAAAATCATCTCTCGATTAAGTCTTAATTACCTCACAAGATGAACCAATTTAAACATGTAAAGATATGCAAGAATGCGTAGTGGATTGGTCTTTAGGAGAACCTCTCTGGATTATCCTCCTAACTTTGTTTAATCACTTATTGTCCCAATCCAAAATCTCAACCTATCGTGATGGAGCCTATCTTGATACTATGCAAGTTGATAATATCAATAAACCACAATTTCTTTTAAGTTTGAAAATACAATATTTAAATACAATACGAAATCCCACAATTACTGATACGAACACTCCCCATAATAGTCTAAGACCAAAATACAGTAATAAGGAGATAGGGAAGGAAAGATATGGTCTACAAAATGCGGCAGCTACTTCTGAATCTCTGAAAAATCAGATGTACGGAAGAATCAACACCTGTTGTGTCCGGGAATACCTGAATCTGCACACGAAGTGCAGGGTGTAGTATGAGTACAACCAACTCAGCAAGTAACAATAATAAATAAGAAACTGAAGATAGTGACGAGCTATACAATTATAGTTCATTTTCAATAATTCCAGCAAAGAATAGACATGCTTTCAAATCCGACGGTTTATGTCACGACCCGAAATTTCTACCTTCGAACCGTGATGGCGCCTAACATTTCACTTACTAGGCAAACCAACGTTAGAATAGTATTATCCATTCTTAAAACAAGTTCTAAATTTATTAATAAAAAAGAACAAATGCGGAAGTAAAGTCTGAAATGTAGTGAATAATACATAAATTAAACAACGGTGTCTAAATACCATTCCAGAATTGGTGTCACAAGTGCACAAGCTTCTAGAATAATACAAATAAAGGTCTGAATAAAATAAAGCTGTCTGGAAATAAACACACAACTAAAGTAAAATAGACGGGACTTCAGAACTGGGGACGCCATCCAGGTATACCTCAAGTCTCCTCTGGGTAGCTGATATCCGACGAAGTTTACGGTACGCCACTGGGACCAAATTCAAAATCTGCGCAAGAAGTGCAGAGTGTAGTATCAGTACAACCGACCCCATGTACTAGTAAGTGTTGAGCCCAACCTCGATGAAGTAGTGACGAGGCTAAAGCGGGTCACTTACATTAACCTGTATGCAATATTAGTAACAACAATAAATAATAGAAATAAATCAGGTAATCCATTTATAATAATTGACGCCAATTCAGCAGTCATAACTACTTATCATTTCCATCAAATCTGTTGCGGCGTGCAACCCGCTCTCACAATATATATATATATATATGCAACAATTAATATAAAACTATAAGACCACAAGCATACAATAATTATGATTTAATTATGAAACAAACAATGACAAATAGCAAATTATTATGGAAATCAGGGAGAAAATAGGCAGTTTAATATTTAATATGCTAAATGTCAAATAACAATTAAGACACACAATTCAATTAGCATGTAACAATTAAGGCAGAAATTCAAAAATTAATATTTAACAAAAAATAGAAAACAATTATTATAATAGTTATTTCATCATTTAAAACGATTTATAATTTTTCAAGTAACTGTGCATACAATTAATTTAACGACGTATAGACACTCGTTACCTCGCCTATACGCCGTTCACATGCATTTCACATAACAATTAGTGTAAGGGTTCTATTCCCTCAAGTAAAGGTTAACCACGACACTTACCTAGCTTTGTAAATTCCAATCAATTACTCAACCACAACTTTGCCTTTTAAATTTGTCTCCAAAAGATTCAAATCTATTCACAAATAATTTGATATATTCAATACTAATCATAGGAATTAATTCCATATGAATTTACTAATGTTTTCGGATAAAAATCTAAAATTCATTAAAATATTCGACAGTGGGACCCACATCTCAAATCCCAGAAAAACTCACGAAGTCCGAACGCCCGTTCGCTACGAGTTCAACCATGCAAAAATTATCCAATTCCGATGTCAAATGGACCTTCAAATCTAAATCTTTCGTTTTTGGAAGATTTTAGAAAAATATTGATTTTTCTTCCATAAATTCACGGATTCATGATATAAACGAGTATGGAATTATGAAATATAATAAATATAAGACAAGGAACACTTACCCCAATGTTTCCCGTGAAAATCGCCCAAAACTTCGCCTTAACCGAGCTCAAAATGACCAAAATGAGTAAAAATGTCAGACTCTTCGATATATACACTGCCCAGGCATTTCCGCACCTGCGGTGCCTGGACTCGCACATGCGAGCTCGCATCTACGAGAATAATCTCGCATCTGTGGAATGGGCTACCAAGCGAGGTCTCGCACCTGCGGAAGATAAAATGCGCACCTGCGCTGACCTCCGCGTCTGCGATTACTGTGTCTGCTTCTGCGGACGCGCGGGTGCGTGCAAGTTTCCGTACCTGTGGACCTTTGCCCAGCCAAGCCCGAGCGCATCTGCGATGGAAGTCTAGCTTCTGTGAGCTCGCACCTGCGGTCAAAATTCCGCAGGTGCGATTACAACAGAAGGCAAAAATTCAGATTTTGCTTAAGTCCAATTCTTGATCCGATTTCAATCCGTATCATTCTCGGGGTACTCGGGACCCTGTACGAATAGACCAACAAGTCCAATAACATAATACAGACTTACTCGGGGTCTCGTATCACGTCATACAACGCTGAAATTAAAATTCACACCCCGATTCAAACTTTGAGTTTTAAACTTTTCAATTTGCAAATCTCGTGCCAAAACATATTAAATGAATCCGGAATGACTTCAAATTTGACACACAAGTCATAAATGACATAACGGAGCTGTTCAAATTTCCAGAATCGGATTCCGGCTCCGATATCAAAAAGTCAACCCCGTGGTCAAACATGAAAATCTTTAGCCTTTAAATTACTAGTTTCCGTTAAATGGTCATAACTTGTGCTAGGGACCTCCAAAGTAATTTCTGGGCATACGCCCAAGTCCCAAATCACGATACGGAGCTATCGAAACTGTCAAAACACTGATCCGGGTCCGTTTGCTAAAAAGGTTGACCAAAGTCAACTCTGTTGTATTTTAAAGCTCTACTTCATATTTTAATTTATTTTTCACATGAAAACTTTTTGGAAATTATTTACGGACTGCACACGCAAGTCGAGGAATGATAAATTGTGCTTTTCAAGGTCTTAGAACACAGAATTACTTATTCAATTTAAAGATGATATTTTGGGTCATCATATTCTCCACCTCTAAAACAAACGTTCGTCCTCGAACAGAGTTAAAAAAAGTACTTGAGCTGGAGAAAAGGTGTTGATATTTACTCTGAATGTCCAATTCGGAATCCCAGGTAGATACTAAATCGGTACCCAACAACGGAGCCTCTCCGGTTCAAACCAACCAACTGGCGATCGGCATCTTCTTCCGTATAATGCCTCATATGGAGCCATCTGAATGCTCGAATGGTAGCTATTGTTATAAGCAAACTTCGCAAGTGGCAAGAAATGATCCAAAGAACCTCCAAAGTTTATAACACAAGCGGGGAGCATATCTTCCAATATCTGAATAGAGCGCTCTGATTGTACATCTGTCTGTGGATGAAATGTTGTTCTCAGCTCCACCCGTGTGCCTAACTCACACTGTACAGCCCTCCAGAAATGTGAAGTAAACTGTGTACCTCGATCTGAATAATAGACACGGGCACACCGTGAAGGCGGACAATCTCACGAATGTAAATTTCAGCTAATCTCTCTGAAGAAAAGGTAACTGCCACTAGAATGAAATGTGCTGACTTGGTCAACCTGTCCACAATGACCCAAACTGCATCAAATTTTCTCTGAGTCTGTGGGAGCCCAACAACAAAATCCATAGCGATACGCTCCCACTTCCACTTAGGAATTTCTAACTTCTGAAGCAAACCACCAGATCTCTAATGCTCGTACTTAACTTGCTGACAATTCAGACACCGAGCTACATATGCAACTATATCCTTTTTCATTCTCCTCCACCAATAATGTTGCCGTAAATCTTGATACATTTTGGCTGTACCCGGATGAATAGAATACCTGAAACTGTGTGCTTCTTCAAGAATTAATTCACGAAGCCATCCACATTACGCACACAAATACGACCCTGCATTCAAAGAACCCCATCTTCCCCCACAACAACCTGTTTGGCATCACCGTGTCGCACTATGTCCTTAAGGACAAGTAAATGAGGATCATCATATTGCGTCTCTCTGATGCGCTCATATAAAGAAGACCGAGTGAATGTGCAAGCTAGAACCCGATTAGGTTCTGAAACATCTAACCTAACGAACTGATTAGCCAAAGTCTGAACATCTGCAGCTAATGGCCTCTCACCAACCGGAATATACGCAAGACTGCCCATACTCACAGCCTTTCTACTCAAAGCATCGGCCACCACATTGGCCTTTCCGGGGTGATACAAAATGGTGATATCATAGTCTTTCAACAACTCCAACCATCTTCTCTGCCTCAAATTAAGATCCTTTTATTTGAACAGATACTGAAGGCTACGATTATAATGACCCAACCGGTCATTTTAACTCTTAGAACCCCGTTCCCTTAAATAAAACTTCCCGTATGTGCTTTTAATGATTTATGACTTGCGGGGATGGTTGGTTCGGGATTTGGAAGTATTTGGGTTGAAACCGGAACACTTGGTTCCTTAAGTTGGCCTTAAAGTGCTAAGTTTGACTTCGGTCAACATTTTGAGAAAATGACCCCGGAATAGAATTTTGATGATTTCAACAGCTCCGTATGGTGATTTAGGACTTAGGAGCGTGTTCAAATTTTTATTTGGAAATCCGTAGTTAAATTAGGCTTGAAATGGCTAAAATAGGAATTTAAGTTTGGAAGTTTGACCGGGGAGTTGAATTTTTAATATCGGAGTCAGAATCCAGTTCTGAAAATTTTCATAGTTCCGTTATGTCATTTCTGACTTGTGTGCAAAATTTGAGGTCAATCGGACGTGATTTGATATGTTTCGGTACCGAATGAAGAAGTTGGAAATTTTAAGTTTCATTAAGTTTGAATTGGAGGATGATTCGTGGTTTTAGCGTTGTTTGATGTGATTTGAGGTTTCGAATAAGTTCGTATGCTGTTTTAGGACTTATTGGTATAGTTGGTGTGGAGCTCGGAGGGCTCGGGTAAGTTTCGGACGTTCGGAAGGAATGAAAATACATCAGTTTTCTGGTGTTTCTTGGCAGCAGTTGCAGGTCTCGCAAATGTGAGAAACTGTTAGTAAATGCGAACCTTGCATTTGCGAGAAGGGCTTCGTAATTGCGAAGAAGCCCGACCTAGGAAGTGTTCGCATTTGCGACACATTTGATGCATTTGCGATCCCAACAGAGTTCGCATTTGCGACTCTTTGGTCGCATTTGCGACCCCAGCAGCTGAAGGCCAAGCTTCGCATTTGCGAGAGTTGTGTCACATTTGCGACCCTCGCATTTGTGAACCTGGTGTCGCAAATGCGACATCAGAGGCCTGTGCCCAGCTCATTTAATGGGCGACTTAGGCCATTTATCTCACTTTTCTTTCATCTCTTGGGCGATTCTTGGAGCTTTTGGAAGAGGGTTTTCACCTAGCACCTTGAGGTAAGTAATTCCTACATAACATGAGTTACATACATAGATTATTGGTAGATTATAACATGTAAATTAGTGAAAACCATGGATTTAGGCTAAAACCTAGGTGTTTGACAAAAATGAGATTTAACCACAAAATCTGTTATGGAACTTAGTAAAAATAATATATTTGTGTTCCTATGATTATGGGTAACGTTTCCATCCAAATGTTTCCGGATTCCGGGCACGTGGGCCCGGAATGAATTTTAGGAAGTTTACCATTTTGGATAGGGTAATTTATTTAATGGATGAATTTCGAATTATTGAACATATATTAATTATTTTATATAACTTTTGGATAGTTTCGGATTTTTCGGCATCGAATCGAGAATTTTACGCGACGCGATAATCGGAAAGTGGACTTTGAGATGAGGTAAGTCTCTTGTCTAATCTTGTGAGGGGGAAATTACCCCATAGTGATTAAATTGAATAATTGTTGGTAATTACGGGGGCTACGTACGCACGAGGTGACGAGAGTTCGTGCGTAGCTACTATTAATGCTAAATTCCGGGTAGTTTAGGACTCAAAGCATGAATTACTTGTGTAAATTGTATTTTTTGTTTAATTAATATGAATTGATATATATGAATATACTATGAATTGTCAGATAGATATATTAAAGGATAGAAATCTCATATGATTGATTTTCTGTTTAAATTAATTCATTGTTAAAAGAAATTGTTCTCCTCCCAAATTTATCTTATAATAAATATACTCTCCTTCCAGAGGTACATAAAAACAATGTCCTCCTTTCTTGTGGAGCGGGCCGAACGCCTCGGCGGGATAGATGCATCTATGGATCGTGCCGCACGTCCCTCAGCAGTGTACACGACATTCTGGATCGGGTTGTACGTCCTCGGTAGAAATCATGCTTAATAATAATAATTACACGATACCTTAATAGCTTATTTCAGCTTGCAGAGCTAATTGATAAAATTGAGAATCCTTTGGAATTTAATGAATTATTATGCATGCTTGTTAAGGAATTAATTGTTATTCCTGTAAATGAGATTATAGGGTGTTAGGAAATTACCTTTCTTCATATTCCATCGTGCAATTGATGTAGTTCTAAATATCCTTCTCTTACTCTCTCTCAAATGGTGAGAACGCGCTCGGATGAGGTTCCAGACCAGGGAAGAGCTACTCCCCCACTGGCTAGAGGCCGAGGCAGAGGCCGAGGGAGGGATCCAGCCCGTGGTAGAGGGCGAGGACGTCCCAGGACTGTTCCAGTTATGCCTCCAGTGGGTCCAGCAGAGAACCCCATTGTTGCGGAACAGGATGAGGTACCTGTGGCAGAGCTCTGGTGGATTTCACATCTGTACCGGGATTTCAGGATGTCATGGGTCGTATGCTGCGGTTCATGGACAATATGACTCAGGACGGTTTATTTTCGGAAGACCCAGCCATATCTCAGGCGGGCGGGGGAGCACATACCCCTACCGCACAGGCTCATGGATAGGCAACTGTTGTATATCAGACCCAGGGTGACCTACTCGTCGGTGGAGCACAGCCAGTGGAAGCAGCTGCACCTGAGCCCAGGCCAGCTGTAGCCGCCGATCCTCAGAAACTATTGGACCGATGGACTAGACTACATCCTCCTGTCTTCGGAGGTGAGCAACATAAGAAACCACAGGACTTCATTGATCGTTGCAGGGACAGACTGTACAACATGAGGATATTGGAATCTCATAGGGTTGACTTCGCTACCTTTCAGCCAGAGGGCAGGGCCCGTAGATGGTGGCAGTCTTATGTTCTTGGCAGACCAGCAGATTCTCCTCCCATGACTTGGGACAGGTTCACTTGTATCTTCCTGGATAGGTATATTCCACCCTCTCAGAGGGAAGAGTTGTGGTTTCAGTTTGAGTAGCTCCAGCAGGGTCAGATGTTAGTGACCGATTATGAGGTGAGGTTTTCGGAATTATCTCGCCATGCACTTATGATACTCCCTACTGAGGAGAAGAAAGTGCAGAGGTTTGTAGCCGGTTTACATACTGGCATTCAGGCAACTATGGCTCGAGAGGTTGTGATGGGTACTTCTTATGAACTAGTTGTGGAGATAGCCCGGAGGATTGAGGGTGTGCGTCAGCGGAGTCGAGAGCAGATTATGAGAGATAATCGGTTCAGGTACTCTGGGGAGTTCAGAGGTGCTCAGTCTGGGGGCAGAGGTCAGTTCGTAAGGGGGCAGTCCAGCAGACCCCCATTTCCAGCACCACCACCTCCTTGGGGTATTGCAGTGCGACCTTATCTCAGTGCTATACCAGAGAGTTCTTACCACCCACCAGCTATTCAGGGTCCTCCCAGTGGGTATTCAGGTCCCCAGGGCCAAACTCTTATTCAGCAGCCCATCGCACCGAAGAGTTGTTACGAGTGCAGGGATCCCAGTCACATGCAGAGGTTTTGCCCTAGGCTTTGGGGTAGACCAGTATAGCAGGGTCAGCAGCCTATGCTTACCAGACCAGTTGCTCCACCAGTAGGCCGACCACCAAGAGGTGGAGGATAGGTGGGTAGGGGCCATCCTAGAGGTAGAGGTCAGCCAGGCGGAGGGCAACCAGTTGGCGCTCCAGCTCAGTTCTATGCTTTTCCGGTCTAGACCATATGTAGAGGCCTCAGATGCTGTGATTACATGTATTATTTCTGTTTGCGGCAAAGATGCCTCAGTATTATTTGATCCAGGATCCACGTATTCATATGTGTCATCTCTATTTGCTCCATTCCTGGGTGTCTCTCGTGAGCCTTGAGTACTCCTGTTTATGTGTCCACTCCTGTAGGCTATTCTGTTATTGTGAACCAGATCTACCGGTCTTGTATTATTACATTCTGTGGTTATGAAACTAGAGCAGATCTCTTATTGCTCGAGATGATCGATTTTGAAATTATTCTGGGTATGGACTGGTTATCTCCATATCATGTTATTCTAGATTGTCATGCCAAAACTGTTACCTTGGCTATTCCATCTTTGCCTAGGCTGGAGTGGAAGGGTTCGTCGGTTAGTTCAATTAATCGGGTTATTTTTTTTATAAAGGCTCAACACATGGTTGAGAATGGTTATTTGGCTTATCTAGCCTATGTTCGGGATACTACTGTAGAGACTCCAGCTATTGATTCAGTGCCAGTAGTTCGGGAGTTCTCCGATGTATTTCCTTCAGATCTTTGAGGTATGCCACCTGATCGTGATATTAATTTCTGTTTTGACTTGGCTCCAGATACCCAACCTATATTTATCCCACAGTATCCCATGGCTCCTAAAGAAAGAATTGAAAGAGTTACTAGCCAAAGTGTTCGTCAGACCGAGTGTATCGCCTTGGGGTGCACCGGTATTATTTGTGAAAAAGAAGGATGGAACAATGCAGATGTGTATTGATTATCGCCAATTGAACAAAGTCACTGTTAAGAACAAGTACTCGTTGCCGCGTATTGATGATCTATTTGACCAGTTGCAGGGTGCTAGGGTGTTCTCTAAGATCGACTTGAGGTCGGGGTACCATCAATTGAAGATTCGAGATTCGGATGTTCCGAAAACTGGTTTTCGTACTAGATATGGTCATTATGAGTTCCTGGTAATGTCTTTCAGTTTAACTAAGGCCCCGGAAGAGTTTATGGATCTGATGAACGGGGTATTCATGACATATATTGATTCATTTGTCATTGTCTTCATTGATGACATCTTGATCTACTCGCGTAGTAAGGAGGATCATGAGCAGCATATGAGAGTAGTGCTTCAGACATTGCGGGAAAAAAAACTATATGCTAAGTTCTCTAAATGTGAGTTCTGGCTTGAGTCTCTAGCATTTTTGGGGCATATTGTATCGGGTGATGGTATTATGGTTGATCCCAAAAAGATTGAGGCAGTTCAGAATTGGCATCGTCCCACTTCGGCGACTGAGATCAGGAGTTTTCTGGGTTTAGCAGGTTATTATCGTCGGTTTGTGGAAGGATTTTCATCTATTGCAGCACCTTTGACCAAATTAACCTAGAAGGGTGTTAAGTTCCGATTGGTCCGATGATTGTGAGTCAAGCTATCAGAAGCTCAAGACCGCATTGACTACAGCACCAGTGTTAGTGTTACCTTCCGGTTCGGGAATGTGTACAGTGTATTGCGACACTACACGCGTTGGTTTGGGTTGTGTATTAATGCAGGAAGGGCAAGTTATTGCATATGCTTCACGTCAGTTGAAGCCTCACGAGCAAAATTATCTGGTACATGATTTGGAGTTAGCTGCGATTCTTCACGCCCTTAAGATTTGGAGGCATTATCTTTATGGGGTGTCTTTTGAATTTTATACTAATCATCGCAGTTTGCAGCATTTGTTCAAGTAGAGGGACCTAAATTTGAGGTAGCGCAGATGGCTGGAATTACTAAATGATTATGATATTACTGTCCTATATCATCCGGGCAAAGCAAATATGGTCGTAGATGCCTTGAGTAGGAAGGCGGAGAGTATGGGTAGTTTGGCTTTCATTTCAGCAGAGGAGAGGCCATTAGCTTTGGATATTCAATCCTTGACTAACCTACTTGTGAGGTTGGACATTTCAGAGCCCAGCCGAGTTCTTGCATGTGTTGTAGCTTAGTCTTCACTATTTGAGCAGATCAAGGCTCGTCAGTATGACGATCCACACTTAATGGTTCTTCGGGAAACGGTACTACGGGGTGGTGCCAAGGAAGTTACTATTAGAGCAGATGGCATTCTGCGACTCCGGGATCGTCTATGTGTTCATAATGTGGATGGAATGAGGAAAAGGATCCTAGAGGAAGCACACAGTTCTAGGTATTCTATTCATCCAGGTGCTACGAAGATGTATCGTGACTTGAGACAACATTATTGGTGGCGACAAATAAAAAAGGACATTGTTGAGTATATAGCTAGGTGTCTAAATTGCCAGCAAGTTAAATATGAGCACCAGAGGCCAGGTGGCCTACTTCAGCAGATGACCATACCAAAGTGGAAATGGGAACGAATTATTATGGACTTTGTAGTTGGATTGCCACGGACCTTGAGGAAGTTTGATGCAGTTTGGGTGATTGTTGACAGGTTGACTAAGTCGGCACATTTTATTCCTGTTGTGACTACGTATACTTCAGAGAGGTTGGCCTAGATTTATATTCAGGATATAGTTCGGTTGCACGGTGTGCCAATTTCCATCATATCATATAGAGGCCGTCAGTTTACTTCACATTTTTGGAGAGTAGTACAGAGTGAATTAGGGACCGGTGTAGAGCTCAGCACAGCCTTTCATCCGCAGACCGACGGGCAGTCAGAGCGGACAATTCAGGATTTGAAGGATATGCTCAGGGCATGTGTGATTGACTTTGGAGGTCAGTGGGATCGTTTCATGCCTTTGGTCGAGTTCTCTTATAATAACAGTTACCAATCCAGCATCGAGATGGCTCCATTTGAGACTTTGTATGGTCGGCGATGTCGTTCGCCCATCGAGTGGTTTGAGCTCGGTGAGGCTAAGTTATATGGTATTGATTTGGTAAAGGATGCCTTGGAAAAGGTAGAGTTGATTCAGGAGCGACTTCGTATAGCACAGTCCAGACAAAAGAGTTACGCGGATCAGAAAACGTCTGATTTATCATTTATGGTAGGTGAAAAAGTTCTCTTGAAGGTTTCGCCGATGAAGGAAATTATGAGATTTGGGAAGAAGGGCAAGTTGATCCCAAGGCTTATAGGTCCATTTGAGGTGTTGAGACTAGTTGGGGAGGTTGCTTATGAGCTTGCATTGCCTCCCAGTCTATCGGGAGTTCATACGATTTTCCATGTATCTATGCTCCGGAAGTATCATGCTGACCTATCACATGTGTTGGACTTCAGCACAGTTCAGCTAGATAAGAGTTTGGGATATGAAGAAGAGCCATTTGCCATTGTTGATAAACAAGTTCGCCAGTTGAGGTCCAAGAGGATTTCTGCAGTAATGGTCCAGTGGAGGGGCCAACCAGTCGAGGAAGCGACTTGGGAGGCTGAGAAAGACATGCGGAGCAGATATCCATACTTATTCAGCACTCCAGGTACAATTCTAAACCCGTTCGAGGATGAACATTTGTCTAAGAGGTGGAGAATGTAATGACCCAACCGGTCATTTTAACTTTTAGAACCCTGTTCCCTAAAATAAAACTTCCCGTATGTGCTTTTAATGATTTATGACTTGCGGGGATGGCTGGTTCGGGATTTGGAAGTGTTTGGGTTGAAAACGGAACACTTGGTTCCTTAAGTTGGCCTTAAAGTGCTAAGTTTGACTTAGGTTAACATTTTGAGAAAATGATCCCGGAATAGAATTTTGACGATTTCAACAACTCCGTATGGTGATTTTGGACTTAATAGCGTGTTCGGAATTTTATTTGGAAGTCTGTAGTTAAATTAGGCTTGAAATGGCTAAAATAGGAATTTAAGTTTGGAAGTTTGACCGGGGAGTTGACTTTTTGATATCGGAATCGTAATCCAGTTCTGAAAATTTTCATTTCCTTTATGTCATTTATGACTTGTGTGCAAAATTTGAGGTCAATCGGGCTTGATTTGATAGGTTTCGGTACCGAATGAAGAAGTTGGAAATTTTAAGTTTCATTAAGCTTGAATGGAGGATGATTCGTGGTTTTAGCGTTGTTTGTTGTGATTTGAGGTTTCGACTAAGTTCGTATGATATTTTAGGACTTGTTGGTATAGTTGGTGTGGAGCCCCGAGGGCTCGGGTGAGTTTCGGACGTTCGGAAGGAATGAAAATACATCAAGTTTCTGGTGTTTCTTGGCAGCAGTTGCCGGTCTCGCAAATGCGAGAAATTGTGCGCAAATGCGAACCTCGCATTTGCGAGATGGGCTTCGCAATTGCGAAGAAGCCCGACCTACACAGTGTTCGCATTTGCAACACATTTGATGCATTTGCGATCCCAGCAGTGTTCGCATTTGTGACTCTTTCGTCGCATTTGCGACCCCAACAGCTGAAGGCCAAGCTTCGCATTTGCGAGAGTTGTGTCGCATTTGCAACCCTCGCATTTGCGAACCTGGTGTCGCAAATGCGACATCAGAGGCATGTGCCCGGCTCATTTAATGCGCGACTTAGGCCATTTATCTCACTTTTCTTTCATCTCTTGGGCGATTCTTGGAGCTTTTGGAAGAGGGTTTTCACCTAGCACCTTGAGGTAAGTAATTTCTACATAACATGAGTTACATTCATTGATTATTTGTAGATTATAACATGTAAATTAGTGAAAACCATGGATTTAGGTGAAAACCTAGGTGTTTGACAAAAAATGGGATTTAACCATGAAATTTGTTATGGAACTTATTAAAAATTATATATTTATGTTCCTAAGATTATGGGTAACGTTTCCATCAGAAAATTTCCGGAATCTGGGCACGTGGGCCCGGTGAATTTTAGGAAGTTTACCATTTTGGATAGGGTAATTTATTTAATAGATGAATTTCGAATTATTGAACATATATTAATTATTTTATATAATTTTTGGATAGTTTCGGATATTTCGGCATCGAATCGAGAATTTTACGTGATGCGATAATCGGAAAGTAGACTTTGAGACGAGGTAATACTCTTGTCTAATCTTGTGAGGGGAAAATTACCCCATAGAGATTAAATTGAATAATTGTTGCTAATTGCGGGGGCTGCGTATGCACAAGGTGACGAGAGTCCGTGCGTAGCTACTATTAATGCTAAAGTCCGGGTAGTTTAGGACTCAAAGCATGAATTAATTGTATAAATTATATTCTTTGTTTAATTAATATTAATTGATATATATGAGTATATTGTGAATTGTCAGATAAAGATATTAAAGGATGAAAATCTCATATGCTTGATTTTCTGTTTAAATTAATTAATTGTTAAAAAAAAATTGTTCTCCTCCCAAATTTATCTTATAATAAATATACTCTTCTTCCGGAGGTACATAAGAAAAATATCCTCCTTTCTTGTGGAGCGGGTCGAACGCCTCGGCGGGGTAGATGCATCTATGGATCATGCTGCACGTCCCTCGGCAGTGTACACGACACTCTGGATCAGGTCGTACGTCCTTGACAGAAATCGTGCTTAATAATAATAATTACACGATACCTTAATAGCTTATTTCAGCTTGCGAAGCTAATTGATAAAATTTAGAATCCTTAGAATTTAATGAATTATTATGCCTGCTTGTTAAGGAATTAATTGTTATTCCTGTAAATGAGATTAATTGATAAATTGGAAATTATTTGAATTTAAGGAATTTAATTAATATATTGAGAATTGTTGCATTTGAAGGAATTTGATTATTTCCGCTGCTTAAATAAATTATTGAAAATTTTGTAAATCATGCTGATTTAAATATCCTAGTTGTATTTCAATTATTATTATTGACCCATAGTGAGTGTCAAAGTCGGCCATCTCGTTTCTACCACTTCGAGATTAGGCTTGATACTTACTGGGTACACGTTGTTTACGTACTCATACTACACTTGCTACACTTTTTGTGCAGGACCCGAGGTAAGTACAAGTGGGGGACCTATCGTCTTACACCCACGTTATCCAGGGGCATAGTGGTGAGCTGCACTTTCTGAGCCGTTCTGCAGCTACTAGTGTCTCTCATTGTATTTTTCATTCTGTCTATTTTTATTTCAGACAGTATTTGAGGTTTTGTATAATCTACTAGATGCTCATAAAATTGTGACACCAGGTCTTGGCACACACATTGGTAGAATTTGGTGTTTTATTATTTTCTTGGTTTTAAATTTTGTCAATATACGCTTAATTTATTAAGTTGGCTTGCCTAGCTGTAGTGTTGGGCGCCATCACGACCTATAGGTGAAATTGGGTCGTGACAACGATGATCATTAAATACCTCACATGAGACACCGTAGAGGTAATGCCTCCAAATCTTCAGCGCATGAACAATGGCTGCCAATTCTAAGTCATGAACAGGATAATTCTTCTCGTTAACTTTGAACTGCCACGATGCATATGCAATTACCTTGCCATCTTGAATTAATACTGCACCAAGACCAATGTGAGATGCGTCACAATATACCGTATACGATCCTGAACTTGTGGGTAATACCAACACTAGCGTCGTAGTCAAAGCAGTCTTGAGCTTCTGAAAGCTCAACTCACACTCATCTGACCATCAGAATGGGACACCCTTCTGGGTTAATCTATTCAATAGGCTTGCTATAGATGAAAACCCTTCCACGAGCAGACGATAGTAACCTGCTAAACCCAGGAAACTCCGGATCTCTATAACTGAAGTAGGACTAGGCCAATTCTGAACAGCCTCTATCTTCTTAGGATCCACCTTTATGCCTTCTGCCGATACAACATGCCCCAAAAAGGCAACTTAACCTAACCAAAACTCACATTTTGAAAATTTGGCATATAACTGGTTATTCTTCAAAGTCTGAAGCACACTCCGAAGATGCTGCTCATGCTATTCTCGACTGTTGGAGTAAATCAAGATATCATCAATAAATACAACCATAAAAGAATCCAAATAAGGCTTGAACACTCGATTCATCAAATTCATAAATGTTGTTGGGGCATTTGTCAACCCAAATGACATCACTAGGAATTCGTAATGCCCATACAGAGTCTGAAAAGTTGTCTTAGAGACATCAGATGCCCTAATCTTCAACTGATGTGTAACGACCCGGCCAGTCGTTCCGAGAGTTATAGCCTTGTTTCTCCATTTCTGCTTCTTTATATGTTGTTCAGCTGTATTGAGTTGCATCGACTTGGTAGGTTTGGGTCAGGGGTAGTTTTGGAGTGAAATGAACACTTAGTCTCTTGGTTAGAAAGTTAAGTTGGAAAAGTCAACCGGATATTGACCTATGTGTAAATGATCTCGAATCTGAATTATGATGGTTCCTTTATCTCCGTTAGGTTATTTTGGACTTAGAAGTGCATCCGGAATGTGATTTGAAGGTCCGTGGTAGAATTAGGCTTGAATTGGCGAAATTGGAAATTTGGCGATTTTGGTCGGCAGTGGAAAAATTTGATATCGGGGTCGGAATGGAATTTCAAAAGTTGGAGTAGGTTCGTAGTGTCATTTGTGACGTGTGTACAAAATTTGAGGTCATTCGGACGTGGGTTGATAGGTTCCAAATTTTGAAATGTTTTATTAAATTCTAATAATCGGTTTAGTAGAAATATTTTGGGAAGTAGGCTTGCCTTGTAACACAATAGGCGCCATCACGACCATGGTCAGATTTTGGGTCGTGCCAAGTTAGTATCAGAGCCTAGGTTACATAGGTATCACGAGTCATGAGCGGGTTTAGTAGAGTCTTGTGGATCGGTATGGAGACGTCTATACTTATCTTCGAGAGGCTGTAGAACCCTTATGAAAATTTCACTTTCTTGTATTCTATCATGCGAAATTGATTCAGCTTGAGGCATAACTCTTTGAATTCCTTCCACGCATTCGTATGCGCACATGGGCGCTCGGTATTAGTTGTGCATCGGCGGCTTACGATTCCCTGGATGAAGTGCGAGATGTGATTTCTGGAGGACATGAGGTCGAGTTTTGACTATAGCTTGAGCACTGAGGTGTTGATTGTGTGAGCGCATGCTTGTGGTACTTTTGGGGATGTTTAAGAGAGTATTCAGCGGCTTATGAGCCTTAGGGCGGTGTGGTTTTATGCTTGGGTCTCGTGTGGTGAGTCTGGGTTGATGATTGTGGTGTTATGGCGGGGCAAAGTATCAATTTGAAAGTAATTCAGAAGGAACTCGGATAGATGGGACATTTTAGTAGTAGGTTGGCTCGGCATGGCAATAAGTATGATTAGTTCTTTGGGTGTGTATGATGTAATGAGTTCTACAGGTGTTTTGTGGCAATGTCCTTGGGTTTTTGGTGGTCTGCGTAGCTTGGTTGAGTTAGAACGATTCAGTCCTGATGGATTGGTTTTGTTCCATTAGGGTTCGGAGAGAGTTCTTGATGGTTTTGAGAACAACTATTGGCACGTTCGAGAACGAACATTTGTTTAAGAGGGGAAGGATATAACGACGCGGCCAGTCATTCCGAGAGTTATAGCCCTATTTCCCCATTTCTGCCTCTTTATGTGTTGTTCAGCTGTGTTGAGTTGCATCGAGTTGGTAGGTTTGGGTCCGGATTAGTTTTGGAGTGAAATGAACACTTAGTCTCTTAGTTAGAAAGTTAAGTTGGAAAAGTCAACTGGATGTTGACCTATGTGTAAACAATCTCGGATTTGAATTCTGATAGTTCTGTTAGCTCCGTTAGGTGATTTTGGTCTTTGGAGTGCGTCTGGAATGTGATTTGGAGGTCCGTGGTAGAATTAGGCTTGAATTTGCAAAATTGGAAATTTGGCGATTTTGGTCGGCAGTGGAAAATTTTGATATCGGGGTCGGAATGGAATTCTGGAAGTTGGAATAGGCTCGTAGTGTCATTTTTGATGTGTGTGCAAAATTTGAGGTCATTCGGACGTGGGTTGATAGGTTTCGGCGTCGTTGGCAAATTTTTGAAGTTTAGTAGTTCTTAGGCTTGAATCCGAGGTTGAATTGGTGTTTAGGTGTTGTTTTGATTGTTCCGAAGGTTCGACTAAGTTCGGGTAGTGATATATGACTTGTGGGAAATATTGGTTGAGGTCCCGAGGGGCTCGGGATGATTTCGGATGGTTAACGAGAAGTTTGGAAGTTGGAAATTTCATAAGACTAAAGTTTCAAGTGAGTTCGCATAAGACCTAACTTCAAATGAGCATAACTCTCATGATACGAAGTGTTATATGGTGTATTACCTATCAAAGGAAAGGTCTATGTGTTTAGTTTCCAACGCGTCAAACCGTTTTTCATTTGGAGATTCCTACAAGAAGTTATGACCAAATTACCAAAGTCTGGAAAAATGCAATTCTGCGACCAATTCTGCGATCGCAGAAGTAGTTTTGCAACCGCAAAATGGTTGCAAACCTATCCAGTGAAGCCCATTTATGGGCATCAATTTTGCGGTGCATTTTTCGACCCGCATACCCATTCTGCGGTCCATTATGCGACCGCAGCCTGCTTTCGGAGGGTTAATTTTTCTATTTTCATAACCCGAACCCATTTTTGATAAATAGGCTTTGGGACTCATTTTTGAGCAAATATCTGACATTTGTTTAGAGAGAAGGGAGAGTGTTCTAAAGAGAGAAAGAAGCTCAAGTTCTTTGCTCATCAAGATCTTGTCCAAGCTTTGAAATCCAACAAGGAAATATCACAAGATCTTCACCCAAGAGGTAAGGTTCTAACTCCTAGTCTTCAATTTCGAGTTTGGATAAAGAAGGGTGATTAAGAGTATAATTTTTGGGTGTAATAGTATCATTTATACATATCAATAAGGTTTATGGAAATATTGTTGAGTTCAAATGGGTTTAGATTGGGCTGAAAATGGTAGAAATCTTCAAGACTTTAATTGAAGTTTTGAGGGTCGAGTTGATGTCGGAATTTGATGAATTTTATATCGTTAGACTCGGGAGAGGATGAGGATTATTATTATGCCATTTTTGACTATTTTCGAGACGTGGGCTCGGGGGCCGGGTTTTGGCCGATTTCGGATTTTCGGCCTATTTATATAGTTTTTCCGTTGGAATTCGATTCTTTAGCCTATGTTGATAGTATTATTCTGTTTATGGATAGATTCAAAGATTTTGGAGACTGAGTCCAGAGATGAGGGCATCCCGGAGTATGATTTTTACCCTGTTAAGGTAAGTAACAGTTTTAACTCTGCCTTTGAGGGTATAAACCCGGAGATTTGACATCACGTGATTGTTTGGAAGTGATACCCACGCTAGGGGACGAGCGTGTAGGTGTGCACCGCGAGGGATTGAGACTTGGTCCATCCCGTGAGGCTGTGAGGCCTAATGGCTATTATTTGTGGTTATGTGTTTATTGTTGTTGAACTTGTTTGCCTTCATGTTAGAGATCATGCTTAGGCTTTATTCATGCTCACATTATTTGCACTCAATCATAGAAATTATTGTACATGTTTACCTCAGTCTCTATTATTTGCTAATATGCGGTGATACTTGATGTTTGTTGTGTTCCCTTATTTGATGGTGATGATGAGGCTAGTGAGGTACATGATTGAGTGAGGCCGAGGGCCTGGTTGTGAGGATATTAATACCATAGCATGTGAGTTATCTGCGTAGCACGTGAGTTGACCATGCGGGTTCAGGTATTTATACCATAGCGCATGAGTTGTCCGCGTAGCATGTGAGTTGACCGTGCGGATCCAGGTATTGATATGATGGCACGTGAGTTGTTCGTGCTTAGCGCTTGGGCTTTGGGAGCCCCTCCGGAGTCTGTACACACCCCCAATGAGCGCAGAGTGTTAAGTGTTTTGAGTATTGAGTGCTGAGTGCGAGTGATGAGTGATGGAGTGACAGTTCTTTGAGGTGGTATTTATTTGTATTGTTGCTGCATTTATCTGTTAAACTTCTTTGTGGCATTTACTGAGTTATGGAATTTCCCTGTTTAATTTTGTTAATTTTTAAATTGTGAAAATAAATAATTGGACTGTTTTACTTAGCTCGTCACTATTGCTCAGTTCCTTAGTTATTTCTGTTACTTGCTGAGGTGGTTGTACTCATGCTACACCCTGTACTTTATGTGCAGATTCAGGTGAGTTAGAGTACGGCGATCGTTGAGTTCAGGCCGGCTATCTGTGGAGATTGCAAGGTAGTTGCTAGCATCCGTAGGACCTTGTTACTCCTTTTATCATTTCTTCTTTTGGATTGTATTGACAGTTAGACAGTTTCATTTCTTAGTACATAGATTTAGACGCTCATGACTTAGTGACACCCTGATGTTTGGGGCTCCTTTCTGTATTTCTAAAATTATATTTAGAGTTAATTTAGTTTATAAGAAATTCAAATATTGAAATATTTTATTAAATTCTTAAAATCGATTTAGTAGAAATATTTTGGGAAGTAGGATTGCCTTGTAATACGATAGGCGCCATTACGACCATGGTCAGATTTTGGGTCGTGACAAGTTGGTATTAGAGCCTAGGTTACATAGGTCTCACGAGTCATGAGCGGGTTTAGTAGAGTCTTGCAGATCGGTACGGAGACGTCTGTACTTATCTTCGAGAGGCTGCAAAACCCTTAGGAAAATTTCACTTTCTTGTATTCTATCGTGCAAAATTGATTCAGCTTGAGACATAACTCTTTGAATTCCTTCCACGCATTCGTATGAGCGCATGGGCGCTCGGTATCTGTTGTGCATCGTCAGCTTGTGATTCCCTGGATGAAGTGCGAGATGTGATTTCTGTGTGTTGATGTCAGGCCAGTCTGGAGAACATGAGGCCGGGTTTTGACTGTAGCTTGAGCACTGAGGTGTTGATTGTGTGAGCGCGTGCTTGTGGTACTTTTGGGGATATTTAAGAGAGTATTCGGCGGCTTATGAGCCTTAGGGCGGTGTGGTTTTATGCTTGGGTCTCGTGTGGTGAGTCTGGGTTGAGGATTGTGGTTTTATAGCGGGGCAAAGTATCAATTTGAAGGTAATTCAGAAGGAACTCGGATAGATAGGACATCTTGGTAGTAGGTTGGATCGGCATGGCAATGAGTATGATTAGTTCTTTGGGTGTGTATGAGGTAATGATTTCTACAGGTGTTTTGTGCCAATGTCCTTGGGTTTTTGGTGGTCTGCGTAGCTTGGTTGAGTTAGAAGGATTCAGTCCTGACGGATTGGTTTTGTTCCATTGGGGTTCGGGTAGTTATATATGACTTGTGGGAAATATTGGTTGAGGTCCCGTGGGGCTCGGGATGATTTTGGACGGTTAACGAGAAGTTTGGAAGTTGGAAATTTCATAAGATTAAAGTTTCAAGTGAGTTCGCACAAGACCTAACTTCAAATGAGCATAACTCTCATGATACGAAGTGTTATATGGTGTATTACCTAGTACAATAACGGTCTATGTGTCTAGTTTCCAACGCTTCAAACCGTTCGTCACTTGGACATTCCTACAAGAAGTTATGACCAAATTACCAAAGTCTGGAAAAATGCAATTCTGCGACCAATTCTGCGATCGCAGAAGTAGTTTTGCGACCGCAAAATGGTCGCAAACCTATCCAATGGGTGTAATAGTATCATTTATACATATCAATAAGGTTTATGGAAAGATTGTTGAATTCAAATGGGTATAGATTGGGTTGAAAATGGTAGAAATCTTCAAGACTTTAATTAAAGATTTGAGGGTCGAGTTGATGTCGGAATTTGATGAATTTTATATGTTAGACTCAGGAGAGGACGAGGATTATTATTCTGCCATTTTTGACTTGTTTCGAGACGTGGGCCCGGGGGCCGGGTTTTGGCTTATTTTGGATTTTCGGCCTATTTATGTAGTTTTTCCGTTGGAATTCGATTCTTTAGCCTATGCTGATAGTATTATTCTGATTATGGATAGATTCGGAGCTTTTGGAGACTGAGTCCAGAGATAAGGGCATCTCGGAGTAGGATTTTTACGCTGTTAAGGTAAGTAACAGTTTTAATTCTGGCTTTGAGGGTATAAACGGGAGATTTGACATCACGTGATTGTTTGGAAGTGATGCCCATGCTAGGTGACGAGCGTGTGGGTGTGCACCGCGAGGGATTGAGACTTGGTTCATCCCGTGAGGCCTAATGGCTATTATCTGTGGTTATGTGTTTATTGTTGTTGAACTTGTTTGCCTTCATGTTAGAGATCATGCTTAGGCTTTATTCATGCTCACATTATTTGTACTCAGTCGTAGAAATTATTGTACATGTTTACCTCAGTCTCTATTATTTGCTAATATGATGTGATACTTGATGTGTGTTGTGTTCCCTTATTGTTTGGGGATGATGAGGCTAGTGAGGTACATGATTGAGTGAGGCCGAGGTCCTAGTTGTGAGAATATTAATATCATAGCGCGTGAGTTATCCGCGTAGCACGTGAGTTGACCTTGCGGGTCCAGGTATTGATACCATAGCGCGTGAGCTGTCCGCGTAGCACGTGAGTTGACCGTGCGGATCCAGGTATTGATATGATGGCACGTGAGTTGTCCGTTCTTTGTGCTTTGGGCTTCGGGATCCCCTCCGGAGTCTGTACACACCCCCAGTGAACGCAGAGTGTTGAGTGTTTTGAGTATTGAGTGCTGAGTGTGAGTGATGAGTGATAGAGTGACACTGCTGTGAGGTGATATTTATTTGTGTTGTTTCTGCATTTATCTTATAGAAGAAATTTCCCCAATAAATGCAACAATTAATATAAAACTATAAGACCACAAGCATAAAATAATTATGATTTAATTATGAAACAAACAATGAGAAATAGCAAATTATTATGAAAATTAGGGAGAAAATAGGCAGTTTAATATTTAATATGCTAAATGTCAAATAACACTTAAGATGCATAATTCAATTAGAATGTAACAATTAATGCAGGAATTCAAGAATTAATATTTGAAAAAGACTAGGAGAGAAACAATTATTATAATAGTTAATTAATGATTTAAAACGATTTATGATTTTTCAAGTAATTATGCATACAATTAATTTGACGACGTATAGACACTCGTCACCTCGCCTATACGCCGTTCACATGCATTTCACATAACAATTAGTTTAAGGGTTCTATTCTCTCAAGTCAAGGTTAACCACAACACTTACCTCGCTTTGCAAATTCGAATCAATTACTCAACCACAGATTTTCCTTTTAAATTTGTCTCCAAAAGCTTCAACTCTATTCACAAACAATTCGATATATTCAATACTAATCATAGGAATTAATTCCATATGAATTTACTAATTTTTACGGATAAAAATCTAAAATTCATTAAAATATTCGATAGTGGGACCCACATCTCAAATCTTAGAAAAACTCACGAAATCCGAACGTCTATTCCGCTATGAGTTCAACCATGCAAAAATTATCCAATTCCGATGTCAAATGGACCTTCAAATCTAAATTTTTCGTTTTTGGAAGATTTTAGAAAAATCTGATTTTTCTTCCATAAATTCACGGATTCATGATATAAACGAGTATGGAATCATGAAATATAATCAATATAGGACAAGGAACACTTACCCCAATATTTCCCGTGAAAATCGCCCAAATATTCGCCTTAACCGAGCTCAAAATGACCAAAATGAGTAAAAATGTCAGACTCTTCGATATATACACTACCCAGGCATTTCTACACCTGCGGTGCCTGGACTCGCACATGCAAGCTCGCATCTGCGAGAAAATTCTCGCATCTGCGAAATGGGCTGCCAAGCGAGGTTTCGCACCTGCGGAAGAAACAATGTGCACCTCCGTTTCTGCGGACGCGCGGGTGCGTGCAGGTTTCTGCACCTACGGACTTTTGCCCAGCCACTCCCGGGCGCATCTACGATGGATGGCTCGCTTCTGCGAGCTCGCACCTGCGGTCAAAAATCCACAGGTGCGATTACAACAGAAGGCAAAAATTCAAATTTTGCTTAAGTCCAATTCTTGATCCGATTTCAATCCGTATCACTCTCGGGTTACTCGGGACCCCGTACGAATATACCAACAAGTCGAATAGCATAATACGGACTTACTCGGGGTCTCGTATCACGTCATACAATGCTGAAATTATAATTCACACCCCGATTCGAACTTTGAGTTTTAAACTTTTCAATTTGCAAATAGCGTGCCAAAACATATTAAATGAATCCGGAATGACTTCAAATTTGGCACACAAATCATAAATGACATAACGGGGCTGTTCAAATTTCCAGAATCGGATTTCGGCTCCGATATCAAAAAGTTAACCCCATGGTCAAACCTGGGAATCTTTAGCCTTTAAATTACTAGTTTTCGTTAAATGGTCATAACTTGAGCTACGGACCTCCAAAATAATTTTGAGCATATGCCCAAGTCCCAAATCACGATATGGAGCTACCGGGACTGTCAAAATACTGATCTGGGTTCGTTTGCTAAAAATATTGACCAAAGTCAACTAAGTTGAGTTTTAAAGCTCTATTTTACATTTTAATCTATTTATCACATGAAAACTTTCCGAAAACTTTTTACGGACTGCGCAAGCAAGTCGAGGAATGATAAATGGTGCTTTTCGAGGTCTTAGAACACAGAATTACTTATTAAATTTAAAGATGACATTTTGGGTCATCACAGTTTAAGTCAAATCAATTTTATACAATTCAAGTTCATGTAATCCGGATATAAAATCTTTCATAGAATGTCACAACAATGATAGATAGAAACTACGTGCAACAACAAATAAAAAGCAAGTACAGCCTCTCAGGCAACAAATACTCAACCAGTCACAACAGCTCAACCACTCGACTCTCAACCCTCAGCCCTCACACTCAATGGGTACCCGCGCTCATTGAGGGTGTACAGACTCCGGAGGGGCTCCTACAGCCCAAGCGCTATAATCTGCATGGACAACTCACATGATGCACGGACAACTAACGTGCCATAATATAAATATCTGGATCTGCACGGCCAACTCACGTATTGTAGTATAATATAAGGATCTGCACGGCCAACTCACGTGATGCACGGCCAACTCACGTGCTATAGTATAATATAAGGATCTGCATGGACAACTCACGTGTTGCACGACCACCTCACGTGCTATAGTATAATGTCTCACAATCAGGCCCTCGGCCTCACTTAGTCATAAAGCTCTCCAGTCTCTCAGGCTGTCAACAATCATAAAATCAGCCCAAACAACAATGATATGGAACATCAATAATGAACAATAGAGACCGAGATAAAATAATCAAGTAAACTGTGACTGAGTACAAAACGACAATTTAAGTAGATAATTCAACATGTACACAACCTCTGTGGGTCCCAACAATACCAACATATAGCCTAAGCATGGTTTCTAGAATTACTTATAGTCAAATTTCCACAACACATAGAGAGCATATAACTATCAACAAGTTATTCAGCTTTACAGTTTCCATGGGACGGACCAAGTCACAATCCCCTCGGTGCACGCCCACACACCCGTCACTTAGCATGTGCGTCACCTCCAAAATAATCACATGACACAAAATCCAGGCTTTCATACCCTCAGAAGCAGATTTAAAACTGTTACTTACCTCAAAATGTGAAATTCTTTTACTCTACGATGCGTATGCCTGGTAAATCGGCCCATGAATGCCTCCAATCTATTCACAAATAATTCATTTCAGTCAATAAAATTTATTGGCATTAATTCCATAAGAAAATGCTAATTTTCCATAAAAATCAGAAATTTAGCTAAAAAAATCGCATGTGGGGCCCACGTCTCGGAACTTGACAAAAGTCACAACATCCAGAAGCCCATTCAACCACGAGTCTAACCATAACCATTTTATCAAAATTCGACACCAACTCGACCCTCAAATCTTCAATTTAAACTAAGAGGATTTTCAAACTTTTCCAATAAAAACAACCATGGATTCGGGTAATTTAACCAATATTGAGTTAAGAACACTTACCTCGTTGTTTTCCTTGAAAAACTCCCGAAAATCACCTCTTCCCCAGGTCAAATCCATCAAAAACTGAAAATGGGACTAATTTTCCCATTTTCAGAACTTAAACTCTCTACCTAGACATTTGCTCTACGCGATCGCGAACATTTCCACACGATCGCGAAGAACAATTTTCCATCACCCAGATTTAACTCTACGCGATCGCTAATTTTCCCACGCTATCGCGATGTACAACATCACAGACCTACACAATCGTGGACCTAATCACGTGATCGCGAAGCACAAATGCATGATTTCAATTTCTGCCCAATTTCCTCTACGCGAACACGACCTTCTTCACACGTTCGCGAATAACAAACTCACATAACTACTCGATCGCGTCCCGCTTCACGCT
The DNA here is from genome assembly GCF_000390325.3 of Nicotiana tomentosiformis. Lineage (NCBI taxonomy): Eukaryota > Viridiplantae > Streptophyta > Magnoliopsida > Solanales > Solanaceae > Nicotiana > Nicotiana tomentosiformis. The sequence continues at coordinate 8,839,326 of NC_090816.1, read as the reverse complement.
ATCACGAATCACCAATTATTATTGCCTCAAATTAACTCTACGTGATTGCAGATATCCCTACGCGATCGCGTAGACCAAAACACCCACTGACTAACTAAGCCTACGCGATCGCAGACACATTCACGCGATCGCGTAGAAGGAAACCAGCATCAGATATCAGAAAATTCCAGCAGTTGTTCAAGTTCAAATTTTTTATCCGTTAACCATCCAAAACTCACCCGAGCCCCTCGGGGCCTCAACCAAATATACCAACAAGTCGTAAAATATCATACGAACATAGTCGAACCCTCAAATCACCTCAAACAACGCTAAAACCATGAATTACACCCCAATTAAAGTCTAATAAACTTTGAAATTTTTAATTTCTACAAACGACTCCGGAACCTATCAAATCATGTCCGATTGACCTTAAATTTTATACACAAGTCACAAATGACATAACGGAGGTATTCAAATTTTCAGAATCGGATTCCGACCCCGATATCAAAAAGTTAACCCCTCGGTTAAACTTCACATAAATTAAACTTTTGGCATTTCAAGCCTAATTCCACTACGGACCTCCATATAATTTTCTGGACACGCTCCTAAGTCCAAAATCGCCATACGGAGCTGTTGGAATTATCATAATTCAAATCCGAAGTCTTTTATACATAGATCCACATCCGATCAATTTTTTTAACTTAAATTTCAATTATGAGACTAAGTGTCTCATTTCATTCTGAATTCCTTCCGGACCCGAACCAACTAACCCGATGAGTCATAAACCAACTATAAAGAATAAATTGAGCAGAAAATGGGAAAACGAGGTTATAATACTCAAAACGACCGGCCGGTTCATTAAATTCTCCCCCTCTTAAACAAACGTTCATCCTCGAACGGGTTTAGAACAATACCTGGAGTCTCAAATAAGTGTGGATATTTGCTCTGCATCTCCTGCTCAATCTCCCAATGTGATGACCCAAAATGTCATCTTTTAATTTAATAATTAATTATGTGTTCTAAGACCTTGAAAAGCACTATTTATCACTCTTCGACTTGCGTGCGCAGTTCGTAAAATTTTTCGGAAAGTTTTTATGTGAAAAATGGATTAAAATGTGAATTAGAGCTTTAAAACTCAACTGAGTTGACTTTAGTCAAGATTTTGAGAAAACGGACTCGGATCAGTGTTTTGACAGTTCCGGTAGGTCCGTATAGTGATTTGGGACTTGGGCGTATGCCCAGAATCGAATTCCAAGTTTGAAAGCTTAATGATATTTAAGAATTTACTGATATCGGATTTATTGACACTGGGTTCGTATTTTGGTTCCGGAGCCCGGTATAGGTTCACTATAATATTTATTACTTGTCTACCAAATTTGGTAAGAATCAGAGTTGACTCAACATGATTCGGACGTCCGGTTGTAAAAATATAAGTTTTAAAGTTTTCTTGAAAATTTCCTTTGATTTGGTGTCCGATTCATAGTTCTAAGTGTTATTTTGGCGATCTGATCGCGCGAGCAAGTTCGTATGATGTTTTAGGACTCATGTGCATATATGGTTTTGAACCCCGAGGGCTCGGGTGTAAATCAGATCAGGATCGGCGCATTTTCGAACCATGAAACTGCTGAACCTGCTGCTACTAGTTTCCCTCTATACGATCGCGTGACTGTGTCCGCGATCGTGAAGGCTTAATGGTCGCTGATGGAAATTATACTAGGTGATCGCATAGTGAGGTCCGCGATCACACAGTGATAGCAGGCAAAGCACCGCGAACGCGAGGGCCAAGCCGCGTTCGCGTAGAAGGAATGAGGCAGAAGATGAAGCACAAATTAGTGCTATACGATCACACAAGGTGGTCCGCAATCGCGGAAGGCTGAGAAGTTGTGCTTTGCATTCGCATAAGCCTTTCTGCGTTCGCGTGGAGCAAAAATCTGGGCAGCCAAAAATGTGCTTCGCGGTTGCGAAGCATTGTACGCGATCGCATAAGGTAAAAATCCGAGAAAATAGAAATTAAATTCTAGAAAATAGGATTCGTTCGATTTTCAACCATTTCTCATTTTTGAGCTCGGGTAAGGTGAGTTTTGGCCGAGTTTTACGGAAAAACATTGGGGTAAGTGTTCCTTATCCTATATTTGTTATATTTCATGATTCCATACTTATTTACATCATGAATACGTGAATTTATGGAAGAAAAATCATATTTTTATAAAATCTTTCAAAAACAAAAATTTAAGATTTGAAGGTCCATTTGACATTGGAATTGGATAATTTGTGTATGGTTGAACTTGTAGTGGAACGGGTGTTTCGATTTCATGATTTTTTTTTGGGATTTGAGATGTGGGTCCCACTATCGAATATTTAAATGAATTTCAGATTTTTATTCGGAATATTAGTAAATTCAAATGGAATTAATTCCTACGATTTGTATTGAGTATATCGAATTGTTTGTGAATAGATTTGAAGCTTTTGGAGACAAATTTAAAAGGAAAAGTTGTGGTCGAGTAATTGATTGAAATTACAAAGCTAGGTAAGTGTCGTGGTTAACCTTGATTTGAGGGAATCAAACCCTTCAATTATTTGCTATGTGAATTTTATGTGTAACGATGTATAGGCAAGGTGATGGGTGCCTATACTTTGTCAAATTAATTGTTTGCATAATTATTTAAAAATCCTAAATTTGTTTTAATACATGAATTAATTGTTATAATAATTGTTTCTCTCCTACTCTTTGCCAAATATTAATTATTGAATTCCTGTAATAATTGTTACATGCTTATTTGATTATGTGCATTAATTGGTACTTGACATTAGCATATTAAATATTATAATGCCCATTTTCTCTTTGATTTCCACAATTATTTGCTACTTTTCATTGTTTGTTTCATAAATGAATTATAATTATTGTATGCCTTGATGCTTAATAGTTTCTCATTGAACGTGGTATTTATTGGAGTATTTTTATTACATTTAAGATTTGTAAAATATATTGGAGGAACGGGTTGCACACTGCAACAGAATTAATTGAAATGAATATATTGGAGGAACGGGTTGCACGCCGCAACAGACTTATTAAAAGTCAATATTTGGGGGATTAGATTGCATGCCGCAATAGACTTATTTAAAAGTCAATATATACTTGATTATAAATAATTATTTGAGGACTGAAAATGAAAATATTGTAGAAGTTGGTTGGAATAATAATAGATTATGACTGCTGAATTGGCTTCAATTATTATAAATGAGTTACCTGATGTATTTCTATTATTTGTTGTTGTTACTAATATTACGTACATGTTAATGTAAGTGAACCGCCTTAGCCTCGTCACTACTTCGTCAAGGTTAGGCTCAGAACTTACCAGTACATGGGGTCGGTTGTACTGATACTACACTCTGCACTTCTTGTGCAGATTTCGGAGTTGGTCTCAGCGGTGTACCATAGACTTGCTCGGATTTCAGCTACTAGAGGAGACTTGAGGTATAACTGCATGGCGTCCGCAGTTCTAAAGTCCACGTCTAATTTACTTTAGTTGTGTGTTTATTTTCAGACAGTTTTATTTTATTCGGACCCTTATTTGTATTATTCTAGAAACTCGTGCACTTGTGACACCAATTATGGGATGATATTTAGACACCATTGATTTATGGATTATTCACTACATTTTAGACTTTACTTCCGCATTTATTTCTTGGTTATTAATAAATTTAAAAATTGTTTAAAAATGGCTAATATTATTCTAAGGTTGGCTTGCCTAGCAAATAAAATGTTAGGCACCATTGTAGAACCTTAGGCAGAGGCAGAGGTAAAGCTTAGGCTAGAGCTCGAGCAACTACACCTATTGTAGAACCTCAAGTAGATTTTCAGGAGGAGGTTCCAGTTCAGAATGTACCAGTTGGGTCAGTTCAGGTCCCGGAAGGATTCACAGCTACTCCAGTGCTTCAGGACACTCTAGTCCATTTGGTGAGTCTTATAAAGGGTGTGGTCCATAATGGTACATTTCCAATGGCACCAGCCATCTCTCAGGCTGGGGGAGGAGCAAAAACTCCCACTACTCCCGCTCCGGAGCAGATGGCTCCCTCGAATCAGGCTCCAACAGCCCCTCCAGTTGGGATACCTCAGCCAGTTGTTGAGGCCCAAGCCAGTGATAGGCCCTCCATGTATTTTGAGGCCTTAGTGAGGCTGGATAAGTTTACTAAACTCTTTCCAGTTCACTTCAGTGGTACACCTTCTGAGGACCCACAGGATTATCTTGATTGTTGCCATGAGATGCTGCAGAACATGGGTATAGTTGAGACCAATGGGGTTGATTTTGCTATATTTCAGATGACGGGTTCCGACAAAAGGTGGTGGAGAGATTATACATTGACCATACCAGTGGGATCACCTGCACTTACCTAGGAGCAGTTCTCTCAGCTATTTTTGGAGAAGTTCCTTCCTACCATACTGAGAGAGGATTTTCGCAGACAATTTGAGCGTCTACACCATAGAAGTATGACTGTTACTCAGTATGAATCTCGTTTTGTGGATTTGGCCGGTCATGCTCTCCTTATACTACCTACCGAGGCAGAGAGGGTGATGAGGTTTATTGAGAGACTCACTCACCCTATCAGGCTTCAGATGGCCAAGGAGACCAGAAGTGAGATTTCTTTTCAGGCAGCTGCTAATGTCGCGAGAAGGGTCAAGATGGTTCTTGCACAGGAAAGTGGGAAAAGGTCTGATAAAAGGACTCGTCAATCTGGTGAATTTAGTGGTGCCTTGCATGGAGGCAGGGGTAATTTTGGTAGGATCATCCTCCCAGACCGCTTCATCCGGCACTTCAGGCATCTCACGGTGCTTTAGGGAGTCACGGTCCTATTATGCCTTACTCTGGGCAGCCAGCATTTAGTGCACATTTAGCTCCTATCATTGCACCACCACTCCAGAGTTACTACAGTGGTTATCCGGCCCATTCGGGTAAAATTCAGCTTCAGTAGCCACGACATCAAGATGGGTGTTATGAGTGTGGGAACATTGGTCACATCAGGAGGTATTGCCCTAGGTTGGAGAGTAATAGATCCCGGCAGGATTCTCGTGTCATCATAACGGCACCGGTTGCTTCACCGCCTGCTCAGCCAGCTAGAGGTAGGGGTAGGCAGCTAGAGGTGGAGGTCGGGCCATTACAGGTGGAGGTCAGTCCATTAGAGGTGGAGGTCAGTCCATTAAAGGTGGAGGCCATCAAGTTAGAGGCCGTCCTAGGGACGCAGTTCAGAGTGGTGGGGCCAAGCCCCGATTTTATGCTTTTCCAGCTAGGCCTGAGGCTGAGTCATCCGATGCTATGATCACAAGTATTATTTCAGTTTGCCATAGAGATGCTTCAGTTCTATTTGATCCAGGATCTACTTATTACTATGTGTCCTCCTATTTTTCTTCATAATTGGTTGTGCCTTGTGATTCTCTGAGTGCTTTTGTGTGTGTATCTACACCGGTGGGAGATTCTGTCATAGTAGATCATGTCTATCATTTGTGTGTGGTTACTATTAGTAATCTTGAGACTAGTGTGGATCTTCTACTTCTTAATATGGTAGATTTTGATGTCATCTTAGGTATGGATTGGGTGTCACCTTATCATGCTATATTGGATTGTCATTCCAAGACAGTGACCCTAGCTATGCCCGGGTTACCTCGGTTAGAGTGGAAAGGAACTCCTGGTTATTCTTCCATCAAGGTTATTTCTTATATGAAAGCTCGGCGTCTGGTCTAGAAAGGGTGTCTAGCCTATTTAGCTTATATTCACGATCCCAGTGCGGATGTTCCTTCTATGGACTCAGTACTAGTTGTTCGTGAATTTCCAGAAGTATTTCCTGTAGATTTTTCGGGGATGCTACCCGATAGAGATATTGACTTATGTATTGATTTGGCTCCGGGCACACAGCCCATTTCTATTCCATCATACCGTATGGACTCGCCGGAGTTGAAAGAATTGAAAGAGCAGTTATAAGACTTGCTTGATCAGGGATTCATTAGACCTAGTGTCTCACCCTGGGGTACACCAGTACTATTTGTAAAGAATAAAGATGGTTCTATGCAGATGTAGATTATCGGTAGTTGAACAAAGCCACTATCAAATACAAATATCCGCTGCCAAGAATTGATGACTTATTTGATCAGTTGCAGGGTGCCAAGGTATTTTCAAAGATTAATTTGAGGTCTGGTTACCATTAGTTGAAGATTAGGGCATCTAATGTCCCTAAGACAGCTTTTCAGACTCAGTATGGGCATTACGAATTCTTAGTGCTGTTATTTGGGTTGACAAATACCCCAGCAGCATTTATGGATTTGATGAATTGGGTGTTCAAGCCCTATTTGGATTATTTTGTGGTTGTATTCAATGATGAAATCTTGATTTACTCCAACAGTTGAGAGGAGCATAAGCAGCATCTTCGGAGTGTTCTTCACACTTTGAAGAATAATCAGTTATATGCCAAATTTTCAAAATGTGAATTTTGGTTAGACTTAGTTGCCTTTTTGGGGCATGTTGTATCGACGGAAGGCATAAAGGTGGATCCTAAGAAGGTTGAGGCTATTCAGAACTGTCCTAGACCTACTTCAGTTACAGAGATTCGAAGTTTTCTGGGTTTGGCAGGTTATTATCGTCGGTTCGTGGAAGGGTTTTCATCTATAGCAAGACCACTGATCAGACTGACCCAGAAAGGTGTTCCATTCAGATGGTCAGACGAGTGTGAGTTGAGCTTTCAGAAGCTCAAGACCGCTTTGACTACGGCACCAGTGTTGGTATTACCCACAGGTTCATGATCTTATACAGTATATTGTGATGCATCTCACATTGGGCTTGGTGCAGTATTAATGCAAGATAGCAGGGTGATTGCATATGCATCGCGACGGTTGAAAGTTCACGAGAAGAATTATCATGTTCATGACATAGAATTGGAAGCCATTATTCATGCGCTGAAGATTTGGAGGCATTACCTTTACGGTGTCTCGTGTGAGGTATTTACTAATCATCGTAGCCTTCAGTTTCTGTTCAAACAAAAAGATCTTAATTTGAGACAGAGAAGATGGTTGGAATTGTTGAAAGACTATGATATCACCATTTTGTATCACCCCCCCCCCCGGAAAAGCCAATGTGGTGGCCGATACTTTGAGTAGAAAGGTTGTGAGTATGGGCAGTCTTGCGTATATTTCGGTTGGTGAGAGGCTGTTAGCTGCAGATGTTCAGACTTTGGCTAATTAGTTTGTGAGGTTAGATGTTTCAGAACCCAGTCAGATTCTTGCTTGCACAGTCACTCGGTCTTCCTTATATGAACGCATCAGAGAGTGATAGTATGATAATCCTCATTTACGTGTCCTTAAGGAAACGGTGCGGCACGGTGATGCTAAATAGGTTGCTGTGGGGGAAGATGGAATTCTTCAAATGCAGGGCCTTAATGTGGATGGGCTTTGTGAATTAATTCTTGAAGAGGTAAACAGTTCCAGGTATTCTATTAATCCAGGTACCGCTAAAATGTATCAAGATTTGCGGCAACATTATTGGTGGAGGAGAATGAAAAAGGATATAGTGGCATATGTATCTTAGTGTCTGAATTGTCTGCAAGTTAAGTACGAGAATCAGAAACCTGGTGGTTTTCTTCAGAAGTTAGATATTCCTGAGTGGAAATGGGAAAGTATCACTATGGATTTTGTTATTGGACTCCCACGGACTCAGAGAAAATTTGACGCAGTTTGGGTCATTGTGGACAGGTTGACCAAGTCAGCACATTTCATTCCAGTGGCAGTTACCTATTCTTTAGAGAGGTTAGCTGAAATTTACATTCGTGAGATTGTCCGCCTTCACGGTGTGGAGGGCTATACAACTTGAGTTAGGCACGCGAGTTGAGTTGAGTACAACATTTCATCCATAGACAAACGGATAGTCACAGCGCACCATTCAAAAATTGGAAGATATGCTTCGCGCTTTTGTTATAGGATTTGGAGGTTCTTGGGATCATTTCTTGACACTTGCGGAGTTTTTTTATAATAATAGCTACCAGTCGAGCATTTAGATGGCTCCATATAAGGCATTATACGGAATGCGATAGCGTTCACCAGCTGGTTGGTTTGAATTAGGAGAGGCTCGGTTGTTGGGTACCGATTTGGTACAGGATGCCTTGTATAAGGTCAAGATTATTCAGGATCGACTTCGCACAGCTCAGTCTTGGCAAAAGAGTTATGCCGACCGTAAAGTTCGTGATATTGCATCCATGGTTGGAGAATGAATATTACTCTGGGTTTCACCTATGAAAGGTTTAATGAGGTTTGGAAAGAAGGGCAAGTTGAGCCCTAGATATATTGGACCCTTTGAAATTCTTGAAAGGGTGGGTGAATTAGCCTACATGCTTACATTACCACCTAGTTTATCGGCAGTTCATCCGGTGTTCTATGTGTCCATGCTCCGAAAATATCATGGTGATCCATCCCATGTGTTAGATTTCAGCTCTGTCCAATTGGACAAAGATTTGGGAGGAGCCGGTGGCTATTCTAGCCTGGCAGGTCCGACAGTTAAGGTCTAAGAATTATCCTTCAGTTCGAGTGCAATGGAGAGGTCATCCGATAGAGGCATCTACCTGGGAGTCCAATTCGGACAAACTGAGTAAATATCCACACTTATTCACCAGCTCAAGTACTTTTTCTACCTCCTTTCTAGGACAAACGTTTGTTTTAGAGGTGGAGAATGTGATGACCCAAAATGTCATCTTTTAATTTAATATTTTGGTGTTCTAAGACCTCGAAAATCACTATTTATCATTCCTCGACTTGCGTGCGCAGTCTGTAAAATTTTTCGGAAAGTTTTTATGTGAAAATGGATCAAAATGTGAATTAGAGCTTTAAAACTCAATTGAGTTGACGTTAGTCAACATTTTGATCAAATGGAGTCGGATCAGTGTTTTGACAGTTCCGGTAGGTCTGTATTATGATTTGGAACTTGGGCGTATGCCCAGAATCGAATTCCGAGGTCCCTAGCCCGAGATATGGAATTTGTTAAAAACTTAATGTTTTGAAAGCTTAATGATTTTTAAGAATTTACTGATGTTAGATTTATTGACACCGGGTCCGTATTTTTGTTCCGGAGCCCGGTATAGGTCCACTATAATATTTATGACTTGTCTGCCAAATTTGGTGAGAATCGGAGTTGATTTGGCGTGATTCGGACGTTCGGCTGTAAAAATATAAGTTTTAAAGTTTTCTTGAAAATGGCACTGGTCACTAGTCAGTAGAGGAAAAGGGCACTGGTCACGTAAATGTCGTACGCCAAAGCACATGGTTGAGCTTTATCAAGCCTCCCTGAAGAAGACAGAGAAAAATGCTGAAGTAAATTTTATTTTTGAAGATAATTTAGACTTCATGCCTTTGGATGTAGCTGATTATTTTGCACTCCCGAAAGGAGAAACAAGTCATGTGATCGGTGGTGAATCTGAAGAAAATGTAAATATTTTAATTTTGGTTGTTTGTAGTCGATAGTATGGTTATGTAATTGTTGTACATAAATAAAAGTTACGCTTTGATAATGATGTTTACTATCATATTTATATTGTTTATGTCATTATGAAGAATATGGATAATCCCCAAATTATGTTTAGATCAAAGACCAATCACAAAGATATTTGTGTAATTGATAGTGGAACAACTCATGCCATATTCAAAGATCAGAAATACTTTTCTTATTTGCTTAAGAAAAAGCAAATGTTTCTACAATTTCTGGTAATATAAATTTGATTGAAGGCTCTGGAAGGGCTACTATATTTCTGTCTAAGGGAACAAAACTTATTGTAGACAATGAATTATTCTCCTCCAAGTCCCGAAGAAACTTGTTGAGTTTTATAGATATCCGCCGAAATGGGTATCGTGTTGAGACAATGGATGAAATGAACGTGGAATATCTTTGTATTACAAAGAATATTTCTGGCCAGGAATGCATTGTAGAAAAGTTACCAACTTTATCTTCTGGCTTATATTATTCAAAGATTAGTACAGTTGAAGCACACTCTATCGTAAACCGGAAGTTTACTAATTCAAATACTTTTGTGCTTTGGCATGGCCATTTGGGCCATCCTGGATCAATAATGATGAGATGAATTACTAAAACTTCGAGTGGGCATCCATTAAAGAACCTGAAGATTCTTAGAAATGATGAATTTTCTTGTGATGCTTGTTATCAAGGTAAAATGATCACTAGACCATCACCAATGAAGGTTGGCATTGAGTCCCCTGCCTTTTTAGAACGTATACATGGGGATATATGTGGACCTATTCACCCACCAAGTGGGTTGTTTAGATATTTTATGGTCCTAATAGATGCATCTTCAAGATGGTCTCATGTGTGCCTACTATCATCTCGCAACCTGGCGTTTGCAAAGTTATTAGCCCAAATAATTCGATTAAGGGAACAATTCCCAGATTATCATATAAAGGCTATTCACATTGATAATGCTGGAGAATTCTCATCTCAAGCTTTTGATAATTACTGTCTATCAGTTGGGATAAAAGTTGAACATCCTGTAGCTTATGTTCATACTCAAAATGGCCTTGCAGAGTCATTTATTAAACGCCTGCAAATGATAGCAAGACCACTACTTATGAAAATAAAATTTTCCACTACCGTTTGGGGCCATGCTATCTTGCATGCAGCATCACGTATCCGTCTCAAAACGACACATTATAATAAATATTCTCCGTCACAATTAGTTTTTGGTCATGAACCAAATATTGCCTATCTATGAATTTTTGGGTGTGCTGTATATGTGCAAGTAGCACCACCACAACGCAGTAAGATGGGCCCCTAAAGAAGGTTAGGAATATATATTGGGTTTGAATCACCCTCTATTATTCGCTATCTTGAACCATTGACGGGATATTTAGTTACTGCTCGATTTGCAGATTGTCGATTTGATGAAACAAATTTCCCATAATTAGGGGGAGAGAAAAAGGAAATCAAAAGAGAAATTGTGTGGAAAGTTTCATCATTATCTCACTTTGATCCACGTAGAAAATCAAATGCCAGACGCATTTACTGATTTGAAAAGGATAACGAAGTCACATATCCCTGTAGAGAATGTGCCTATCCGAATTGATGTCCTAACAGGACCATCTACTAGCATGAGAGCTAGTGAACCTAAAGCACGCCTTAAGCATGGTAGGCCTTTGGGTTCTAAGGACCGAAATCCTAGAAAAAGAAAATCGACAAATGATCAAAATGATATTATGAACGGATCTCCTTAAGAGACCCAAGATCTGATTAGTTCTGAGATTCCTGAAGAAATCAATGAACTCGAGACGCAAGTGAGTGAAGAACTTTTAATAAGTTCTACTGGTGATGGGATTAATTTAAATCGATCTAAAATAGTGGTAGATATTATTTTTGCATATAATGTTGCACTTAACATTATGCAAGATAGTGAGAATCTTGAACCCCGATCTGTCAAGAATGTCGACAAAGATCTGATTGGCAAAAATGGCAAGAGTCAATTCAATCGGAATTGAAGTCACTTTCTAAAAGAGAGGTCTTTGGACCAGTAGTCCAAACACCTGATGGTATAAAGCTAATTGGTCATAAATGGGGTTTTGTGCGAAAAAGGAATGATAAAAATGAAGTTAAAAGATACAAGGCTCGCCTTGTTGCACAAGGATTCTCACACCGACCTGGAGTCGATTATGAAGAAACATATTCACCCGTTATGGATGCCATAACATTTTGATATCTCATCAGTTTAGCCTTACGTGAAAGGCTTGAAATACATCTAATGGATGTGGTTACAGCTTATCTGTACGGGTCACTTAATAATGAAATTTACATGAAAATCCATGAAGGATTTAAAATGCCTGAAGCATATTCAAAATCTCGGGAAATGTACTCAATCAGATTACAAAGATCTTTGTACGGTTTAAAACAATATGGGCGCATGTGGTATAATTGCCTAAGTGAATATTTGCTGAAAGAGGGTTACATAAATGATATTATTTGTCCATATATTTTTATAAAGAAAATGGATTCAGAATTTGTTATACTTGTTGTTTATGTTGATGACATAAATCTTGGTGGAACTCCAGAAGAGTTCCAAAAGGCAATTGAATATCTTAAGAAAGAATTAGAGATGAAAGATCTTGGAAAGACAAAACTTTGTCTTGATCTACAAATTAAATATTTAGCAGACGAGATCTTTATCCATCAATCTACCCATACAGAAAGGGTCTTAAAACGTGTGTACATGGACAAAGCGTACCTATTGAGTACACCAATGGTTATTCGATCACTTGAAATGAATAAAGATTTGTTCCGACCTCCAGAAGAGGATGAGGAACTCCTTGGTCCCGAAGTACCCTATCTCAGTGAAATTGGTGCACTAATATATCTTGCTTATGCTACAAGGCCTGACATAGCATTTTCTGTTAATTTACTAGCAAGATATAGTTCTTCTCCTACACGGAAATATTGGAGCGGGATTAAGCATATATTGCGATATTTAAAGAGTACTCTTGATATGGGTTTGTTTTATGCTAATAAAGATAGTGGGGATCTTCTTGGTTATGCAGATGCAGGTTATTTATCTGATCCCCATAAAGCTAGATCTCAAACTGGGTACGTGTTTACATGTGGAGGTACTATCATATCATGGCGCTACACAAAGCAATCTATTGTTGCTACTTCTTCAAATCTTGCTGAAATAATAGATATTCATGAAGCAAGTAGGAATGCGTATGGTTGAGATCAATAATTTATTTTATTCGAGAAAAATTTGGTTTGGAATGTGAGAAAAGACCCACAATTTTATACGAAGACAATATTGCATGCATAGCCCAATTGAAGGGAGGATTTATAAAAGGAGATAGAATGAAGCACATTTCACCAAAATTATTCTACTCACACGATCTTCAGAAAAATACAGACATTGATATGCAACAAATCCGTTCAAGTGATAATCCGGCAGATTTATTTACTAAATCTTTACCAACTTCAACTTTTGAGAAGATGGTATACAAGATTGGAATGCGGAGACTCAAATATTTGAAACAAAGTTTTCATCAGGGGGAGTAAAATACGCGATGTACTCTTTTTAACTTACTAAGGTTTTTTCCCATAGGATTTTCCTTATAAGGTTTTTAATGAGGCAGCTAGCAATGCGTATTACTAAATATGTGTACTCTTTTTCCTTCACTAGGATTTTTTCCCACAAGTTTTTTTCCTAGTAAGGTTTTAATGAGGCACATTATCTTTTAATGAATCCAAGGGGGAGTGTTATAAATATATTATATTATGGATGTTCATTTAGTACTCCGTTGTAAATAAGCTTCCTGAAGAAGCTTATCCATATGAGACTCCGTCGTAAATATTTTTATCTATTTAGTACTCTATTGGAAATAAGCCTCCTGAAGAAGCTTATCCTTTCGGTACTCCATTATGAATAAATATTATCATGGTAGAAGATTATCTATATCAGGTACAGTAGCAGTTTACAAACAGCTTACACAGTAGCTTAGAGTAGCAACTTATAAGCAGCTTACACAGCATCTTGCAGTAGTAGCTTACACAGCAGCTTGCAGTAGCAGCTTACACAACAACTTCATTTCTTCTATAATTAGAAAAGAATTCAGTTCATTTTGTATATAAGTTTGAAGTTTGAATAATATATCAGTTTCTCTCTATATTTGTTTTTTCCTTTACGATCTTTATTTTATAACTATACATACATATATATATATATATATATATATATATATATATATATATATATATATATATAGAGGTCTTGCTAACCTAGGAAGTAGGTTAGCATTGTACCCACTTTTTCACTAAAATGTCCTTATCAACACAATAACAACACTTTAATAAGAGGGAGTTTAGCGTCTTTTTACCCAAAAATCGAAAACTGATTCTCCTCTCCTCTCTTTTCCTCTCTCTCACCCTCGTCAATGGTGACTCCACTGTTCACCACCCATAGCAACGCACAAAAATGGGAAATAGATTAAAGATAAACTATAATTTCTCTTCTTAAAGCTTTTTGGACCCATGGGATTTAGTGTGACAGGAATAGTATTTAGTTTTTGAAATGCTAGAATCCCAATACAACAAAAAAATTTGAAATATATATTCTCTTTCGTTTTGGGTTTTTACTATCCCATTAACATGAATGAAACTGGTCGTAAGAAAATGTTGGCTAGAGCTCAAAATGAAGATAACATTATTGTCAAAAGAAGCATTGGAAGGTATTTTGGAGATCTGTTCTCCTTTGTTTTTGTTCTTATTTTCTTTTTTTGCTCTTGACAAAAATTGGTGAATACAATTCCGTCACTATCTGCTTTTGCATCATTCCTAGAATTCATATATTTTCTTGATCATTAAGTAGTCTGGCCGTCTGGGAAGTGAAGGGAATCAGATGAAAATGGAAAGTAGGGGATTATAGTGAGGATTTCTGCCGCAGAGAGAAAATATGAGTTGTAGAGAAAGAAATTGGAAATAAGAGCAAAATTTAGCTTTTTGTCGAAAGGACGAAAACACCCCTATCAGTAATGAAGCAACAATTAAAAACTAGGGGATATTTTAGTAAAGTAAAAAATGGATACAATGCTAACCTACTACCTTCGTGTAGTAGGTGAACAATATATATATATATATATATGTTCATAAAAATTCGAAAAATCGAACCAAATCGAAAATCAAATCAACCGACCAAAAGAAATCGATACTTTTTAGGTTTGGATTGGTTTTGGTTTTAAATTTTAAAAATCGATCAAATTTGGTTTGGTTTTGGTTTTAATAAAAAAATAACCGAAAAAACCGAACCAAACTGACTATAAAAGTAGCTATTTAAATTTATTATTACACTTATATATATGTATATTTTTATATAAAGTTTCTGAAATTTTATTGTACATATTAGTCATTTTTATTTTTAGTCTAGTTCTTTGCTATTATAATAATCTAATTCTTTGCCTTCTAGTTTGATTGGTAGTTTTGTTTTGCTAAGTACAAGAATTTATTTCATGTTCAAAATAATCGATTTTTAATTGAGTACTTCAATTATTCATCACTATTTGAGTCAATTATCATCAATATATCTTGGTAAATGATAGATTTCTCAAAGAGCAATTAGTTTGATAGCGTTACGTTGAAAATCTAGTCGCCGGAATATGCGTTTGGTAGTGTATGTCTCATATTTAAGAAAAAACTGAAAAAATCAAAAAACCGACAAAAACCAATTTAATTGGTTTGGTTTGGTTCTAATATTTGAAAAACCGACTTACTTGGTTTGGTTTCGTTTTAGGGAAAAACCGACCTAAACCGAACCATGAATATATGTGTGTGTTGTGTGTGTGCTGCGCTGAGGCATATATCATAAATGACGGGTATATATTTTGATTGACACTCTAAGACTCAAAGTTTAGGTAGTTGATTGTCGATTTTGGCGAGCGCAACTTGACTTTTAATGCGCTGCTTGGATTCGATTCGCACTTCAGCGTTTGCTCAATTTTTTATTCAATAGTGATGTCCCTGCCACTTTTAGATCCTTGGTCCGCCTATGTCTATGTATGATGTGTGTGTAAAAATCACTAAAACTTCAATAATTTTATGTTTTTAACTATAATATTAACAATTTAATGGGTCGGTGGTAAAACTATAAAGATGGAACCCATCAAATTAAAATTTTGAATCCGCCTATGAATAAAATTGCTCTTTTCCAACGCCTAACTAACCAGAATACTAATTCTTAAGATATAGACAATAAGATATTAAACCCAAACCTCAGCTTTAATTTGTTCCTGCTTTGGTTTCTTTTTTCTTCCTTTGCTTAAGCTTCATTCCACTTCTAGCTCGTTCTTTCTTTCAGCTGTAACCATGATATTTGCTTATTTCTCACTATTGATTTTCCTCTTTTTGCTACTACTAAGTTCAAGTTGTGCTTCTATTGGTTCTAACCTGCCAAATTCGGATGTGGATTTATTAGAATTTCCTTTGAATTTAGAGTATACGGAAGCTGAATTTTTCTTGTGGGGTTCTTTTGGCCATGGATTGGATAGCTTTGCACCTTAACTTGCAGATGGTGGACCCTCACCTGTTGGGGCTAGAATTGCAAAACTCAGCCCTCTAATTAGAGATGTCATTGCTCAATTCGGATTCCAAGAAGTCGGTCATGTTAGGTATATATCTATGTTTTTGGAGCGTACTTGAAAAAAAGTGTATCACATAAAATAAGACGGAAGACGTATTAGGTTAGTAAAATATTGAGAAATTTATTTGAATAGTTCACAAAAAATTAACTTTTTTTCAAGTAAAATTCATACTCAAACACAATTTCAATCTCAAAATACTTTTTTTCGGTTTCAGTTTCAAATATTTTTTATCCAATTCAACCAATTATAGTGTCAAGCTATATTGCACGGATTCTTTAAAATATTGTTGTGCGCATGTCGAATCGTTAAAAAATACACCACTTTTGGAAGATTCGACACACACCTGACGATATTTTTGAAAAGTCCGAGCATCATAGGCGTCATCACGCCTACATATCTTCTTCAGGAATTGATTTAATTTCATATTTGTATTGCAGGGCAATCAAGAATACAGTAACAGGATTTCCAAGACCTCTGCTAAATCTAAGCAGAGAAGCATTTGCAACAGTTATGAACGATGCATTTGGACATCCACTAGAACCACCTTTCAATCCTTACGCTAATGACATTAATTATCTTCTTGCTTCGTATGTTATTCCTTATATTGGACTCACTGGATATGTTGGGGCCAATCCTAAACTCCACAGCCCTACAGCCAAAAGGGTAATCAATTTAAATTACTCTCTAAACTACATCTTTCAAGATAATACTACTACTATCTTTCTTCCAATTTACATGGCATGCATTATTTCAATTTTTGAAAGTTGCAAAACATTTAACCATCATTTTAAATCCATACAAGTTTCAAGAATTTAAATTTAAGCTACTTGCAATGTCATTGTCTTTTTAAAACCTAATTTTTCAATCATTAGTTTAATAACTTAACTTATATACACTGACAATATCATGTAAAGAATGTTTATACTATCAGTTAGTTACAATTATTGTAACAGGTAATTTATATTATTTTCTTGGTTACTGATCTATTTTCTTTATGGACAATTGTTGTAATTATCATTTAGATAACTTAATTTTAAATATAAAAATTCTTTATATTGTCATAGATAAAAGTTAAACTCTTATTATAATAGTCGTCTCATTATCATAAATATATTAAACATTCCATCTTAAACATTCCATCTTCATAAGTTTTGTAGACAAAATCACCTGGTACCTATGCTGGTGAAAAAAAATAAGTATATGATAGAATAATCAAAGTGTACCAAATTAACACGAACAATGTCGTTGTAATAGAAACTATCTTAAATTTCATGTCCAGTCAGATCTCATCTCATAAAACAAAACGCATGCATGGAGTATTTTCATTACATTCAAATTGATGAACTGTAATACTTCTAATACAAAACCAAAATTTGCAGCTATTAACAGGGCTACTGGGAGTAGAATTAGGTAAAGACGCAATTCTGAGAGCATTGCTTTACAAGCGAGGAAGACAGAACGTGGAACCCTATGGAATAACAGTAGCAGAGTTCACAAACCGGATATCAGAGCTGAGAAACAAATTGGGACGCCATGGATTGAAAGATGAAGGACTCAAAGTGAATCCAGCAGTAGGTGCTAAAGGGAAAATACGAGGAAATATATTAGCAGGAGATAAATACTCGCTTTCCTATGATAGAATGTCAGAGGAAATACTACGAATAGTGTACGGAAGTGAAAATGAGAAGAAACCAGGTGGATTTTACCCAAAAGGAGCAGATGGCCGAATAGCAAAATCATATCTTGAAGTTGGATCAGGGAATTAAACGTTAGGAAATTAAAGAAATGTTTGATTCCTACATGCATAATAAAAGTAAGCGAAAGCTTCCCACTAAAAGAGAAATTATACATGAATAAAGATGTGTTTTGTTTGGAGAGATGAGCTTATTGGACATTTGTGCTTATTATTTTCTGAATTTTACGAGGAATCGTGTGTATGATGTTCACGTTGCTTCATTAGATTTAATCTTATGTCTGATGATATTAACGATAAGTTTTCAAATTTGAAATGGGAAGATGTCATCAACAAGAAAAACAATTAACAACAACATATCATTTCACATGTAGGGTCTAGGAATTGTAATGTATATGCAAACCTTACCCCTACCTTATGGAGGTAGAAAAGTTATTTCTGATAGACTATCGGCTCAAGAAAAACAATTCTCAGCAGGTTTGAAAAAGAGATTCAGTAGTGAAGAAGCTATGTTGAAAATAACAAAGACAAAAACAGTAACAATAACAAAATAACAAAGCAATAAGCAAAGCGACACAAGGAAATAGATAGTAATAAAAATCGAAAACAAGCTAAAATAATACGAGAATAATAATAATATAAATAATACTACTACTAATATGGAAAATGGCTAGATGTCATGTTAGAAGGAAATGAGTATAGCGTTTTTTTACCTATGAACTTAGTGACTAGAACATGACAAAATCAGCAAACGTGACTAGCGCTTGCAGGTTGTTTGATTCAAAGACAAGTTATGCAAGAATTAGCAAGGCACGGTACTATATATATATATATATATATATATATAATATCAAGATTAGTAATGTCAAAATTAGTGAGGCATAAATTACATCAATAATGTAGGGATGATTAGCAATGCGAAGCACTCCAAACATTATCCATTTTCTTTTCTCCTCATGAAACCAAAATCTATTTGCTTCACCGGAAAAAGACTAAAAAAGAAACCCATTAAGAAATGGTGATAACTAAGAGAAAATGATATTGTATAGCCGCTCTCAAAATAATAACCGAAAAAATATATATTTTTGTATATATATACATTCTGCAAATTATATATAAAAATTATTGAAATTCTATACATTTTTCTGATTATAAAATATAAATAGTTTCTGGCACGGGCTAAAAGCGATATTTGCCATATCTCAAAATTAAGTCTATCCCCTCTGCACTCCCACACCAGTGACACCACTGAATATGTCCATGTTTTGCCGAAAACAGAAAGATAAAGTCTACCCGCCCAACGTTGTACGTAATCTATCTTTTACTTCCTTATCAATTTTATGACAAGAGTAGGATGCTCTAGTGGTAAGCACCCTCCACTTCTAATTAAGAGGTTGTGAGTTCGAGTCACCCCAAGAGCAAGATGGGGAGTTCTTGGAGAGAGGGAGCCGAGGGTGTATTGGAAACAGACTCTCTAGCCCAGGGTAGGGGTAAGGTCTGCGTACACACTACTCTCCCCAGACTCCACTAGTGAGATTAAATTCTGTGTACACACTTTCTGCGTACACACTACCCTCCCTAGATCCCATTGTTGTTGTTACTTTCTTATCAATTTCATTTTTATATCGTTATGATGGTGTTGAGCTAAATACGTAATTTAAGATAAGGAAAAAAAGGAATTCTTTTAAATATAAACTAAAAGTAATTTTGGCTAATCTTAAACATACTGTAATATCTCTAAAATCATGTCATTAAAATTAAAAAAAAAAAATTTAAAATATGTCATTATATTTTTAGACAAACTAAAAATTAAAAGAGTCATAAAAAATACTCCCCCTCTTTAACTTTCTTTTTAGTTTAACTTGATATAAAAACTTTAAAACTTTTGATCTTAAATAAGCGTCTTATTTGTGTAATAAAAGTTACCCATTAAGGAAATATAGGAATACGTCAATTTTATTGAAACAAACTAATAAGGAAATAGTGCCGATCTTTTTGAAACGGAGGAAGTAGAGCATATGAATGATTTTTAATTTCTTTCTAAAGATCAAACACCTACATCCAATATATGTACTTCCCAACCTCTTCAGTAGGGGTGTACATGGATCGGGTTGGTTCGGTTTTTATCAAAACCAAACCAAACCAACTATATCGATTTGAATTGGTTCGTTTTATCGGGTTTTTTGGGTTTGTATCAAGACTAGCCTCGATGGAATAGTGACGAGTAAGTATCAAGACTAACCTCACTAGTCTCAAGACTAACCTCGGTGGAGTAGTGATGAGGTAAAGTCAAGACACTCACTGGTCTAATAACATGTGCAATATAGTATACAAAGATAATAGAAAAAATAGCAATGATAGCATCAATAATCAACTAGTGATGTAAACAACAAGACAACAAGAACCCCATAATTATTGCTCAGACAAATAACGAACACAAATACAACCAATAATCAAGTCCTTCATAATATACATCTTTCAACTATAAGTTTGTCGAATAAAAATCTTTAGTATATAATCCTTTCCAATGAATATATTTTGAATATACTTCCTTCAAATAAATATCTTTCAAATATAATTCTTTCAAATAAATATCTTTCGAATATAATTATTTCAAATACTATTTTGAATAAAATTCTTCCAAATAAATATTTTGAATATAATTCTTTCAAATAAAAGTCACCATGTTACACCTCATTTCATAATCATAAAATACGGGTCTCAGCCCACTTTCATATTTCCACGGCACCTCGTGCCCATATTTCTATCACAACCGCACGGACAACTCACGTGCCAATAATAAAATTATCATATTTTTCCCGGCACCTCGTGCCCACATTTCATATTTGTTGCGGCCTGTAACCTAATCTTATATAACATTAATCATACCTATTGCGGCGTGCAACCCGATCCCATATAACATAATTCGCCGGGCAATAGCCACAGGCTCCCAATTTCAACATAGATCAGACTATTATCAAGTTTTCCGAAACAACAAGACAAGTTGCATAAGATATAAAATTAAACACAAGGAAAATCACAACATTACAGAAAATTACCAACGCAATAACTCCACATCATCACATATCATCCCTGACAATAGCCACCCTTATCTCTTCTATAGACAACCTTATCACTCCTATAATAGCCTCCCTTATCCCTCCGCCCTGACAATATCAATAGCCACCCTTATCTCTCCTATAGCCACCCTTATCGCTCCGTATAATAGCTACCCTTATCACTCGATCCAGACAATATCCCAACACACATAACCATAGTGAAATGCCACCTTTATACCCACAAAATATCAACAGTAAAATGCCACCCTTATATCCTCATAATAATAACTCAATCACACAATAATTTACACGGAATATTATCACGACAACATAAGACAATCAATTCATATCACAATTTGCCTAATGACCACAACCAATTCCAATGATATAGTAAAATCAATAAATTTCTCAAAAATAGCCTAAGGCTCCACACAACGTATATAAAATCTCAAAAAAATAACAGAGATGGAAAAGTAACTCATCATAGGACAACGCCTTCTTTAATCGTGATTTTAATAAATATAAATTAATGCCTCATTTTAAACTTATTTAATAATTATTTGCATATAAGGATTCCATAATGAATTTAATTCCAAGAAAAATATCAAATCAACAAGCACATGGAATTTACATAAAAATTCAAGTGACAATAATACCAAATTATCATATAAAATACAATTTCGACAAACAAGGAACGAGGCATGATAATTCAAGGATGTACTAAGTTCTAACAATTTTTTAATTTAATACATAAGGGTGTATACGAATTTTAACCGATATAATTTGCATATATAAACCAAGTACGTACTCGTTACCTTGCGTACACGGCTTTCAATCACATAATTTTCACATAAAACTCAATGCTTAAGGGGTAATTTCCCCACTCAAGGTTAGGCAAGATACTTACCTTTTTGAAGTTAGACCGATATTTTCAAAATAGCCTTCTTGCTCGAATTTACCCCCGAACAGATCGAACCTATCCAATTTAACTATATAACTTCATTAAAATTTATCGGGAACAATTCCGGATAATAAAACGTCGACTTAAAATTTCATATTAAAAAGTCAACAAAAGTCAATGCGGGGCTCGCCTCTCAGAACACGACATAATTTTTACCAAATCTGAACGCCCATTCTGATACGAGTTCAACCATATCAATTTTATCAAATTCCGATAACGAATCGACCTCCAAATCTTAAATTTTCGTTTTTGAAAAGTTTTATAAATTTCTCCATTTTCTTCTATTTGATTCACTAATACTTGATGAAAATAACTATGTAATCATGAAGTATAATCACTTTTGGATATAGAATATTTACCCCAATCCATATGGTAAAGATCGCCTCAAAATTACTTCAATCCGAGCTTCATAGCTCCAATTATGTTAAAATGGCCGAAACCCCAAAATATAGTTTCTGCCAAGGTAGGTCACATCTTTAAAATGCGACCTACTTCAACTTTCCAACCAGAAATTGCAGTGAAAACTACAGTACCGAGTTTTGGTTACTCGATCATAAATTTCGGTACAAATGTTCAAATGATGAATGGTTAAACTTTCTGAAAACTAGACACGAAGGAATATAACTTTCATGTTTTGCTAATCTCCCAATTCATTATCGATTGTGAGATATAAGCTTCCAAAGTCATCGCTATGCAATAGAAATTTCTGGCGATGCACACTGATGTAGCCAAATTCTGTCGTACCAGCCTACAGTGAATCAATCATAACTCTCTGTATAAATGTCAAAATTCTGCATGGTTTATCATTCTAGAAACTACAATTAACGGTCTACAACTTTCATATTTTGATAATTTCCAGATTCCTTATAGATTTTGAGATATAAGCCTCCAAAGTCAGGTGTGTGCATCAGAAATTTCGCACATTGATGTCAAAAACCAGCAGCTAAAAATGATCCGAGACTACTCCGAAACTTACCCCGAGCCCCTCGGGACCCCATCTGAACACACAAACAAGTCTCCAAACATATAATAGACTTAGTCGAGGTCTCAAATAACATCAAACAACGCTAAAAATATGAATCACACCCATTTCAAGCTTAATAAAAACTATCGAATTTTAAATTCTACATTCGATGCTGAAACCTATCAAATTAATCCGGAATGACCCCAAATTTTGCCTGCAAGTCATAAATGATATAATAGAGCTGTTTCAATTTCCAAAATTAAATTTTGACCCCGATATCAATAAAGTTAACTCCCAATCAAACTTTTGCCAAAATGCGCCGAATTGTCCTACGGACATCTAAATCCAAATTCGGACATGCTCCTAAGTCTGAAATCACCATATGAAACTATTGGAATCATCAAAATTCCATTCCGGAGTCGTTTGTGCAAAAGTCACATCTTCGGTCAAAATTTAAAAATTCAAGCTTTATAAAATCAAACCTTTTTTTTATTTCAAAAACTAACGGAAAATGTGCCTACCCACCTCAGAATACCCTCAAATTTAGTACATAAGTCATAAATATTATTACAAAGCTGATCGAACTCTTGGAATCCAAAATGGAACCCGGCATAAACGAGAATCCAATTATGGTAAAATTTAGGAATTCTTTAAACCTTTAAATTTCTAGTTTCCGTAAAATGGCGATAATTCAAGCTAGGGACTTCCAAAATTGATTTCGGGCATACGCCCAAGTCCCAAATCACGATACGGACTCACCGAAAGTGCCAAAATATTGATCCGGGTTCGTTTGCTCAAAATATTGACCGAAGTCAACTCAAATGAGTTTTAAAGGAAAAACTTTACATTTTCTTTGTTTTTTCACATAAAGTTTTTCCGGAAAAAAATACGGATTGCGCATGCGAATCAAGGAAGGCTGAATGGAGCTATTCGAGGTCTCGGAATACATCAATCAAAATGGCCTACCGGGTCATCACATAATTCGTTTCAGTAAATATAAATTATAGGAATTAATTCCATATGAAAATACTAATTTTCCAATAAAAATCTGAAATTGCATCCAAAAGTCGCCCATGGGGCCCATATCTTGGAATCCGATAAAACTCACAAAATCTGACAACCCATTCAATTACGAGTCCAACCATACTAGTTTCACTCAAATCCGACTTCGAATCGACATTCAAATCCCAAAAAATCATTTTATGAAATTTCTACAATTTTCCCCAAATTTCCATTTCAAACTACTAATTAAATGATTAAAGCAACGATATATTCCTATTTGTTAACCAAATCCGAGTTAGAATCACTTACCCCGATGAATTGTTTGAAAATTCTACGAAAGGTCGCCACAAACCGAGCTCCCAAAGTCCAAATGTGAAATAATACCCAAACCCTCAGTTTTATAATACACAATCTGACCCTCATTGTGCTGACCGCACATATTTTTGTGCACGCGCACATCCCAGGTTCTGCGGCCGTAGTTGAAATTGTGCGGTCGCACTTTTATGGTGACCACACTACTAGACTTTAGTAATTTGATCATAACTTTCTCTACAAATGTCCAAATGATTAGTTCTATACCTTTAACGAAACTGGATTCAAAGGGCTACAACTTTCGTTTTTGAATCATCTTCAACTTCCTTATAGATTAAAAGACATAAGCTTCCGAAGTCAGACCATCAAACCTGCAAACCCCCCCCTCCCCCCATGAAGTGCGGTCGCTAGCAAAATTGTGCGGCCATCGGAAGAATTGTGCGGCCGTGGGCAGAATTGTGCGGTCCGCACTTTTGATCTGTGGTCCGCACTTTTCCTCTGCGGTCCGCACTTTTTCCTTTGCCTCAACACTCAAAAATGTGCCCCCGCACTTCCAAATGTTCCAGAATAACATAGAGTGCCAAAATGCTCTGGCTCGCGCAAAACTCACCCCGGAATCATACGAGCCACTTGGGAACCTCGTCCGAATGTACTAACAAGTCCTATAACACAATACAAACTAGTCGAGCCCTCAAATCACATAAAAAAAACACAAATCGCACTCCAATTCAAGCCTAATGAAAAACTAACAATTTCCAAATTCTACCTTCAATGTCGAAACCTATCAAATCAAGTTCGATTGACCTCAAATTTGGCATACAAGTCAAAAATGATATAATGGAGGTATTCTAATTTTCAGAATCAGATTTCGGCCCTGATATCAAAAATTCAACTCCCCGGTCAAACTTCCAAACTTAAATTTCTATTTTAGCCATTTCATGCCTAATTTAGCTACGGGCTTCCAAATAATTTTTCGGACACGCTCCTAAGTCCAAAATAACCATATAGAGATATTGTAAGCATCCAAACTCTATTTTGGGGTCATTTACATATAAGTCCACATCCTGCCAACTTTTCTAACTTAAATTTTCAATTATGAGACTAAGTGTCTCATTTCACTTCGAATTCCTTCCGGACCCGAACCAACTAACCCGGTACGTCATAAGACAACTATAAAGCATAAATTGAGCAGTAAATGGGGAAATGGGGTTGTAATACACAAAATAACTGGCCGGGTTATTACAAAAACAGATTGGAATCGAGCTCAGAATTGTAATAGGAGATCTACTAGTGCTTCAGATTTGGTGCAATCGCACTTGGGTGGAAAGGGACACATGCACGAACTCGCAAGAGTGGCCCAGTGGTCGTAGAAGAGGACCTGAGGCTGGAGCTGGGTGGTCGCATGTGCGAGGGTTGTTCCGCATTTGTGTGCCCGTAGAACCGATTGAGACTCTACAAATGCGGACTTGGGCTGGCCGGCTATGGGTCGTAAAAGAGGAGGGAATCCATAGAAGCTTACCCGTAGAAGCGTCTCCCTGTCCATAAAATTGAGGAAGCTCGAGGAAGTGGAGGATCGCAGGTGCGACCTTTTGACTGCACCTGCGGTTTCGCATATGCGATCTAATGTCCGCAGGTGCGGAAGTCGCTGGGCAATGAAGGTTTTTATTCCGAGACTTAGGCCATTTTCCCTCACATTTAATTTTATCTTGTGAGATTTTGAGAGATCATTTGAGGGGGATTCTCATCAATGTCCTAAGCTAACTAACTCCCACCCATTTTCAAGTTAATTGTGCGGGTTTTAGGTAGGTGTATTTTTGTTGTGAATTACTTGTGTGGGGATCTACGTACGCACTAGGTGATGAGGGTCCATGCGTAGCTTTATTTTCCATGAGATGTCCGGGTAGTCTTAGATTTACATCCTGCTTTAAGTGTACTATCATGTTTGTTGTGAATATTAATTATCTTAATTAGAGCTGAGACTAGAGATTTTTAAGTTGAAAACTTCCAAGTTAGATTTCTTATTTTGGGGAAAGAATTGAAGAATACTTAATAACTCTATGAAATTCATGTCCTCCCGCGTCGCAAACGATGTAAACATCTTTATTCTCATGGAAGTGGGTCGTTCTCCTCGGCAGTATAATAGATGCATCTATGGTTCATGCCATTCGACCCTTTGACAGTACACATAGTAATTTGGATCAGGCCGTACGACCTCGGCATAAATTGTGCGAGATAATTCTCTAAACTTGATTACACTTGATATTGTGTTATGGTTTGAGAGGTATAATTATTAAATAACCGAAAGTGATTTGGGACTAGTAGGTGCTAGAGCAAAATTTAGGAATTTATTATTAGTTAAGGAATCATTAATCAACTCCTTGTTATTGTGTTCTTATTATTATTTAGATGTTCCATACATGTTTAGAATTTCTACATTTTGTTATTAGCCCATAGTAAGTGTCGATGTCGACCTCTCGTTACTATTTCTTCGAGGTTAGATTTGATACTTACTGGGTATATGTTATTTATTTACTTACGCTACATTCTGCACTAATCGTGCAGGATCTAAGGCACGAGCATCTGGAAGTCATCTCGGTGACCACTTCTGATACCCCCGAGGCTTAGTGGTGAGCTACTTTCCGGGCCCGTTCTGTAGCACCCAGAGTCTCTCTTTTGTATTTATTTTCTGTCTACTTTTATTTCAGACTGTAGTTTAGTATTTTGTGTATTCTACTAATAGCTTATACAATTGTGACACCAGGTCTTTGAAATATGCTAGTAGACATTTAATGGATTTTGAGTTTTTATTACACCACATTTGCTCTCATATTTGCTTACACTTTATTTTATTACATTTTCACCTCTTATTTACTTAATAAATAAAAGTCAACTATTTCAAAATTTTTAAAAAGAAAAAATATATGTCTAGTTCACTGTTGGCTTGCCTAACGACGGTGTTGGGCGCCATCACGGCCTACAGGAGAAATTGGGTCATGACAACATTGTATCAGAGCACTAGGTTTATGTAGGTCTCACAACTTATGACCAAGCCTAATAAAGTCTTGCGGATCGGTGCGGAGATGTCCATACTTATCTTCGAGAGGCTATATGGTGATAGGAAACTACTCTTTCTTCATCTCTTATCGTGCAGTTGAAGTTGTGCTATGTATATTTCTCTTATTCTCTCACAGATGGTGAGAACGCGTGCGACAGATGTACCTGACCATGGAGGAGCTACTCCCCCTATTTCTAGAGGCCAAGGGAGGGCTACAACGCGTGGTAGAGGACGAGGACATCCTAGAATTGCTCCAGTTGTGCCACCAGTGGATCCAATGGAGGATCCTACTATTGAGGAGCAGGGAAAGGTGTCTGCAGTGGAGCCAGCCCCAACGGATTTAATGTCTGCTCCAGGATTCCAGGAGGTCATGGGTGTGATGCGGTTTAGGGATTCTATGACTCAGGCTGGTTTATTTCTAATAGACCCAGCCATGTCCTAGGCAAGAGGGGGAGCATCGACTCCTACCGCTCAGGCTCCTGGGTATGGAGCTACCATATATCATAACCTCGGCGCACTACCCATGGGAGGAGCCCATCCAGCTGCAGTAGCCATACATGAGCCCTGACCAGCTGTGGTCGATGAGCTACAAAAGCTATTGGATAGATGGACCAGGCTACATCCTCATGTCTTTAGAGGTGAGCGACATGAGGGCCCCCAGGACTTTATTGATCGTTGCAGGGACACACTGCACAACATGAGGATATCGGAGTCCCACAGGGTGGACTTTACCACTTTTCAACTGGAGGGCAGGGCCCGTAGGTGGTGACAGTCATATCTCCTCGATAGACAGCAGATTTTCCTCCCTTGACTCGGGACCAGTTCACATGTATCTTTATGGATAAGTATATTCCACCCTCTTATAGGGAAAATCTACGATTTCATTTCGAGCAGCTCCAGCAGGGTCAGATATCAGTGACCGACTATGAGGCGAGATTCTCTGATTTCTCTTGCCATGCAATTATGATACTTCCTGGAGGGTTCAGTTGTGCCGAGGGACAAGAGGTTTCGTTATTCTGGAGGGTTCGGTGGTGCTCTATTTTGAGGCAGGGGTCAGATTGGGAAAGGTCAGTCTAGCAGTCCCACATATCCAACATCGCTGCCTTCTCGGGATGCTCTAGTGCATCCCTATTTCAGCGCCATGCCAGAGAGCTCCTACCACCCACCAGCTATTCAAGGTTCCTCTAGTGGACATTCAGGCCATCAGGGTCAGACTTCAGGTTAGTAGTGTACCATTTCGTGGGGTTGTTACGAGCGCGGGGATATTGGCCACATGAAGAGGTTTTTTCCCAGACTTCGGGGAAAGGCAGTACAACAGAGTCATCATCCTATGATTACAGCAATAACTATCACACCAGTCATCCGGCTGCCCAGAGGCGGAGGGCAGCTAGGTAGGGGCCGTCCTAAAGGTAGAATCCAGTCAAGTGGAGGCCAGTCAGGTAGGGATCCAGCTAGGTGGTATGCTTTTACAGCCAGACAAGTTGCAGTGTCCTCATATGTCGTGATTAGGGGTGTTCATGGTTCGGTTTGGGTCGATTTTTCTTGAAAAAAAAAACCCAAACAAAGTAAGTCGGTTTTTTAAATATTGGAATCAAACCAAACCAATTATGTCGGTTTTTTATCAATTCGGTTTGATTCGGATTTGTCGGTTTTTCCGATTTTTCATCGATGTTTTCTTAAATATGAGACCTACATTACCAAACGCATATTTCGGCGACTATTATTTCAATGTAACTCTATCATTTACCAAGATATATTGATGATAATTGAATTAAATGGTGATGAATAACTAAAGTTCTCAATTAAAAATCAATTATTTTTAGCATGAAATAAATTTTTGTACTTAGAAAAAGAAAACTACCAATCAAACTAGAATGTTAAGGCAAATAATTAGATTATTATAATAGCAAATAACTAGACTAAAAAATATAAATGACTAGTATGTACCATAAAATTTTAGAAACTTTATATAAAAATATACATATATATAGGTATAATAATAAATTTAAATAGCTACTTTTATAGTCGGTTTGGTTCGGTTTTTTCTGTTAGTGTTTGGTTAAAACCAAAACCAAACCAAATTTGATCGGTTTTTAAAATTCAAAACCAAAACCAAACCAAGGTCACATGTATTATTTCTCTCTGCAGTAGGGATGCTTTGGTACTATTTGATCCAAGGTGTACATATTCATATGTTTGCTCATTTCCTGGGTTTTCCTCGCGAGTCCTTAGGTAATCCTGTATATGTGTCCATGTCAGTGGGTGATTCTATTGTGGTGGATCAGATCTACCAGCATGCATAATGACTTTTTGTGGTTATGAGACTAGAGAGGATATTTTGTTACTTGATATGACCGACTTAGAGGTCATCTTGGGCATGGACTAGCTATCTCCATATCACGCCATCCTTAATTTCCATGCCGAGATTGCTACATTGGCTATGTCAGAGTTTCCTAGATTGAGTGGAAGGATTCATCGGTTAGTGCGCCTAGTCAGGTTATATCCTTTCTGAAGGCTCGACACATGGCTGAGAAGGGTTATTTGGCTTGTCTAGCTTATGTTCAGGATGCTACTATGGAGACTCCGGCGATTGATTCAGTACCTGTGGTTCGGGAGTTCTTCGATGTGTTTACTTCTGATCTTCAAGGCATGCCACCAAATCTTGATATCGATTTCCGTATTGATTTGGCTCTAGGTACCCAACTTATCTATATTCCACCGTACCACATGGCTCCGAAAGAGTTGAAAGGAAACCTTGAGTATTTGATAGTAAAGGAGTTTGTCAGACCAAGTGTGTCATCTTGGGGTGCACTTGTGTTATCCGTGAAAAAGAAAGATAGGACTATGTGGATGTGCATTGATTACCGCCAGTTGAACAATGTTACCATTAAGCACAAGTACCCGTTGCCGCATATTGACTATTTGCATGACTAGTTGCAGGGTGCTAGAGTGTTCTCTAAGATTGAATTGTGATCGGGGTACCACCAGTTGAAGATTTGTGATTTGGATGTTCCGAAGACGGCTTTCCAGACTAGATATGGCCACTATAAATTTTTAGTGATGTCCTTCAGTTTGACTAACATACCATATGCATTTATGGATTTGATGAACCGGGTGTTCAGGCCGTATTATCTCATTTATCATTGTCTTCACTGTTAACATTTTGATATACTCGCGTAGCATGGAGGAGCACAAGAAGCATTTGAGAGTGGTGCTTCAGACCTTGCAGGAACAGAAGCTGTATGCTAGGTTCTCCAAGTGTGAGTTTTGGTTTGATTCTGTGGCATTCTTGGGGCATGCTATATTATGCGAGGGTATTAAGGTAGATCCCAAGAAGATCGAGGTAGTTTAGAGTTGGCCTCGTCCTACCACAATGACCGAGATTAGGAGCTTCTTAAGGTTAACAGGTTATTATCGTCAGTTTGTGGAGGGCTTCTCATCTACTGCAGCACCTTTGACTAGATTGACCCAGAAGGGTGCTCTATTCCGATAGTCCGACGATTGCAAGGCGAGCGTTCAGAAGCTCAAAACCGCCTTGACTTCAACACTAATGTTAGTGTTGACTTCCGATTCAGAGATGTATACTGTGTATATTGACGCTTCACGTATTGGCTTGATGTGTATTTATGCAGGAGGGGCGAATTATTGCATATGATTCACATCAGCTTAAGCCCTACAAGAAGAATTACCCCGTACATGATTTGGAGTTGGATGCGATAGTTTATGCTCTCAAGATCTAGAGGCATTATCTTTATGGGGTGTCCTGTGAGGTTTACACCGATCATCGTAGCTTGCAACATTTGTTCAAGTAGAGGGATCTCAATATGAGATAGCGCATGTGGCTTGAGTTACTAAATGATTATGATATTACCATCCTTTATCATCCGGTCTAGGCGAATGTGGTTGCGCATGCCTTGAGCAGAAAGGAAGAGAGTGTTGGTAATTTGGCATTCATTTCAGTAGAGGAGAAACCATTAGCTTTGGACATTCGTCCTTGGCTAACAGACTTGTGAGGTTGTGAGGTTGGATATTTCAGAGACCAGCCAAGTTCTTGCATGCGTCGTCGCCTAGTCTACACTATTCAAGCATATCAAGGCTCGTAAGTACGATGATTCACACTTATTGGTTCTTAGATAGAAGGTACTACATGATGGTGACAAGGTAGTTACTATCAGTAATGATGGTGTTCCGCGACTCCAGGGTCGTCTATGTGTCCCTAATGTTGATGGATTTAGGGAACAGATTCTAGATGTGGCACACAGTTCTCGGTGTGTGTCCCTAATGTTGATGGATTGAGGGAACAGATTCTAGAGGAGGCACACAATTCTCGGGTATTCTATTCATCCACATTCAATGAAAATGTATCGCGACTTGAGGCAACATTATTGGTGGCAGCAGATGAAGAAGGACATAGTTGAGTATGTAGTGAGGTGACTAAATTGCCAACAAGTTAAGTATGAGCATCAGATGGTTATACCTGAGTGGAAATGGGAGCGCATTACTATGGACTTTGTAGTTGGGTTGACGCGAACCTTGAGGAAGTTTGATGCAGCTTGGGTCTTTGTCGACAGGCTGACCAAGTCATCTATAACTCCCCGGCCAGTCATTTTGCGTATTATAGCCTTGTTTCACTATTTACTGCTTATCCGTTGTTCAATTATAATTATGCGACTTGTCAGGGAGGTTTTAGAAAGAATTGGAATACTTAGTTCCATGATTCAAAGCTTAAGTTGAAATAGTTGACCAAATATTGACTTATGTGTAAACAACTCCGGAATAGTATTTTGATGATTCCAATAGCTATGTATGGTGATTTTGGACTTAGGAGGGGGTCCGGAAAATTATTTGAAAGTCTAAAGTTAAATTAGTCTTGAAATGGAAAAAATAGGAAATTGAAACTTTGGAAGTTTAACCGGGAGTTGAATTTTTGATAGCGGGACCAAGAATACGATTCTGGAAATTAGAATAGGTTCGTTATGTCATTTATGACTTGTGTGCAAAATTTGAGGTCAATCAGACTTGGTTTGACATGTTTCGACATCAAATGTAGAAATTAGAATTGTTAGTTTTCATTAGGTTTAAATTGGGGTATGATTCATGGTTTTAGCATTGTTTGATGTGATTTGAGACCTCGACTAAGCTCGTATGATTCTTTGGGACTTATTGCTATAATTGGTTGAGGTCCCGGGAGCCTCGGATGAGTTTCGGATGGTCAACAGATCAAATTTTGGGCTTAAACAGTAGCTGGAAAATCCTTCCTTCTAATGCAATCGCACCTATGGAACTTTACTCGCAGGTGCGAGCTTGCAAAAGCGATCCTAGTTATGTAGAAGAGAAATTGGCTTGGAAAAGGCTGGAATCGAAGATGCGCATGGCTGACCACAGATGCGTACACACATCTGCGAAGGTGTGACCACAAAGGCAGAAAATGAGGAGGGCGAGCTGCTTCGTAGAAGCGAGTCCACAAAAAACGGACTTCTTGTCCGCAAGAGCGAAGGTAATCGCAGAAGCGGAATAATGACCGTAGAAGTAGTTGCGCAGAAGCGGTTAAAAATTTTGCAGAAGCAAAACCTTTGGGCAGTGTACAAAATAGAGGGGTCTGAGATTTTCTCATTTTTGGACATTTCAAACACGGGTTGAGGCGATTGTTCAGAGAGAATTCATGGGAAAACTTGAGGTAAGTCACTTGTGATCATTGTTAGTGTAATAACCCATCCGGTTGTTTTGAGTATTACAACCCTGATTCCCCATTTACTGCTCAAATTATACTTTACAATTATTGTGTGACTTACCGGGGTAATTAGTTCCAAGGTTTAAAGCTTAAATTAAAATAGTGACCAGATGTGGATTTATGTGTAAACGATCTTGGAATCGAATTATGATAATTCCAATAGCTCCGTATGGTGATTTTGGACTTAGGAGCGTGTCCGAAAAATTATTTGGAGGTCCGTAGTGGAATTAGGCTTGAAATGCCGAAAGATGAATTTTTGGAAAGTTTGACCGGGGGATTGACTTTTAGATATCGGGGTCGTAATCCAATTCTGGAAATTGGAATAGGTCCGTAATGTGAAATGTGACTTGTGTGCAAAATTTGAAGTCATTCCGGATTGATTTGATGTGTTTCGGTACAAGATATAGAATTTGAAGTTTCAAAGTTCAATGAATTCGAATTGAGGTGTGATTCGTCATTTCGATGTTGTTATGTGTGTTTTGAGGCCTTGAGTAGGTCCGTGTTATGTTATGGGACTTGTTGGAATATTCGGACGGGGTCCCGAGTGACTCGGGTGAGTTTCGAACGAGGTTCAGAGCATTTTGGAAGTTTTGGCTAAAGATGGAATTCTTCTGTTGCTGGTGTCTTCACACCTGCAGAAATGGGCTCGCAGGAGCGATGGTCGCAGAAGCGACACTAAAATCGCAGAAGCGAGGGAGTGCTAGCTGGGAAGGCATCGCAAGAGCGGAAGCCAGGGCACAGAAGCGCTTGCGCAGGAGC
This sequence comes from Nicotiana tomentosiformis, assembly GCF_000390325.3. Classification (NCBI taxonomy): domain Eukaryota; kingdom Viridiplantae; phylum Streptophyta; class Magnoliopsida; order Solanales; family Solanaceae; genus Nicotiana; species Nicotiana tomentosiformis. The sequence continues at coordinate 8,805,673 of NC_090816.1, read as the reverse complement.
GGCCAACGCGCGCAGAAGTGCGACCGCAGGTGCAGTCCTTGGAGTGATTAAGGCTGGCCAAGCTGTTCTCGTAGAAGCGAGATTTTTTCCGCAGAAGCGAAGGTCGTAGATGTGACCCCTTGTCCGCAGATGCGGAAATCGCTGTGGCAGAATCTTAAATTCGAGGGCTCGACATTTTCACACACAACTTGGGGTAAGTGTTTTTAAATCCCTTATGATTATATTCCATGAATTAATCTTCATTTTTGGTGTAAGATTATCGAATCTTCAAGAGAAATAAAAGGAAATTTCTATAATGTCACAAAACAAATTTTTCGAGTTTGAATAACGGTTGGGTGTCAGAATAGGGGAAAATTAGTATGGTTGGACTTGTAATTGGATGGGTTGTCGTATTTTGTGAGTTTTGTTGGATTTTGAGACATGGGCCCCACAGGTAATTTTTGGGCATTTTGATATAGAATTAATTTCTATAAATTGTGTGGACTGAATCAAATTAATTGTGGTAGATTCGAGCCGTTCGGGAGTTGATACGCGCATAATGGGATTTCTGGAGCATTGTTTAGCCTGCTCGACATTGGATTCGGCTTGTTCGAGGTAAATAACTCTTCTAATCTTGTAGTTGAGGGTATGAACCCTGAATATATGTATATCGTGAATTGTTGGGAGGTGACTCACATGTTAGGTAACGGGCGTGTGGGCGTGAACTATAGAAATTGTGATATAATTGTTTCTGTGAAATTTTGTAGTTAAATGATCTTGGCATTTTCCATGCAATTTTATGAGTTAAAGAAATTGAGCTGAAAAGCATATTAAAAATCATGTTGAGGTTATGTGCCAGTATTATTGGGACCCACAAAGGTCATATTGCTATGAATTATTTGTTTTAAATTAAAGCTATTCATACTCAGTCATATTCATTTCATTGCATATCATATCATATCTTAGTCTCTGTTGTTATTTATTGATACATCATATCATCATTTTTGGGCTATTTTAATGACATTGTGTGCCCGAAAAACTGGAGAGATTGATGAATGAGTGAGGCCGAGGGCCTGATTGTGAGTCTGTACATACCCCCAGTGAGCGTAGTCGACTATAAATAGGGATCGAGCTGCACGCCGCAAAAGGTATTGTATAGCGTTGAGTGATTGAGTGTGCTGAGCACAGTGAGAAAAAAATGCAAGACATTCAGATTGAGTGCTCTAAGAGTGTGAGTACATGAGTACAATTGCTGAGATACATTGCATTGACATGCACACATGACATATATGCATAGAGATGTGTTTTCCTCATGCTGTACGATATCACATTATTCATGATTTCTCACTCATGTTGACAGATGGGCATAGCGATGCATTTGTTTTACACTGGTTATTTGGAAACAAAGTGAGATATTTTATTTTTTATCGAAAGGATTTTGGAAAAATTACTGTTTTCTAACTTATTCATATTTTTGGTAACTTCGGTAAACGATTTGGGTTTTCATTGGTGTACTTGAAAGGCAGAACTATTTTCAGAAGTCATGATTTAGCTGAGCATTTATTCTTTGAGTTACTTCTGGTATTACTTGTTTAATATTGTTATGAACTATTGTTGGTTATGGAAGTTGGACTCTGACCTTGGTAGAAGCTCGTCACTACTTTTACCTACGACTAGGTTTGTTACTTACTCAGTACATGGGGTCGGTTGTACTGATACTACACTTCTGCACATTGCGTGCATATGTTGGCTGTTGTTGTTGCTGTGCTCGATGGTTGCAGGATTTGAAGATGTACCTACGTTCCTGTTGTATCTGCATCTTATTCAGGGTAGACTTAGATTAATAAATGCTCTGTTTATGCATTATTCAAACAGACTACGTATTTATTTCATTTCCGCTTTGTATACTCTACTCTTAGAAGCTCATGATTTGTACTACCAGTTCATGGGGAATGTATAAGGTTAAGATAATTATTTACTTAAATTTCTTTAATTATTGTTATTGGAATTGGATAGTTGAAAGTTGGCTTACCTAGCGGGTTGGGTTAAGTACCATCACGACTAGTTGGATTTTGGGTCGTGGCAGTTAGTCAATAATATTGAATTATCATTGAGTATTTCGACTAGATTATGTATTTCTGAGGTGAAGTTTGAGGATTTGGGTCTAGGGATTCGAAAATAAGATTTGAAGATTTGAAGGTCGTGTTGATATTAGAATTTGGTAAATTTCGTATGGTTAGACTCGTGGTTGAATGGGCATTTATATTTTATAACTTTTGTCGGGTTCTGAGACATGGGCCCCACTGATAATTTTTGAGTTGAATTTCAGATGTTGTTGGAAAATTTAGTATTTTCATATGGAATTGATTCCTATAATTTGTGTTGACTGTATCAAATTAATTGTGACTAGATTCGAGGCGTTCAGAGGTCGATTCGCAAGGCACATGCATATTGGAATAAAGGACTTGCACGGTTTGAAGTTAGTAACATTTCTAAACTTGGTTCTAAAAGGGTATAAACCCTGAAAATATGTGTTATGTGATTTGTTTTGAGGTGACGCACATGCTAGGTGACGGGCGTGTGGGCGTGCACAGTAAAAATTGTAACGTAATTGATTTCATGAAATTGTGTAGTGAAATAATCTTGGTATTATCCATGTACTTTAATATGTTCAAAGAATTGAGTGGAGACCCATATTAAAGATCATGTTTAGGTTACGTGCTGATATTTATGGGACCTACATGGGTCATGTTGCTATTGAATTATTGAATTAATTAGTAATTATGTACTGAATCACATCCACCATTTGCATATCATATCTCAGTCTGTTGTCATTCATTGATACATAATATCATCATTTAAGGTTGATTTTTATGTCATTAATAGCCCGAGAGACTGGAGATTTTGAGTGATATTTATGGGAACGGGCTGCACGCCACAACATATATTTATTTATTTATTACATCGCTTGGATTGAAGGAGCCCCTCCAGAGTATGCAACCCCTACAGTGAGTGCAGTTTCCTTATATTTGGGATTGAGTTCCTTGGGCATGGAGTTGCCTTATTTGTTTATATTCGGGATGGAGTTCCCTAGGCATGGAGTTGCCTTATTTATTTATATTTGAGATGGAGTTCCCTAGGCATAGAGTTTCCTTATTTTATTTATATTTGGGATGGAGTTCCCTGGGCTTGATTGGCCTTGTACATTACTGAGTGAGTCACTGTCAGTTGATATATATGTATCTGGGGTGGAGTTCCCTGGGTTGGATTGGCAAATACAATACTGAATGATTGAGCATTCTGAGAGTGTGAGTACACGAGGTTTCCATTGTGATACATCACATACAACATATATTTTGGCATGTAGATATAGAGATGTCATATTACTCATATCATGCAGAATGTATCTATTTTTCTTGTATTGGGATTATTTGTTGAACTTGAGAACATGCCTACATTTTTGTACTATTATTTCTATATTGGACTGTACCTATCGAGCTCGTCACTACTTTCAGTCCAAAGGTTAGTCTTGTTACTTATTGAGTACATGTGTTCGGTTGTACTCATACTACACTCTGCACTCCGTGTACAGATCTAGGTACTTCCGGATATGGAGGTTGCTAGATTTTAGAGTTTTATATATTGGAGACTATCGAGGTAGCTGCTTAGCGTCTGCAGACCTTGACTCTCTTTTCTTTCAGTTATTTGTATTGTTCTACATTTCCAGACAGTGTTTGTATCAGTCACACTATGCTATCCTTTAGAAGCTCACGTACTTAGTGACACCTGGTTTTGAGAGTGAATTTATATTAGTGTTTGTGGGAGTTTCTATCAAACTTAAAAGATTATAGTGTTTTATTGAGGTTATCGGCTTGCCTATTATTGAGATAAGCGTCATCACGACATGTGAATTTTGTGTCGTGACATCGGCACACTTCATTCTGGTTATGACCACGTATTTTGTAGAGAGATTGGACCAGATTTACATTCAGGAGATTATTCGGTTGCATGGTGTGCATGTTTACATTATATCAGATAGATGCCCTCAGTTTACTTAGTATTTCCTGAGGGTAGTACAGAGTGAGTTGGGGACCGTGGTAGAGCTCAGCACAACCTTTCATCTGCAGACCGATGGGCAGTCAGAGCTGATGGTTCCAATCTTGGAGGATATGTTCAGAGCATGTGTGATTGACTTCGGAGGGCAGTGTGATAGATTCTTGCCTTTGGACGAGTTTTCTTACAACAATAGTTATCAATCCAGCATCGAGATGGCTCCATTTGAGGCTTTGTATGGTCGGCAACATTGTTCGCCTATCAGATGGTTTGAGCCCGACGAGGTTAAGTCATATGGTACTGACTTAGTGGAGATCCTTGGAAAAGATAAAGATGATTCAAGAGAGAATTCACACAACACAATCCAGACAGAAGAGTTATCAGAAGATACGTGATTTATCATTTATGGTGGGCGAGAAGGTTCTGTTGAAAGTCTCGCCGATGAAGGGAATCATGTGGTTCAGGAAGAAGGGAAAGTTGAGCCCAAGATTTCTAGGTCCATTTGCATTGTTGAGACGAGTTGGGGAGGTTGCTTATGAGCTCGCTTTGCCTCCCAGTCTATCGAAAGTTCAACCGGTCTTCCACATGTCTATGCTCCGGAAGTATCATGCCGACATGTCGCATGTGTTAGATTACAACATGATTCAGTTAGATGAGACCATGGGTTATGAGGAGGAGCCAGTTGCTATTGTTGAGAGGTAGGTTCGCCAGTTGAGGTCCAAGACGATTTCTACGATAATGGCTCGGTGGAGGGGTCAACAAGTCAATGAGGTGACTTGGGAGACCGAGGAGGAGTTGCGGAGCAGATATCGACACTTAATCGGCTCTCCAGGTACGATTCTAAATTCGTTCGAGGACGAACATTTGTTTAAGAGGTGGAGAGTGTAACGACCCAACATGTAGTTTTGCTTTCTAGATCCCCGTTCCCCAAAATAAGATTCCCCATATGTGCTTTTAGTGTCTTATGACTTGCGGGGATGGTTAGTTTGGGATTTGGAAGGGTTCGAGATGAAATCAGAACACTTAGTTTCTAATTATTTGCTTTAAAATGGTTAAGTTTGACTTGGGTCATCATTTGTAGTAAACGACCTCAGAAACTAGATTTGACAGTTCCAATAAGTTTGTATGTTTACTTTGGACTTGGGCAAATGTTCGAATCAGGTTTTGGACGACCCGAGAACGTTTTGGCGCAAAACGTTGAAAGTTGGCGCATTGAAGGTTTTAAAGTTTTTTAAATTTGGTTTGAGGTAGCTTTTGGTTTTATAAAGGTCCGTTTGGGATTACGAGCCTGGGAATAGCTCTAAATGGTGATTTAAGTCTTGCCTGCAAAATTTAGCATCATTCCAAGTTGATTTGATAGGAATCGAACACGTGGAAGTGTTTTTAGAAGTTTTTGAGTTTCATGTTGAATTCATGCGTTTTGGTGTTCAATTCGTAATTCTAGATATTATTTTGGTGTTTCAATCACGCGAGCGGGTCCGTATTATGTTTTTGGATGTGTGATTGTGATTGGATGGGGTCTCGTGGGCTTCGAGGTGTGAAACTGTTACGACCCAAAAACCTAACCTGTCCTCATGGCTCCTATCTCAATACTAGGCAAGCCGACAACCTCAATAAGTCACATTCTCTTTTAAGTTTGAAAACATAATATTTGAATTTCATAGAAAACCACACAAATCACTGACATAAAATACATTCCCAAAACCCGGTATCATTGAGTACATGAGCATCTAAATGATAACAAAGTCTAACTGATAAAAACACTATCTAAAAAATGTAGAATAGTACAACAACTGAAAAGAAGAGAGTCAAGGTATGCAGACGCCAAGCAACTACCTCGATAGTCTCCACAACTAAAGCTTCGAAAAAAAAACTAGCAACCGCCGTGTTCGGAGGTACCTGGATCTGCACACGACGTACAAGGTGTAGTATGAGTACAACCAACTCAACAAGTAACAATAATAAATAAGGAATTTAAAGTAGTGACGAGCTTCTAGGCTAAGTCCAAATACAACACTTTCCACCATAAAATGGTAGGCATGCTTTCAAGTTCAACATTTTAAAACTCCACAGTAATTTCATATCAAATTTGACTGGAACAAAAAATAATATTTTTTCCGAAATTTCCAAAATATTGAAAAATGACAGCTGAAGTGCAGCAATAATGAAATCAATGCATCCTCTCAGAGTAACAGTAACTAGTCCTCCCATTCACTCCAACCTCACAGTCTATCGTTCCTCACAGTCACTCATTCCTTACAGATCCTCATTTCTCTCAATCACTCAGCACTCGGCACTCGCATTCGCACTCAGTAGGTACCTGCGTTTACTGGAGGTATGTACAGACTCCGGAGGGGCTCCTTAAGCCCAAGCGCTATATCAAGACAATCATGGCATAAATCAATGAAACATGCTGCGGCGTGCATCCCGATCCCATAAATATCCTCACAATTAGGCCCTCGACCTGACTCAGTCATCAACCTCTCCAGTCTCTCGGGCTCAAGATGTCATGCAAATTAGCCCAAAATGATAATATGATATATCAATAAATAGCAACAAAGACTGAGATATGATATGAAATAAATAAACATGACTGAGTGTGAAATTACATTATGAACATTTAATTCAACCATAGAAATGAACCCATCTAAGCATGATGTTTTTACTACGAGTCTCACCTCAATTTTCTCTAACATGTAGAGAATGTACAGATATCAACAGATTATTCAACTTCACAGTTCCATGGAATTTAACCAAGTCACAATTCCTAAGGTGCATGCTCACCAACCCGTCACCTCAAAACCAATCACATAACACATTATCCGCGATTTCATACCCTCAGGACCAAATTAGAACTGTTACTTACTTCAAACCGTGGAATTCTCTACTCTGCTATACCTTTGCCTCGCAAATCCGCCTCTGAATGCCTCGAATCTAGTCACAAATAATTCATTTCCGTTAATATAAATTATAGAAATTAGTTCCATATGAAAATACTAATTTTCCAATAAATATCAAAAATTGCACCAAAAATTTGCCTGTGGGGCCCACGTCTCCGAATCCGACGAAAGTCACAAAATCTGGCAACCCATTCAATTACGAGTCCAACCATACGAGTTTTACTCAAATCCGACTTCGAATCCACATTCAAATCCAAAAATTCATTTTATGAAATTTCTACAATTTCCCCCAAATTTCCATATCAAACTACTAATTAAATGATGAAAATAATGATATATTCATATATGTTAACCAAATCCGAGTTAGAATCACTTACCTCGATAAATTTCTTTAAAATCCCACGAAAGATCGCCAAAAACTGAACTCCCAAAGTCCAAATGTGAAATAATACCCAAAACCTTGGTTTTATAATACACAATCTGACCCCTCAATGTGCTTACTGCATATATTTTTGGGTGGCCGCACATCCCAGGTTCTGCGGCCGCAGTTGAAATTGTGCGGTCGCATTTCTATGGTGACTGCAGTACCAAACTTTGGTAATTTGACCATAACTTTCTATACAAATGTCCAAATGATTTTTTCTATACCTTTATGGAAACTAGATTCAAAGGGATTCAAATTTCGTTTTTGAATTATCTGCATATTCCTTATAGATTAAAAGATATAACCTTCCGAAGTCAGACCATCGAACCTGTAGAACCCTCCCTGAAGTGCGGCCGTGGGCAGAATTGTGTGGTCTGCACTTTTGCTATGCGGTCCGTACTTTTGCTCTGCGGTCCGTACTTTTTCCTTTGCCTCAACACTCAAAAATGTTCCCCCACACTTCCAAAAGTTCCAGAACAACATAGAGTGCCGAAATGCCCGGACTCACTCAAAACTCACCCCGGAACTCATTCGAGCCACTCGGGAACCTCGTCCGAATGTACCAACAAGTCCTATAACATGATACGAACTATTTGAGCCCTCAAATCACATTAAACAGCATAAATAAACACAAATCGCACTCCAATTCAAGCCTAATGAAAAACTAATAATTTCCAACTTCTACCTTCAATGTCGAAATCTATCAAATCAAGTCCGATTGACCTCAAATTTTGCACACAAGTCATAAATGACATAATGGAGGCATTCCAATTTTCAGAATCGGATTCTGGCCCCGATATCAAAAAGTCAACTCCCCAGTCAAACTTTCAAACTTAAATTTCTATTTTAGCCATTTCAAGCCTAATTTAGCTACGGGCTTCCAAATAATTTTTCGAACACGCTCCTAACTCCACAATCACCATAAGGATCTATTGGAATTATCAAAACTCTATTATGAGGTTGTTTACACATAAGTCCACATCCAATCAACTTTTCTAACTTAAATTTTCAATTATGAGACTAAGTGTCTCATTTCACTCTGAATTTCTTCCGGACCCGAACCAACTAACCCAGTAAGTCATAAGATAACTGTAAAGCATAAATTAAGTAGTAAATGGGGAAATGGTGTTGTAATACTCAAAATGACCGGCCGGGTGGTTATATTCTCCCCCTCTTAAACAAACGTTCGTCCTCGAACGGGTTTAGAGTTATGCATGGAGCCTCAAATAAGTGTGGATATTTGCTCTGCATCTCCCGCTCCGTCTCCCAAGTAGCTTCTTCGACTGGATGGCCTCTCCGCTGCACTTTCACTGAAGCGATGTCCTTTGATCTCAACTTTCGAACCTGCCGGTCTAAAATGGCCACCGACTCTACATCATAAGTCAAACTACCATCCAACAACAGTCTGCTGAAATCCAAAACATGAGACGGATCCCCGACATATTTCCGCAGCATAGATACATGAAACACTAGATGGACACTCGATAGACTAGGTGGCAATGCAAGTTCATAAGCCACCTCTCCAATCTTCTTAAGCACCTCAAACGGCCCAATATACCGAGGGCTCAACTTTCCCTTCTTCCCGAACCTCAACATGCCTTTCATGCGTGAAATCTTGAGCAGAACCTTCTCCCCAACCATGTAAGCAACATCACGTACCTTCCTATCGGCATAACTCTTCTGTCTAGACTGTGCCGTGCGAAGCCGTTCCTGAATCAATTTAACTTTCTCCCATATAAAGCCTCATACGGAGCCATCTGAATGCTCGATTGGTAGCTGTTGTTGTAAGCAAACTCCGCGAGTGGCAGAAATTGATCCCAAGAAACCCCAAAATCAATGACACAAGCACATAGCATATCCTCCAATATCTGAATAGTGCGCTCAGACTGTCCGTCCATCTGAGGGTGAAATGTTGTACTCTACTGAACCTGTGTACCTAATTCTCACTGCACTGCTCTCCAAAACTGTGATGCAAACTGCGTGCTAAGAGTTGTTCCTAAACCTTCGAATCCCTATTCCACCTAACCATGCACATACCCAAGGGTGATCCCACTTCACCCTATTCCATATAGGCCTGACAACACAACACAATTGATTCTCATTACTTAAACCTTAGTCTAAAAAACTTAGAACCCAATTTCCAACATCTAGAATTTTTACAAGGCCCGAGTCTCACATCTACACATTGTATAAGTTTGAACAAGTTGTGTCAAGCCATAACCATAACCCCAAATATAATCGAATAACATACTACACAACTCGCATACTCGCAACACCATACTCGATCACTGTAACTACTCAAACTAACCAAGTAATAGTAGGAAACCCCACATTCAACAGAACCTCATTCCAAAACAATGAAAGAAACATACATGAACTCACAACCACTAACCAAATCAACAGGTCATGGAGATTCATTCGTTCAACAAGTACCATAGCCAATTATTTAAACCTAATTCTAAATTATTCTCCCAAACACGCCTTAATCAAATTGATAGTACCCATTCTAGGTCCAATGACCTTATTTTATCAAACACAACTATTCCCCAGATATGCCACACCAATATAATTCAAGCCACACACTACGTAACTCATGTACTCAAAAATGAAAAATGTCTCAAAGAAGGGAGCCTTTTTGCAGGTTCAACAAGAACCGCCACAACCACAATGTTATGAGCTCATCTCACCTAGTAGAACCAAGACACATAAATCTAATAACGGTAGCCAGCTCTCCCAGAGCTCACATTAACATCACCCGCGCGGACAACTCACGTGCTTTATTATCAATATCTGGACCCGCACAGACAACTCACCTGCCAATAATATCAGTACATAGATCTGCACGGATAACTCTCATGCTAATAACTTGATCCACATGGCATGGTCACAAGCCTTCGGTCCAACTATATCATACAGGAGAAATCAAATAAGTGCATGTGTACATGATAATGAAATAAGATTCACATGATCTTCAACTGGTATAAATAACATACCACAGAGTAGGCATGTGCAAAGTGTGCTATCACAACTCAAATCGGCAGGGTAATGTAGAAATAGTAACTACCCAGTTTATTTATGGAATCAGCCTCTTTGTAACCTCAAGTATAGCCTAGATAGTTCTCAACAAAGGTACGAATATGAGAAAAGTTATAACTTTACGTTTAACAGTCAACGCTAGGAAAATCATAGCCTAAGCATTCTTCCGGGTATGAATACTTGCTCTGATGCCCACACATGGGCTGAAACCCTACATATATGCGCACTCATATCGCGTAGCTATCATAAATAATTAGCACAACTAGTGCCTCCACTAAGTTTAAATAAAACACTCACCTCAAGCATGCTGCAACCCTGAAACAATATGCTTTGGAGAACTTCCAGTCTCCAAATTCATAGAACACATGAACCACCATAACTGATCCCAACTTCAGCACTCGAATTACTAACACATCTTTCATGCACGATCATCCCACGAGGAATACTTTTATACTTCTTCTGTTCCACATAGCAATAATTTAAATATCAGCAGTCTATCAACCAGGTGAGTACCGCAGTACCAATAAACATCCGTAAGTCAAAACACAATGCGCCTACTGAAAAGCGCACCCTTCTCAAGGATTAACTAGCAGCTATAACATTTGTCTAAACATCTAAAATTGACCATTCTGTGCATAATTCATGATCTTCCTTTTAAAATTGAACTGCCACCTTGTACATGTAAATCTTAATCTCGCATTACACACAACATTTATCATGCCATCATGGACAAGCACAAGAATCTTGTTATCAACTCTCGGTAACTAGAAAATTACATACCCGGTCATTCAGAAACCTTCGAGGAGGAAATTACAATACACAACACGTTCCCCACACCAGTAGAAAATATCCAGTTCAAACTATGGTCTTTAAAAAAATCTATTTGCACCTAATCAAGCTATCAAAACTAAATTCCTCTAATTCGACCAAGCCACATATGTCACCAAATCCAAGAATATTGCCATAAAAACATCTGTAAAGCCTCAACACATCTAATCATACCATTACAAAATTGGTCTAGCCTACTACCTAGTCTTCCTATTTTCTCCGATTTTCTTCTGAACTAACCTCAAATTGACACTTCTCCTTGTCAGAACTCCACGATCCTTACCCAAAGCTCACTACAAGACACCCTAACATACAACTACACTTCCATAAGGCCCATAAGCCATTGTATTCAGGAATTTCCTTACTCGAGTCATCCTCGATCTCAACCTCTGCAAGTCATAACAAATTCACAAGTACGCCTCAGACCAAAACTAAAATTTAACATATAACCATGAAATTGAATTGTCAATAGCAGGCTCTCCCAATTGGCTCAAAGCCATAGAACAAAACATTCCATAACTCACAATATCCATACTCTATTACTGCCATAATACTGCAGCCAGTTCAACAAAAATTCTTCACAAGCTCACGTAACACAAACCATAAAATACCTCAATTCATCTGCTAAGCTCGCCTTCATTCTCGTGATAGTCAAGGCAATTTTCTTAACCAGATTCAAATTCAAATCTCAACACATACAGCCCTGCTGGTAGAAAAGAAACTTTCCACTCAACATTATAAGGAACACACCTACGTAGATTACTCCATAGGAGATAACCCACATGTTTAGCCTCAAATTGGCATCTTGTTATACCCTTTCACAACCACAGATACTACGCAATCACTTAATCCTTCTAAGTCCAAACTCATTAACAAGACATGAGAATTTAATTTGTACCACAATTTATCAACGTGAAAGATCCTCCAACACTCTCATAACTCAAGACTATAAATCAAATCAAAATGGAAATCACGCACCCAATGACACTTTTTACATCTTAAGAAACTCTTCTCGTCACATTCAAACCATCTGAACACATCCCGTTGTCATATCATACTTATCATATGGCCATTTAACCACTCATCGAGCCATAAATTCCACTCGTAGAGGCATTACTGGACATGTGGGTCAAAATGTATAAGTTCTAATGACCAAAATTTCCGAGTTTAAGTTGCGGTTTAACCCTGGCCTCAAGTCCTCCAGACTGTCCCATCACCAAAACACGAAATGCACATCTCGAACCTCGTTCATGGAATCACAAGCCAGTGATGAACAACTGATACTGAGCGCTCATATGTACACACGAATGCGTGGAATAAATTCAAAGAATTATGTTTCAAGCTGAATCAATTTTGCATGATAGAATACAAGGAAGTGAAATTTTCTTAAGGGTTTGACAGCCTCTCGAAGATAAGTACATA